>NC_045968.1:13010759-14210759 GCF_010909765.2 Amblyraja radiata | reverse complement strand
ATATCCATTAATAGTTGCTGAATTTAAATTTCCGGGAACTTTGTCGCTAGCTGATATATGTTTGAGTAGGTTGGCTATTAAACTCCTGATTGAGCTTTCTCAATATATTTTTATCCAACTGATCTTGACATGTTCAGGTTAAATCTTTATGAAGTTGCCATCCTCTCAACATGGAATGCATGTGTAGGGTTCACCAGCTCACCCATGGTTCCCCCATGTCCTGCTGTATAAGATGATACCTAACTCCATAAACTTGTATACCCATGCAAGCCCTTTACTACAGCTTTCCCCGAGCAGAATAGGACAGCATGGAAACATGATCCATTATTCCAGCTATTAAACACCTGTCTATACTGATCCCGGTCATTGGATACAACGTTTTGTGTTGTTTTGATAGTGTAGTTCTTTATAGGCTCTTGGGCGAGAGGGAAACGAGGGGTCGATGTCCCAGGCTGAGTAGGTGATAAACATTTCATGTAATCTTTTGAAGTAGGATGACAGTGTTTGTAAAAGTGGATTCTACTGTCATTATGAACAAAACATTCATACTGGGGAAATCTGAAAAATGTATGACAATAACAATTATAGGAAGTAAAGTCAGGAAGTATCTGCAGACTGCAAGTTTAACTTCAGTACACGTTTTGTTCCGGATGCTTAAATTCAAACACGGTAGAATTGCATGATTTAGAATCATACAGCTTGGAAATGGTACCAAGAGCCCAACTCTTCCATGCTTCCTGTTCAATAGACAATAGATGCAGGAGTAGGCCATTCGGCCCTTCGAGCCAGCACCGCCATTCAATGTAATCATGGCTGATCATCCACAATCCGTACCCCGTTCCTGCCTTCTCCCCATATCCCCTGACACCGCTATTTTTAAGAGCCCTATCCAGCTCTCTCTTGAAAGCATCCAGAGAACCTGCCTCCACCGCCCTCTGAGGCAGAGAATTCCATAGACTCACCACTCTCTGTGAGAAAAAGTGTTTCCTCGTCTCCGTTCTAAATGGCTTACTCCTTATTCTTAAACTGTGGCCCCTGGTTCTGGACTCCCCCAACATCGGGAACATGTTTCTTGCCTCTAGTGTGTCCAAGCCCGTAACAATCTTATATGCTTCAATGAGATCTCCTCTCATCCTTCTAAACTCCAGAGTGTACAGGCCCAGCCGCTCCATTCTCTCAGCATATGACAGTCCCCCCCATCCCGGAAATTAACCTTGTAAACCTAAGCTGCACTCCCTCAATAGCAAGAATATTCTTCCTCAAATTAGGGGACCAAAACTGCACACAATACTCCAGGTGTGGTCTCACTAGGGCTCTGTACGACTGCAGAAGGACCTCTTTGCTCCTATATTCGATTCCTCTTGTTATAAAGGCCAACATGCCATTCGCTTTCTTCACTGCCTGCTGTACCTGCATGCTTACTTTCATAGACTGATGCACAAGGCCCCCCTTAATCCCGTTGTACTTCCCCTATTCGCAATTTGACGCCATTTAGATAGTAATCTACCTTCCTGTTTTTGCTACCAAAGTGGATAACCTCACATTTATCCGCATTAAACTTCATCTGCCATGCATCTGCCCACTCCCCCAACCTGCCCAAGTCACCCTGCATTCTCATAGCATCCTCCTCACAGTTCACACTGCCACCCAGCTTTGTGTCATCTGCAAATTTGCTAATGTTACTTTGAATCCCTTCATTGAATCATTGATGTATATTGTAAATAGCTGCGGTTCCAGCACCGAGCCTTGCAGTACCCCACTAGTCACTGCCTGCCATTCTGAAAGGGACCCGTTAATCCCTACTCTTTGTTCACCTGTTTGAAGTTTGAAAATATTATTAAGAATAAAAGTAGAACACAGGACGAAATTTATGTCTTAATTAGAGTAAATCTGTTTTATACCAATAATGGGTTCATTTTCTATTGCGTTAAAAATGTGCTCAGGTTTATTTTCCTTTTGCCCTCCAGCTTATATGTGTTGTTTATGTCTAGGGAGCAGTTTTAGGCAGTATTCTTTTTAAACTCCATATTCCGTCCTTGATTTTTTCCCATTATGAACACACTGTGATTTTCTGCAATATAATCCCATGGATACTGATTGCACTGGTAATGGATGAGATTCATTGTTTTTGGCACAGTGGTAGAGCTGCTGCCTCACAGCGCCAGAGAACCAGGTTCAATCCTGACCTCGGGTGCTGTCTGTGTGGAGTTTGCACGTTTTCCCTGTGACCGTCTGGGTTTTCTCCGGGGGTCCGGTTTCCTCCCACATCCCAAGATGTGCGGGTTTATAGGTTAATTGCTCTTTGCAAATTGCCCTGAGGGTGTAGGGAGTGGACTCAGTGGGCTGATGGGCCTGTTTCCGTGCTGTATCTTTCAATCAAGCAAACAATAACTATTTGGGATTATCTTTATAATCTTTAGTGTAAATCATATTTATCACATTTATTTTACTTCACACAGGTGCTACAACATTTTTGGAGTGCTGACATAATTCACCATTTGCTGGACCTGGAATTTTTCACTATTAGGAATTGAAACTGGTAAGTTGGTCATTTGCATGATTTCCTCTCAATAGCTACTTAGAGTGCACTGTGTCTCGTAATGTGATAATTTGAAGACATGTGAACTTATTTCAAGACATTGAAGTTACTTGGTTTTGTACCACAAGCTGGTTGGTGTGTGTTGACATGCACTTTGATTGGGTTGTCCACCATGGAAATGTCTTGACCAAACAGATTTATTGGGAGTCCAGTCCTGCTTTCAACAGTTCAGCTTTTGAAATGGTTAGATTGAAACCTATGGGTTTTTAATTGATGTATTTAGATATCCTTTGTATTTTAAACAAAAATTTAAACACTACTATATTTGTTACTGCCTTTATCTGGGCCCCTATGCTTACTGATAGGGGATCCTGAGCATTTCACCAATTTTAGTAAATGTGTTGCTTTAAGACACAAAATAATAGGTTTTAATTTCTGCATAATAAGTTTGAAAAATAAGTTAATTAATGAACACGGAATGTGTAGTTTCTTTTTGACATGCTAAGTACTTTCTTGAAAGAAATGAATGCTTTCAAAAATAAATGGACACCAGGGAAAATTGAATAGTTGTTATGAGAAGTTAAATTTTTAAATCTAGTCAGTGAAATGTTTAAGGACCAGTATCAGTTATCGATTTAGAATTGAACACCATATATGTTTTGGAATTGCCATTCAGTTGAGCTTAAAGGTATGTGTAGGAAGGAACTGCAGATGCTGGTTTACACCAAAGATAGACACAAAATGCTGGAGTATCTCAGCGGGGCAGTCAGCATCTCTGGAGAGAAGTAATGGGTGATATTTTGCACCTGTCAGTCAGTCTGGGAGCCATGGAAGGAATAGTTCATTTGTAATGTTGAAAGGGAGAGTTGGTTATGTATCCAGTGGTACCGTCATGCTGATGTTTGCTGAAATCTGAGGATATTCCCTTGAATGTGAAGCCCATGGGACAGGAAATAAGGATATGAGGAATCCTGTCCATGCTCCGGGTGGGAGGAGAAGGAATAGGAGCAAAAGTGCAGTCAAATATAACTTCCATCAACTTGGACATCTGGTGTGTAATCTAAAATCCTGAAACAATCCTGTCACAGTGGTATTGGTCCCTCTGTTACGGTTGGAATTACATTGACGTTCAATGTTTAGCACTATGACCTCAAATAAACGATGCGCCTCTGGCACATAGATATGCATAAATTCCAAAACCTACAATTTGTTGCCAGTAACTTTACATTACAGCATGTTGCTTTGCCATGTTGTCTATTGTAAACTTGAGAAACTAGTAATCTGGAATTTAACAACTATTCTTTGTTCACACCACCCTGACCATGCTTTCATTTCACTCCTGCCATCGGGAAGAAGGTACAGGAGTCTGAAAGCTATGACCTCCAGGTTCAGGAACAGTGTGCGCTGGTTAAAACAGAGAACCAGGGTGGGTGGAAATCCAGACAATATTACAGAGGGAGACTGACTTGCAATCGATTAACTGACCTATCCCTGGAGACGAAATGCGACGTATCTTCTCTGTAGAAACAAAAGCTGAGTTTAATCTCGTTGAGTGTATGAAGGAACAGCAGATGCTGGTTTGAACCAAAGGTAGATACAAAAAGCTGGAGTAACTCAGCGGGACAGACAGTATCTCCGGAGAGAAGGAATGGGTGACGTTTCGGGTCGACACCCTTCTTCAGACCCGACACGAAACATCACCCATTCCTTCTCTCCGGAGATGTTGCCTGTCCCGCTGAGTTACTCCAGCTTTTTGTGTTTTATCTTTAATCTCGTTGAGCTCCTAACCCATTGCCTGATCCAATAGTGAATCCTTCTTTGTTGGGTGTTGGCATACTGGGTTTAAAGGAGTCATGCTTTCATTTAGGAATTGCAGTCTATTTTCCCTTTAACCTAAGGTAGACAAAAGTGCTGGAGAAACTCAGTGGGTGAGGCAGCATCTATGGAGGGAAGGAAATAGGCAACGTTTCGGGCCGAAACCCTTCTTCTTTAACCTATCTCCTTTGTGCACTTAATATCCAGTGGTTGAAATCCTACATGATTATTGTTCTGTTTTAATCATTTTCATGGTATGTCTACATATTTCCTCCTCCATGCCTGCTTCACTGTGAGCTGTGGAGTGCATCCGTTAGTGTGATCAATTCTTTAGAATCCATTTGGATTAAGATAAAAGATAACATTTTTGTCTTCCTTAATAGCCATGCCCCTATTTCTATTGCCATCATGTTATGATAAGCACCACTAAATCTACCTCCCCATTTTTTTCAATTTATCTTTTCAAAATACGTTATATCTAGCAGTGTTTAATTTGTGATTTTCTGCAGCCTTGTTTCAATAATTGTTGCCATGTCTGATTCCTCCAATACAAAATTTCTTTCAACTCCCCTCTTTTATTGTGAACGGTACATGCGAATTTTGTGCAGACAGATTTATTTATAATAGGGCTCCCTCTCGCTGTATGGATCACTAGCTTTTAGGGCTCCGGTTCTTGATTTTTCATGTTTGGTTTATTTTTGGCTACTTATCATTATTATAGGTCTCCACATCCCCATCCTTATTTAGAGCCTTTGCCGCCTCCCAATGCACCCTTACGCAGGTCCTATCTTGTGGCACTGCTCCAGAACATAGTCTTTTGAGAATACGTTTATACCCTAGAGGACCAAATGATTTGGACCCCACCCTTGTGCACTGGAGTATCTCTGAATTTTACTGTAGTTTAATGACTGAGCTGGAGGATTTGAGCTGGTCCACAGATTGATTCAAACACACTGTCCACAACCTCCCACAGAGGGCAGGCCACAGGCACAATGTTCCGAGCCATATCCCAGGCCAGCTTTTACTAATTTAATTCGGTAAAGTTTTTATTCAATAGCATTTATGGTTATATTTAAGCAGCTTAATTAAATTATAGATTTAATAATGGTGTTATCTAGTTTCCAGGTCTAGTTTAAACTTCTACAAAGTTAGACACAAAATGCTGGAGTAACTCAGCGGGACAGGCAGCATCTCTGGAGAGGGAATGGGTGATGTTTTGGGTCGAGACCCTTCTTCAGATATTTAAGATGCTGTTGTCAAAATAAAATGGAGTAGGATTGTGCCCTGGAGATACCTCGTATGAAAGAATAGAGGGACCACCACTATGGTTGTCCTGGCTTAAGCCCCTGTCCCACTTACGTGTCCTTGGCACACTAATTACGCGACCCGCAAAGATCCCGCGAGTCCTCATGCGCCCACACAGCTGTTTGGAGCGCGTGATGTCATTTGAAGATGGACACAAAATGCTGGAGTAACTCAGCGGGCCCGGCAGCATCTCTGGAGAGAAGGAATGGATGATGTTTCGGGTTGAGACTCTTCTTCAGTCTGAAAGAAGGGTCTTGACCCAAAACGTCATCTATTGCTTCTCTCCAGAGATGCTGCCGGTCCCGCTGAGTTACTCCTGCATTTTGTGTCTATCTTCAATTTTCTTGGCCCTGCTCTGGGATTAGAAGTGGGGGCGGATCTGAATCCACAACGGCCGTGACCCCCAGGCCGAGTTTGACGATCGTTTGCCTGCTTCTGCTGCTGTTGGAGGTGAGACGTTGCGTCGCGCCAGGGTCTTGGGCCTGTCCCACTTTTGGCCGTCAGTTACGCGACAGGCCGGTGGCACGCGAAGATTTCGTTCGCTACAAAATTTCGGAGCGCCGCGCGATACCGCGCAGAACTCCATACCCCTCTGCGCATCTCAGTTGGACCGGCCCCGCGCGGCCACGATGCCCATGCGCCTCAACGCGACGACGAGGTCGCGTAATATCCGTGCCAAGGACACGTAAGTGGGACGGGGCCTTTAGTGTCTGCTGATTTGAATTGTATACAGAATGCTTAATCGATTTTACAAATGCATTTAAATATCTTGATGTTTTAGTTAATATAAAGACTATTACTAGAGCGTATTCCTTGCCTAATGATTGCAGCGTATTTTGCAGTATTTTACAGTACCTCCTGATTCCTACAGATTTATAGGGTTACTTTATGAATCACTAATCTACTAAAGTAATCCTCAGTAACACAAAAAGGCTCCATCTTGTTCTTGTCACCTGGGAGGTCCTGGGTTGAGTCATGGGTTGAGAGCTGATGGTGGGATTATACATATGCATATTTGGACCATACAAGTGTTAATTCAGAAATGACTGCCAAATGGTCTGGTACTGCATTAGGAAACAGACGTATAACATCTTGAATGAGATGTGGAGATGCTCGGGGACAATGGAAAAAGAAGTGAGGATAATGTTTTGGTATAATTCTTGTTCCTGGGTCATTTCAGTCAATGTTGGCTCTTGAATGTAGTTTTACACAAAACATTGACATTTTTTGTAAGTGACTAAAAAGACATTTTTCATGCACAAAGTAGATGTGATTCTGAATTTTCAAAACCAGTTAAGATCTTAAGAGGCATATTTCTCGAGGCAATCAGCCTTGATTTGTTAGAATTTTTTTTTTTTTTTAGTTAGAATAGTTTCTTTATTGTCATTGTAACATGAACCATGTACAACAAAATTGTAAAATGTCAGCCAGTCAGTGCACCATTCAAACATTTCTAAAGCTAACGATACATACAAAGTAAAATATTTAAAAGATAAACAACTAAAATAAATATCATAAAAATAGCACGCATAAACACCCAGCCCTACATCCTTCTGTCGATTTCATGTATGTATGTATCGCCCCTGCGTTCCTTGGCGGCTACATTTAGTGCCTTTATAGCAGTGGGGTAAAAACTGTTTTTAAGTCTGTTTGTCCTTGTCCTTGTAGATCTGTACCGTCTGCCTGACGGTAACAGTTCAAACAGGGAGTGTCCGGGGTGGGAAATGTCCTTTATAATACTCTGGGATTTTTTGATGCAGCGGGAACTGTGTAAGTCCTCCAAGGTAAGGAGAGGGCATCCGACAATCCTCTGGGCGTTGTCAATGGCCCTCTGGAGCGCTTTCCTCTGAGCCGCTGTGCAGCTGGTGTACCATACGCATACACAGTATGTTAGGAGGCTCTCAATGGAGCACCGATAAAAGGACAGCAGCAGTCTCTGAGTGATGTTATTCTTCCTGAGCACCCTCAGGAAGTGCAGTCTCTGCTGGACCTTTTTCAGCAGCGCAGAGGTGTTCACGCTCCACGTCAGGTCCTCCTCAATATGGATTCCCAGGAATGCACATCATTACTGTAATGCATTAACAGTTAAAATACCTGAAGAGGCAGTAAAATTGCCAATAAATTACTTCAAACGTTTTTGTCTTTATACCTAGTCCGGAAGTATAATTTCCCCCCACATGGTAGTAAAATAATTTAGGCCATCACGCACAAACAATGTCTGAATAACTGAAATTCATAGGAAATTAGGGGCAGGAGTGGGCTCAACCCTCAAGATTGCCCTGCATTTAATGTGATCATGACTCATCTGTCTTGGGTTCACTTATTTTCTCTGGCAGTTCCTCATAGCCTCTGGAGGGAATGAACAGATTGCGCTTCGGGGTGGGAACCTTCTTCACACTCTATTCCTTCCAGAAATGCGTCCTGACCTGCTGAGCTACTCCAGCACTTTTTTTGCTCCAGCATCTGCAGTTCCTTGTGACCTCAATCTTATCCTCTGGTAATAAAAATAAAAAGGTATTTAATTTCCACGCAGTAATGGCTTGCAATAACTATCAGGCTCCTGTTGAGGAAGAGCTTCCTGACTGGCTAGGGCCTGGGCTAGAGAAGGAAGGAATGCCATTCTAATAGGCTCTTCTGAAATTGAGCAAGCCCCATTTATCGAGGTACAAATTAGGGAAATTGTAGAGCACATACTCACCGTGTAGAAAATGAGAGAATATGTTTGTACCATAGAAAATGTCTGAATAGTTTTGATGGAATATACAATTTCCTTTTTTTTTAAATTTGCCTTTCCTGTCTGATATGACTGTGCCTCTTAACATTTAGAAACTTACGATTTTTCTAACCCTCATGCACCCCAAGGTCAGAGCAAACATTTACATGCAACCTGTTTTAAAAAAAAAAAAGTGAGGATCCAAGAGACTAGAATCTTGAGTCAAACACAAAAGTGTGTGAGTAACTCAGCGGGTCAGACAGCACATGTGGACAGAGCAGATAGATAATGTTTTGGTCAGGACCCGTCTTCAGTTTAAAGAAATATTGCTCATCCTTTCAATAGACAATAGACAATAGGTGCAGGAGCAGGCCATTTGGCCCTTCGAGCCATCATTCAATGTGATCATGGCTGATCATCCCCAATCAGTACCCCATTCCTGCTTTCTCCCCATATCCCCTGACTCCGCTATTTTTAAGAGCCCTATCTAGATCTCTCTTGAGAGCATCCAGAGAACCTGACTTCACCGCCCTCTGAGGCAGAGAATTCCACAGACTCACCACTCTGTATGAAAAAGTGTTTCCTCGTTTCCGTTCTAAATGGCTTACCCCTTATTCTTAAACCGTGGCCCCTGGTTCTGGACTCCCCCAACATCGGGAACATGTTTCCTGCCTGTAGTGTGTCCAAGCCCTTAACAATCTTATGTTTCAATGAGATACCCTCTCATCCTTCTAAACTCCAGAGTGTACAAGCCCAGCTGCTCCATTCTCTCAGCATATGACAGTCCCGCCATCCCGGAAATTAACCGTGTAAACCTACGCTGCACTCCCTCAATAGCAAGAATGTCCTTCCTGAAAATAGGGGACCAAAACTGCATACACTTTCCATCCACAGATACTGCCTGACCCACTGAGTTACTCCACCACTTTGCGTTTGGAAAAAAAACTGAAGCGGGTTTCAAACTCTATTTTAGTTAAGAGATACAACACGGAAATTGGCTCCCCGAGAGCTCGCCAGCCCGCGATCCCTGTGAACAAGCACTATCCTACAGACTAGGGATAATTTGCAATCTTTACTTAAGCCAATTAACCTACAAACCTGTACGTCTTTGGAGTGTGGGAGATAACCGGAGCACAAGGAGAAAAAAGTGCAGACTGTACAGACAGCATCTGTAATCAGAATTGAACCCAGGTCTCTGGCGCTGTAAGGCAGCGGTAGAACATCTTCTAATTGATTTGTGTGCTATGTTATTTTAACATCATTAGGATGTAACAAGCTCTTCATTATCGGGGAATTATTGTAAATGAAATATTGAGGTCCATGCGTAATAGTTCAAACTGGTAAAACTCTGAAAAGATCAGCTGACCAATGCCTGCATGGTGTTTTTAGATTGGAAAAGAGAATGTAGAGGGAATGAATTGTGAGTGGGAGAAGTTGAAGAGAAATTAAGAAGTTGGTGGATAAAGAAAATAAGTTGGAGTAAAAATGTTAGTAAATTGGGTAGGCAAAATTAGGAAGAGAGAAATGTAAGCAAACATTGTGAGACTGGAAGGAAACTTGGATAGAATGCTGAGGTGATAAATGTGAGACTGAAAGGAAAGGTGATGGGGACAGGACAGTTCCTAATAAAAGTAGAACCAAGGAAATTGATTTAAACGTGAATTTAAGCTGCTTCCTCAGATTGGTGAGGAAATTGATTTATAGAATCACTGACAAAATAGGCATTAGTAGAGCAAGAAGATTATATATTGCAGGACTAATTCGAAAAGTTTCTTGTTTCGTCAAATTCCCAATTATTATCATGAAAAATAGACACAGTTGCACAGATGGTGGAGCTGCTGCTTCAGAGCACCAGAGACTCGACCAAATTCAATCCTGACCATGGGTGCTGTCTTTGTGGAGTTTGCACATTCTTCCTGCGACCACACGGGTTTCTTCCTCCGGTTTCCTCCCACATCCCAAACACGTGCGGGTTTGTAAATTAATTGGTCTGTGTAAAATGAGTGAGTGAGAAGGTGGGATAACAAAGAACAAGTGTGAATGATGGTCGAAGTGGATTCAGTGGGCCGAAGGGCTTGTTTTCATGTTGTATCATTAAACTAAAAAACATAATAATGTGAAAAGGTATTAATTAGGATTAATTAATCAGATGTGGGTCTTGGCTTCATGTGGAGGTTAAATAAAGATTTGACCATATGTGGGTGTAAGTGAAGATCAAGGCCAAGGAGGGGCAAACATGACAATGACTGTCAAGGGCCAATGTTAGTATTGGCTCTGTATGGTGAATGCAGGTTACAGCGCTGGAGGATTATGGGTCAGTCAGTGAGCAGTCAAAACCGAAGCAGAACGTCACATTAAATAATGGGAGAACAGCGATTTCAACCCATCTCCTTCCACCTATATCTCTTCCGCTGTCTGCACAGTTCACTTGTCTCACCATGTCAGACACCTTTTCTTCTCCTTTTTAACTCTAGCCTTTGTCTACCTATCTATCAATCTTGTGCCCCCCCACACTTGTATCCACCTACCACTTGATCATGAGATGGGAGCAGAATTAGGCCATTCAGCCTATCAGGTCTACTCCTTCATTCAACCATGGCTGATCTATCTCTTGGATAGAGAGTTGTGAATATGTGGAATTCTCTGCTACAGAAGGTCAATTCACTGGATGTATTCAAGAGAGAGTTCGATATATGTCTCCGACCTAATGGAATCAAGGCAAATGGGGAGGAAGCAGGAACGGGACACTGATTTTGGATGATCACCCGAATGGCCTATTCCTGCACCAATGTTCTATATTTCCTCCTAACCCCATTCTCCTGGCTTCTCCCATTACCCCCGACACCCGTAACGTTGCCCATCCATAATCCAGAGCTGCCGCCTGACCCGCTGAGTTACTGCAGCACTTGTGTTTAACATCAATAACAGCTCTTGGCAAGGACTGGCACGCAAAGTAGAAGCTACATTACATTTGGGAGGAGAATCAAGAAAGAAATGAGAGCAGGGAAAGATGAAATGTTCACTGCACCAGGAGCCGAGTCTCTTCCTTGCCTTTATTGTCATCGGGCTGTTTTATCATCTCCGTGCGCAGCCACAGCGCCATCATGTGTTGAATGTTGAGAACTGCAAGGACATAGAAGCTGTGAGTTGGCGGTCATAGTGTTAGGCAGCACATGTTGTGCTGTGTACGAAGGACCTACAGATGCTGGTTTAATCCGAAGATAGACACAAAATGTTGTAGTAATTCAGCAGGACAGGCAGCATCTCTGGAGAGAAGGAATATCAAGATTCAAGAGAGTTTATTGTCATGTGCTCCTGATAAAGTTCAGAGATTTGTCCGAGCCAAGTTTAATAGCCTGATGGCTGTGGGGAAGTAGCCATTCCTGAAACTGGTTGTTGCAGTCTTCAGGCTCCTGTACCTTTTACCTGAAGGTAGCGGGGAGATGAGTGTGTGGCCAGGATGGTGTGGGTCCTTGATGATACTGCCAGCCTTTTCGAGGCAGCGACTGCGATAGATCCCCTCGATGGAAGGGAGGTAGAAGTTAGAGAGAGTCCTCCTTGACAAACTGACTCTCTGTAATCTTCTCAGGAAGTAGAGGCACTGATGTGCTTTCTTTATAATAGCATCAGTGTTCTTGGACCAGGAGAGATCTTCAGAGATGTGCACGCCCAGGTATTGGGTCAAGACCAGTAAAATCAAATTTAAAAAAAAAGCCCAGCAGAAAAACCAGCAAAACTCTCAGTCTGAAGAAGTGTCTCAAACCAAAACGCCACCCATTCCTTTTCTCCAGAGATGCTGCCTGTCCCGCTGAGTTACTCAGCATTTTGTGTCCAGCTCATGTTGTGCTGTTATGTACAATTACTCAACCATTTCAATATTGAAACCACGTGGTTTTTCTAAATGCCTTATTGCTCTGCAGTTAACATAAACTACCTGAACAACTAAGCTGGAATTTATTCAACTTCACAATTGCACTTATCTTTGCGTTTTTGACATGTTAAAGTATTATTTTTGCTGAAGATAGACAAAAAATACTGGAGTAACTCAGCGGGACAGGCAGCATCTCTAGGGAGAAGGAATGGGTGATTTCGGTCTTTTGCGAGGTTTGTGTACCTCCTTATCAGTTATCTGTAGTTTATAAAACAACTCTAGCACGAATATCTCATCAGGTGAGTACAGTTTTATCTTTTGTTTCCCTTTCCCTGACTCTCAATCTGAAGAAGGGTCTCAGCCCGAAACGTCATCTATTCATTTTCTTGCTCTTTTATATTTGTTACGAAGTCCATACCACACAGAAACAGGTCCTTTAGCCCACCATGTTCATGTGAAATATTATACGTATCAATACTCTTATTATTATTTATCTGCATTTAGTCTAGCCTTCTGTGCATTGGTGATTCCTACTTGTTTAGATGCTTCCAAATGCTATGAGAGCACTCGTCTCCACACTGTCTTCTCGGACAGTGCATTTTAGATTACAACCATATTCTGTGTGAGAAATTTGTCCCACAGATTCCCTCTAAACCTTCTCACCTTGTAATGTCGACAAAAATGCTGGAGAAACTCAGCGGGTGAGGCAGCATCTATGGAACGAAGGAAATGGGCAACATTTCGGGTCGAGCCTTCCTCGATCCGAAACGTTGCCTATTTCCTTCGCTCCATAGATGCTGCCTCACCCTGCTGAGTTTCTCCAGCATTTTTGTCTACCTTCAATTTTCCAACATCTACAGTTCCTTCTTAAACATCTCACCTTGTAATTATGTCTTCTGCTTTTAGACAACTCCAGAGAAAATAATCCTTAATATCTACCCTATTATCCCCTGCTCTTGTATTCTATGAAAGTAAAACACCAGTCATTAACAGTTTAAAGGGATGACAAACATTTTTCTGAATTCTGGTGTTCATTGATTCTCTGAGAAGTGTTTCCTTTGTAAATTGAATCTTGATGTACCATATTTATTGTGGAGATGTACTGTGGATTTCTGTTCTTCATTTCAATGCAGTAAAGAACGCGCAGAATAATAGATTTTCTTGTATGAGTAGCTGACAGATTTGCCCAAGGGAAGAGAATGGAATTCTATAAATTGTGCTCTTGCTTGCATGCTTGTTGAATTCTGACATCCATGCCCAATTCCCATTTACGTTATTGAAGGTAGTCCCATTGTGGAACCATAGCTTCAGTATTGAGGTCCATAACTCATACTAGACTAAGTGGGACTCGTTGGTCCCCCAACGCAATATTCCACCACTCACCCATAGCCCCCAACTGCACAGGTGCACCTCATTTCCCCTCATCCCTTGAACTCTCTCCCCTCCTCTTCACCCATCCTCTTCTTTCCCCTCTCCTCCTCCCCTCCCCCAATCCCTCCCTCACCTCTCCCTCTCCTTTCCCCTACCCTCAGTCATTCCCTCCCTCCATAAGCAAAGGAGTGTGGGGTTGGGGACAGAGCTCGGAGAAAAGATGGGGGAAGAGCCATGGGGGAGAGGGGGGTTTCATGGGGGAGGGGGCAGGAGCCAGCGAGGGGGCCTAGAGGGGAAGGGGCTGGACCTGCAGGGGCGTTGCGATGGAGGTGCGTTTGTGACTCACAGCGGGTGCTGGACACTCTCCTCCGCCGGTATCAGATTCGCCGCTTTCCGTTTTGCGACATCGCCGGGCTGTTTCTGGTCCCTCCGAATATTGTTGCGGTTGGAGATTTCCACCGGCCTCCCTCAGCTCCAGTAAAGATGCGATGGCGCAGGAAGGGGCGGACCGCCCCGCGGAGTGACAGGAGAAGAGACTAATGTGCGCGGCGCTGACTGGCAGGAGAGGAGATCAATCTGCGCACATGTGTTTTTTACGATTTTTAAACCTCGCTAATTTTTACACTATACCACCGATCGGAACAAAATTTGTTGCACTCGCAGCACAGGAGAACGGTGAGTGAGCTGCCGTAAAATCGTAGTGCTATCATGTACCGTTTTTGCGCAAATAGAAACACCGTGCAAACCTGAAGAGCACAAGATCAGAGCTTTAGTTATTCATCAGCCATAGGAGCACAATTAGGCCATTCAGCCCATCATGTCTACTCTGCCATTGATCTACATTTTCCTCTCAACCTCATTCTCCTGCCCTCTCACCATAACCTCTAACACCTGTACTAATCACGAATTTGTCAATCTGACTTAAAAGTATCCATTGACCTGGCCACCACAGCCGTCTGTGGCAAAGAATTCCACAGATTCACCACCCTTTGACTAAAGAAATTGATCCTCATCTCCTTTCTAAAGGAGCATCCTTTAATTCTGGAGCCATAGCCTCTGGTCCTAGATTCTCCCACTAGTGGAATCATCCTCTCCACGTCGGAATGGTACCATTCGGCGCCGCCGGTTCGGTGCCGCCATTTCGGCACCGCCGTTTAGGCACTGCCGTTTCGCCTTTTCGGAGTGTTAGGGTTAGGGTTTTGGGGTGTTAGGGTTAGGGTTTCGGGGTGTTAGGGTTAGGGTTTTGGGGTTAGGGTTAGGGTTTTGGGGTTTTAGGGTTAGGGTTCTGATGAGTACAGATATTATTAACGGAGGCGCCGAAACAACGGTGCCGAAACGGCGGCGCCGAAAAGTACCCGACCCCTCCACGTTCCCTCTATCCAGGCCTTTCACTGTTTGGTAAGTTTCCATTCTTCTAGATGGATAAATGAGTTTTATATTTGTTAGAAATAGACTGTTCCACAACAATGGGCCACACTCAAAGAGTTTAGGAAACATGCAGGAAACATGTTCCCGATGTTGAGGGAGTCCGGAACCAGGGGCCACAGTTTAAGAATAAGGGGTAAGTCATTTAGAACGGTGATGACAATGCCCTTTTTCACCCAGAGAGTTGTGAGTCTGTGGAATTCTCTGCCTCAGAGGGCAACAGAGGCCGGTTCTCTGGATACTTTCAAGAGAGAGCTAGATAGGGCTCTTAAAGATAGCGGAGTCAGGGTATATGGGGAGAAGGCAGGAATGGGGTACTGTTTGTGGATGATCAGCCATGATCACATCGAATGAAGGTGCTGGCTCAAAGTGCCGAATGGCCTACTCCTGCAGCTATTGTCTATTGTAGTGGTGCCAATCCCCACATCCCTCTGCTGAGTTGCCACATCGCTCACTCTGGCGCACTCAAAACCAGCCTCCTCACAGGTGAGCCGTGGATGATTCATTGTTGCAAGAGCACCAGCCGCTGCACTTTTAGTTTAGTTTAGAGATTAGCGCGGAATTGATTCCGCCCCGATCAGAGATCACCGCACACACACATCATCCTACACACACCAGGGACAATCTATAATTTTACCGAGGCCAATTAACCTACAAACCTGTACGTCTTTGGAGTGTGGGAGGAAACTGGAGCACCCGGAGAAAACCCACGCAGGTCACGGAAAAAACGTACAAACTCCGTACAGACAGCACCCATAGTCAGGATTGAATCCGGGTCTCTGGCGCTGTGAGACAGCAACTCTACTGCTGAGCCACCGTGCTGCATTAGCAATGAACCAGGCAGGGTCATCCTTCTACAATGACCTTGTTTAGCACTAAATGTCTTGGTGTTCTCGTTCATGGAGCTGTACAGCACAGGAACAGCCTCATCAGCCCATCGTGTCCATACTGACCATGTTTATTATTGTCACGGGTAGTAAGATACAAAGCCAAGCTTTGTTTTGCATGCTATCCAATCATATCATTAGGTAGAGCAAACTGAAAGATACAGAGAGCAGAACATAGTTCTGCAGCACAAAAAGTTACATAGAGAAAGGCCAATGAATGTAATGGGGTAGAGGTGAATCGAACATAGAAACATAGGAAGAGGAGTAGTCTATTCGGCCCATTGAGCCAGCACCGCCATTCAATATGATCATGGCTGGTCATCCAAAATCAGTACCCTGTTCCTGCTTTTTCCCCATATCCCTTGATTCCTAAGAGCTAAATCTAACTCTCTTGAAAACATCCAGTGAATTGGCCTCCACTCCCTTCTGTGGCAGAGAATTCCACAGATTCACAACTCTCTGGGTGAAAACGTTTTTCCTCATCTCAGTCCTAAATGGCCTATCCCTTATTCTTAAACTGTGATCCCCGGTTCTGGACTCCCCCAACATGGGGGGCTTTTCCTGTCTAATCCCTTATGAATTGTATATGTTTCTATAACAGTACCCTAGGTGACGGAAGGACTGTTTCTATGGGTTATTCTATGTTTCTATGGGTTATTGATTGGGGACGATCAGCCATGATCACAATGAATGGTGGTGCTGGCCAGAAAGGCCGAATGGCCTCCTCCTGCATCTATTTTCTATGTTTCTAAGACTGATAATAAGGGGGAAGGAGCTGCTCTCGGTGATGGACTGGGCTACATTTATAACTATCTGCAATTTCTTGTGGTCTTGGGCCAAGCTATGATGCAACCCGACAGTATGCTTTCTATGATGCGCCTGTAGATGTTTGTAAGAGCTTTCTGGGTTAGGTCCATTTGGTCCATTAACCTTCTACTAGCTTTTATGCAGATGTTTAATTGCTGGAAGTTAACTGCTCCAGCTACGAAGATGAAATTTGAACACGTGTCTCCAGATCAGTGGTTGAGAATTCTTCCTGCTTATCCAGTAATGACAACTTGTGCAACTATACTCTGTCGTACTTATTAATAAAATTGCAGGACATTTAAATTTTTTTTATTATTGGTGACTGATTTGGGGCTACTCCTACAAGTCTTGATAAAATAAACTTAAAAAAAAAAAAAAAAAATGTTTTCAGTCTATTTCTCTGTGCTTATTTTCCCAAATCCGAACAAAATCTCAACAAAGGAAGCAAATTATGCATTTTTTTTAAATTGACACTTTAAAACCATCTTTGACTTTGACTTTTTTGGTATAAGGAAAGATAATACTGTCACAGCTCAGCTTCCAGTCATGTACGTGGTTATCTGTCAGAACATTTCTTCATGCTTGGTTGCATCATTTCAAAAGCAATTCAGTTTGATTAGGTGGCAGTTCCGGTGCTCCAGTGACTCTGGCATCTCCAGCCAGTTATTGCAAGCCATGGTCTTAAATTGGCTGAGGCTGCTTCATGGATTGCAGTTAAACCAGCAAGCGTATAGAAAGCAAAATAGAGGTAATATTAGGTGTATGAAAGAAGAATGAGACTTGGTTTTCATATAAAGATTGCAATTGGAAGGACGACAAAGTTATTTTTCTCATCCCCTTTGAAGGTGAGCTATTAAATTACACGAATATGGTTTCTTTATTCACAGACAGCCACGTTAATTTAATGTGGTATTTAAGCTGGAGTGGAGGCAGTCCCTGACTAAACAGGCCTACTTATTGCTTAGTGGAGGGGAAAACTTTTGCCTTGGTTGTGCAAATACTCCAGAAAACCCTAGTTCGCGTAAATCTGGAGAGAAATGCAAAATGGTTCTGTGTTAATGGTGTTTGCTTCTCAATATCCCTGAAGCAGAACCGTTTCTGATGGCAGGAGAAGGCAGGGCAACAGCATTGCAGATGTCAGCTCTTGGGTTGCAGGGCAACACAGAGAATTTTGCTGATTATAACATTTGGGATGAACTTCATCATTATTAAAAACTGATCATTTGATGTAAAAAAGAACTTAGAAATAGTGACATGGTATTCACAGTGGATATGATGTGAATCACTTAATATTTTGTAAAGTTACATTACTGTAATTTTTGAAATAGTTGTGCCATTTAGCTGACGAGACTGGAATTTCAATCCAGTTGCAGACTGAAATTCACTTGCAATAAGTGCTTTTTTTTGCACACGTGCCATTCCATGTGGTGATTCCCCAAGAATCAAGTCTTGGTCTTTCTAATTTCTAAATTACCTTTTGGTAAATCATCCAAACAGAGGGTGCCAATTTTGATTTATCTGTTGACAATGCCCATTATGACCGCTTGATCCCACTAATATTTCTAATGAGACATCATTTACCAAATAAAAAGGCATTGCTTCCAAATAGATGTCGGGATTACAGAAGTTATTGCAGCACAGAGTTTCTCTCCTAGACACTGAATCAGCTTTTCTCCTTGACAATCATCTGCAATTGAAACTGGCAGTGCACAATCTCCATCTGATCATGATCTTTGCACTATAATTTAGGATGATCTTTTTCCACTGTTGTAACATCATCCGACTCAGATCCTGTATCAATCCATCGGTTACCCAATCCACGTCTTTGTTTGACATTTACTCTTTATGCACTTCTGGCTAGCTTCCCTTGTGTTACTTTCTGTGAATTGGCCATACAAAATTCTGCCATATCCAAACAGGTATTGTGTGGTTCTGTAGCCCAGAGCCCGACTAATTGTATTTGCTCCCAGTTGGAAAGTGCCTTGGTTTAAAAAATTTTTGTGGAAATATCCCTGTTACCTTTATCTAAACCTAAATTTCCCCTTGTCTTTATAATCCCCTCAAACTTACACCCTTTGGATGTCCTCATTATTCCATTTCCGTATTCTTGATCATACCTGAATTTAGTTAATCTATCGGTGGTGATGCCATAAGCTACCAAGACCAAGTCATTTGGATAGGTTTATGGATAGGAAGGGCTTAAGAGATCTTATGTATCAAAAGTAGAAAAATGATCTTTACCCAGTATGCTTATTTGGTCAGCAAGGGCTAGGCGGGCCGAAAGGTCTGATTCCATGCTGGATAGCTCTATGACTTGAGTCTAAAAACTCCCATCTCTGCCTCTCTACCTTTTAGATATTCCATTTAAAACAAAAAGTTACCCCTCTGACCATGCTTTTGGTTTCCCGTTTCCTTCTTTCCTTGCGGTTTGCCAAGTTTGTTTTTATAATGCCCCTACGCATTTTGTTAATGTGAAAAATGCTGTGTAAATAAAAATGGTTATTTAATTATTCAGTTTTGGCTGGGTGATATTGTGCCCTTCAAACCTCACATCACTGCTACTCCAATCCAAGCTGGTAATGATGTGTGTTATTATATTTTGGAAGATTTTTTAAAGTTTCTTTTTCAATCTAACTTAATTATTTAATGTACGGTGCAGTTAGAATTAATTTTATCAAAATTAAGACAAGGATGCCCTGATTTCCTATGAATCATAGAAACATCAAACATGGCACTAACCTTTGAATCTACCCCACAAGGTCATCATACTTCCCTAGATTCTAGGTGCAGTCTCTTGGAGGCAGTGACCTCTGTTGGTTCGGTCATCTATATCATAGATTTGGATGAGAACACACACGCAGGATTAGCAAGTTTAATGGTACAAAAATGGGTAGTTTTGCAGATAGTTAATTGCAGCAGGATCTCGATCGATTGGCCAGGTGGGCTGAGGAATGGTTGATCGAATTAATACAGAGAAATGTGAGATGTTGCATTTTGGGAAGTCGTAATATGGGCAGGAACACAGTTAATGGTAAGGCTCTGAGGTGTGTTGTAGAACAAATGGATCTAGGAGTGCAGGTGCATGGTTCCCTGAAGGTGGAGTTGCAGGCAGATAGGGTGTTCAAAAAGGCTTTTGGCACATTGGCCTTAGTGAGTCAGAATAAGATGCTGGGTCGGCCGCATTTAGGGTATTGTGTTCAGTTCTGGGGACCATGTTATAGGAAAGATGTCAATCTGGAAAAGGTACAGAGAAGATTTACGAGGATGTTGCCAGGACTAGAGGGTCTGAGCTATAGTGAAAGGTTGAGTAGGCTGGGTCTCTATTCCTTGGAGCGCAGGAGGATGAGGGGTGATCTTATAGAGGTGAATAAAACCATGACAGGAATAGATCGAATAGATGCAGAGTCTCTTGCTCAGTCGGTGAATAGAGGTCCAGAGGGCATAGATTTAAGATGAAGGGAAAAAGATTTAATTGGAATCTGAGGGGGTAGCTTTTTCACAGAAAGGGTGGTGGGTGTATCTCAACAGTTGGGATAGTTAGATCAAAGGCACTGTTTCCACTCTCTTATCACTCTAAAGACTTTCTGGGTTATCTGTTTGAGACAGATAATCCAGAAAGGTTTTAGATCCCAGGCTGCTGGAAAATCGGTGGTGGACCTGTATTGGGGCAATTTATAGCAGCCTGTTGCCTGAGGTGCGGGAGGATCCTGGAGGATTTGGAGGCCACTTGCATGGTCGCATGGAAACTCGTGCAAACTCCAAATAGACAGCACTGAAGCTTGCTGGAGCAGTCAGCTCTGCTAACTGGTACAGTTTTACCCTGTGTAAGATTATCTCGGTGCCCTCCATTCATGGAAACCATTATCCACTAAGCATTGAGTTATCTTTTAACTTTCCATTTACTGCTTAGTCCTGATATTTTCCCACTTGCTAGAGTGCCTTCAGATTTTTATGTCAAGGGTAAAAGTAGCCAATTTTGACAAATGCCTATTGATCCCTCTTCATTTAAACGACATTTGGGAAGGTATTTGGATAGGAAAATGCACACTTCATTGCAAAGAAAAATGTTTATGAAAGAAATTTCCCTTGATGCATCTGAAATTGGGCTTTGAGTGTGTATGTGCGTGCATGTGTGTAACTGTGATCAAATTGTGGCTCATTGTGTAGAAAAGATGCACATGCAATTACACAAATTGTCTCTTGTGCATCATAGGAAAGGTTTAGTGGGATCTGGGCTAATATATGAGCTAACTTGGATGAGGATCTTGATTGGCATGGACGAATTGGGCCGAAGGGGGCTGTTTACATGCTGTATCGCTATGTTGTACCAGCCACATATGAATTTGAACTAAATGCTTGGGAGCTACAGATGTTTTAAGAAATGTTGAATGAATGATACTTTATTGTCACGTGACAAGTCACAATGAAATTCTTTGTTTGCATACCCAAGATATGCAAAGAATCGGCAAATAAAGGGCGGTAACAAAGTTACAAGTATCCCATTTACTTCAAACCATTTTTAACACATTCCATTTGTGGTTCCCCCTTAGTTCTTGTCTGTTGCCCCCATGCCGGGTCCTCCTTTGTTCTCAGCAGAGGGTCCGACCTCTGGCACCCACGTGGCCCGTCCTCGACTGCTGGCGCCCGTGGCCTTTTCCCGCATTTAACATTGAATCACACACAAATGTGTGAAAACAATGTTTTCTCTGTGCTGGTTGTTTTATGTCTACCCTGCTGCTTTCTCCTGGGAGACCTTTCATAGGTTTCTCTTCACTCCACTTTCACTCTATTGAACTGTTTCAGTAAGAGAGAAGAAGGGTTTCGGCCCGAAACGTTGCCTATTTCCTTCGCTCCATAGATGCTGCTGCACCCGCTGAGTTTCTCCAGCACTTTTGTCTACCAACTGTTTCAGTAACTCTGGAAGTCATCTGCAAGTTCTATGTCCAAAATCTGGCACCCTCAGGGCTTGAAGTTGGATTTTGGACAATGTACACATCATCCTTTGAAAATGAGTTTTTCTTTGAACTTAACAGAGGACAAATTAAGTTTCCATTTGTGGTTCTGCCCTTAGGGTTAACTGCTGCATTTTTGACATGATTGCAATAGCAAATAAATCCCAGTAAATCAGACTTGGAAGAGGTTTGGGCTGTGTTGGGTGCCATCAAGGGTCACATGAGTTACACCGGCACTGCTCAATAACAATGTGGCAAAGAGAAAATTAATTGGTCATGACATGGAAGATCAGGATCAATCAGAAATTGCCGTGGTATTTGGGAAATAAATACTAATTTCATTTAATTACATTTTCATAAATAGTATTTCATTGCGTTTTTTCTAAATGCCCAGTTCAAATAGCATTCTGTTCAAGAAATTACTCTTTTATATCATTTTTGAAAGTGAACATTTGAGCCGGTACTTATTTGAACAATAACAATATGCACATTTGAGGACACTTTTCATCTGTTTTGAACTTGTGTTTTTCTCCCTGACCATTGGATTTAATGAACAACATCGTGCCAAATAGAACAAAGGTTTCCTCGGATAACCCTTTAATGCTTTCATTAAACAGTGTGTCATTCCAATAAATTGGCATAAATGGGCAAAGTCTGTGGTTACAGAATCTACTATGATTTTAGTTTTCAGTCATTTCCCCAACACTTTCTATTATCATTAATGAGCATTTATAACTTAAAATGTTCTGTCCGTATTCCCCAACATGCATGAGTTTCACTCCTAGTCACAGATCATCATTTGTAATTGCTATGTATTGTCACAAGCACCAGAGTTTATAGCAATAACCGATGACAGATTGTTCTAATAGCTAACATGACTTCTCCTTTCAGTATATTGTAGTATAAATTCATTTTTTGTAACTATATTGTGAACTCAATCGAAGTTTCTCGTTTCTTGGGCTAACTGTTGAAAACAGTGCATGTACAAAAGGAGACTTTATCTTTAATTGGCCCCATGTTCTCCCTTCCTTTCCCATCCGATTCCATTATCAATCACCCTTGCTACTTGTACCTATCACATCCAACCTCTGATGCATTCACCATCCGTTCCCCCCTCCCCATGTGGCAAAGAGAAAATTAATTGGTCATGACATAACCAATCCCTTCCCCATCCACCAATCCAGCCCTCTTCATCTGGATCCACGTACCAGCTCTTGCCGATCAGCATCACCAATACACAGAAAAGCATTTTTTTAAATGTAACCATTTATACATTGTGGCCATGACTCTGGATATTTATTGGTACAAAGTGACCAGATAATGACTGGGAGTTCTGTAATTGGTTGTGGGCTACTTAATGGAAAATGTAAGAGCTTATTATCTCTCATTGAATTCTGGATGTTATTAGTCTCGAACTGTCTTTGCAGCAAAAGAGTACAGTGGCAGGAGAGGACACTGCAGACTACACTAACATTAACATGATCATGGGTGCTCTAACCCCTTCTCTCTACCTGATTCCCATTGACTGGAATCTCTCAATCTGACCTTTTGCCTAAGAATAGCATTCAAGTAACAGTCGTTTGTGCACTTGCTGCATCTCAGCCCAGCGAGCATCATTTAAATGTGCTCTGTCTGCTGTTGTATTTTACTCTGAGCCCAGCGTGGATGTGGTGATGTTTGTCAGTCGGCAAGTCTCTGACTTGCAATCAGTCGCTCCAGGGCTTGGTACAGTGCGTGGCTGAATGCCACAGCCTGCATGATTCTGCTTATTATGCATTAACGTAGTAGCTGGGAGTGTGTAAAAGGCTGCAATATTGTGAATTAAAATCATTTTACAATGCTGGCTCGAAGGGCCGAATGGCCTCCTCCTGAACCTATTTTCTAATATTATGTACATTATGTTCTTTCAAAGACTGATACCAATATGTTCAACACATTGTAATAATTGTTTATTGTGTGTGAATGGTTTTCTTTGCCAGAAGTTATGAAAGCATGAACACATCAAAGTGAACGTCAACTTTTTAACAAAACATGAATTGTATTTCAGCATTTTGGGGTAATTAATGCACATGGGTAAGAGAACAATGCTATTAATCTAGAATTTATTTTTTCCTTTCACCAACAACTGGATTTTCCTATGTCTCATTATTTTTTGCCTCTTTGTGCATTTGTTTACACCTTATTTATTTGTGTTTGAATGTATACTATTTTGTTATCCTGTCTCTCATTCCAAATCTTGCATTTACATGAATGTTGATGTTTATGTATGTGATAACTTGCTCAATTTCAGGGACACAATTTTCTTGGTTTTGGATATTTGTACGAATCCTATGGTTCACATTATCTCAGCTGATGGGGATGGCTAGATGGAGATCTTGTAACACCATCCCAGGAATGAACTGAACGCTGATGTTTGGTTAACACTCGAGGTTAAAGAATGTTATTGTTAATGGAATCTGGCTCAGTGAGCTGCTTGTGGCTGCAGTGAATCCTACATCTCATGCCAGCGCAGCTGGACCTCCACTTCATTTACATCCGTTCCATTGCCAGTCAGTCAGTCGAATGGGCATATGATTCATAGTATCAGCATGGTGGCGCAGCGGTAGAGTTGCTGCCTTACAGCGAATGCAGCGCCGGAGACCCTGTCTGCACGGAGTTTGTAAGTTCTGCCTGTGATCTGCGTGGATTTTCTCCGATATCTTCAGTTTCCTCTCACACTCCAAAGAGGTACAGGTTTGTAGGTTAATTGGCTTGGTAAATGTAAAAATTGTCCCTAGTAGGATAGTGGATCGCTGGTCCGAAAGGGCTTGTTTCCGCGCTGTATTTCTAAACTAAACAGTCAATTTATCTTTCAAATAACGTGTTTAAAGTGGAGGAGGGAACTACAGATGCTGGTTTACACCGAAGATAGACACAAAATGCTGGAGTAACTCAGTGGGACGGGCAGCATCTCGGGATAGAAGGAATAGGTAACCTTTCGGGTCAAGTCCCTTCTTCAGACTGAGCGTCAGGGGAGAGGGAGTTACAGAGATAAAGAAGCGTAAGAGATGCTGGTCACGGAAAATGTAGATTAGACAATTGTTAGCTATGAGAAGGTGCAAAAAGCAAACAGATACAATGTAATCTGAGGGACAGTCAGACAGGTCGGAGAACTGGGAAGGGGGAGTGATGGAGAGAGAGGGTAAGCAAGGGTTACTTGAAGTTAGAGAAGTCAATGTCCATACGGCTGGGGTGTAAGCTACCCTAGCGAAATATGAGGTGCTGTTCCTCCAAATTGCACTGGGCCTCACTCTGATAATGGAGGATGTCCAGGACAGAAAGGTCAGTGTGGGAATGGGAGGAGGAGTTAGTGTTTAGCAACTGGGAAATCAGGTTGGTTTAGGCAAACTGAGCAGAGGTGTTCAACAAAACGATCGCCGAGCCTGCGCTTGTTCTCGCCGATATATAGGAGTCCACACCTGGAACAACGGAAACAGTAGATGAGGTTGGAGGAGGTGCAAGTGAACCTCTACCTCGCCTGAAAAGACTATCAGAGTCCTTGGATGGAGTTGAAGGAGAGGTAAAGGGACAGGTGTTGCATCTCCTGCGGTTGCAGGGGAAAGTACTGGATGAGTTAACCAGGGAGTTGCGGAGGGAATGGTCTCTACTAAAGGGGTGGAGATGGGAAGATGTGGTTCGTGGTGGGATCCCGTTGGAGGTGGTGAAAATGTGGGAGGATTATGTGCTGTAGGTGACGGCTGATGGGGTGGAAGGTGAGGAGCACCTTTAGGAAACCCATACGGTCACTGGGAGAACATGTGGACTCCACACAGATAGCACCCAAGGTCAGGGTTGAACCCATGTCTCAGGCACTGTGAGGCAACAGCTCTACCAGCTGCACCACCTTGGTTAGCCTTAGTTGTAAGTGTAAATATGGGGACTTTGGGAATGACTGGGCTGAGAAACACTGTGGTCCTGGTTGGAATTGGCAGGTTTGAAATATAATCAGAGAGTCAAGTCAATACAGCACAGAAGATATGATTTGTCGTCTTGTATAATCAGTAACAAACAAGTGAGATTCTGACTTTTAAACCAAATACTATGTATACTCAGCATTTTCTATTATACGCCCCACAACAATGGACTTATGATTTTTGGAAATTTGAACATCTTTGGCTCCCTATACAGCTTTGTACACGTGACATCCATTTCCTTGCAATGTTTGTGCTCTTTGTTTTCTTCAGCTGCAGTAAGTTCAATTTCTGGCATTGGCAGTGTTAGAGTTTGTTGCCATTTTAATCTGTGGTGTGGTTCATGAGTTGCTGCCGACAAATTGGGGTTTACAGTTGTCTGGTTAACCCGCTTACGTAATATGGGACTGTTGTGAGATAAACGGCAGCATGATTGTGCCTGGGCAATCGTCATTCATAGGAAGCTGAATCATACTATTGTTAGGTCTCGCTGAGTTACTCCAGCATTTTATGTCTATCATTCTATTATTACCTTTTATTACAGATAGTCATACAGCATGGAAAAAGGACCCACGGCGCAATTCGTCCATTGTGTCCAAGATGCCCCATCTAAGTCAGTCCCATTTGCCTGCGCTTTGTCAATATCCCATTTACTTTTTTCAAGTATCTTTTAAATGATGTTACAATAGTTATTATTACTATTATTTGCTTAAGAAGTTATAAAAAAAATTAAATAGACGAATACTTTTGCTTGCACTGAGATCTCTCTCCCCCTCCCCTCCCCACTTTTGAAATGTCTTGTCTCATTTTACTGCTGCCAAAAGGCCTGGATTTTCAAGGGAGATGCTTGCAATACTCACTGAAAATCAAACTTCAAAAACTACCACATAACAAAAATAATCACACACGTGGCCATGTCGGCAATTAAAACACATACAGACTTTGTATTTCTCACCATTTTTTCACGACAAATTTTGTAAGTAATTTCCTTTTTATTTTATTTTCCAGCTTTGCTACATGTCCAGTGATCTAAGGTGACACGAAACCTCCAACCTTAAACCTTTCCTAAATAAACGTTGGGAATGCATTGATAGCCTATTCATGAAAGGTAAGTTTTCATGTTTTCATGTGTTCATGCGGAGCACCAAGGCAAATTCCTTGTATGTGAATACTTGGCCAATAAACGTATTCATTCATTCGTTCTACATGAAGCCATTGATTTTCTCAAAGATAGAGTGTTTAATATGGTCACTCAAATTTCACTGTACCAATTGGTGCATGTGACAATAAATGCGAACTTGAACTAATTGTCATATGTACTAAGGACGGAACAATAACATTCTTACTTGATATGATTTCCATGTGAAGATAAACACAAAAGGCTGGAGTAACACAGTGGGTCAGGCAGCATCTTGAGAAAAGGAATAGGTCACTTTTCGGGTTGAGATCCTTCTTCAGATTTAGACCTTCATTAGTTTGATGAAGGGTCTCGACCCAAAACTTAGCCATTCCTTTTCGTGAGATGCGACCTGACCCACTGAGTTACTCCAGCATTTTGTGTTTATCTTCGGTGTAAACCAGCATAGAAACATAGAAACATAGAAAATAGGTGCAGTAGTAGGCCATTCGGCCCTTCGAGCCTTCACCGCCATTCAATATGATCATGGCTGATCATCCAACTCAGTATCCTGTACCTGCCTTCTCTCCATACCCCCTGATCCCTTTAGCCACAAGGGCCACATCTAACTCCCTCTTAAATATAGCCAATGAACTGGCCTCAACTACCTTCTGTGGCAGAGAATTCCAGAGACTCACCACTCTCTGTGAAAAATGTTTTTCTCATCTCATTCCCCTTTATCCTTAAATGGACATCCAATGGAGAATCTGCAGTTCCTTTTTACACATGATTTCCATTTAATGGATACTGTTTTAGAGTAAGCAATATTATTAATATCCGTGTTTATGCTTAATTTGGGATCAATTAACAAAGGTGAATCGTTGCTGAAAAAGATTTTTTCAAGTCGAGTGTTTTATTGTCATATGTTCCAGAGAGAACAATGAAATTCTTACTTGCTGCAGCACAACAGAATATGTAAACATAGTACACTGTAAGCAATGTAGTAAACGAGAGAGAAAAAAAAATTCAGTGTGTATATATAGTCACATACACACATGCATGTATACACGCACACATATACACACACATATACACACATATATACACGCACACATACGTGCACACAAACAAACAAACAATAGTAGTGCGATAATAACAATAATACTCTATTGTAGTTCAGAGCTTATTTGAGGTTGTATTTGGATAAAAGCAACTTTAAGCAGTGGCAATGAGAAAATCAATTGATGCAAGATGAAACTAAATAGCATGCACTGTCACAAAAAAAGTATAAACCTAATATCAAATGTTGTAAAATCAAGTGAAGACTAATGGAAATTTAGTCCAGTTAAAATTCAGACAATTTTATTTTTCTTCCACTCTTTATTTTGTCCATCCTCAAGGTAAAAAACTCCCATAGAACACTTCTCTTCAACTCCCCCTCCCATTCCCAGTCTGACCTTTCTGTCCTGGGCCTCCTCCATTGTCAGAGTGAGGCCCAACGCAAATTGGAGGAACAGCATCTTTCATTTTGCTTGGGTAGTTTACACCCCAGCAGTATGAACATTGACTTCTCTAACTTCAGGTAGCCCTTGCTTTCTCTCTCCATCCCCTCCCCCTTCCCAGTTCTCCCACTAGTCTTACTGTCTCCGACTACATTCTTTCTCTGCCCTGCCCCCTCCCCTGACATCAGTCTGAAGAAGGGTCAGGACCAGAAACTGCAGATGCAGGTTTATGAAAATAAGACACAAACTGTGTCAATTCTTTCTCTCCATGGATGCTGTCACATCCGCTGAGTTACTCCAGCATATTGTGTCTACCTTTTCTAAATTGAAATGTCATCTTGTGCATAAAGTATTAAGTGTTTTTTTTCCCCAGTAAAAGAAAGCCAAATCCACCAAGAAGGATTCCAACCCAAAACGTCACCTATCCATGTTCTCTAGAGATGTTGCCTGCCCTGCTGAGTTACTCTAGCAGTTTGTGTCTTATTTTTGTAAAGCTGCATCTGCAGTTCCTTGTGTCTGCCTCTTAGTTTTCTTCAGCTCCAAATTGCAGAAATTTACTCGTATTGATTCACGCAGAAAAGTAATAAGGTTTAATGGAGCACTTGAAATGACACAGCAAAGTAACAAATGAACAGACTGCGCAGTAACAGCAAATTTGATATCTCACCAAAACAATTTAAAAACAATAAAACTTGTGAACGATGAAAATTAACAAGTATATGACTTCAGTGGAAAGATATTGTGAAAATGCTACTTTTCTCACAGAAAAGTCCTCGCACCTTCCTGGTGTGGTGTTGCAGTATCTCTGCTTTCAGCCAAAGTCTTTGTTTTTAAAATCACAATGTTGTAGAAGGAAATTCACATTTTTCATCATAAGAAGAGTAGAGTTGTATTAAACACTTGTTGAATGAATCATCTGCCATTTTTGCAGTGACTCGGTGGTAGAGCTGCTGTCTTAGTGTCAGAAACCCAGGTTCGATCCTGACTATGGGTGCTATCTATACGGAGTTTATACGTTCTCCCTCTGACAACGTGAGTTTTCTCCGGATGCTCTGGTTTCATCCCACACTCCCAAGACTTACAGGTTTGTAGGTTAATTGGCTTTGGTAAAATTGTAAATTGTCCCTATGGTGTGGGATAGTGCTCATGTATGGGGTGATCACTGATCGACGTGGGCTAGGTGGGCCGAAGGGCCTGTGTCCACGCGGTATTCTCTAAAGTCTCAAGTTCAACATGATATTCAGTACATTTTATACCTTGTCATTGTTCTTCCAGCACAGGTGCTCAGATACATTTACTGGGCTCCAGGTCTTCTCAATCTGCTGCAATTCATGTCTGACTGGCTTTTCAAAAGCAAAGCATACTTTGACCGCTCAACTAATGAAAGCAGGAATCTTGTTATAGTTTACTTAGGCGTATAATTGCCAAGATGCAAGTACATTTGTTCGGGGGTTGGAGGTGCTTTTGGGGAAGGATATGGATGAGAGAGATTGCTATTGCCAATATTAATGCTGGATGCTTTCATGCTTTAAAATTATTATATTGTTAACAACTATAATTTCCAATACTTAAAAATAAAATACTGATTCTCCGCAGATTACAAATGTCCGTTTTACACTAACATTTGTGCAATTGTAAGCTTGCAGGATGGATGGGAATCTATTTGTCTGTGACAATAGACAATAGACAATAGGTGCAGGAGTAGGCCATTCAGCCCTTCAAGCCAGCACCGCCATTCAATATGATCATAGCTGATCATCCCAAATCAGTACCCCGTTCCTGCCTTCTCCCCATATCCCCTGACTCCGCTATTTTTAAGAGCCCTATCTAGCTCTCTCTTGAAAGCATCCAGAGAACCTGCCTCCACCGCCCTCTGAGGCAGAGAATTCCACAGACTCACCACTCTCTGAGAAAAAGTCTCCGTTCTAAATGGCCTACTCCTTATTCTTAAACTGTGGCCCCTGGCTCTGGACTCCCCCAACATCGGGAACATGTGGCTGCAGGCATCTTCTGTTGGGTGGGAGAGGGGTATTTTCACGTGCTTTTTCTCCCCATTTCCCCAGAGCTGCAACTAACAGGGGCATTGAGCAGAGCTAGGAAGGTTGAACAGACTCGCCCCCTCTCTTGCTGAATCATTGAGACTGGCTGGCAGCCGCTCTTCCCATGCCGGCTCGCTTACTGTACCAGCTGTTTCTGCGACCCTCTCCCTCACACCGTTTTTGTTCATTTCCATGTTCTCAGGATTAGGGCCCTGTCATTTTGACTTTAGAGATACAGTGTGGAAACAGGCCCTTTGGCCCACCAAGTCTGCGCCGAGCAGCGATCACCCCGTACGCTAGCACTATCCTACACACTAGGGCCAGTTTACAATTTTATTTCACCAAAGTCAATTACCTACAAACCTGTATGCCTTGGGAGCGTGGGAGGAAACCAGAGCACCTAGAAAAAACCCACAAGGTCACAGGGAGAAAGTACAAATTCCATACAGACAGCACCCGTAGTCAGGATCAAACCTGAGTCTTTGTGCTATTGCTCTATTGCTTTGTCACTGTGCTGTAATAACCTATGCCCGTAGACTGGGCACTACAATTTTGATTTTTGTGGATTGCAGCATTTTGAATAGAGATTGTTTTTATGACCTTAAATGACTTTGCCACAACAAAATGCCCCCTTGTGCATCTTAAATATTATGGTTGAACATTGCTGAATCCTATTTATAAATCATAGTATATTTGCCCAAAATGCTCCACAAATGAATTGTATGGTGTGATTTTATTAGATGTTTTAATGAGTTAAAAATTTTGGATCCGGTGCATTCAAATGGTTGGCCAAGAAAAATGAAGTGAAATTAAGATACACTGAACAAACGCTAGTAAGGATCCTGGAGCAAGTGAAGTGAAAATGGGTTTCAATTCTCATTATAGACATCAGTGGACATTTAAAGAGCAACTTACTGCACATCATTAGGGTGAAAAATAACCACAAAATGGATTTTTAAGTTGCATTTTCTGGGCAGGAAATGAATGAGTGCCAAATGATTTTATTTTGTTTTTAATACATAGGCTTACCCTGGAATGACCTCATGGTTTAAGTGGGACTGAAGATGAGTATAAGCAGTGATGAGGTCAACTTTCTGGTTTATAGATATCTGCAGGAGTCTGGTAAGAATGTCAATTATCAAAAGTTGGGTTTGAAAGATTTGAACTATTTCCCCCCAGCGTCAGCGCTTCTGGCTGAGGTGGTTGGGAAAACGGGGATTGTGGGGGTGGGAGCTACAAGAGTGGTGGTGGCAGGGCAGAGTAAGGAGTGGGGGTGTGCAGCACATTTCCTGTCAGCGCCATCTAATTACTGTCATGTCCAGCCATGTATGGTCCTGTTTCCACGCCAGTATATTACTTTTCACGTATACTTTTGAAATAGGACAAACAATGCCAGGATCAGCGGTGATTTCACAATTACCTTATTTCGCTGGTCATGTTTGCCCACACTGCCGTCCCCATTTGGTATATTTCACTGCTTATAATTATATGTAGATGCTGTTTCTAATTAATGCCACAGCAGTCGGAGAATGAGGCTTTGGGACCTGGGAACAGCAAGGAGTGTGCAGTTGTGTAACAATTGTATGAGGAGAGTAGAATTAGGCAAAATTTGATGGGGAAACACGTGTGAAGCTCAGTAAAATGCCACTGATTGAGGATTGTAAAGGTTTTGTTACACCCACTTTGCACAAACAGATTTTGCCAATTTCAATGATTCATTAAGAAATCATTATTTGCTAAACTATTTGTCCAGAGGAAAGCTTTCAGAATGCGATCTACTTTATTCGTTCAATCTAATTACAAAAAGGTTTTGAAATATCATGTGATTAATGGACACAACTTTCCTTCCTTAATGTGCAATTTGCATTTTAGGGAATTCTACAAGAACTCAAATTCATTTGGACCATCTCTGACACCTCCCTCCCCTTTCTTGGTCACACCGTCTCCATCACAGGAGATAGACTATCGACTGACGTCTATTCCAAACCCGCTGACTCCCACAACTATCACAACAACACTTCTTCCCACCCTGCTTCCTTCAAAAACTCTATCCCCAACTCCCAGTTCCTCTGTCTACACTGCATCTGCGCCCAAGATGAGGTCTTCCATACTAGGACATCTGAGATGTCCTAATTCTTTAGGGAATGGGGGTTCTCTCTTCCATCCTAAATGAGGCTCTCACACGTGTCTTCCCCACAGCTCTGACTTTGCTCCCCCCCCCCCGCGTCACAATAGGAACTGTTCCCCTCGTCCTTATCTTTCACCCCATCAGCTGTCGCATTCAACACATAATTCTCTGAAATTTTCGCCACGTTCAACGGGATCCCACCATGTCACATCTTCCCAACTCCACCCCTTTCCGCCTTCGGCAGATACCGTTCCCTCCGCAACTCCCTGGTAAACTCATCCCTTCCCATCCAAACCACCCCATCCCTAGGTACCTTCCCCTGCAACCGCAGGAGATGCAACACCTATACCTCCTTCCTTAACTCTGTCCAGGGACCACAATAGCCCTTTCAGGTTAGGTTATTGGATCACTTGCACCTACTCCAACCTCATCCATTGTATCCGTCGTTCAAGATGTGGACTCTTTTATATATCGGCGAGACCAAATGTAGATTGGCGATCATTTCGCTGAACACCTTTGCTCAGCCCGCCTGGACCTACCTGATCTCCCAGTTGCCAAACACTTTATTTGCCCCTCCCATTCCCACACTGACCTTTCTGTCCTAGGCCTCCTCCATTGTCAGAGTGATTCTAAACGCAAGTTGGAGGAACAGCATCTCATATTTCGCTTGGGCAGCTTACAACCCAGTGGTATGAATATTGATTTCTCTAACTTCAAGTAATCCCTGCATTCCTTCTCTCTCCATCCCTCCCCCACCCAAGTCACACCAACTTCTCGTTCTCACCTAGCAAACAGCCAACAATGGCCCGTTTCCTTTATCATCGTTACTTTTTTGCTTATCTTTCATTCATTTGTTCTATATCTCCCTACATCACTGCCTATATCTCTCGTTTCCCTTTCCCCTGACTAGTCTGAAGAAGGGTCTCGACCCAAAACATCACCCATTCCTTCTCTCCAGAAATGCTGCCTGTCCCGCTGATTAACTCCAGCATTTTGTGTCTATCTTCTACAAACTGCACGCTCAGCATGCACATGTTGGAAATTCCAGTCCACAGATATGGTTAAAGAATTTTAACCAGAACCTAGTTTTTGAAATAGACCAAGATGTTGAGGTTAAGGCTTTAAAATAAGTTATTCACTATCGCATTGCCTACATTTCATTAGGATTTTTGTGGGAATGGGGAATTAGGAAAAAGCTAGTATTATTTTTCAATTGGACAGATAACTGATTTAAAAAAATTAAAAAAAAAAAAAAAATTGTAATATTTTTCACTTTTTTCATCAATTATAATTGGTAGGCATAACAGCAGTTAACATTAACGGAAGGAGGTGTGCTCAAGATTTTGTAGTACATCGTGAGGTCTCAGATCTGAAGTTGTCTAACTTCATGATGAAAGTTGAAGTTACCTGATATCCGGAGTTGTCTAACTTCTGGTTTATTTATCCTCATTCTTTTTATGTTCTTTATGTCAAGGAAGTGTGTTTTCTTAGTGACCTACTTTCTGTAAGCCTATTTGCACATGTTTGTATGTTTAAGTTATTAAAATGCTTTTCCCCCCCCCTTCTGTTTTATCAAAGGTTTTTCCCATTCAGCATTCACATTTGGTATAGAGAGTCACATCAGCCAGTCTAATATTAACGGAGCTCTGGTGCCACCAGCAGCTCTCATCTCCATCATACAGAAAGGTTTGCAATATGTGGAAGCAGAAGTCAGTATCAACGAGGTTAGTATCTTGCATACTTCAGAGAACATTACTGGGGTTAAAGTTTGCATAGGTTGTAAATCCGGGCATACCTTAATGTAATTGTTATTTCTGAATATATTTTATTCTTTCTGAACATGTTCATGCAAATTAACATAATTTATCTCATAGATATATTTTGGCTTAAACTTTGCATAAACGTGAAATTAAATGTAACTGACTTGGAGCATAACAAATGAAAGAGATGCACTGGTATAGATAAGACTTCTAGATGCGTGCGTGTGTGTGTGCAAGTGCTGTTGGAAATAGACAATATAAATCTTATTTATGGGGGGGGGGGAAGGGGGGGCGTTAGTTAACTGTTTTGGATTATCTTTCCATAATTAAAGAAATGGGTGTTGTTACTCGATCCAACTAGATTTTGTGACAAATTCTGTTCACTCTTTATGTTATACCTACTGATCTACACCAGGAATATGGTTTTGTGCAGGTAGATAAGAGATGGTCTTTTCATCATGATATTTTGGGCCGAACGACCTGTTCTATGTTCTATTATTGCATCATAATATAACCCAAAACTTAAGCTTGATTCAAAAAAGCAATTGGTTTTTGCCCAAATACCTTGATTTTATTCATTTTGTTATCTCAAAACTCCATTAGCAGCTTTTTTTCTCATTTATTTTGAATAATTTAACTTTTTTATCATCATGGTAAATGTTAGGTTTTGGGGGGAAAATGAAAGTCAATGTTAATTAAGATTTTTCTGTCCAAATGTTCAGAGCTGAAGGTAAATACGTCACTATAACTCTTGACTGGAACAATGAGACCTAACTGGTTACTTTAATAGACCAAAATATCCCAAAACATCTAATTGAAGCATACTCAAACAAAAAATAGAAGATATACATTAGGAAATACTAGTGCAAATAAAGCTGAAACTGCCAAAGAAGGTTTAAGGGGCATCTTAAAGGAAGGAGAAATTGAAAGGTTTTAATTTGGGTTTGCATAAGAGCCAATAACATGAAATGATGGTGTCAGCAGTGTACTTAATAGCAGTAGGATCATCAACATCTATTTGTAACCAAAATATCTGATTTCCGTTTTAAAGCAGAATTGCTGAAATGTAATTTTTAATGTTAAGCAAATACAACAATGTCATTATTCTGAGCCATAGCTTTCTGCTCTAGGATGGCACACTATTTGATGGGAGGCCAATTGAGTCCCTTTCTTTAATTGATGCTGTTATGCCTGATGTGGTGCAGACAAGGCAGCAAGCTTACAGGGACAAATTGCAGCAGCAACAGGCAGCTGCTGTAGCTGCTGCCGCCGCCGCCGCCACTGCTGCGGTCAATCAACAGGGAGCAACGAAGAATGGGGAGAACACCGCAAACGGAGAAGAAAATGGAGGGCACACGGTTACAAGTAAGTATAAATAGGAATAAAATCTACTCTCCATGCAATACCATCATTGAATCTTTATGAGATTTCTTGGAATTTAATGTAAATAAAGAGTACACTTTGAATGAAAGTTTAGTGTAGTAAACGTTACAGCATGGAGACAGGCCCTTGGTCCCATGTTGACCGTTGACCACCTGTTCACACTAGTTCTATGTTATTCCACTTCTGCACCCTCTCCCAACACACTTGGGGCAATTTACAAGTAACCTACAAAGCAGCATGTCTTGGGAATATGGGAGGAAACCGGAGCACCCAGTGGAAACCCACATGATTACTGTTCAATGCACAAGGGTAATTTTGAAGCTTGAGGCAGCACAAAAGCAAACTGGCATTTTGTATCCAAAACCTGACTGCTGCTGTTCCTGCAGGGCGGCGTGACATGAACATTTCCATATATTTTTACAGGTTTTGCATTGAGATTGTGCTAACTCCACACTGATGACATCTTAGTTCAGGATCAAAGCTGAATTGATGAGATTGCGAGGCAGTAGCACCATCATCTGCACTACTTTGCTCTCTCTTTTCACTGTCTTGCTTATCAGGAATCTACCTCAAAAGCCTCAGTTTTCACCAGTGTTTGAAGAAGAGATTCGTGAGATTGTCTCAAATTGTGCATTAAATGAGTGGCTTCTTTGTTGAGATAGTGATCTCTAATTCTAGGAAGTTGCAGACGCAGGTACAATGATGACATTTAAAAGAAGCGTAGACAGATACGTAAATAGGAAATGATTAGAGGGATATCAACCAAACGTAGGCAGGCGTGACTAGCTCAGTAGAAAAATCTGGTCAGCATGGCTGAGGGGCTGAAGGTGGTTTCCAACTCTAGATTTGTCCCTAAGAAGAAATATCCTCTTGACATACCCCCTAGTCAATACACCTTGGGACCTTTCGCACGAGTACATTATGTGTGGGTTTCATTGCTAATAAATTAGCATGTATTAATTCAGATACTTCTATTAGAATATTTTTAAGTACAGTAAACCCTTGTTACCGTGGACTATTGTGGGAGTGGGGGGATGGGGGGTGGGGGTAGGGAAGGGAATGGTGTCTGTCATTGCCGATTATCGTCTAGAACTGAGTATAGTTTTGACCCCCTATTGCCATCACTGCCTCGGTGCCGGGTCGGAATCCGAGAGCCCAGCACATACCTTGTCCAGCGCAGGTGGGGAACAGCGATGACCACTGCCTCTGCTGCCGATTCAGAGATTGACAGCAAAATGGGAGGTTGGGCACGGCACGCAGTGTGGAAACCCTGTCCCGCTGCAAGTGATGTTCCCACCATCAACTTGGAGTCTGGAGTTCAGGGTGAAAGGACCTTAACCTTAAGCATTAACTCTGCTTCTCCTGCCAAAGACATTAAGCTGCTGGGTGTACATAGTTCTTAACAGCCAAAAATATATCTTTGTTAATGCAAGCTAAAAATACTGTTTGTTTAACAGAGTTAAGTGACGATCGATGCAATTGTTTGTCAATTTCAATGCCAAGTCAATTTCAATGCATTGTCAATTTTAATAGCCTCCACAGTGTAACTAGCAACCTGTGTTATATAGATAATCAAAACCCTTTTGAAGAGGTCTGTAATAAAGAGGGTTTACTGTATTTAAACTTTTTGACTGAATGTTTGGAGCTTTGGAATGCAGCCACTGTTTTAACAAAACCGAGGTTCCCATTAGTTCAATTGGTTACCATTTCATACATTGAGCAATGTGTGCCAAAGATATTCTCTCTAAAAATTTTTTTGCATCAACTTTCTAGCCATTTCTTTGTTTAGTAGTAACTTAACATTTGTAAATTATTTTATTTTTTAAAACAAACAGATAACCATGCAGATATGATGGAAGTTGATGTAGACGTGGATATTCCATCCAATAAAGCGATGGTATTACGTGGCCATGAGTCAGAAGTTTTCATTTGTGCTTGGAATCCAGTCAGCGACCTCTTGGCGTCTGGGTAAGCTGTTTCCGCCAATAGCAACCACAATATAAAATACTATCCGGTAAAATCATTTGGCCAATTAAAAAAAAATTGATGCAGTTTGATTAAATAAGCTGACTGATCTATTGTCAGCCATCTTAACGTGCATCTAATTTCATAAAATACTTAGGTTATTAACTGATCTTTGTATTATTAAAAAATAATTATTCATTGAACTTACCCAAAACATGAAGTATTCAGCAGAGATTTGTGACCTAAGTTTTAAAATTCATTTGTAACTTTAATCCTTCAGGTCAGGAGATTCAACAGCACGTATTTGGAACCTTAGCGAAAACAGTAGTGGTGGTCCCACTCAGCTGGTACTCAGACATTGCATAAGGGAAGGCGGTCAAGATGTGCCAAGCAACAAAGATGTCACGTCGTTAGACTGGAATGTAAGTAATGAATCTATCAAAATCGGTACTAAATGCAATGTGTACAAGATTTGACAATTGCTAACATTTTAGTTATATTTAATTTGATCCTTGAAAATATCTACAAATGCTCATTGCAACATTTGTGCACATTAGTTTCTGTAATACATAATCCAGGTCTTTATCACAAAGAGCAATATGGACTTCAGTCTGGCATTTGCCAAGGTCCCACTTGGAGGGTTAAGGTCCATTGGATTCAAGGCCTGCTTGCTAATTGAATCCAAAATCAGCTTGGTGATTGGAGACAGAGTAGAGGATAGCGGTGGAAAGATGCCATTCCTTAAGTCTTGACCGGTGGTGTACTGCAGGGATCGGTGCTGGGGTCCTCGTTTGGGATGTATATCACCAACATGGATTGAATGTAGGCAGAACGAGTAGTAAGTTTACCAATGACACAAATATCATGTTGTGACTGTCTATGACACAGCAGGATGTAGATCAGATATAAAGTTGGCACAGCATTAATAAATAAAATTTGATCCTGACAATGCACGATGATGTATCTTGGGTAGACAAATAAGGCTAAGATGCTCGGGTGCTAAGAATGTAGATGAAGTGGCGAATGACCTGCTTATCTTCGTAGAGAGAGACATAGTATAAAAGTTGGGATGTCATGTTGCGGCTTTACAAAATGCTGGCTGGAGTGCACGGAGTAACGTGTGCAGCTTTGATCACTATAGCAAGCACATAGATTATGTGTTGGTCTTGCGAACACCAACTTGTAAAATTGACGAAGGATTGAATTGAACATATCACAGTTAATTGTAGCTCAGCTGCTTGCTGCATGTGTACACATTTCCTAGTTTTGTTGATTGGAATTCTTGTTGATCTCCATTGCCATAGAGTGAAGGCACACTTCTGGCCACAGGCTCGTATGATGGATTTGCAAGAATATGGACAAAAGATGGTGAGTAAACTGCATTTACTTGTTCAAGATTCATTTGATCCAATTCCTGTCCCCATTCCCTCCCTTGCATTAAACCATCTACTGATGTCTGAGATGTTCATATTGGTGAGTGTCAAATGAGAGGGAGACTCTGTGCCGGCTCTCAGAGCATTCCGGGCCTTCACATCCCCATTTGTTTCCTTCGGGTGTTGTCTAATAAGGGAGGACATTAATATTGTGAGCTGATTCACGAAAAAGGTACAAAAGCAGTCCAAATACTTGCAATATTGTTGTTGTTTTCATGTCCAGTGTGGAACCTCTTTCTCTTTAAGACCTGCTGCAATTCTATCTTTGACTATTGGGTTATACTATGGAAAAGCCCATGACCCATGCGAGTTTGATCTCATCTGCCATCATTGGCCATTTAATCTGGATTGGTAATTACTCCATACTTTGACCAGAGTATGTAGTTATCCAGTCTTCATTGGGTTTAGGGTTATCATTGTCGCATGTACTGCGGTACAGTGAAAAGCTGTATTATTGTTGCATGTACTGAAGTCAAAAACAGACAATACTATACATGGGTTCAATCAAGCAAAATACAAGTACAAATGCAGAATATAATTTTCCAACATTTTAACATAACAGTTCCAGAGAAAAAAATCAAATTTTCCCCACTGAGGAAGGTTGGAATATTGGGACTGCACCCTGGCTTATGTAAGGATCGGTCAGAAGTCTGATAACCAAGGAGAAGAAGCATTCTTGACTCTGGTGGCCATTTCTTTCAAGCTTCTGGAGACAAAAGACTTTGCTTCTTTCTCTTAACTTTAGGAAAAGTGGCAGGCGATGGTGTTCCCATTTGTCTGTTCCCCATGTCCTTTGGGATCTTGCACTGTTTAAGAAGGGCTATTAAAAGAAACTTTGCGTTGTCTATACAGAGCATCTTGTATATTGTACCGTCAAGGGGGCACTGATGTTGGAGGGAGTGCCTGTTAACCTTTTGATTTAGACTCCTTGCCTGGACGGTGTCGAGCTGCACAAATATTGTTGCGCTGCATACGTCTAGATTATATTTCACCGTGTGCTCTCTTGTGCATTAGAGATGATGTAAGGGATGTGGGGAGCCATTAGCTATCCACAAAATGCTCTGCTGGCCAACAATAACTCGGAGAGTTTTGAAGGTGTACGTTTGGAAAGAGATGAGGAGGAATTTCTTTAGTCAGAGGGTGGTGAATCTGTGGAATTCTTTGCCACAGAAGGCTATGGAGGCAAAGTCAGTGGATATATTTAAGGCAGATATAGATAGATTCTTGATTAGTATGGGTGCCAGAGGTTTATGGGAAGGCAGGAGCATGCACGGAAATCGCTATCAAAGTATGGGGAGGACAGCAGGCACACAATTTCTTGGCGGCAGAGCACGCATCCGCACACTCGCGCACACACACGCGAGGCTTCGGAGGCTCAATCCAGTGCTAAATGCAGCTCAACTCTGCCTGTCTCGCCGGGTTAACCTACAGCCCTGCCTGGACTGATGGGACACCAGCCTGGAGTCGTGGAGCTAGCGCTGCCTCTCCGCGCTGGCTGTAAACTTGGGCCATATTTCCCGTAGGTCCAGGCAGGGCTGTAGGTTAACCTGGCGGGACAGGCAGAGTTGAGCTGGGTTTAGCGCTGCTTCTCTGCGCTGGCTGTGGGCCTGGGGGCACAGCTCCCGTCTGACTCCCGATGTCTCTGGCCGCCCCCGGGGGGGGGCACCCGGGTGGGGACGGGGATGGTCCAGTGGGGGTTCGGCAGCGATTGCAGCGCCGGAGAGCCGGGATCAATCCTGGCTGCGGATGAGGCGCAGGTCTGTGTCCAGGGCTGCCGAGAGTGTTTTGGCAGGTCTCCCTCCTCCAATCACCGCGTTCTATCCTCAGTCCCACCCCCCCCCCCACTTCCGCCTCTGACCGACACCTCTCTCCTCCAATCATCGCACTGAATTACCATGTCCCGCCCCCATTGCCTGTTGATTGACGTCTCTCTCGTCCAATCTGCGCCCTCGTTCAGCGGTCCCACCTCCACAGTCTCGGGGAAAGCGGCGATTTTACCGGGATTTAAAATCCAGATTACCAAAAAGTTGGGGGGAATCGTCCCCCACCTCTCAATTTTTGATGTGTAGTAAATTGTGTGCCCACGCCTGAATGTTATCAATATATTTTTGCATGAGGTGTATGTACTGCTTCACTGTAAATGGTAACGAACATTGTGTAATCATTGGTCTGCTTCCATTCTTAATAATAACTTTTTCTTTTTTCTCAAGGTAATCTTGCTAGTACCTTAGGCCAACATAAAGGACCTATATTTGCATTAAAATGGAACAAGAAAGGAAATTTTATCCTTAGTGCGGGAGTGGACAAGGTAAGATTCTAAAGCATGTTCATGACTTAAGTGCAAGTGGATGTGGAGAGGATGTTTCCACTAGTGGTAGTGTCTAGGAACCGCGGAGGACAGCCTCCAATTAAAAGGATATTCCTTTATAATGGGATGAGCAGGAATTTATTCAGCCAGAGGATGATGAAACTGGAATTCGTTGCCACAGATAGCTGTGGAGGCCGGATCATTGGGTATCTTTAAAGTGGAGATGGGTAACTTCTTGATTAGTAAGGGTGTCAAGGGATACGGGAGAAGGCAGAAGAACGGGGTTGAGAGGGAAAAGTATATCAGCCACGATCGAATGGTGGAGCAGACTTGATGGGCCAAATGAGCTAATTCTGCTATGTCTTATGATACGTCATTTCAAGTGCATATTTAGAGATACATGATGTTCGGGGTATTAATACGGATACACAACTTGTGAGGCCCAGATGTTTCTTACTGGTCTTCACAAGAGCATTGGATATGCCTGAATGGACTGGGTAAACTGCTGATCTCATTGGCCTGCAAGTGCAGATCACTGTTGCATTGCTGAATTAAGCTGTTTAATTTTATGTCAGTAAACTCCAGTATATATAAGAAGAACCCAATTATATATGGTACAATAAGAATTTGGAAACAAATAAAATTATCTTTAAAATTAAGAAATTTATCATTGTTAATGCCAATAGCGAATAACCCTTTATTTAAACCATCTCTTATTGATAAGACATATAACCAATGGGAAAGTCTCGGAATTAGAAGGATCGGGGATATGTACGAAATGGGAAACCTACTATCATTCCAACAATTACAATTAAAATTTAAACTGAAAAACAACCAATATTTTAAATATCTTCAGATTTGCGATTTCATGAAAAAATATATACAAGGATATCAAAAAATAACTCCTGAATTATTGGAAGAAGCAATGAATATTGAAGCTGACTCACAAAAATTAATAACATATCTATATAATAGTATTTTAAATATAGACCTACCATTGACAGAGATACTTAGAGAAGAGTGGGAACGGGAACTAATGATAAAAATTACGAAGGTTACATGGGAAAAGTACTTGATATATATTCACAAATGTTCGATTAATGTAAGACATAATCTAATTCAATTTAAAATTTTACATAGATTATATTATTCAAAAACAAGATTGAACAAATTTTATCCAAATATATCCGCCATTTGTGATAAATTTCTATCCCAAAATGCAACTATAACACACTCCTTAGTTTCCTGCATAAAACTTTATAGATTTTGGAGTGATATTTTCGAAATATTTACAAAATTATTTAAGATAAGAATGGAACCTAATACTGAAATGATTATATTTGGCGTAATGGAAGATGGGAATAAATTGAACACATCTCAAAATTTATTTTTTAACTATGGTTTAATAATAGCAAAAAAATCAATACCTAAATTTTGGAAAAATACATCAATACCAACGCTTAAAATGTGGATTGCAAGTATGTTGGACACCGCACATCTTGAGGAAATGCGATTCCTCCTAATGGATAAATCAGACCAATTCATAACGAGTTGGTCTCCATTTGTTGTCTTTTTGGAATCATATGGTGCAACACAATTGTAAAAAATAACTGTTTCAGGACCGGACGAGGGTTGGTCAAGATTATAAACAATGATCTTACTTTTTTTTTTTTTAATGTTTTATTCTCTTTTTTCTATTTTCTTTTTCTCAACTTTCTTCACTCATTCGTCTTTTTTCTTTTTCTTCACACACTATATATCTCACGTCTTTCTATCCTTTAGTATCTAATCTCTTTTTCTTATTCTAATCTTTCTTTAATATATTAAAAAAAAGAAGCTGTACATAAAATGTATTATGAAAATATATATTAGGCACTTTGGTGCTATATGATTGTACTTGCTTCTAATAAAATCTTAAAAATAAATAAATAAATAAAATAAAAATCTCCAGTAACAATTGTGCCACTAACTTGTCTGTCACTGGGCTAAATTTAGAAAACACACCTGCAAATTGACATAATTTAGGCCTACATGGTGAATGTATGCACACTATGTTTGGTGAAACAAAAGGTGTAAGATCTCACGTGATCAGTGGCTTGAAACAGAAACTCGCACGAATGATTGTGGTTTATTTGAGGTGAGGAAATCAACGGTGGCGTAGCAGTAGCGTTGCTGCCTCACAGCACCAGAGACCTGGGTTTGATCCTGACTACGGGTGCTGCCTGTACAGAGTTTGTACGTCCACCCTGTGACCCGCGTGGGTTTTCTCCGGGTGCTCCGGTTCCTCCCTCACTCCAAAGGCGTAAAAATTGTAATTTGTCCCTAGTGTTTAGGACAGTGTTAGTGTGCGGTGATCACTGATCAGCACAGACTCGGTGGGCCGACAGGCCTGTTTCCGTGCAGCATCTCTAAACTAAACTAAACTAAACAAATCAAAATCAAAACAATTTCACATTGAGCACAGGAGGGTGGGGGATTTTTCAAGCCTTAAATATTTTTCTCATGGCATTTTCTATCTGAGCCTTAATGAACATTAACTTTCTGAATTAGCAGCATAAATTTAACATTAACTTAATTTTGTATTTTTCCAATAAAGGTTGGAGGTTGTAGCTGGCCATAACTCCACTAATTTTGAGTTCTGGCAAAAAATAACTTTATATTTGAAGCTTCAGATTCCACGGGCACTAGAACAACATGAATATTGTTTCAATTTATAGTTATGAAAAGGTGACATTTTCATGAACTGATCTTGAATCTATCAAAAATGATTCAGTGTAAAATAGACACGAGTGTATTTGGCTGAGTTCAACTTGGAGAGGAGTCAAGATGAGAAAACAAGAGGATTTTGTTTTAAAAGTGGAAATAAACAATGCCAATTTTGAAATATTCTTTGTAAATTGCTGAATTTCGTAAAATAGTAGATACAATAAATTCCACGATGAAGAGTTTGTAACTAACTCAGTCTGCTGTTGTGCCTTGAGGGCGTAAAAGATGAATTTAAAAGATGAACACTGAATCTGAAGGTGAACCAGTCATTAATAAACTAAAATTTGTGCCTTATGCTGGTGACTTGATAAGTGTGATTTTACAATAAAATGTACTCCTCTCAAGTGCCCTTAAAAGTGATTTGGATTCACAGTCTGGCCCTCTCAATAAGAAAAAGTCCCAAACATCTCTGGACTAATACTTGAATTCTGATGTTTACAGACAACAATTATTTGGGATGCTCATACTGGAGAGGCCAAACAGCAGTTTCCTTTTCACTCTGGTAAGCACAGAATATTTGTCATAGCTACTTAATCCTTTCCCCCCGATGAGTGGTTTCATTTCTAGCTGTTTAATGGAGTGCTAGGGATGATTATTACCTTTTGTTGATGACAACAATCCAATGAAGACAAATTGAAGGACTAAATAACCAACATTGCACATGGTCTCAAGTTACATACTTTGTCTTTCAAAAAGTGAAAGGTCTATGAAGTTCCTGGACTTTATATCTAATGGTTACATGACTAGGAGCAATTATGATTTTTGGAACTTTAAGAGGTTAAAAAGTCAGTGAATTATTCTGTAATTGAAAATTCAGACGCACAAAGTGAAACAGAGAGTAGGTCAATTTATACAGGCATTCGGCAGGTTAATTAAGGCATCGCATGTCGGGGCTGTAAGTGGCCGGGGAGGCGGTCGCTGCAAGCCGGGGGTGGTGTTGGCAGGTCTGCCCGCTATAACCGAAACCCGTCATAAAGCGGTCCGTTATAACAGAGGTTTACTGTGTGTAAAATTTTGAGATGCACGGACAGGGTAGATAGCCAGTGGCCTTTTCCGAGGCAAGAAATATCACATTCTGGAAGACATAGATTTAAGGTGAGATGGGAAAAGTTTAAAGGAGAATTACATTATACAGAAAATGGTGGGAGTCTGAAACACGCTACCAAAATAAGTAATGGAAGCAGATACGATAGCAATGTTTGAGAGGAATTTAGACAGACATGATCAGGCAGGAAATTGACTCATATTGACCATGTGTAGGCACATGGGCCTTTCAAATTGGCATCATAGTCGGCACTAACACAAGGGCCAAAGGTCTTGATGTGTTATGTTCTAAAATGCAGAGGAGTTGGCCCCTAATCAAAACTATTATTATAGTAGATTTGTGTGAATTTCTACAGCAGTTACTGCAGACTGTTGGTAAATTAGTTTGATATAAATTAGTTTGATTATTTCCCAACACATATTTGACCTGGTTGTTAATTTTAATTTTGCCGTTACATTGTAACAGTTGCAATACAGATGTGTATCCAGAAGCATTGGTTAATTACTGTCCGGTATGGGAGAGTTTCACTTATTGATCATCGTTTTCCCAGCAAGATGAGGGTAAATGGTGTGGTGGTGATCAATTCTGCCCAAGAGGTTTGGTAATGAATGTTGGACTCAGCTAAAGTAATGGGGAATGTAACGTGGTTTTTCATCAGTGTGTGAGCTAGACGTGAGGCTGTTCTTGGAAGCAGAACTAGCGGATGTATCTTTTAATTTTTAACTAATCCTGATTTATCAAGAGTTATTGCAATCAAGTTATTTGATAAAGAGTATGTACAAATCTTAATGAATGAAACATTCATTTCACTGCATGTAATGTGCATGTATCGAGTAAAATTGACTTTGATTTTAAGTGGTAGAATCTTACGGTATTTTTTAATGTTAAGCTATTTGGATTGTATTTCACATTTTAACAATGTAGAATTGTTTATGAACAATACTTTCAAATCTCACAAGAGAATTTGGAGGGACAGGTGGAATAGCTGTGTAATTGAGAGACCTTGATTTGGGAGAGCCAGTTGGCTGAAAAGTTTTTCTGCCCAGCTGTTTTCTCTCTTACCAAATACCCCTGAATATTTTTCCTTTTATAATTTGAAAGCAGATGTTTTAAAATTTTGTTTAAAGGTTGTAGGATTGGGCCAAATATTATTTCCATTAGGGCTGCTCTCTGTACTGTTTACCAATATGTTTCTCTTCTCTACTTTGCGTTTACAGCCCCAGCACTAGATGTTGACTGGCAGAACAACACCACATTTGCTTCTTGCAGCACAGACATGTGCATCCACGCCTGTAAACTAGGTGCAGATAGGCCCATCAAGACATTCCAGGGACACACGGTAATGACTGTCTACAATAAGACAGCCTCTATTTTTGCAGCAGTTGTTCTTTCTCTGATAGCACCGAATTAATAAAGTGATAATGATTAATTAGGTTGGGTAATTCTAGGTTAATCTCTAACCTATTTATTGACGGTTGGTGGAAAAGAAGGTGGAAATGTATTCAATAGTTAACATTATGCCATGATCTCTGTAAGACCAGATGACCTCAAACTGCAGTTTACACCCCAGCGGTATGAACATTGACTTCTCCAATTTCAGGTAGTCCTTGCTTTCTCCCTCCTCCCCCTCCCCTTCCCAGCTCTCCTCCTCCTCCCCCTCCCCTTCCCAGCTCTCCTCCTCCTCCCCCTCCCATTCCCAGCTCTGCCACAAACCTACTGTCTCCGCCTCTTCCTTTCTTTTTCCCGTCCCCCCCACCCCGCCCGACATCAATCTGAAGAAGGGTCTCGATCCGAAACGTCGCCTATTCCTTCTCTCCATAGATGCTGCCTCACCCGCTGAGTTTCTCCAGCAAACCGTATCAGGTTCCTTTTTCCAAATATGAACATTTGTAACTCAAATTATTTATTTTCACCTTATTTAACTACTACAATTCACTTCTAACAACATGGAATTATGTACAGATAGAAGCATGTCATTTGGCCAATAACGTCTGTACCAGCCTTGGTGGAATGGTCCCGTCAGACCTATATCCTCAGTCTGCCCTTAGAGCCAAGCTAAATATTTCTTGTCAATTATGTGTTCAATTCTATTTCAAAGTCCGGTTGAATGCTGTTTCTTCTGTCCACGCATTATGTCCAAATCACGACAAGAGTGTTTTATCCTGCACCCCCTGCATGAAATTGTTTCATCCAAAACTTTAAATATGTGACCCCAGTCTTGAACTATGTGCTAATATGAACGACAACCTTTCATTCGCCTTTTCTATACCAGCCATGACCTTACTAAATATAGATTCTTTACTCCTTTGATATTTGCTTGTTCATACAATTTATATACCGTATTTCCCAGCAATGAAGATGCAATTTTTTACCCTAAAATAAGGCCCAAAAATTTGTTCCTTCCGCAACGTATGGGGAGTCTGGCCCGGGTCAGCATGCTGGGCCGTCAAGGGTGAAGTTGCAGGGAGGGCAAAGCGTTGAGAAGGAGGGGGTCGGGGATCGGGGATCATGCCAGCAACTCACTCAGTAGCTCGGGTGGCTGTGAGCAGCCGCCGGGACTGGACAGCGGAACTGCAGCTACACCCCGGGGCTCGCAGGCGACCTGGGAACTGCAGCTATTCCGGGGCTTGCAGGCGACCTGGAAACTAGTTATTAGTATGTATTACTAATTTATGTATTATTTGTATGTATTATTACTAATTATTAATTTAGTTAGTATGTATTATTACCTCCATTTATTAACTATGGCGATAGATGTGGCCCGCCATCCGCTCACAAACATGGGTCCTGGTCCCAATGCAAAATAGGTTGCCGTCCCCTGGACTAAACCAAACCCTTGATCCTGTCCCGCCAGCCTTTTTTCAAAATTTAGCGACTCAAAATGGGGGTGTGTCTTCGACGCAGGTGCGGCTTCGTTGCCGGGAAATACGGTAATTAATGTTTTAAAAAAAATATAACTTCCGGATATTGATCCCGGCCTTTTTTTATGAAAAAGAATTGCAAACGATGCTGGTTCTTCAAATTAAAAGGATTTTGTTTTATCATCTGCTTTATTGATTTTTTCATTTAGCTAAGATTTTACCAGGATATTAGTATCCTTGTCCATTTACCTGGACACTAACACAATATTGTACGTTTAGCGAGCAAAAGAAAAAAATAAATTATCAACGTCGTCTATTTTCTATTGACCTTCCGCTAATATGGGCAAACAAATTAATTTAACGCTCTTTATCTTGCTGTCAACATAAAGGGAGCACCTTTTTATTTTTAATAACCAATAACCTGGCTCTGTTTTTAGAATGAAGTGAATGCAATCAAGTGGGATCCAACTGGGACTCTACTTGCATCTTGTTCTGATGACATGACCTTGAAGGTAGCTAACTTTTTAATTCATATAGTTTGCTGTGAATGAAATGCTGTTATAATGTTATAATGTTTTAAAGACGTGAATCATGTGAAAAAAGGTCTGAACAATCTCATCATTCAGGTTGACCCTGGTGCCTGGTCAAACTGATTTTGGGACAGCACAGATTAAATCAGGTGTTATGGATGAACTGGAAAATTCTCAAATGTTTAAGCCTAACACCTCTAACCATTCTGTTTAATTTGGTGATTAATATCTGCAGTTGGACTTATGCATGTTTGTCAAAAGAATTTCAGGCATTGATCTTGTCTGAGCTGGTTTAAAAAACAAGGAAAGTGGTGCCATGAAAACATTACATCCATGAGGTGTTGCGATCACCGAGTCAGAAGTGTGGCATTAAATGATGGCGTGGCAGTGGTGCAGGGAATGCATCTTATAGGCAGTGACCAGCCAGCAGCGAGTGCAGAAGAACACCAACACGTTCACCTTGTCACAAAAATCATCCTGAGTTAGGAATATATGGTTGCTCATCCTTGCTGCTGGACCCACGTTCTGGCACATACCATCATACAGCATTGCAGGAGTATTTTTACTAGAAGGACTGCACTTCATGAATGTCACTTATCACCATCCTGTCAAGAGCCGTTCGAGATGGGAAGTAAATGCTGGACTTGCCACTGTTGTCCACGTTCAGAACAAATGTAAAAAGGGAAGTTGTAAGCAGGTATTGAACTGTGTATTTGTAGTAGACAAAAAATGCTGGAGAAACTCAGCGGGTGAGGCAGCATCTATGGAGAAAAGGAGTAGGCGACGTTTTGGGTCGAGACCCTTTTTCAGACAATTGTAGTGATCACTTTGCTAATTTCTTCCATGAACAGCTTTATTGATTATGTAAGGCTTATTTGCTTGATTCATGTTGAAAATCCTGAAGCAAATTGTTCTCCAGATAAGCCTGCCACATACCAGGAACACGCACACTGTGCTAGTTCATAACCTGTTAGGCTGCAAGTGGACTATTGCACCCACTTCTCGTCCATGCTTTGGGAAGAATGTCACAATGCCAATGAAGGTGGTGACCTTGAGCTAGGACCTGTAACCAGTGGGGTGAGGTTAAGTTGAGAGGTTGGTGATTTAAAGGAGACTTGAGGAAGAATTTTCTTCACCTGGTGTGCGGTTGAGATCTGGAGCACACTGCCTGAGGTGGTTGTGGAGGCTGGCATTCCAACAACATTTGAGAAGCATTTGGGCGAATACTTGAGGCATCGTGGCATAGAAGGTGAACGCTGGAAAATGGGGTTAATATCGATCAGCACTTGGCTGACACATACACGGTGGGATGAAGAACTTGCTTCCTTCCGTGCTGTATGATTTTGTGGAATGATTTTAATGAAGATATACTATTATTTATTATCTTAAGTGGCAGAACAGTAAAGGGCCAAATTAGCAAGTGCTTTTCAGTGTTGAGTGATGGAAGGTTGATGCTTTCTGGCAACATTTTAGCCCCATTGGAAATAAAACCAAGCAACTACAGCAAATAATCCATTCCCTCGTTACATCTGCAGTGATTTCAATCCTTGCACAGTGCTTGTTGGAGTTTTGCTGGGAGACATTGCCAACATTCATCCACATTGGTTCAGTTGTTGGTTAGTCACAGAGGAAGGGGTTTTTGATAGCAACATTTGCTGTGCAGTGTAGGCAATTAAAGAGTCTGTTCTGGAGGCTGACTTCTAGTCTGAACTATGCTTGTATTTGGGGAGATCGGCTGCCATTTCTACACCTAAACATCTTGCAGTTGGAGGTGAGCTGCATACGTTGTAGGTGCAGTTCAGCCGTTGGAGACCACACTCGAGGAGCTGGGAATATTGTGCAGAAAAGAGCTTCTCAGACGTGTTATCAGAGACTACCCCATTCTGCCCTCATTTTTCTGGAATCTACCTTTGCATCTACTCGTGCAGAACAAACGGGTTGTGCACATAAAAAAACATTATATTTGTGCTATCATTGCGTCAAAGCTGCAACAGCACGACATCCAGCAATGGAGCTCCATGTCCACCCTTGTGGGTTCTTGGCTGCGGATTTACCGTACGGCTCCCATCGGCTTCTGGAGATGGACTTCCCTGGAGTTGAAGCATCGTGCCCAGTAACTGCTCTTCATGGTCCATTGTCAGATTGCAACGTTGGCTAAAGTCACCCCCACAACAAATGAGGAACATTATGTCATAGCAATCAGTTATTTTTAGTGATGATCCTTTGAGATCAATCAAGTGTATCCATTAAAGATCTGTGAAAGGTCCTGCCTTGATATATGCCTCTGCAGTTGCAATTTCCAGAGCCAAGTAATTGCTGGTAAGAATTATCATAAAATATCTTTTAAAGTAGTTTTTTGAATGGATGCCAGCACTTAGGATAATGGACAACTGCTTTGCCATTTTATTGACCGGGGTCTGGCAGTGAACCCCATTGTTACACAATGCTGATAAATTTGATGCACAAAGCATTTATCCTTTGTAAACTAGTGCTTGTATTCTCGGCACCATCTTTGAGTCAGACCCAGTGGACAAACATGTGTCCAAATTATTACAGTAGATTTTCCTCTTTTTAAAGAAATGGAATAAAAGATCTAACTGCAGTGTTGAGCATGTAATGGGCCTGTCCCGCTTACTCGATCTTTACAGGCCACTGCCGGCACCCGTCATAGGTCGCCGAAATTTTCAACGTTGAAAATTCAGCGGCGACGAGAAAGACGCTAAGACTCTTTGGGGACTTCTCAAGACCATAGGAGACCTCTCGCGACTATACAGGTGACCCCTGGCGACATGTCGCAGGTGACCTCTCATGACCATAGGAGACCTCACACGACCATACAGTATGGTCGTGAGAGGTCTCCTATGGTCGTGATAGGTCTCCAAAGAGTCTAACGTCTTTGTGGTCGCCGGGTGCCGGCAGTCGCCTGTAAAGGTCACGTAAGTGGGACAGGCCCTTTAGTGCAGCACATGGAAACATTTTGCGAGGAGTGTTCTATGTTTTCATGCAATGCTGTTGTCGTCTAGATTTGGAGCATGAAGCAGGATGCATGTGTCCATGATTTGCAAGCGCACAACAAGGAAATCTACACCATCAAGTGGAGTCCAACAGGACCTGGTACTAACAATCCAAATGCCAACCTTATGTTAGCAAGGTATGAGAAAACAACCAGTGTCAGTAGAAACCCAAGTAGGTCTATTTCTCTGATGTTCCATCTCAAAGGGCATCCAAAGCTATCAGATGAGCAAAAATAACTTGCATCAATATAGTGCCAAACACACAGTGCTGGAGGAACCCAGCGGGTCAGGCAGCACCTGGTGGGAATGGACAGATGACACGTCAGGTCGGGACCCTTCTTCACACTGATTGTAGGACGGGGGAAGTAAAGCTGGAGAAGAGAGGTGGGGGTGGGACTAAACCTGGCAGCTGATGGGTGGAGACAAGATGCTGGAATCTTGAGAAAATCACAGTGCTAGAGGAACGTAGCTGGTCAGGCAGCATCTCTGGAGAGAATGGACAGGCAATGTTTCGGGCCGGGACTCTTCAGTGACAAGTGGATACAGGTAAAGGGATTTGACTGGCAGACGGATGGAATAAGGTTCCTACCTGAAACGTTGCTGTTCCCTCCACAGATCCTACTTGACCCATTGAGTTCCTCCAGCACCTTTGTATTTTGCTCCAAATTCACGCATCTGCAGTTCCTTGTATCTGCATGTACACAATGCCTTTTAGATTGAAAAATCTGATATAGTGCTAGACCGGAGCATTGACAAACAAAATTTGATGTTGAATTATACAAGAAATCATTAGAATAGACGAGAAAAAGATTAGTCAAAGAGGGAGGACTTGGGGGCATCTTAACGGAGGAATGATAGGTGCAGAAACAGAGGTTGGGGTGCCAGATATGAGGCATTGGCTGCAGGGTAGAGGGATGAGGGGGTGGCTACTTTTGGAGACGTTCTGATCCTCGGCTGGAGATAACAAGAGATGGAGGGTTTTATTAAAAGTGAAACTATTTAAATCTGTCCATTGCTTTTCAAATATGAAAGGAAGTACGGGAAGACTATAACGGAGGTATCTTCAGACATAAGACCAAAGAAGTCGGGAGGGGAATAGATAGAGCATATGCACAGCCTTTTACCCAGAGTGGAGAATTCACGAACTGGCGGAGACAGATTAAGGTGATAAGGAGGAAGATTTAATAGGGACATGGGGGGCAATATTTTCACACAGAAGGTGATGGGTATGTGGAACAAGTAAGAGGAGGTCATTGAGGCAGGTACAATAACAACATTTAAAAGACATTTGGACAGGTACATGGGCAGGAAAGGTTTAGAGGGATATGGGACAAATGCGGGCAGGTGGGATTAGTGTGGATGGGGCACTTTGATCGATGTGGGTAAGCTGGGCCTGTTTCTGTGCTGGATGACTCTGAGTCATAGGTGCTGCTGATGTGGTCTTCGTGTGCTCTAACAACTTGGGATATTTGTCCACAGTGCATCGTTTGATTCTACTGTACGATTATGGGACGTGGACCGGGGCATCTGCATCCACACTTTGACCAAACATCAGGAACCTGTATACAGTGTAGCGTTCAGCCCAGATGGAAGATACCTGGCCAGCGGCTCCTTTGACAAGTGTGTTCACATCTGGAATACACAGGTATTTACTGTCGTCAAATTCCATCTTTAACAAAATCTCACCCATTGTGTACAGAATAGAAACACAGAAAGCTCTTATAGCAGAATAATAATCACTTCCTAACTGTCACTGTATATCATGTTGTCACTTGCGGGCAGAGCACCAAGGCAAATTCCTTGTATGTGAATACTTGGCCAATAAACTTATTCATTCATAAACTTATCCATTCATTCATTCACGTATGAGATTGACATTGATTGAGATACTTTTATTATCACATATGACAAATCCCAGTGAGCAGCTTTGTTTTGCATATCTAGGCATACAAAGAGTCACCAGGTAGAGGGTGCCAACAAAGTTACAAAGAACCATTTTTCCCCCAATGGACACCTTCCCCCCTCAGTTCTCAGCGCCCCCCCCCCCCCCCGTATGTGTGTATGTCTGCATTATTTACCTCAGTGTTGATGGTTATTGTGCTTCCATTAACGTGGATATTTTCACCGTTCCTTTTACAGTGCAGGTTCATTATATCTCTGAATGCAGGGTACTATTTTGTACATACAATACATTTGTAACTGTTAATACAAAATTAGAATAGTGGCATTGAAGAGACAGGTAGGCATGGATGTGCAGAGAACTGAGGTGTGGAGGCAGAGGAGATTAGTTGGTCTTGGCGTCATGTTCGGCACGGACATTGGCCGAACGGCCTGTTCCTGTGCTGTACTGTTCTCTGTTCGAATGCATGTTATTCAGATTTGTGATGTCGCCTCACCTTTGGTAATTGAAGATGTTTGTGTTTGTTTACAGACAGGCTCTCTTGTCCATAGCTACAGGGGAACGGGAGGAATCTTTGAAGTGTGTTGGAATGCAGCTGGTGATAAAGTGGGTGCGAGTGCATCGGATGGTTCAGTAAGTATCACAAACGGCATGAAAGCCTGCTGGCTGAATTCATATAGAATTCACTTTCAATATATACTGTTGAAACATCAATCCAAAATGGGGATGCATTTTCTCGATGCAGAATTGTGTGCTCGTACAATTTTAAGATCAGCTTCATAATGAGCTTTCGATACCTCTGTGCATTCCTCTGTCAACTACTTCCAAACCCAGATTTCTATTTCTGGTCCACGCTGGGAATTGCTTCTGTAATATGACAAGCTGTAATGTTGCCCTCCAGCTAGTGTGATCGTCACTGTTGCATCTGAAGTTCAACACCGCTTTCCAAATCAGCTCCACTGTGCTTTAGTATCGTGCACCAGTGAGGACAGATTGTAAACTCTGTCAAAGTCCTTCTCACAGTTGCAATACCAGAGAATGTTTACGTTCACTCTCGTGTCTCCACCTATTGACTTAATGTCCGGTATTTTTTTTCTTTTGCAAACTTGTTTAAATATAGTTTAGTTTAGAGATGCAGCGCGAAAGCAGGCCTTTCGGCCCACCGAGTCCGTGCCGACCGCACACTAACACTATCCTACACACACTAGGAACAATTTACAATTATACCAAAGCCAATTAACCTACAAACCTGTACATCTTTGGAGTGTGGGAGAAAACCAGAGCACACAGAAAACGTACAAACTCTGTACAGACAGCACCCGTAGTCAGGATCGAACCCGGGTCTCTGGCGCTGTGAGGCAGCAACTCTACCGCTGCGCCACCGTGCCGGTCAAGCTAGTGCAAATTAATATAAGCTAGTTTTGCATAATTCCCTGGTAAGCCTTGCTTTCTATGGGCCAAACCTAGGCAAGTTAGACTAGCTTAGATGGGATGTTTTGGTCGGCAGAGTTGAGCTGGGCTGAAGGTCCTGTTTCTGTGCTGTATGATTCTTGTCTCCCAGTTGCTCTGTCCAGGCCTCTCTGCTGCCACTTTAGCACGGGAGGTCCCGATCCATTTTGTCAGTAAGATTAAAATGATTCCTTTAAACTCTTTGTTTATGAAGGAACTGCAGATGCTGGAAAATCGAAGGTAGACATTTCTCCAGCATTTCAGTTTGTCCAGCATTTTTGTCCACCTTTAAGCTCTTTCTGCTTTGCAATTTGCCAAGCAACATTGGCCCACAGATGAATTACCCTCTGCCTAACCATGAACATGTGGCTCTAACAACGCAAGCATTGTGCTCTCCTTTGGAATTCATCTTACCCATGGGGTCCATCTGGAGATGCTTCAAACTCAATTCTATTTGTTTGCTGGATTACTATTTCTGTCCTCCATGCTTGCCTGCAATGCCAATAATTATTTCTGTTATGCCACTTTCTTCCAAAACTATTGGACATAAGTAAAGAATTGTGTTAAAAAAAACGTGAGGAGCTAAAGCAACTCAGCGGGTCAGGAAGTACATCTGGGGAACAGTCTGGAAAAGTCTCCCATCCCGAAACGTCGCCAGTCTGAAGTAGGGTCTCAACTTGAAACTGTCGCCTCTCCATGTTCTCCCGAGATGCTGCCTGACCCGCTGAGTTACTCCAGCACTCTGTGAAACGTTGCCTCTCCATGTTCTCCCGAGATGCTGCCTGACCCGCTGAGTCACTCCAGCACTTTGTGTTCTTTTGGCCACAATTCCAGCATCTGCAAATCCCTGTGTCTAATCATTTGTAAACTTACAAGCTGGTGCAAGACTCTTGTCCGTTACTCTATCCTTGTGTTAAAGTGAAATCAGTGCAGATCTCAGGGATAGATGATTCTTCTCCCTCTTCTCACTGCCCTACCAATTCAATCAATGTAACATTTGGTGCAAAATTCTTATTGAACAGATGCTGCCTAAGGGTGGCACAATGCCTCTTAGCACCAGAGTATCGGGTTCGAATCTGCCCTCTGGCTTCCTCCCATGTACCAGGGACGTGCGAGTTTGTAGGTTAATTGGCCCTAGTATGTGGGGAGTGGATGAAAAAGTTGGACAACTGCCGAGATCGGGTGATCAATGGTTGGCACGGATTCGGTGGGCTGCAGAGCCGCTTCCTTGCTGCATTTTTAAACTAAACTAAATAACTTACAGAGATGTTAAGCATATTTTCTGTTTAGCTTAGTTTAGAGAGACAGCACAGAAACGAGCATTTTGGTCCACTGAGTCCTTGCTGGCCAGCGCTCCCCGTACAATAATGCTATCCTACACACACCAGGGACAATTTACAATTTTACCAACTTAATTAGCCTACAAACCCGTACATCTTTGCAATGTGGGAGGAAACTGGAGATACCGGAGAAAACCCACGCAGGTCACGGGGAGAACGTACAAACTCCGTACACACAGCACCCGTGGTTAGGATCGAACCCGAGTCTCTGGCTCTGTAAGGCAGCAACCCTACTGCTGGGCCACCCTGTTGGCTAAACAAAAATGGGCTTGTAAGTGTTAACTCCCTCTCTGAGCTGCAGATAATTTAATGATTTGTATTTAACCAATTTGCTAGCTTAACTGTTCAATACAAAATTTGCAGCAAATGTTACATTAAGTCGATTGGAATGGCAGTGACAAGCAAAGCTGCGTCAAAGATGAATCATCGAGCCCTGAGTGCGGCACTGATTTTGCTGGCAATTTAATCAGCGAAGTGGCTCTGGGTTCAGAGGCATTTTAATTACATGTGTAGCAAACTGTTGAAACTTCTAATGACTTGCTCAACTAAAGCTACAATCCATCGTGGGAAATCAAAAGTGTCTAACCTTGGGGATCAAGGTTAGATACTTAAATCATTACGGGCACATACTCTGGATCTGAACAAGATGTTATGTAAACCACACAAGAACCCGATGCACAAATTATCACCACCTGTGGTCTTTTCTGATTACTTTGAAAAGTCTTTCGTTTGCATTAAATAAATAAAATATTTAATTTCTGAGCTATTCCATCAAAGTTGAGAACCAGCTATGTCATCGGGACAATTTTGTTGCCCTGGCTAATTTTCAACAGCTCCTTGCTGTTTGGAAGTGGAGGGATTGCATTAACCATTAAACAAGTGCCTGGTTTAGTTCAGCTTAGAGATACAGCGCGGAAACAGGCCCTTCGGCCCACCGAGTCCGTGAAAAACCACGGCGTTACAGGGAGAAAGTACAAACAGCACCCGTAGTGAGGATCGACGGTGTTCCCCTCCCCCTTCTTGACAGAGGCAGTATACTATGCTGCCTGTGACTAAAGCTAACATAGAGTATGTATCTCAATAAACTAAATTCAACATTGCTATTATACAGCGTAGGAAGGAACTGCAGATGCCTGTCCACACCAAAGATAGACACTGTCCATACAACATGCATATGACATAAACTGGGCGCTTTCAATCTGTCTGCCTCTGAGACTCATTCTCGCCAAAATCTGCTCCAGACTTGTTTACTTTTTAGGCTAGCCAGCATTGTATGCTGCAAACCATTGCTGACATTTATGCTATCCAACACCATGCTGAACTCACTGATTACATCTGATCCTGCTGATCTGCAATAGCAAGCAATTCCCTCCTGCCTTAAATGTAATAGCTTACCCATGTAACTGAATCCTTGCAAGCCGTCGCTAATTCTCCATTCAACTAATTCCTACACAATTTCATTGCCTTCCTAAACTTTGCAAGCAAGTGCATTTGTGCAAAAGAAAATTCTGAACAATGCGCTCAAGATAACCTTTAAGTAGTCATCACAATGATTTAGAGCAATACTTTAGGTGGTTTGGGTTTGTAGATAATTGTCCTCTGTAAGTTGCCCCTGGTGTGTAGGGAGTGGAAGTGGGATAACATAGAACTTGTGTGATCGGGTGATCAATGGTCGGCGTGCACTTGGTGGGCCAAAGGGTTTGTTTCAATGCTGTATCTCCAAACTAAACTAAATAGCAAACATGGAAAATTTAATAAATACAGCCAAGTGATGTTTCATTTTTCTCTCTCTCCAAGGTTTGTGTGTTAGATCTGCGGAAATAGCGCTGCTAGCTGGAAGCCATGGACCGACAATGAATGTGTACATAGCCAAAATGACTGTCCCTGCCCCATGCACTGCTACAGTCTCACTTGAACCATGGCCAGTCCACTACAGCCAAAACAAGTCAGAATGCAAAAGCCAGGACAACGGAGCCCTGATGTAAAGAGTACCCTGACTGCTTAATGCTGGAAGTTCCACCCACAAAGGAAAGGCAATCTTTCTTGAAGAGTTAAAACAACTTGAAACAGACTTGACATGAGACCATACGTGTACCAAAATGGGAAGATAATATCCAAGGACAAAAATGTTATTTTTTGGTCCAGAGTCTAAGCAGAATGAGTTATCTTGTCAGCAGTTCAGCAGATTTGTGTGCAGACATGTCAGCTTCTTGAAATCAGCAGCAAATACTTTGTTCCCTTGTTTTAAACATTGTTTTTTCACTTTAGTTTACAGTTGCATGATGTAAGAGTGACTGTATCTTGTTTATTTTTTTTCCTACTGACACTTAACACACTTAGAAAAAAACTTTTTTATGGATACTATAAACAGAATGACAGTGTATTTAGTATGTTTTTTGGTACATTTTGTGGCTCACAAACTAACGTGGGGAAATGTAAAACCGCTCCAAAACTCAGTCTAAACTTAGTTTCATTGTACATCAGTCATAGATAACAAGCAGTGGTTTATACAGGTGATGTGGCTAAATGTAGTAGTTTCTCAATGGGGACGTTTTTCTGCCGATTTATGAGAATTAAACAAATGGGCACAAAGAAAGAATTGATGCAGGAATGCATCCATTTGCTTTAAGACCATAGTTTGTATATGGTTGGATTGTGCACTATTGATAGAGCAGCTTATAGAATTTTGGAAGATAACTTTTCTGGATAGAGAATTATTGCTGTCGGTCTACTTATTCTTTGGTAGAACTACAGGCACAAATTTCACAGCAAGGTTCCAGTATTAAGACTGATATCTCGTAAGCAATGTTTTTAAAATGTATCCAGTGCAATGAGGTGGTAAGCCCCTCTGTCACCGAGCAGAAATCGAGCAGGCATAATTTTTATGTTATTGCTAAGGTAAGGGTTGACTTTGCTTTAATTCTCTTTTCTTGGTGCTCATGTTTTACACATGGGTTGTTAATCTCGGATCAGCCCTCTAAAGTACTTGCACTTGCTGGGTTATTCAGTGAAGTACAGGTAATATAGTTGCAATAGCTTCTTTTTAGAATAAAAGTATATTATACTATAAAGTAAAGCATATCTGAGCTTTTAAACCTCAGGGACCCTTCTTCAGATGATGAAGTGGTTAAATAAATATTTCTGCTACAAGACGCCCAATTACTTTTTCACATGAAGAAAAGACGTTTGAGGTTTCAAATTCTTGGATTTAATGCATTGTAAGATGTTAGTTTAACAAACGTATTCTTCTATTTCCCCATATCCCATGCAGCAACAGGTCAGTGAACACTGTTGCAAAGGCTTTATAACACCTCTTCAAACTTGGTTTGGTTTCCTGCTCAATAAAAGTGCAAGGCTAGTTACTTTTTTTTTTGAAAGATGAAACGTGACAAAGAAGAATTTTTACAGCAATGGTAGATTTTGTTTGACATTGAAGACGTCTGTCGATACAATTGATCATAGCTGACTTGGAAAAATCACATAGCTGGTGTTCATGCGGAAATTTATAAGTATCTGTGCACTTCTAAAAATGGCCAGTATCTTCAGAATGGCTCAGACATTTATCAGTTGATTTATCAAAGGTAGATAAATGATTAGGCAGCTTTACACATTTGTAACACAGAAGCCCATTGTTTCTTTTATTTACTGGCCTTTTTTGTAGGTTGCTTCACATTTAGATGATGAATGAAGACTGGTTTTATCATTCTCGCAAACTCCTTTTGTCGGTTTATTGCAAAGTCGTAGTTAAATTACCATGTTTTTGTATTTCCCTCCTTCCACTAAACATAATGCATGAGGCATTTACAATTGATAATTGAAAGCAAATATACTTGAATGATCCTGCCCTGGTCTCTTAATTAAGAAGTTAAAAGCTCTCATCTAAATGTTTTAAAGAGCATTCATCATTCATTGAGGGCTGACAAGTACGGTGGTAAACAGGCCTGACGCGTTTGTTTTTAAACGGACAGGTAGCTTTCTGGTTACAGTTTAATAATTCAATTGAGGGTGGATTTGTAAGTTTAGTTCTGTTTGTTTTTAAAACCTAACTGATTGGAAAGTCCAAAAAGCTTGGTAGTTAGCTAGTCAGGTTTGGCCATTAAACAAAATGGGACAGCAGTCATCTGACGATGGGGGTTTATCAGAATTGGTATTTGTCATTAGTTGGCTGTTGAATAGATGGCAGCATTTTTAATTTTGACACGCACATTTGTTATTACGATTTGTTGTGGTATACAGACTTCACTGATTTAAGGGTCCGATCTATATCTACGACTTTGGGGAAACTCAAGGCACCAAAATAATGACAGTTTAGCGTACAGTGTTGTTTGAACTACCTAAAACTAGTAATCATCACACATAAGATACGTACTATTGGAAATTATCGTACATTTGCTATGAATTAAAAATGGCTCCCCTTTGTCAAACCAACATATACTGTTATAACTGTTGCTCATTTGTATCTTTTTGCAAGTGCTGTTTTAGGATGGGCTGCAAATGAGACTAGATAGTTGAAGCAAGTGCGGTGTTTAGGTCGGTAAAGACAGCATTCGATGCATTCAGTGCTTTAAGAGTGGCGAACTTAGGTCATGATTTCAGGGGATAATGCTGAGACTCAAGCACTGGATTTACACGTCTGCATCATTTCTACAGATCTCACAAATTCAAATTTAAAAAAAAATTGTGAACCTGTAAACCAGGCCATGAAAGTTTTTTTCTACTCTTTGGACTCTTTATTGTTCTGTTTTTATTTGTACCTGTTTTAAAAAAAAAAGACTGATTTTTTGATGTACCATACTGTCCTGGACCATGTAAATATCACCTGATGATGTACTTAGGTTCCACCATTACATCAATGATTTTCCCTCTCACCTTCCCACTCCTCCAGCCTCTCCACACCCCCCACTGTCACCGCCAAGGCACATCTTCTGTTTCAGCTTCCCTTTGCATCGTATTGATCTGACAACCATAATTTGCATCAGATCCAAATTAGGTCCAGAATAAAATATATTTTGATATTACATTATTGTTGTTGTTTTGGACTTTGTATGTCTGGCTTCACATTTAGCATAATTAAAGTCAACTCTTGTATGTTAAAAGTTAATTACAGTAATTTAATTGTTGACTGTATTCCTAGCCCCCCCCTAAGGAATTATAGAAGATGTGTGAATTTTAATTTGAGGCTCTAAATGTGCTGACAGATTAGTATGAGGACCCGTGAAATGTCAACCAGCCTGCTGCGCACCTTTTATGCTATCAACCAAATACTTAAACCAATAGAAAAACATTTTGTGTAAGTAAGCATGGTGTAAAGTGATTCTTTATACCCACGTAAGCAATTTTGAAAAATTCTATATGACTCACGACAACCCACATTGTGTGAAGTGACAACTGAGGAAATCTATTTTGGAGAGAAAAAAAAAATTAAAAAAACATGGTTCAGTCAATTCTTGATGGGTTTTTTTCTGGCCTCTTCTCTGAGCAACGGGAAAATCCAGAAACAACAGTCAGCCAAAGCATTGATTGAAAGCACTTTCTCACAGGCATTACCTGGACAGGGCTGATTGCACGGTGCATTGACATGCTAATGGTGCTGCTTCCAGGTAAGAAATTATCAACAATTTTGGAATATTTATTGTAATAAGCTTCAATATTACAGTGGTTAAACTTTAGAAATGGACTGGTTTTAGTTATTACGCAAAGCGATGCACAAAATCCATTTAACGCATCTTCTAATGTTGTAGTGGCCATTTCCTCATGTCCATACGTGAGTGGACTAGAGATACGGCAGGCATGGTCCACGTTCGCATGGTTGATGATTGTGCTGGCGTTCCTCGCGCATGTGATAATATCCACGTCACCTTACCCATCGAGATTGGAACAACAGCATGCAATTGAAAAGCATTTACACTATTCTGTGCACAAGAGAATTTTCCAGAAGGTAACCATGGTATGAAAATTAAGTGTTAAGTCTCTGCAGCAAACATAATGTAGCAATGTTACAAAATGTTGAGATTTAAAAAATCAAGTTTGCTATTTATCCCATCAGATCAAGCATAAAAAGAAGTTTAATTTGACACCTAATTCACTTTCATATCTTCAGTATTTAAAAGGTTATGGCCATTTTCATACTCGGAAATTAGCATCTTGTTCCCTATTGCTTTTCCATTGACTTAACTCAAAAGTTGTGATCAAGGACAGTCAAAAGCCCATAACTTACTTAAAAATTAAGAGAACTGAATGAAATTTTCAATTATTATAGATTGAAACATTCGGAAACAAATATGAACCAATCTTACTTGGATGACCTGAAATTAAAGCATATAATTAGTTAGTTACCTAATTACAAAATTCAATTACTAGATCTAAATATCTATCCATTTCTTAAGAAGAGGTTAACATTTTTAAATGGCCTAACTGTTCAAATAACATTCACACAATAATTCACAATATAACATGATTTTACAATCTCATTATCATGAATTTATAGGCTAAATGGAAGGAATTTAATGTTTAATTCCCGTAAATTAATGGGCATTTAAATAATCTTGCGAGTGGGTTTATGTGGAACGTGATCAATTGGAACGTTGCGGTTGCGGTGAATTTGAACCCCATATCGGCAGGAAAAACACTGCCGGTTCATATGGGGTCACATTTTCGCCAAGGAAATTTTGATTGAAGTCATCCTAAGAAGCAAGTTTATATGTAAAATAAACGATTTACCCCGTGTTTTGTCCCCTACTTGAGACCTATCCAATTGTAGGCGTTGAGGGCGTTAGAAGTAGCTTTTTATTTTACTCCAGCGATTAAATTGTCCAGCGATTTCTTTTTTAATATTTATTTATTTATCTATTTAATTTTTTTAACTTCCGAGAAGTCGGAACGATTTTTCTGCATCAGCTGGCAGCCTGAGGAAATCCGCCTTGGACAGGCAGGAGAAAACGGCATTTTAATCCCCCGCCCCCCCCCCCCTCCCAAAGGCGCCAAAGTTGCGCACACGACCAGTGGCAGAACTGCAGCGCCGCTGAAGGTAGGTATTGTAACATCGCTACCTAATGTTGCAGAAATTCGATTGCTTTTGCAGCCATTAGTTTAAATCACTGCAATATATTTTTCAGTGAAGATTTTTGGACTACGTATCTTAATGAATAATTGTGCCTGTATTAAATCTAAACATCACAATTCAATTCCCGATAGAAATCAAACGAAGGAAATGTGAATTAAAGCGTCCCCACTTGGACATCAATGTGAAATGTACAGCAGATATAGTGTGCTCGGCAGTGGTGAGCCGTGTGTATGTGATGATGGTTGAGGGGGAAAGGGTGCTGATGGCCTTCACACTAACCTACATGCAGCTTATGTGACCGCCTTGTCACTACTCTTGTGGTGAGCCCACTTCTCTTAATCTGTAGTAGCAAAGATGTGGCAGCTCTCAACTTAGTTTAGTTTAGAGATACAGCCTTCGGCCCACCGAGTCCGCACAACCCAGCGATCCCTGCACATTAACACTATGCTACACACACTAGGGACAATTTACATTTATACAAAGCCAATTAACCTACAAACCTGTACATCTTTGGAGTGTGGGTGGAAACCGAAGATCTCCGAGAAAACCCACGCGGTCACGGGGAGAACGTACAAACTCTGTACAGACAGCGCCCGTCGTCAGGACCTAACCTGCGTCTCTGGTGCTGTAAGCACAGTAAGGCAGTGACTCTACCGCTGTGCCATCGTGCCGCTCCGGCAGACAGCTGCCAGCCGGAACAATGGAAGTTCCTGCAGAGCATTTTTAGCATTTATAGATTCATCCCACTTATAGTAAATGGCTTTAACACCTATTGGGTTGTTTACCTCAACATCATTCACAAACGATGCATGTACCAACAGAAAGATTGTACTCATTTTATTAGTGTTATACATAAAACAACTATTGGAACTTTCACCACTTGGAGACAGAGTTTGGAAGTAAAGCAACAAATATAATTTTAATGGGCACAATCTAATTACAGTAATTGAAGCAATAGAGAGGTGTGTTTATTGTGAACATTCTTAAATTTATACGTCTTGCCTAAGTCGGGCAATCCAATCAGTGGAGTATATCTGATTAATTACTCAAATCTGCACATTTGTGATTATTTGAAAGATTTCACAATTTCCTACCTATTTGTAGCGGATTCTTGTTCTGGTCCAATTTATTACAGACCCACCACTGATTTTCCAGCAACTGGTGGTTCAGCACCTCCTTTAATCCAGACAAAATTACGACAGTGCACCTGAACCTCCCCCCTACCTCCCCTCCCGGAAGTACCCCCGACAATGTGGCGCCCAGGCTGGGTGAGGCGGCCAATCTCGACCTCATCGGGACTTCCACGGTGAGACGAATTTGTCCCGTGGCAGAACCGGCAGATCCGTTCCCACAGTCGACTTCCGAGGCCGATTTTGCGGGCCGCTATCTCGGCCTCTCAGCGGGCTGGACGGAACGTTCCGGTAACATTGGACTCCCGGAGGCCGTGACCTCTGTTGGTCCGGCCAAACCAGATAATCCGGAAAGCCTCTGGAAGCGAGGGTGCTGGAAAATCACCTGTATTTAGCTCAATTGATATTTTAGACAATCTATATGTTTGTTGCCATTTTTCTTCTTTGACTTTTAAGCTACATTTATGCATAAGAGGTCTCAATATTTAGTTTAAAATGTTCAGATGCCCACTTGCTGTTGGATATCTTCATTGCCTATAGGTGATAATTGTATTATTTTACCGCAAGATTAATAATTACATGTATTTGTCTTTCTTTGTTTATGATCACAAATGCATTGTCCTTTTTAAAAAATCATTTCTGATGACAAACCATTTTTCTGCGCTTGATTCCTTGTGTTTTAGCACAGCAGGACGTGTTTTTTCCATTTATAACATTATCACTTAAATGTTAACACCAGACGGCACCAAAAGAGTCCTTGAACAATGAAATTACTTATCCACATCTGTTTTCCCACCCACCACTTCCCACAGATCAAACGCACACATCCAGTTATTACTTTGCTTTTAGTTTTATTGGTCAGCTTTCAGCTACTTTTCATTCATTGCATGTCGCTTTTTTCCCTTTATTTTAAATGCCTTCTGAAAACCCAGTTATGTTTGATTCAATCAGTTTCTCAGAAATTAAGTTATGCAGAAAATATGATCTCGGTACTAGTTCAGCGATAGTAAATGAATGGTCCTTCAGGGTTGACTCATTTTCTCTCTCTGCAGTTGCTTCCTGACTGTGTACTCGCTTCCTGACTGTGTACTCTCCTTTATTTTAACTTTCAGTCCCAATTTCTTACTTCTTGATTTTGCAAAAGAGGATTCTCTGAACCATATTTTTTTTGCCTGCATTAATAACAGTCAATGAGACATTCAGTATGGAATCAAGCCACTGCTCACCCACTCATGTACCTGTTCATGAGACACCCAAAGCAAAATCTAGGTGCAACAATCAATGAGGACATTATAGAGTGATACAGCGTGGTAACAGGCCCTTCGGCCCAACTTGCCCACACCGGCCAACATGTCCCAGCCACACTAGTCCCACCTGCCTGCCCATATCCCTCCAAACTGGTCCTATCCATTAATAGTGGAGTGAGTTCATTGCAAGTGTTGGAATACAGTGAAGAAAGTCTTGCCTAAATTGTATCAGCCTTTAGAAAGAACTTTAATTAGTAAATGTTTGATATAATGTTGGTCTCCGCTTCGAGAATAACCGCAGCGAAATCTCTTGAGTCCCTGGGATGAGCAGGTTTTCATTTGAAGAGATGTGGGTGATGTTGTCTGACCTCTGATGCATTTGCAGAATTTTGTTTGCTGTGTTGCGTTTAACGACCCGTTCCACTGTTGCTTAATGATCTGGATCGCTTTGTGTGCTTGCCTCATCTTGTTATAAGATGATGATGTCTCTGCCTTTCATAACCAAGAGCATCGTGCCACCTTGTTAAAATTGATTACCCACGATCCTGTCTCCAGGTTTTCTCATGTCTTCCACTTTGACAACAGCTAACCTTGCCTCTTAACTGACAAGCGACATTATATTCATCCATATTGTGAAGTCTGAGATGCAGTTTCCAGAATTGGATGGAAATATTCTGAATAATGGAAATGTTGCCAATTACAGAGATGTAATAATGACTGAAGGAATCAATGTCTACACTGTAGGATATTCATGTAGACTGCATCGTTCTACAAAATTGGTGTTCTGTAAAGTATTGAAATGCAGCTGCTTGACACTATTGGCACAACTTTTGTATTCTAATTAAAGAACTGGAAATAATGTAACATTAATTGTTAATTCAGGGTAGACATTGTTCTCAGTAGTGGATAGGTTAATCATGATGATCAAGAATAATTAAATGTTTACAGCTAACGTTAATATTGCTATGGAAGTCAGCTTCTTACTCCACGTAATTTTGGCAATTATTTGAGTGGCTTATACATCATAAACATTTGATTACTGTGATGGTTTGTGGCGTGGCGGTGCCTAATGGCAGAGGCTCAACTGCAGTCCGTCTGTTTTTTTAAACTTTTGTCTTGTTAAATGTATGTTTGATTCAAGTTTTATTATTTTTTAGCTGTGTATATGTGGGGGAAACCGTTAATCTCTTCCCCCGTTCGGGGACCCGACTTTATCCCTGTCGGGTCTCCGGTGTCGTTGGGCCTAACATCGGGGAACTGGCGGCGGCCTCCAACCAGAACTAACCTGAGGGCTCCAGTAGTGGAGCCTACGGACATACCATCGCGGAGCTGGCCGACTTCGGAGCGGGAGAAGCTGTGGTGGTGCGCGGCTGCAACCCGACTTCGGAAGCTCCGGCCGCAGGCCCTGTAGACGGTAACATCGGGAGCTCGCAGGTCCCTGATGGGAGGCCACTTTTCGGAGCTCGTGCAACGGCAACTTCTCCCACTGGAATCGCGGGGTGAAATGACTTGGAGCGGGGTCTAACATCGCCCGGCACGGCTTAAACGGCCGCGGGACTTGCCATCGCCCACCGGGGCTTTAACATCGGGAGCCCCAGTCGCCTCGACGTTACAGTTGGACTGCTGGACCGCGGGAGACGAACAAAGGGGAAGAGATAGGACTTTTGCCTTCCATCACAGTGAGGAGGTGTTGGAGATTCACTGTGATGGATGTTTGTGTAAACTGTTAAGTGTGGGTCTTGTTTTTTTTTGTAATTGTTAAGACTAGAAAATGCAATTTTGTACAAACCAAGCTGTTTGAATGACAGTAAAAGGCATTCTATTCTATGGAATTGGTTGGTTTGCCTCCCATGCTGCTCTGAACTTCAGTGTCTACCTCTATCCATGATCTATTATCTGAATTGCGGGTGGATCTACCCTCCATAATGATGCCGTTTGATTTAGTTCAAACGCCGCACCTTTCCCCCCCCCTTGTCCTCGTCCCAAAGCCAACCAGTTTTGGCTATCAGCTGGAGTTTTCCTAATTATTTGTGTTTGTTTCCCTGATTTGTTTGCTGCTCTCTGATCCAACATCCCTTCTTCAGCAATTTATTGACATTGCAGCATAATGCACAAAATGCATTGAACTTTTGATATGTGAAGGGGATCCTGGCTTCAGTGACTTGTCAAGGAATTTTAAGAACCTGCCCAGTTTCTCAACTTTCAAAAACAAAGCATCGGGGATTCGGCACAGAATTTAAGGTAAAGTTGTCTTTTTTTGTTTTGCCCTGACGGTGGCGTTGCTGCCTTACAGCGAATGCAGTGCCGGAGACCCGGGTTCGATCCCGACTACGGGTGCTGTCTGTACGGAGTTTGTACGTTCTCCCTGTGATCTGCGTGGGTTTTCTCCGAGATCTTCGGTTTCCTCCCACACTCCAAACACGTACAGGTTTGTAGGTTTATTGGTTTGGTAAATGTAAAAAATTGTCCCTAGTGGGTGCAGGATTGTGTTAATGTGCGGGGATCGCTGGTCGGCGTGGGCCGAAGGGCCTATTTCCGCACTGTACCTCTAAACTAAACTAAAAGTTATGACAAGTATCTCCCCATTTGGTGAGGTTTATTCTATACACTAATACCGACCATTTCTATCCAGCTTTTTTTCTCCAAATTGTGCATGTTGTAGTTCTTCAGTGGCTGTAAGCTCATTTTCACAATGTGCCTTGCGTTTAAATTAGATGTGGTGATGTGCTATATACACAGAACAACACAGTATCAATTCCATACAAGCTCATCACCTGGTTAGAGGGCCAACATTTAACCAAGACTTTGCTTAAAGTCACAGGAGAGATGAACAAATGAGATGTGTTGTGAGTCTTGGAGGCCTTGGATCAAAATGTATGTGGTTACCAGGCAAATCTCTCGGGAAGATGTAAATCCAATTACTATAATCCAGAAATAGCCTCCACTCTAGCAAAATCATCATTCTGCTTAACATTCAGGTGGTGCAGCAGCTAAGTTCCCAAGTGTTGTTTTAGAGGGGATGCTATTGTGAAGGAACACACGCAGCAGGGTTGCAGTGGCATTGATTGAACAACACAATGCTGGAGGAACTTAGTGGGTCAGGCAGTATCTGTGGAGGGAATGGACAGGCAGCGTTTCGGGGTGGGACCCTCCTGTGCCTTGAAGTTGTTTTTTGAGATCGTGCTTGGAGCCGGCTAATGCGCGATCCTAGGTGTAGTTCTCTGCAAGGATTTAATAAATCCTGTTTGCACTGACTTTATGTCAATGGACAGAAACGTGCTTTGAATCAGAAAAATGCGGATTATTTTCCACTTGAGGAAATCCACAGGATAGGCAAGATTGTAGTGCATCCTTAGCTATGGAAACCCACAGCCTTTTCACTGATACTCGCAGTATTTAGTACAATCCCATTATAAAATCAACATGATGTATCGCAATTCAGGGTTTTAAGGGCTGTCCTTGGAATTAATGTTTTTAAATAGGAATTTAGCAAAGTATTGTGATGCTTTTTTAATGATGATGGCTGTTGGGTTCATTTAGTATCCAGTCAATGGAGTAGGGTTATAACTGTGATCAATGTCCATGTATAGTTGAAGGAGAGAGTTATGAATTTAAGGAGATGGTGCCAGGAAGCAAAATGAAAGTCATAGGTCACAATTACTGATCTACACATAGCAGGTCAACAATTTTCAAAATACCAATCACAACACATACTCTTGTTTTAAAATATTCTTTGTTTGCAGCCATTAATTTATAATAAATAGTGCATTTTTAAACTTAACACAAATAATACAGTACTGTAGCAATGACGAACCGTTGACATTAATTCAGTATCACAATACTTTTCACTGGACAAGTAAAGGGCCTGTCCCACTTTTACGACCTAATTCTCAACCTTTTTTTACTCATGCTAGAAAAACGCCCCGACCTACTTGATGCCACGAGTACCTACGACCTCGTGACGACCATGCTGCGAGTATGAGTCAAGGGCAAACTCGGCAGAGGTCGTGAAAGTGGGACAGGCCCTTAATGACTCCTTGAGATAGCTAAGAAACAAAATGTCATTCAGTAAGTGTACAATATACAATGTATTGGATAACAGTCAAATTTGAGATCCATCTCTGGTGCACAAATAATTTTTAACCATCCCATAAATAATGAGGACATAACACACAAATAAAAATCGTCAAAGTAAGAAATGACACCATGTGAAATCTGTATGTAACCAAATATTTTAAGGAAGGACATGCAGTGATAAAGAACTGGACTCTCGATTACATAAAATATTACTCTTATTGATACCATATTATTAAGTTAGGTAATACTTAATGTATTATTAAGGCTGCAATAAAATGAAGTATTACAGTAATACATAATTAAAAATTAAGTTAATTCACTTTTGAGATGTTGTACAGTTGTATAATGAAATTTCCAGTGAGATGGATGATGTACTTTCATGATTTCCCAACAGTGTCTAGCAGATTATTGGAGTTTTACTGTTAATGTTTTCTCACACTTAAATAAGACTTCGAAAAGAGGTAAGGTTAGCTGTCCAAGATACTGCTACGCACAATCTTATGATGAAATCATCCTTTTTAATGCCCTAGCTATTTCACTTTATCAGGTGTAAAACTAATGAAAAGGAGGAAAAATGAATGGAGTTAATCTGGTGAGTGCTGATTTGTATTTGACTGCAGGCAAGTATGCTTGGAAAGATGGTTAGTTAACAAATAAAGGTCATAGTTATTGGAAGGTCTCAATCCACACTGTCCAGGATGTGTAGCCTTTTTGTTAAATATATAAATGTGTGCAGAATGACAACATTTTGTTGCCTTTCGCATGTGAAGACATAACATTAAGACCTGGATCTTGAATGTTGTCTCTAACCATTAAATTATTTTAGCAGAAGGTAGAGTGGGTCGCAGCATCTCTGGAGAAAAGAAATAGGTGTCAATAAGAACCTTCTTCAGACAGAGTTCTTCAGACAGAGTCAGGGGAAAGGGAAACGAGAGATATAGACTGTGAGAGAGATGTAGAACAAATGAATGAAAGATATCGTACACTAGTTATTTTAGCACTTTGCTCTTGTTAAGAAGGCGGTGAGCTTAGGGACAGTTCCTCAAACCTACTGTCATCTGAACTTAATTTGTAGGTGACCAAAATAAATGATCTGAACAGTGATAGAATATTTAATACTGCCATGCCTGCTCTGACTTAATAATATTTTTAGGTTTGAAATAGGAATTTTAGCATACAGCATTTCATAACTATGGATTAATAAATCAATGAAAACTGAACAGGTCAGCCTCTAAAGTGACATCCTTTTCCAAAGATAGCCACTGATATAGAAATTGTTATCTAAGAATTAATGTCTTTATTAGGTAACTCAGGCACTGGAGGAGGTGCACGTGAACACCTGTCTCATCTGGAAAGATGTTGGAGTGCCTGGATGGCGGTGAGGGAGAAAGTACAGGGGTAGGTGTTACATCTCTTGCGGTTGGAGGGAGTGGTTTGGGATGAGTGAACCAAGAAGTTGCGGAGAACTATTTTCCAGCGTTTAACTTAAATAACATTCATATATCAGGCTCCAGGAAATCTTTCTTCCCTGAATGAAAGCTGCTTTAAAATCTGACATTTTCCTCAATAGGGCTGGAATGTTGTTATACCAGTAATTGTAATTTTACAAATAATGCAGTGAAGACAATATTTAAAGCAAATTGCTAGAATTATATTATTTCAGAATAGAAAATATAACTGAGCACTATTGGAGTAAATTATTATTACATATTCTCTCTACAGCCTGAGATGCTGATTCTCTCCATACAACAGTTTTTCCTTTTCCAAATCTAGGCATCCAAAGCTAATGATAAGTAATGCTCCTGTCCCACTTAGGAAACCTGAACGGAAACCTCTGGAGACTGCGCCCCACCCAAGGTTTCCGTGCGGTTCCCGGAGGTTGCAGGTGGTTGCCGGAGGGTGCAGGTAGGGAGACTGACAAAAACCTCCGGGAATCGCACGGAAACCTTGGGTGGGGCGCAAAGTCTCTACAGGTTTCCGTTCAGGTTTCCTAAGTGGGACAGGGGCATTACTCAGCGGGACAGGCAGCATCTCTGGGGAAAAGGAATACGCGATGTTTCGGGTCTCGACCATTCAGACTAATCTGAAGAAGGGTCTCGATCCGAAACGTCACCCATTCCTTGAGTTACTCCAGCATTTTGTGTCTATCTTCGGTTTAAACCAGTATCTGCAGTTCCTTCCTACATACCCAGAGCTAACGTATACGTTTCCATTTTCAGGCTTTGGGTTGGTGTTTCACACTGTGCCGTTCCTTGACAACAAATCCATTGGATGCCACCCAGCTGCGAGCAAAGTCAATGACTGACAAATGTCGTACGCCACAGCAAACAGGAAGTACACTGGGAGAAGCCAGTGTAACATCAAGATCCTTCGGCTCACAGGCAAAGGGACCGTTAAATGTCTAGAAAAGTAACATAGGTGGTTAACAGTTCTAAATCATTGATACACATTGTACATTACATGGATTGTCACCTGTAACAAACTATTCTCTCTAAAATAAATAAACTCACACAGTATTACCTGTGCATTTTGACGGGTCCAATTCTGACCAGGCTTTGATTCGTATTGGTTTTGGAGAAATAATTTTAATGCTTCAACTTAGAGTCATACAGCATGGAAACTTCAGCCCAACTCATTCATGCCGGCCAAGGTGCCACATGTAAACTAGTCCCATTTGCCCGTGAGATAGACACAAAATGCTGGAGTAGCTCAGCAGGTCAGGCAACATCTCTGGAGCAAAAGAATAGATGACGTTTCGGGTTGAGGACCTCCTTCAGACTGAAGGCTTTCAACCTGGAATGTCACCTATTCCTTTTCGCCAGAGATGCTGCCTGACCCGGCTGAGTTACTCCAGCATTTTGTGCCTATCCAGTATAAACCAGCATCTGCAGTTCCTTCCTACACATTTGCCTGTGTTTGGTCCATGTCCTTCTAAACCGTTCTTATCCATGTACCTGTCTAATTGATAACATATAACGTTATAACAATGTTCAATTAAAAATGAATAAACTACAACATGTTTAAATCTGTATGAATTAACGTACTCAGGCACCCGTGATGAAACATTTATGTACTTACTTATAGGGCTCTGAGTGAGCGCTGCGCACCATTAGAAAAATGAATAGACCAGCTTCAAGATTTAAAGTAAATGAGGCCACTTTGTCAAGCACAATGACAAATCCCTGTAGACAACAATAATGATATATTCAAACACCACGTACTGTGTTGTACCATTGTTTAGTTTAGAGATAAAGCATGGAAGCCGACCATCGATCACACTAGTTCTATGTTAATCCCACCCCTACCCTACCAACTAGGGGGCAATTTACAGAGGGCAATTAACCTACAAACCCACACGTTTTTGGGATGTGGGAGGAAACCCGGACTGTAACAGGGAGCATGTGCAAACTCTACACGGACAGCATCTGAAATCAGGAGTGAACCTGGGTCCCTGGTGCTGTGAGGTTGCAGCTCTACCTGCTGCACCACTGTGTCACCCTTTGTGCTGCACAGTGTATCTATAAATAATTTGGATGAGAATGTACATGGACTTATCCGTAAGGTTGTTCACAACACAAAATAATGGACATTGAAGAAGATTACGAGTACAGGAGTTGGAACGACATGTTACAGTAAACATCACAACTGCAGGGAGCAGCCATGGAGGATATTGACACATGGGCTGGCCAGGACAATGAGCCTTTATGGCTAACATTTTGCAAACCGATTTCAGACATGAGTACAGGAAGGCACCTAAAACATAGCAACTCTTGTGTACAGAGTCTACTATCTTGTACCTAACAAACAGTAGGTCTGTCAATGAACTATGTGCTGAAAAAAATAATTGCACTGTACATGGGTACACATGGCAATAACGTACCACTGATACCACACCAAGGGGTATTCTATATTGCTCTGGTCATCACGCTACAGGAAAGATGTGCTAACATTAGAAATAGGGCAGAGGGAATTTACCAAGATGTTGCCTGCAATGGAGGCTCTTATTTAAAAGGAAGGATTGGATAGGTTGGGTTTCATCATTAACTTACCTTTGGATTAGACAGAGACACCACAAAAATAATACTGAATCCCAGAAGACAAACTAATCCTTGAGTGACACTATAAAAAAAACCACAAAGACAGCAATTGTATTAACCATTGAGATATAGACTACATATATATATATATAGGGTGGTGAATCTGTGGAATTCATTGTCACAGAAGGTTGTGGAGGCAAGTCAATTTATATTTTTAAGGCAGAAATTGATTAGTACGGGTGTCAGAGGTTATGGGGCAAAAGCAGGAGAATGCGGTTGAGAGGGAAAGATGGACCAACCATGGATTAAATGGCAGTGCGGACAATGGGCCGAATGGCCTAATTCTGCTCCTAGAACTTATGAACGTATAAGAAATGAAATAGAACGGACACTGTAAAAGCAGCTGACTTTTATCAGCTTGAATATGACCATTACAATACATCACCAAACCAAAGATTAAGAAATGGTGAACATGATCATGATAGTGACAGATCAAAGCATGAGGCAGGCAAGAGACTTTCAAAGTATGTTCAAAGTTCAAATCCACAATATTCCTTGCCTCAGTACTCCCGAGCATATTTCAAGTAGGACACAAAATGCTGGAGTAACTCAGCGGGACAGGCAGCATCTCTGGAGAGAAGGAATGGGTGACGTTTCGGGTCAAAACTGAAGAAGGGTCTCGACCCGAAACGTCACCCATTCCTCTCCAGAGATGCTGCCTGTCGCGCTGAGTTACTCCAGCATTTTATGTCTACCTTCGATTTAAACCAGCATCTGCAGTTCTTTCCTACACATATTTCAAGTAACTTCCCTTCACGACAAAAAGCTGCTAGTAGTTTATTCTAGACCCAATGGAAACGTTTTCTCATTCCAGGATTGATAACATTACTGTGTTCATCAGTCTCTACGGGTTTAAAAATATCTTATTGCCATAATGTTTCATAATTGAACAGATGGAGTCCACAGTAATGAGCCTTAGTCCCATTTTCAGAAAATGGAAAATGAAGTTTGAAATAGAAAGCGTTAGAAGGCACACAAACAAGTCGAATTGGCAGTACTTCTGTGCTGTGAATTTCAGTTTTATTTTAATAATCACCAAATTAATTCTGGCCTTTTTTTCTATCGTGGAATAAGCTCAACTTTCAAGAGTCCAAGAACGGTTTATTGTCATATGTCCTAGATAGAACAATGAAATTCTTACTCGCAGCAGCACAACAGAATATGTAAACATAGTACACTGTAAACATTATAGTAAACAAGAAAAATAAAGTTCAGTGTGTGTATATACATATACACACACACATAAAAACAAACATAGTGGTGGCCTGAGTCCGGGGTTCGGCCGCGGGCCAGCGGGTGCGTCAGCAGGACTGGTGGGCGGCAGCTTCGACCACCCCGGGGCGCGGTGATTGAGCCGCGGGACAGTTTTTAACATCGCCCGGTGGGTATCGCCTCAGCGCAGTGGGAGAAGAGGAGGGAAGAGACTGCAGCCCTAAGACTTTTGCCTCCATCACAGTGAGGAGATGCTGGGTGGACTCACTGTGGTGGATGTTAATATGTGTTTATTGTTGTTTTTTATTGTATTGTATTGTATTGAATGTATGACTGCTGCAATTTCGTTCAGACTTCGGTCTGAATGACAATAAAGGCTGCCTGTCTGTCTGTCTGTCTGTGTCTGTCTGTCTGTCTGTCTGTCTGTCTGTCTGTCTGTCTGTCTGTCTATATCTATCTATCTATCTATCTATCTATCTATCTATCTATCTATCTATCTATCTATCTATCTATCTATCTATCTATCTATCGCAAAAAGACCAAACCAATGCCACTAAGTCTATAGGTAGACAAAAATGCTGGAGAAACTTAGCGGGTGCAGCAGCATCTATAGAGCAGTTACTTCTTAAACCCCTAAGTCTATAGTTCAGAGCTTATTTGTAGGTTGTAGTGTTTAATGGCCTGATGGCTATCAATCAATGCTTTTCGTAAATTTTCTGTTTGTGGTGTTTTAAAACTACTTCCAACACATGATTTTGTTCTAAGAGCTGCTCACACCGTAGAAGATCATTCCATCATCTTCCCTCTTCATTAGGGCAGAAAATACATAAGTTGAAGGCATGTACCGCCCGATTCAGGAGCAGCTTCTTCCCCGCTGGTACCAGACTACTGAACGATCCTCCCATAAGCTGGGGATTGCTGAATGCCTCATCTTCCAACCTACTTCATTGCAGCCCTTGCATTTTTTTCTCTGCACTTTCTCTGCAGTTGCAGCACTGTACTCTGCACCCTGGTTATTTTCTCTTTTGCACTACTGGATGTACTCACGCACGCTGTCATTTACACGAGTCTCGGAACATCGTCACTTTCCCCCTTCTCTGATATTTTGTGAAGCACAATCAGATAATGTTTCATCAACATCCCCAGCAGATACTCAACAACCGACTTACAATAAATAGTAAGTTGAGATTGAACTGTGGCGTTACCTTTTTAAATCTTTAATCTTGGTAAGATGTGAACAGGACTTCTCGCACTGTTCAGAAGCATCTTCACATCTTCTGTTCCAGAAAGAATCCACCCAGCCTTCCACTGAAATAAAGGTGTAAAAGCATAAACGGCGAGTGCGGAGACAACTGCTGTGAGTCACAAATCTCAGCATTTAATCAATCCTTCAATTGCTTTATTACTTCAGTTTGATGTTAATAGAAGTAAAACGAATGAACATTTCTAATGCAGAAATAAGGAACCGCAGATCATAATAGGGGTAGAATTAGGACATTCGGCCCATCAAATCTACTCCGCCATTCAATCATGGCTGATCCATACCTCCCTCCGAACCCCATTCTCCTGCCTTCTCCCCATAACCCCTGACACCCAGATGCTGGAATCTTCAGCAGAACACAAAGTGCTGGAGGAACACAGCAGGTCAGGCAGCATCTGAGGAGGGAATGGACAGGCGATGTTTCGGATCGGGGCCGATCTGGACTAATGCAGCAGAATGTAGGAGAATGTGGCCCAGATGTCTGAGGGAAAGAAGAAATTGATTATTTTTTGATTAAAGGGATACTATCTCGGCTTAGGAGCTCGGGGATTATGGTACGAGTGAGCTGAGGTACATTTTAAAATCACAGCATGTTTTCAATTACAAGTTAATGATAGTCCTGTTGCCAGTGGTATTTGAAAGATTCCTTGCTAAAACCAAGCAGTGCATGGACATTTGCAGAGATGGTGAACATGCACCAGGGTTCTTGGGTCAAGACTTAGCTGCATAAAATTAAACCAGATTTAACTCTTATCCAAGTTAATTCAAGAGAAAAATCGCTGTTGTCTTATTCTGTTTTGCTCAGAAATGCCCTGAGCTTCCTCAACTGCTCGCCTAGCTTTAAACTTTGCAATTTGTGTTTACAAAGATATCTTCACACTGACTATTTCAAAGATTGGCTTAAACATTTTGTTTTGGATAATGTTCTTAAACCTCCTTTTAAGGTTGAGGGGGGGTGGGGTGGTGAGGGGAGATTTAATAGGAATCTGGGGGTAACTTTTTCACACAAAAGCTGGTGGGTGTATGGAACGAGCTGCCGCAGGAGGTAGTTGAGCCAGGTACTTCTGCAACATTTAAGAAACATTTAGACAGGTACATGGATAGGACAGGTTTAGAGGGATAACACTGGCAGGTGGGACTAGTGTAGATGGGACATGTTGGCAGGTGTGGGCAAGTTGGGCCAAAGGGCCTGTTTCTATGCTGTAAGACAGTATGACTCTAATATTGTTTCATGTTCGCCCATGCACTGTAACAAATCGGTAATCTACACTGTAAGAAAAGCTTGCAATTTCCTTAAGTGAGTTGTTATACAGAGAAAGGTTTTGCAGAAGGCGACACAAAGTGCTGGAGTAACTCAGCGGGTCAGACAGTATCTCTGGAGTGCTGGCTCACCCGCTGAGTTACTCCAGCACGTTTTTGTGTCGTCTTCTGTATACCAGCATCTGCAGTTCCCTGTTTACAAAAACTTTAAGCATCTGGCTATAGTGCCCTTGCATCTACTTTGCAGATAAATTATTGGCCTAAAGCATTTGTGAGGGGAGACATTTATAATCAAGAGTTATAGTCATTGAAACTGGCCCTTCGGCCCAACATGTCCATGCCAACCAAAGCACCTACCTAAGTAAATCCCACCTGCCTGCGTTTGGCCCATATCCTTCTAAACCTTAGGTCGACACAAAATGCTGGTAACTCTGGAGGGAAGGAATGGGTGACGTTTCAGGTCGACACCCTTCTTCAGACCTTTCTAAACCTTTCCTATCCATAATCCCTGTCAGAATGTCTCTTAAATGATGTTATGGTCCCTGCCTCAACTATCTCCTTTGGCAGTTGTTTCAAATATCTACCACCTTTGTATGAATACTCCCCACCTGCCCCTTTCAAATCCGTCCCTTCTCACCTTAAATCCATGCCGTTTAATTTTAAACTCCTCTACGCTGGGAAAAAGGCTGTGACCATCCATCTTATCTATGCCCCTCGGGATTTTATAAACCTCTGGAAGTGCAGCCCTCAGCCTCTTCTTCTCCAAGGCAAACAGCCCCAGCCTGTCTAGTCCCTCAAGACGTGCACTCCAGACAATGTCCTCATGAATCCTTACTGTCCCCTCTCTAAGCATAATGACATTCTTCGTGTAGCCTGGTACCAAAATGGCACAGAGTAATTCCAAAGATAGACACAAAATGCAGGAGTAACTCAGCGGGTCAGGTAGGATCTCTGGAGATGTTGCCTGACCCCACTGAGGTACTCCAGCATTTTGTGTCTAGCTTTGGTGTAAACCAGAATCTGCAGTTCTTTCCAGCACAGAGTGTTCCAGGTGTGTCGTCAGCCACGCCTTGTACACCTGTAACCTGCGTGCAATAGTGAACACTTTGTACACCTGTAACCTGTGTGTGCTCAATAGTGAACACCTTGTACACCTGTAACCTGCGTGCAATAGTGAACGCCTTGTACACCTGTAACGTGTGTGCAATAGTGAATGCCTTGTACACCTGTAACGTGTGTGTGCAATAGTGAACACCTTGTACACCTGTAACGTGTGTGTGCAATAGTGAACGCCTTGTACACCTGTAACGTGTGTGCAATAATGAATGCCTTGTACACCTGTAACGCGTGTGTGCAATAGTGAACACCTTGTACACCTGTAACGTGTGTGCAATAGTGAACACTTTGTAAACCTGTAACGTGTGTGTGCAATAGTGAACACCTTGTACACCTGTAACGTGTGTGCAATAGTGAACACCTTGTACACCTGTAACCTGCGTGCAATAGTGAACACTTTGTACACCTGTAACGTGTGTGCAATAGTGAACACCTTGTACACCTGTAACGTGTGTGCAATAGTGAACACCTTGTACACCTGTAACCTGCGTGCAATAGTGAACGCCTTGTACACCTGTAACATGTGTACAATAGTGAATGCCTTGTACACCTGTAAGTGCAATAGTGTAGCTGAAAGCTACACCATAACAATGTTGGTGTAAATGATAATTATTTACATCATTCATTCATTTTATGAAACATTTTTCCAGGTCCTCACTGAAATGGTGACAAATTAATTCATAAAGCGCAAACTACCGTTAAAGTCAACAGTGATTCTGAATTTCCTAAACTAACATCTGCTTTTTACTCCCACTGCTTCATCTGAAGAGTAATGATAGTGCAGACCTGACAGCACCATGAATTGTTGACTCCAAATAATTTTTTTTGGATGAAATGCCATGCATTTCTGTTTGATTTTTGGTTATCTATTCAGACAGATTCTTATGCATTATTAACATTGTTTTTAAACTATTCCTTTTTTGACAACTAACCAAGTATAGTTCGACTGAAGTCAGTGCTGAAAAAGATCATGCAACAATTCCATATAGTAATAGGTGTAGTAAATCTTTACATAAGCTGAGCAGCAAAAGATTTTATCATGAAAACCCATCCCTACAGTCATAAAATTGAAGGACCCTTGGATGACAATGGTCTCTCGTTCACTCATATTCAGGAAACATTATTCACCATCAGTTTGACTTGTCAATTTAATGGACCAATTAATCTAATAAAATTTGCTTCATCTTTGCTCAACGTTAAAAATGGTTATAAATTAAATTGCAGATCCAACCTGCTTCAATTCAAGGTTATTTATTCTCCTTCATTAATTGTTATAATAAAGATGTCCTGGAGGATTCCCACTGCTACTTGTTGCAGCTAATCCCTGTCCCTAACATAGATAAATGATTGTACATCACTTCACACCAAGAGATGTCTGCACACCCACTGATTACAATGAGATTCAAAGTTTCTTGAAATTAATTGGACGTTTCATGAAAAGTGCAGGCTGTACTGACTTTATCTAATCCAGTAATTACAGTGCAGGAACGGAGTAGAACTAACAAGTAAACAGAGTCCAAATTTCCAATTTGTCCTTTAAATTCTGGACACTAATACTCCGACGCAAGGCATTTCGTTGAAACATTGAATGCAACGACTTATTTAAAAGGCCTCATGTTCAGATGTGGCATTTTGCAAGCAGGGAGGGAAATACATTCAGTTGGACTTACCTCAAAGTGGCAACTACACACGGACAAAGTGGAGGAACACACACTGCAACTATAGGTTCATACAGGCCCTTCAGCCCAACTCGTCCATGCTAACCAAGATACCCCCTTTATGCTAGTCCCAATCTAACCCTTTCCTATCCATGTACCGTCCAAGTGTCTTTTAAATGTTACTAGACCAAGTGGGACCCGTTGGGTCCCGTCCCCTCAATGCGCGGTAACGGGGGGGGGGGGGGGGGGGGGGGGGCGTCCTGCGGCGTCACACACACACTAACCACCCCCCACACCCACACAATGTTATAGTACCCGCCTTAACTACCTCTTCCTTCCACTTACCCCCCACCCATTGAATGAAAAGGCTGTCTCAGGTTCTTATTAAATCTTATCCCAATCTCCTCAATGCTGTGTCCTGTGGCTCTTGATTCTCCTGTACTGGGTAAAAGACTGCGCATTCATTCTCCCAATCAATTTCCCTTGTGATTTTCTATACCAATATAAGATCACCCCCTCATCCTCCAGCGCTCGAAGAAATAAAGTCCTAGCCTGCCCAACCTCTCACTATGAATCCTGGTAACATCCTCGTAAATCTTCTCTGCAATCTTTCCAACTTAATGACATCCTTCCTATAACATGCTAACCGAAGCTGAACACACAACGTAAGTCACAACTGTAACGTGTCATCCCAACTCTATGTTTAAGAAGGAACTGCAGATGCAGGAAAAATCGAAGGTAGACAAAAATGCTGGAGAAACTCTGCGGGTGGGGCAGCATCTATGGAGCAAAGGAATAGGTGTCGTTACGGATCGAGACTCTTCTTCAGACTGATGTGGGGGTGATGGGCGGGAGGAAGAAAGGAAGAGGTGGAGACAGTGGGCTGTGGGAGAGCTGGGAAGGGGAGGGGAATTGGGAGAAAACATGGACTACCTGAAATTGGAGAAGTTAATGTTCATACCGCTGGGGTGCCAACTACCCAAGCGAAATATGAGGTGCTGCTCCTCCAATTTACGGTGGGCCTCACTCTGGCCACGGAGGAGGCCCATGAACATTGACTTCTCCAATTTCAGGTAGTCCTTGCTTTCTCCCTCTTTCCCCTCCTCTTCCCAGCTCTCCCGCAGCCCACTGTCTCCACCTCTTCCTTTCTTCTTCCCCCCCCACCCTCACATCAGTCTGAAGAAGGGTCTCAACCTAAAACGTCATCTATTCCTTCGCTCCATAGATGCTGCCTCACCCGCTGAGTTTCTCCAGCATTTTTGTCTACCGTAGCTATCTGTGATGCCATTTTCAGGGACCTGTACCTGCATTCCTACATCTCTCTGCTCTACAACAGTCCCCAGGGCCCTGCCATTCACTGTGAAGGTCCTGGTTTGACTTGGTAAAAGCAAACGCCTGACACTTATCTGCATTAAACTTCATTAGCCATTCCTCAGCCCACTCGCCCAGCTGATCAAGATCCTGCTGGGTTTGATGTTTCTGTGGGAATCTCAAACTTGCTGCTGGTTGAATGGAAAAGTGCCGCCATTTCTGTGGAAAATCCTGGCATGGTTTAAGTTGGGCCACTTCAGATATGAATCAGACAAAATGTGCAGGAAGGAACCGCAGATGCTGGTTTATACCGAAGATGGACACAAAATGCTGGAGCAACTCAGTGGGTCAGGCAACTCCTCTGGAGAAGAAGAATAGATGGGAAGAGGATGTTTCCACTAGAGGGAAGGTCTAGGATTAGAGGTCATAACCTCAGAATTAAAGGACGTTCTTTTAGGAAGGACATGGGAAATTTCTTTAGTCGGAGGGTGGTTGATCTGTGGAATTCTTTGCCACAGAAGGCTGTGAAGGCCAAGTCAGTGGGTATTTTTAAGGCTGAGATAGATAGATTCTTGATTAGTACGGGTGTCAGAGGTTATGGGGAGAAAGCAGGAGAATGGGGTTGAGAGGGAGAGATAGATCAGCCATGATTGAATGGCGGAGTAGACGATGGGCCGAATGGCCTAATTCTTCTATTCCTTATGACCTTAGATGATATTTCAGGTTGGAATCTTTCTTCAGACTGAAGAAGGGTTCCGACCCAAAATGTCACCTATTCTTTTTCTCGAGAGATGCTGCTTGACCCGCTGAATTACTCCAGCACTCTGTGAAACATCACCTATCCATGTTCTCCACAGATGCTGCCTGACCCGCTGAGTTACTCCAGCACTCTGTGTCTGTTTTGAGATATTAATCGGCCAATGTCAGCTGTGAAGGCTGATAAATGATGACTTCCATCACAGATAAGGATAGATTGCTATCAAGTTCTTACCCGAGGCATCACTTCTACTCAAACCAACAAGCAGTGCAGTTTCTTCCATTTAATGAACTGTTAGCATCTAATACTTGGTCAATACAGATCTATTTTAAGGAGTGGATAAATGACGTTACTGTTATTTCAGCAGCAAATCGTGTAATTATACAAGTAAATAGAGCCTAATTAAATTCTGACACCGAGTTTTGAGCATGTACATCCTGCTGGGACTTTGAGAGTAATTACCACTATAAATTTTAGAGGAAAACCTGTGCACAGCTAAATGTTCATTAAATTAAAAAAAATGTAAAGAATGTATTTAGAGTCTGACATTTATTTTTCTGGGCTCTCTCGCTAACGTGCTGCCATTCCTATTTGATAGTGACCCAGGAAATGGTGATTTGGCCCATCAATGCTATGCTAGCTCTCCGAGTAGTTCCATCACTCCTAGCCCACCACTGGCCTCTTGGTGACCGGTTCTCTCTCCCTGACTGTCGACACCGGGTATCCATCCATCAGCTTAAGAGAGAGGTTGGACAGACTTGGATTAGAGTCACGGAGTCATCCAGTGTGGAAACAGACTCTTCGGCCCAACCCACCCATGCTGACCCACATGCCCCATCTACATCTACACTAGTCCCACCTGGTCGCCCTTGGATTGTTTTCTCTGCAATGCTGGGGATTGAGGGGAGACCTGATAGATGTATCTAATATTATGAGAGGCACAGATAGGGTAGACAGTCAGAATCTTTTTCCCTCACAGGGGGAAATATTAAATTCTAGAGGGCATAGATTTATGGTGAAAGGGCAAACCTTAAAGGAAATGTGCAGGGTTTTTTACACAGAGGCTGGTGGGTGCCTGGAACATGCTGCCAGGGATGGTGGTGGAGGCAGATAGAAACATAGAAAATAAGTGCAGGAGTAGGCCATTCGGCCCTTCGAGCCTGCACGGCCATTCAATATGATTATGGCTGATCATCCAACTCAGTATCCTGTACCTGCCTTCTCTCCATATCCCCTAATCCCTTTAGCCAGAAGGGCCACATCTAACTCCCTCTTAAATATAGCAATATAACAAGATACGGTAAAGGCATTCAAGAGACTTTTGGCAAGGCACATGGATATGCAGGGAATGGAAGGAAATTAAGTACAGGCAGTATTTAATCAATAATGTTTTATTATTAATGTTTTATGTGTCATTCTTAACTATCACTGTATGTCATGTTGTCACTTGCTGGCGGAGCACCAAGGCAAATTCCTTGTATGTGAATACTTGGCCAATAAACTTATTCATGAGTTGGTCCTGGCATCATAGACAGACACAAAATGCTGGAGTGGTAACTCAAGTGGGCCAGGCAGCATCCGTGGAGAAAAGGAATAGGTGATGTTTCACGTCGAGCCCTTCCTTCAGAACTGGGCTTCATGTTCGGCACAGACGTGGGCTGAAGGGTCTGTTCCTGTACTGTTCTATGTTCTAATTATTCTGCTACCCACCTACACTCCGGGTAATTCAGTCACCAGCAAACCCGTACGACCTTTGGGATTTGGCCGGAAGCTGGGGAATCCCACACCCTGCAAACTCCGCACTGTCTTTGATGGGGCTTTACTGGACTTTGTCCTGCACTTGACCTTATTCATGTTATTCCCTTGATCATGTATCTACACTATGGAAGGCTCAATTGTAATCATGTGTTGTCTTTCCACTGGCTGGTTAGCAGGCAACAAAAGCTTTTCACTGTACCTCGGTACACATGTCAAAATAAGCTCAACTCAGTAAATTCAAACTGCCCAGAGGTCAGGAACAAATGTGGGTGCTGGGGTTGGGAGCAGCTCCACCTCCACTGCACAACACCTTACAGCCAAACCATGCTAAAAGTTACAGTAAAAAAAAACTTTCAAAACGATCCAATTGAAGATTTAATGTACTCCACTAAGAATTTAAAAGTATCATAGATAGACACATGATGAACTGCTCGACATTAAAGTTTAAAACATATCATGGAAGGTCTACCTACATGTATGCTTCATTGCTGATCCAAGGACTAAAAATGAAACTGTAATGCTGATAGTGATAAAAATCTCCGTAAACCAGGCCACCCAGGCAAATCTTCTGTACCGTTCCATTATAATCTATCAAGAAAAAATAAAAGGTAGATTTTAAGACACAAGAAACAGCAGGTGCTGGATTCCTGAACAAAACACAAAGCGTCAATGCTGGGTTTTGTTTAAAAAGACACAGTGTGCTGGAGTAACTCAGCGGGTCAGGCAGCATCTGTGGAGAACATGGATAGGTGACGTTTCACAGAGTGCTGGAGTAACTCAGTGGGTCAGGCAGCATCTGTGGAGAACATGGATAGGTGACGTTTCACAGAGTGCTGGAGTAACTCAGTGGGTCAGGCAGCATCTGTGGAGAACATGGATAGGTGATGTTTCAGGTCGAGATCCTTCTTCAGTTTCTTGTTTTTCAGAGATGCTGCCTGACCCACTGAGATAAGGTCATAAAGTCATAACTGATAGGAGTAGAATTAGGCCATTCGGCCCAATAAATCTACTCCGCCATTCAATCATGGCTGATCTATCTCTCCATACTAACCCCATTCTCCTGCCTTTTCCCCATAACCTCTGACACCTGTACTAATCAAGAGTTACTCCAATCTGCAAATCTGCAGATCCATGTGTGAACATCAAACCAGACACGAGTATCATCAAGACATGCAGAGGTACAACAGGTAGTGCAAAGTGAAAAATACCAGAGAAACAAGGAACTGCAGATGCTAGTTTACAAAAAAAGGATTCAAAGTGCTGGAGTAACTCAGCGGGTCAGGCAGCACCTGTGCAGAACATGGATAGGTGACCTTTCTGATTGGGGCCCTTCTTCAGACTGACCGGAAATTGTCCTCACCGTTCTCTGTTGACCTCCTCTCATTTTAAACCCCATGTTTCCCTGAAGTATTCCTGTATTAGTTTCAGCCCAAGCACTTTCGGACCAGTACTGCAGCTCTACAGTAGGGGGCAGTCACAGACTGTACATCTTCACGTACTGGGTTTCAGACAACAATCAGATCCACAAGGTGGTCAGGTATTTTCACTGAGTTGATCCATAAGGTCAGATGCAAGATTTCTGTTAATAATGATACACGCAAAGAAAAATAAATCACTCTAAATAACACGTCACAAATGGATTAGTATAGACTGATATATAAATCATTTGGAGAGGGGTAAAGTTAAAGTTTAAAGGAGATGTGCGGGGCAGGTTTTATTTTTACACAGGGCACGGTGGGTGCCTGGAACGTGCTGCCGAGGGTGGTGGTGGTGGTGGAGGCAGATATGATAGTGGCGTTTAAAAGGGTGGCGCCGCGGTAGAGCTGCTGCCTCACCGCGCCAGAGACCAGGGTTCGATCCCGACCACGGGTGCTGTCTGTACGGAGTTTGCACGTTCTCCCTGTGATCGCGTGGGTTTTTACTGAGACCTTCAGTTTCCTCCCACACTCCCACGTCAAAGACGGAACAGGTTTGTGGGTTAATTGCTTGGTACAAGTGTAAATTGTCGCTAGTGTGTAGTGTGCGGGGATCGCTGGTCGGCCCGGTCTCGGTGGGCGGGCTTGATGGGCCAAATGGCCTAATTCTGCTACGAGAACTTATAAAGTATCATGTTATGAGTTAATTTTAAGAGTGTTGAAAGTCCAATATTAACATTAAGAGAATTTTGTTTTACATTTATGACAAATACATTTATTTTTTAAATCCAATGGTTTACGGAAGTGTATTAAAATGACGGCTGTTGATAGAATATCATGAATACCACAAATGGCTGAATATACGGACATTTATTTGGATGAAACAGCAGCAAGATGGTGAGGGCTACAAGACACAATATGTGCAGGGCACGATGTTTTTTGTACACAGATACGGGCAGATGGAGGCAGATACGATAGTGGTGTTTAAGAGGCTTTTTAGAAAGGCACATGGATGAATGAATGAATAAGTTTATTGGCCAAGTATTCACATACAAGGAATTTGCCTTGGTGCTCTGCCCGCAAGTGACAACATGACATACAGTGACAGTTAGGAATGACACATAAAACATTAATAATAAAGCATTATCGATTAAACATGTGAATTAAAGAAAATACCAGGGCAAAAGGAGGCTACAGATTTTTGGTTATTGAGTAGAGATACTACTTGAGGGATAAAAGCAGTTTTTATGTCTGGCTGTGGCTGTGGATATGCAGGGAATGGAGGGATGTGGATCACATGCAGGCAGAGGTGACTAAACAACATAGAGTACAGCACAGGAACAGTCCCTTCAGCACACACTATGTGTATTGAACATAATGGCAAGATAATCTAGTCTACTCTACCTACGCTAGATCCAAATCCTAGTACCATGATCAGCACAGACATTGTGGGCCAAAGGGCCTGTTCCTATGCTGTCCACTGTAGTGTTGTTTAGAGACACAGCTCAGAAATAGGCCCTTCAGCCCACCGAGCCTGCAATCCCTGCACATTAACACTATCCTACACACTCTAGTGACAATTTACATTTAAACCAAGCCAATTAACCTACAAACCTGTACGGGAGGAAACCGAAGATCTCGGAGAAAACCCATGCGGTTAAGGGGAGAACGTACAAACTCCGTGCAGACAGCACCCGTAGTCGGGATCGAACCCGGGTCTCCGGCGCCGTGAGGCAGCAACTCTACCGCTGCCCCCCCCCCCTGCCACTGTTCTATGCTCTGTATTTCACAAAGGTTTATCCCAGGCCATCCCATCGCTCCCAGCAGCAATTGCAGTTCAGCATTGCTGCTGTAAGTTACAATGCAGGTTAAACAGATACATTCGCAATTCACGAGCAGATCCTGAAATGATGCGCGTCGCAAAAGACTGAACGTCACGCATGAGGCATCCCACTGCAAAAATACATGCGGCGGGGAACAGTGATTCCCAACACAAAGCCTTGTGAATCACAAACACAAGTGATTTGTAAACGCCAGCACAAGTTGCTGGGCCATTATCATTCAATTTATTGCCAGTTCTATATTCCACGCATCCTTTAAATGTGGCAGCACTCCTGACTTAAGATTGCTGAAGCTGAAGTTACCATGTCGCAGTATTTGAATAAATAAGTTTCTCGGACACACATATGTACACACACACACACGTATATATACACACACACAAGTATATATACACACACACATATATACACACACACGTATATACACACATACACGTATATATACACACACATATATCTATACACACGCACGCACACACACACACACACACATATATATATATACACACACACACACATATATATATATATGCTATGAGAATGCAGGGTGACTTGGGCAGGTTGGAGGAGTGGGCAGATGCATGGCAGATGAAGTTTAATAGTAAGATTAAACGAGAACTTACCAGTTTGAAGTTTGATCTTGATTTTATGAGGAGTTACGATGAGCGATTACGTGAAGAAGGGCCATCCGTCTGCGTGCGCGTCAATCTTCAAAGCAGCGGTGTTAAATCACAGATAAAAAGACCTGAGAATAGTAAGATTGAAGAAACTAAAACTTCCATGTGACCTTGATAGTATGAGGGTGGGAGCGGTGGGCACGTAATTGCTCATCGTAACTCCTCATAAAATCAAGATCAAACTTCAAACTGGTAAGTTCTCGTTTAATCTTACTATTTTACTTCGGAGTCACGTGAGTGACTACGTGAAGATTTCAAAGCTCTGTGATTTTACGCCGGTTACGAATCCAGGCGTCACACACTGAATGTATTGACCATGGATGCGTGTAATCATTAAAGCATTCAGACATTACGTAGTTAAGTAAGGACACTGATGCTTTAAATGAAAGAAAAGTTTTTAAAAACTAGTTTCCCCTCCCAACCTTGGGGGTAAACTATGGGACAGAACTTAAAATGGTACGTGCAAACACCCCCAGGTAATAGGGTCCGGTAATAGGTTTGTTATAAAACCGGTGGACCGTTATTTCATTCGTCCATCCTGCAGCCACTAGGATGTTGTCAAGAGGCACGTCCATTGCTCTTGCTGCCGACGTAGATGCAGCCCTGGTGGAGTGAGATTTAACCATATGAACGTTCACTCTGTTACCGCCATTACCCCCTTTGACCATCTGGAGATGGTTTGTGTTGACACCTTCTGGTCTGTTCTGAGCCTCTGTGGTTCTCCGTAACTCTCAGATAGTGGTGTTAGTATGTTACCACACACACAACCGTAGGTCCTCTGGATATGCCAAGAACTGGATCTCCATCCCTGGCATCCCTGGCCTGCTATGTTTATATCAGGTTCCTGATTACGAATGTTATGTTGTTCATATTTGTGGTCATGTGGTCCAACCGTAGCTTTTGCAGTGTCTGGACTCTTTGTCAGCATACCACCTTCAGGGTTAGTTATAGGCGGTCCCCACTGTCAAAGTAGGGTTAGTACCACGCTCACATCCCATGTCTGTGTACCTTGGTCTTAGAGGTATTAGATTGTAAATTATCTTCATGAATTTTGTTGTAAAGGGGTGCGTTCCTATCGACCTGTGCCCTGCTTGCAGCATCAGATAGGAGGAAAGTGCGCCTCTGGCACGATTGATTGCACTATAACTTTGTTTATAGTTATAGTACTGAGTTGATAGGAAAATCCAAGACATCTGTTATCCGAACTGTGTTGTATTTGTTCGGACAGTCCTATGTCTTGAAATGGCCTCCTCAGAATCTGCAGACCAACAAGTTAATACGTTCGTGTAGTGGATGATTACTCCCTGTAACTGGGTTCACTAGGAGGTCCCTGCTCTTGGGTACAGCCATAACTGGCTGGACTATAGTTCCCAAAATTTTTGGGGACCAGGCTTGAGTAGGCCAATCTGGCACTACCAATATGCCTGTGGCTTAGTCTTGCTTGATTTTGGTCAAGCATCGGTTTGTGAGACAATTTTGCGGAAAGCATGCATAAACAATCCTCCCCAATTGAGGGAGAAAGCATCCACTGCCTTTGTTCCTGGATCCTGCTTGCAGGACACATATCTGGGTAACTGATGGTTTAGTCTAGATGCAAATAGATCAAATCTGGTATGCCAAATCGTGTAGTTATTTTGTTAAATACTGCCTGATTCGTGTGGCGGCGCAACTCTCGTCAGCAGCGGCCTCTGCAGTCCGTCTGCGTTTTTATTATTTTATGTCTATGTTTTTATGTAGTTTTTGTTATTTTTTGTTGGGGTATGTGTGTGGGGTGGTGGGGGTGGTGTGGGGGGGTTGGGGGTAACTTTTAAATCTCTCCCTACACGGGAGACCCGACCTTTTCTTTACCGGGTCTCCGTTGTCGTTCGGGCTGCAACGAGGAGCGGCCTCCAACAGGAAGACCGGGGGCTGTGGTGCCGACTACTCACCTCACCGTCGCGGAGCTGGCCGAGTCCGGAGCGGGTGGAGCTGTGGTGGACGCTGCTGCGGCCCGACCCCCGGAGATTCGGAGGCTGCAACTGCGGGTTTGGCGGACGGCGACACCGGGAGCCCGCGGGTCCCTGGAGGGAGACCGCTTTTCGGGGCTTCCGCAACGGCGACTTCTCCCGCCCGAGTTGCGGGGTTGAAGAGCTCCTGGAGCGGGGCCTACATCACCGCCCCGCGCGGCTTGGAATGGCCACGGGAGTTTGCGAGCGCACGCCGGGTGCTCTAACATCAAGACCCGGTGCGCGACCTTGCATCACCCGGCGTGGCTTTAATGGCCACGGGACAATCGCCATCGCCCGCCGGGGGCTTTGACTTTGACTCTGACATCGGGGGGGAGAGTGCAGTGGAGAGATAAGTTTTTGTTGGCCTTCCATCACAGCAATGTGATGGATGTTTATGTAAATTATGTTGTGTCTTGGGTTTATTTGTTTGTAATGTATGGCTGCAGAAACGACATTTCGTTTGGACCTCAAGGGGTCCAAATGACAATAAATTGAATTGAATTGAATTGAAACTGATTCAACATCCATTCTGTGTTGTTATTAAACATCCGTGATCCAGCATCTGTCAACGTGTTATAGCTACCTCGTAGATTTCCCAAATATTTCTCTTGATACACCAGTGCCAAATGAGGTTCGACAATCTATCGTAAGATACAGATTTTACACCACCCTTGTTAGTGGATATGTGCCACCGCAGTGGTGTTATCAATCTGAATTTGAACAAGCACCGGTTGCATATTGCTACAGAACCCCTTGAGTCCAAATTGTGCCCCCAACAATTCTGGGTAATTGATTCCATGTGTTGGGGAATTACAGACTCCTTCCATCTGCCCCCACAGCTCTAGACTGTGTTAGTGGCTCCCCATCCTTAGCCGCTAGCATAGGTCTGAAGAACCCTTGATGGCTTTCAAGCAAATTTACTTTGAGCTTTCTCTCGTTCGTTATCCACCGTAGTTATTCAACAAAGGCCTCTGCTGGCAATCCATAGTTTTGCCAATTTTGCCTGCATGGAATCTGAGTGTTCGTTCCTTTGCTCGCTGTAATTCTGGTAATGCAAAGGCCCGTACGTACTGCTGGAAATGCGGCTACTATTTGCCAATTACACTCGCTGTTTACCTGATAGATGGCTAGTATTTGACTATCAGGTCATAGCAGGCTTGATTAATATAGTCGTTTGCCCCTAGGCAAAGTCACCAACATATTTACTGTTTTTGATAGTAAATTCTAGGTAATCAATTACCCTTGTAGGTGTCAATTTTGATTTAACTGGATGGATGAGGTAACCAATTCTATCAAACAGGGTTTTGGTTTGCTTTGACTGATGCTTCTGCCAATTCTTGGTGCCTCCAAAATGAAATTGTCCAAATATGCCATTACTATGTGGTTCTGAGACCTTTGTAGACCCAGAATTGGTTTCCGTAGTTTTGTCAATAGTCTAGGAGCTGATGTCAACCCATTTGGCAGATCCATACCATCCAGTTAAACTTCAAATATCTCCTGTTCTTAGTGAATAGACACCGAATAGTATGCATCTTTGAGGTCGATGCATGCCATGTGACCATTTTATAGGAAGCTCCTATAAAACAGTAGTTAGACTGTAACAAAATTACTGTTTATAAAAGTCTATACTGCACAAATGAGTTAAACCTGGATGAAGTGACATCCTCCATCTGTCACATGTCCTGAATGGCAATCCTGCCCAAAATTACTGGGCCTGCCTCGAAGACAATTCCAGTCCGAGTTCCAAGTCTGCTTGGAACCTGTGTATGTTGTGCAGTAAAATTATCATGTTATTATCTGTTTTTTTAAAAAAATAAAATTTTTTAAACCAGTTCTGAAATTTCATGTTATTGTCATTTTGAACAAGAACACAAGAGTAAATTACCAACATGTAACTGCTCCACAATCCCTTGTTTCAGTAAACCCAGACCCACCTACCTCCATGGCTACCGGTGGTCTTGTGGTAAGCCCAAAGGCCCCTGATGCGGATTCCTTTTCTCTCCTTGATTGGGAGTAGGACTGGTAAGGAGTGTGGATTCCATGTTTCTCCCGACCTCTGCTTGGGTCTGGTCTGAAAACCTCATCATACTGAGTCTGCCTTGAAAGACGACTCTGATCGTATTTCCGTGCCCAGCTTTCAAGCTACTACCGGATTCAGTGAACCGCTTACCCCCTATGGAGGTGTGGGGTGTGTTGTCGCCTACTGATGATTTGCTTATTGTTGTGCGGATATTCTGCCAACTGCTGGCTCTTGAGGCCATATGCATGTGCTTCAGTATGTTCATACTTTAAATTCGAGATCAGTTACCTACTGATCATTCACACTCCCCTCCACTGAGAGTGAGGTTCGTAGGCAGCCCTGAAAACAGGTGCTGCCGCAGGCCCCTGAGGATACCTGTGCTGACATGGCCCTTCCAGTGGACCTAAATGAGATTCTAACTTTGGTCAGACTGAAATGGACCATGAATGCTCCTCTCCTCAGAGCAGGAGACATTTGTGCAGCCCTGAAAACAGGTGCTGCTGCCTGCGGGTTCTCCATAATACCCGGGCTGTCAAGAGCTAGATTCCATCCAGGGAAGCACCCAGTGGAACCTGGATGATTGCAGAAGCACTTATTTTCTGTTTGTTTGTATGGAAGCTTATTATTCCTTTTATGTAAAGCATTTTGGTGTTGACTTAAACAGTGCAATATAAGTAAAACTTACTTACTTACTTCCTTTCTTCTGCTTGTCCCTGGGAAGGTTTCCCCCCCCCTCTTCTTTGTACTCTGATTCAGAGTGGTTTCTTCCACATGTAGTTCCCCCTCCAATGGGGAAGACATTGGGCTGCGCCATGTGCGAGGCTCCTGGCACCGGCACTGCTGTAGGCCGTGCTGATACTGCTCCCTCCCTTGGAGCAGATCATTGTTGGAGCAACTTCTCCATATGTTGCTCCATGTGGGAGAAGTCGTCCTCAGATGCTCTCCGTTGAGGGAGGGTATCATCTGAGTCAACGGGTTCGTTTAGACTTGCGGGTGGTATTACGTCCCGCAGGTCAACCACGGAGCTCCTGCTCCCGCGCAAAGTCTCCTGCCGATTTTGCTGTCGGCGCTAATGTCGGGAAGCGAGGCTCCCGGCACCGGAACTGCTGTAGGCCGTGCTGATACTGCTCCCTCCCTTGGAGCAGATCATTGTTGGAGCAACTTCTCCATAAGTTGCTCCATATGGGAGAAGTCGTCCTCAGACGCTCTCCGTTGAGGGAGGGTATCCCTCTTCCCCGGACTCATCTGAAGCTGTGGTCTTCGGCAGCCGACATCCCCGCGGGCCGTCTCCTCGACATCTGGGCTCTGAAAAAAACTTCAAGCCCGAAAGAACGCAGGTAAGTGATTCAACTTTCCTTACCTGCTCATCCCGACGGCCTGGGAGGCTCAATGCCTGCCAGTCCATCGTGCGTGTTGCGTTCAGACGTAATGACGCGCACGCAGACGGACGGCCCTTCTTCACGTAGTCACTCACGTGACTCCGAAGTAAAATGTGGATAAATGTGAGGTTATCCACTTTGGTAGCAAAGACAGGAAGGCAGATTACTATCTAAATGGCGTCAAGTTGGGAAAAGGAGAAGTACAACGTGATCTGGGGGTCCTTGTTTATCAGTCTATGAAAGCAAGCATGCAGGCACAGCAGGCAGTGAAGAAAGCGAATGGCATGTTGGCCTTTATAACAAGAGGAGTCGAGTATTGGAGCAAAGAGGTCCTTCTGCAGTTGTACAGGGCCCTAGTGAGACCACACCTGGAGTATTGTGTGCAGTTTTGGTCCCCTAATTTGAGGAAGGACATTCTTGCTATTGAGGGAGTGCAGCGTAGGTTTACAAGGTTAATTCCCGGGATGGCAGGACTGTCATATGCTGAGAGAATGGAGCGGCTCGGCTTGTAAACTGGAGTTTAGAAGGATGAGAGGGACTCTTATTGAAACATATAAGATTGTTAAGGGTTTGGACACGCTAGTGGCAGGAAACATGTTCCCGATGTTGGGGGAGTCCAGAACCAGGGGTCACAGTTTAAGAATAAGGGGAAAGCCATTTAGAACAGAGACGGGGAAACACTTTTTCTCACAGAGAGTTGTGAGTCTGTGGAATTCTCTGCCTCAGAGTGCGGTGAAGGCCGGTTCTCTGGATACTTTCAAGAGAGAGCTAGATAGGGCTCTTAAAGATAGCGGAGTCAGGGGATATGGGGAGAAGGCAGGAACGGGGTACTGATTGGGGATGATCAGCCATGATCACATTGAATGGCGGTGCTGGCTCGAAGGGCCGAATGGCCTACTCCTGCACCTCCACTTCCCTTGGTACGGAGGAGATTAGTTCTTGGTTCCACTCCTCCTGCAGAACTATACTGGACTCTGTGGCTCCGCTAAAAACTTTGCAGCCCAGAGCTAAACCCGAGCCCTGGTTCAGTGACGCAACTCGTACAGCTCGACGGGAGTGTCGCAGAGCTGAACGAAAGTGGAAGAAGGACAGGCTGCAGGTTTCATCGCAAATTCTAAAGGACAGCTGACGAAATTACCAAAATACTGTTAAAGAGGCCAAAAGATATTACCTGTCTAATATAATAGTGTCTAAGCGTCACGACCCACGTGTGTTATTCAAAACCATTGATTCTGTTTTAAATGCCCCACAGCCTGTCTGCCTGGAAGCATCGTCCGAATTGTGCAATGACTTCCTGCACTTCTTTATCAATAAGGTTGTTTCTATAAGGGCTCTCATCTCAGCTCCTGCCTCTGACCCCTCTGTTCCGGCCCCATGCCTGGTGGCATTCGATAAATTTGTGCCTCTGACATTGTCGGGTCTAGAGGATGTGGTTAGGCATATTAAGCCGTCGGGTTCCCCTTGTGATGCTGTCCCTCCTCTTCTTTTTAAAGAGGTTTTCCCGAGTATAGGGCAGTCGATTCTCGCCATCATAAACAGTAGCTTGTGTTCTGGGGTTGTAAATTTTAAACATGCAGTAGTGCAACCACTACTTAAGAAGCCTGGCCTGGACCAAACTGTTCTGGCCAATTTTAGGCCGATCTCCAAGTTGCCATTTATCTCTAAAATCATGGAGAAAGTAGTTTATGCTCAGCTGAAACTCTTCCTGGATGAGCACAATATTCGGGAGGTTTTCCAGTCTGGATTCAAAGCTATGCATAGCACAGAGTCGGCTCTGCTAAGGGTTTTTAACGACATCCTCCTGGCAAACGACTCCGGTAATTATGTGGTTCTTGTCTTGCTGGACCTATCTGCCGCCTTCGATACAGTGGACCATGGAATTTTAATTTCCCGATTACAGCACCAAGTGGGCATTTGTGGCAGTGCCCTGGGATGGTTCAGGTCCTATCTGGCAGACAGAACCATGCGTGTAAGCCTTGCTGGCTTTGAATCCTCCTCTACTCCCTTGGTATATGGGGTTCCACAGGGCTCAATTTTAGGGCCCCTGCTCTTCTCTCTATACCTACTTCCTCTGGGCTCAATTTTAAGAAGGCATGGCATCTCCTTTCACTTTTACGCAGATGATAGCCAGTTATATATGCCACTCAGGAAAGAAGACGACTATTCTCTAAAATCACTTCTGTCTTGTCTTGAGGACATTAAGTCCTGGATGGCCTTAAACTTTCTGGGACTTAATGAAAAAAAGACAGAGGTGATTTTGTTTGGCCCCAATGGCTGCCGTGAACCTCCCTTTGTTGACTTGGGTCCACTGGCATTGTCTGTAAAGCCAACAGTTTTAAACCTGGGTTTTAGGATGGACGGTGATTTTAAACTAGATAAACAAATAGGCGCGGTGGTTAAGTCCAGCTTCTTTCACCTAAGGAAGCTGGCAAAGGTGAAGCCCATCCTCGAGCGGCAGCATTTTGAAACAGTAATCCATGCCTTTATTACATCTAGGCTGGATTACTGTAACGCACTCTACTCTGGAGTCGCACGAGCTTCATTGGCTCGTCTCCAGCTGGTTCAAAATGCTGCCGCTCGTCTTTTGACCGGAACTCGAAAGAGGGAGCACATTACGCCAATTTTGGCCTCCCTTCACTGGCTCCCAGTGCACTTTCGAGTTCATTTTAAAATTCTTTTATTTGTTTTCAAATCGTTGAATGGGCTCGCCCCGCCTTACCTATCTGAGCTGCTCCACCTATATGCTCCTGCCCGGTGCCTCAGGTCAGCTGATCAGCTGCTCCTTGAGGTACCGAGGTCTAAGCGGAAGCTCAGAGGGGATAGAGCCTTTTCTGTTGCTGCTCCGGCACTTTGGAACACCTTGCCGTTGCACATCAGACAGGCCCCCTCACTGTCCATCTTCAAATCCTCCCTAAAAACTCATTTTTATTCTCTGGCTTTCGACACTGGCTGAGACATTGCTCCTGTTCTTAGTGCTTTTAATGTCTTTTAATTTTTACTGTTTTTAGTCCTTCGTTTTACGGTTTTTAATGGTTTGTAATAACTTTTTGTCCATGAGTTCTCATGTACAGCACTTTGTGGCAACTGCAGTTGTTTAAAGCGCTTTATAAATAAAGTTTATTATTATATTATTATTATTGTCTATATATACACACATACGTATATATATATATATACACACACACACACATATATATATACCCACGCATATACACACACACGTATATACACACACACACACACACACACACACATATATATATATATATATATATATATATGTATATATATACACGCACGCACATAAACAAGCAACCAATAATAGTGTAAATAATAGTGCATAGTTCCTTTGTGCCTCACTCTTCCAGTTGACACTCATGCTCGTGCCCTGGGCTGTTGCGGCACTTGTGAGAAAAGTCGGTCGGAGACACAGAGGCCGTGACACGAGCCACTACTCACACAGCTGGTGGTTCACTCAGGCCCAGATATGCCACTCAAGTGTCTCATTAAGGAGTGGATGTAATCAAACTGTGGAAGTTACCAGCTCCAGAGTTTGACTTCAATAAGAAGTAAATATTAGAATGCAATTTACTGAATGTCAGAAATAATCACTTGAGAGGGAGCTGGCGTTATGAAGAATACTCGGTCTTACGCCGGGGAATTTAATGCTTGGCTCAACGACTCAATTGATTTAATTGAGGAAATAACAGGAATGTGAAGATCAAAAGCTGTGTTTGACAAAACAGCACCAAAAATATTAGATCACTCGGATTTCCAGGATAATGAATGCCTGTGCATAAACAACGCTAATTATACAAGATGATGATTGCACTAATCAGTTCTCGTGATTAACAGAGTTATCATAAGGTCATAAGTGATAGGAGTAGAATTAGGCCACCAAGTCTGCTCCGCCATTCAATCAAAGTTCTAAACTCTCTTGTCTTACACTTAGAACAGTACAGCACAGGAACAGGCCCTTCGGCCCACAATGTCTGTGCTGAACACGATGCCAAAATAAACTTATTTCCTCTGCCTACACATAATCCACATTCTTTCATAGCCTGCACATCCATGTGCGTTAAATGCCACGATCGTATCTGCCACCACCACCCCCAGCAGCATGCTCCAGGCACCCACCACCCTCTGTGTGAAAAACAAAAACTTGCCCCGCACATCTCCATTTAATTTTGTCCTTCTCACCTGATGCCTTCTGGTCTTTGATATTTCATCCCTGGGTGAAAGGTTCTGACTGTCTGCTCTGTCAATGCCTCTCAGAATTACCCATTATAGTTTTACCAGGTCTCCCCTCAATCTCCAATGCTCCAGAGAAACAAGCCATGTTTGAGATCACTTCTGTCGATCATTCCTACAAAGGGTCCATAGAATGGATTAAACGGATCTAGAAACAGCACTTGGTAACTCAGCAACAGGGCCGGCAGAGCAGACAAAGCTCAGCAAGGCAGCTTCTTCCCAGCTCTTATCAGGCAACTGATCCATCCGACCCCAACTTGAATTACTGTCTACTGCTGAACTACTATCTACCTCATTGGTGACCCTTGGACTATCCTTGATCGGACTTTGCTGGCTTTACCCTGCACTAAACCTTATTCCATTATGTATCTGTATTATGTATCTATATTATGTATACATGTATCTGTACACTGTAAATGGCTCGATTGTAATCATGTGTAGTCTTTCCGCTGACTGGTTAGCACGCAACAAAAGCTTTTCACTGTACCTCGGTACACGTGACAATAAACTGCACAGTAACTGTAATTGCAAGTCTCTGGAGACATGCGACGTTTCGGATCGGAACTCCTCCTCAGTCGCGGCCAAAAAGTCGTCAATCTCCAGAGTTGCCGCCTGACCGACTGAGTTACTGAGTCCGCCATGTTTTGTAATCTCCTTCGCTCCTGGGCTGAACCAGGCTGTGATGCAAATGGTCAGTGTGCTCTCGACCGTACACCTGTAGCAGTTCAGGAGGGGATTGGATTGGTCGACCTGCCGCTAATCCCGCCTCACACGCGAACAGGCTTCACTTGCAGGTTGCAACCGCTCTCAGGGACCAGTTAGCTTTTCATTAGAGCAGAAACAGGCCCTTCAGCCCACGCTGATCGGCGATCCCTGCACACTAGCACGATCCTACATACACTAGTGACAATTTACAATTTTACCACAGCCAATTAACTTACTAATCTGCACGTCTTTGGAGTGGGGGAGAAAACCGGAGCTCCCGAGGAAAACCCACGCAGGTCACGGGGAGAACATACAAACTCCGTACAGACAGCGTCCGTAGTCAGGATCGAACCCGGGTCTCTGGCGCTGTGAGGCATCAATTCTACCGTTGCGCCACCTGCAGATCTCGGGATGCAAGGTGCTGCTCTGACTCGGCACGTTGGCTGCAAGTGTGTCAACTTTCACCAAGCAGTGAAGATCCACACTCTGCAGAGCCATGCTGTCTGATTTATCATTCACTCTGCATTTGACCTTGCCTTCTACCGCAGCAAGCACGTTGGAAAGCATTTTGCGTCCTAATAGACTCCAAGTTCGGAAGGACTGCACATTTAGAATAGTTATTTCAGCGTTAAAAGAATATAATAGAAGATCATGAGGTCATCAGGAATAGGAGCCATTCGGCCCATCCAGTCTACTCCGCCATTCAATCATGGCTGATAGAAACATAGAAAAAATAGGTGCAGGAGTAGGCCATTTGGCCCTTCGAAGCCAGCACCGCCATTCAATATGATCATGGCTGATCATCTAAAATCAGTACCCCATTCCTGCATTTCCCCCCATATCCCTTGATTCCATTAGCCCTAAGAGCTAAATCTAACTCTCTCTTGAAAACATCCAGTGAATTGGCCTCCACTGCCTTCTGTGGCAGAGAATTCCACAGATTCACAACTCTCTGGGTGAAGAGGTTTTTCCTCATCTCAGCCCTAAATGGCCTAACCCTTATTCTTAAACTGTGACCCCTGGTTTTGGACTCCCCCAACATCGGGAACAATTATCCTGCATCTACCCTGTCCAATCCTTTAAGAATTTTATACGTTTCTATAAGATACCCTCTCATCCTTCTAAATTCCAGTGATTAGATGCCCAGTCGACCCATTCTTTCATCATGTCAGTCCCGCCATCCCGGGAATTAACCTGGTGAACCTACGCTGCACTCCCTCAATAGCAATAATGTCCTTCCTCAAATTAGGAGACCAAAATTGCACACAATACTCCAGGTGCAGTCTCACCAGGGCCCTGGACAACTGCAGTAGGACCTCCTTGCTCCTAAACTCAAATCCTCTCGCAATGAAGGCCAACATGCCATTAGATTTCTTCACTGCCTGCCGTACCTGCATGCTTACTTTCAGTGACTGATGTACAAGCACACCCAGGTTTCGTTGCACATCCCCTTTTCCTAATCTGACACCATTCAGACAGTAATCTGCCGCCTTGTTCTTGCCACCAAAGCAGACAACCTCACATTTATCCACATTATACTGCATCTGCCATGCAGCTGCCCACTCATCCAACCTATCCAAGTCACACTGCAGCCTCATAGCATCCTCCTCGCAGCTCACACGGCCACCCAGCTTTGTGTCATCTGCAAACTTGAAGATGTAACATTTAATTCCCTCGTCTAAATCATTAATATATATTGTAAATAACTGGGGTTCCAGCACCGAGCCTTGCTAGTCACTGTTCTATCTATCTCTCCCACCTAACCCCATTCTCCTGTCTTCTCCCCATAACCTCTGACACCCACACTAATCTGTACTGATCAAATCGCAGAAGTTTAAAAGTGGTCCCTGGATGGGTCTTGGGGGGGGGGGGGGGGGATACTGCAAGCACGAACTGTAACATTCGAAGTAAAGTTTGGAGCTTGGCTTGATTTGGGGCAATGAAATGTTGCTCTGAATAGAAAACAGCACATTTGCACCCAAAAGAAGCCAAACAAACCAATTTCAGAAGTTGTCAAAGCGTAGAGTGGATTCACCGTGTGAGGGAGCGGGCGCTAAGATGAGTGCTGGCAGCTCTCTGGAGGAACACCAGCACGCTTCGCTGCCTCAACATTAAACTGCACGTTTCCTGAGCCATGGAGATGTCGGGTGTGGAGGCTGGAGGCAGAGGGCCTGGGCAAATTGCATTTTACAAATTTTATGTTCATCTTGTGTTGATTGAACGAGATGTCCGATCCCAGAGTTAGACTCCATTGCTGAATCTGCCCAGCCAGAGTTACAGCACCGAAACAGTCTGTCAGCATATCAGGCAGTGGTGTTATAGTCAGACCATTGCTCATGATAATATATTCGGGCAGCACAGTGGCACAGTTGCAGCCTCACAGCGCCAGAGACCCGGGTTTGATCCAGACTACGGGTCATTTGCAAGCTGGGCCGCGGGGCCTGTTTCCACGCTGTATCTCTCTCACCACTCGCTTGCTTTCACCTTCACTCTCCTCTTCTACATTTAACCGTGTCACTCAAACAGACAGACAGCCGTCTCAAATAGTCACAAATGCTGGAGTAACTCAGTGCATCAGGCAGCATCTGTTGAGAATGTGGAGAAGTGACGTTTCATAAGGTCAAAGTGATAAGAGCAGAATTATGCCATTAGGCCCATCAAGTCTACTCCGCCATTCAATCATGGCTGATCTATCTCTCTTTCCTAACCCCATTCTCCTGCCTTCTCCCCATAACCTCTGACACCTTTCCTGATCAAGATTCTATCTACCTCTTCCTTAAAAATATCCATTGACTTGGCCTCTACAGCCTTCTGTGCAAAGAATTCCACAGATTCACCACCCTCTGACTAAAGCACCTCCTCATCTCCTTCCGAAAGGAACGTCCTTTAATTCTGGGGTTATGACCTCTAGTCCTAGACTCTCCCACATGTGGAAACATCCTCTCCACATCCACTCTATCCAAGCCTTTCAAGCAAGTACAGGCCCAGTGCCGACAAACGCTCATCATATGTTAACCCACTCATTCCTGGATTCATTCTTGTAAACCACCTCTGGACCCTCTCCAGTGCCAGCACATCCTTCCTCAGATATGTTTTGGGCCAGGGTTCTGAGACAGCTGCCTCACATTAATCAATTGAGCTGAGCCCCAAGATCCTCATTCACCTGTATTGAAAAACTCACAGCTAACTACTGCTGATATTCTAGACTAAGGTACACAAAATTTCTGGGGAAACTCAGCGGGTGCAGCAGCATCTATGGAGCGAAGGAAATAGGCGACGTTTCGGGCCGAAACCCTTCTTCAGACTGATGGGGGGTGGGGGGGGGAGAAAGAAGGAAAAGGGGAGGAGGAGGAGGAGCCCTAGGGCGGGCGGATGGGAGGGTGGGAGGAGACAGCTAGAGGGTTAAGGAAGGGGAGGAGACAGCAAGGGCTAGCAAAATTGGGAGAATTCAATGTTAATGCCATACGGACGCAAGGTCCCCTTTAACCGCAAGAAATGCAACACCTGTCCCTTCACCTCCCCCCTCGACTCCATTCAAGGACCCAAGCAGTCGTTCCAGGTGCGACAAAGGTTCACCTGTATCTCCTCCAACCTCATCTACTGCATCCGCTGCTCTAGATGTCAGCTGATTTACATCGGGGAGACCAAGCGTAGGTTGGGCGATCGTTTCGCCGAACACTTCGTCTCAGTCCGCAATAACCTACCTGAACTCCCGGTGGCTCAGCACTTCAACTCCCCCTCCCATTCCCAATCCAGCCTCTCTGTCCTGGGTCTCCTCCATTGCCAGAGTGAGCAACAGCGGAAATTGGAGGAACAGCACCTCATATTCCGTCTGGGGACCTAGCGTCCGTATGGCATTAACATTGAATTCTCCCAATTTTGCTAGCCATTGCTGTCTCCTCCCCTTCCTTAACCCTCTAGTTGTCTCCTCCCACCCTCCCATCCGCCCGCCCTCGGGCTCCTCCTCCTCCTCCCCTTTTCCTTCTTTCTCCCCCCCCCCCACCCCCCATCAGTCTGAAGAAGGGTTTCGGCCCGAAACGTCGCCTATTTCCTTCGCTCCATAGATGCTGCTGCACCCGCTGAGTTTCCCCAGCAATTTTGTGTACCTTCAATATTCCAGCATCTGCAGTTCCCTTTTGAACATTCTAGACTAAGAGGTCACTTAAAGGAACTAGTCCCCATAGTGGAAAGGGGAGTGAGATGTTTGTACAATTGGCCATCTCTGCCTTAGTTAATGAAATTTAGCTAATGAAAATCACTAAAGTTAATTAAATGGGCAGCAGTGGAGGAAATGACATTAATTTCCTTATCGTGGCACAGCCTCCTGTTCCTCTGCTGATAAAGGTTGATACCGTCTTCATTTAATTTAAACATTTCATGTTGAAACTCACTGCACAGTTTGGAAGCAAATTATAACACGTTGGTGCTAAAACGACGAGCATTTACAGTCCATGCTGTTGTGAAGTCAGATAGAACAGTGACATTCTTACTTGCTGCAGCACAGCGTATATACTAGACCATGTGGGACCCGTTGGGCCCCGTACCCCAACGCATTATTCCGCCTCTCACCCATTCCCCCAACGCAACCCGCTCCCGAACGCAATATTCCACCACTAACCCATAGCCCTCAACTGCGCAGGCGCGGCTCGTTTCCCCTCACCCCACAGCACTCCCCATCTTAAGGGGTTGGACAGGCTAGATGCAGGAAGATTGCTCCCGATGTTGGGGAAGTCCAGGACAAGGGGTCACAGCTTAAGGATAAGGGGGAAATCCTTTAAAACCGAGATGAGAACTTTTTTCACACAGAGAGTGGTGAATCTCTGGAACTCCCTGCCACAGAGGGTAGTCGAGGCCAGTTCATTGGCTATATTTAAGAGGGAGTTAGATGTGGCCCTTGTGGCTAGGGGGATCAGAGGGTATGGAGAGAAGGCAGGTACGGGATACTGAGTTGGATGATCAGCCATGATCATATTGAATGGCGGTGCAGGCTCGAAGGGCCGAATGGCCTACTCCTGCACCTAATTTCTATGTTTCTATCCCTTCTCTTCACCCACCCTCTTCTTGCCCCTCTCCTCCTCCCCCACTCCCTTCCTCACCTCTCCCTCCCTCTCCTTTCCCCTACCCTCAGTCACTCCCTCCTTCCCTCACCCCTCTCCCCTCCCTACCCGCCTCTTCTCCCTCTATGTCCCTGCTCCCCCACTCCTCACCTCTCCCCATCCCACTCCCCCACTAAATACAATGTTTAAATAAAATTTCTCCTCCTCCCCTCCCCCACTCCCTCCCTCTCTTTACAACAATGTAACACTTCTCTCATTGCACTGAGAGTCCTATCATTTGTTAACATTGTAATGGGCAGGGCAAGTTTTAAAATGAAAAGTTATTTTTTTTGTGAAAAGTGAATTTTTTAAAGTTTAAATGTGAATAACTTGTAAAATATAACATCAATCTGAACGGAACTTGATGGAACGCTGCTCTGTTTTAGAATTTTTTTTTCTTTTATGTAAATGAGATACCATTGTGATGTCATTGTGGGGTGTAACTGCTGACGGGCAGTTTATGTAAATTAGATCCTATTGTGACATCATAAGCTGCTAACTGCCAGTGCAAGTGATTTTTGTCAAACTGGATTTTGTAAAGTTTAAAATGTGAATAACGTAAAATATACCATCAATCTGAACAAAACTTGATACACCACACCCCAGGACAATGGTGAGTAAGGTGGGCCATTGTAGCGCTATCGTGTACCATGTTGGCGTAATTTCAGGATCATCCGGACAGACAGACATAGAAACAAACAAGATGAGAGTTTTAGTAATATACTAGACCAACTGGGACCTGTTGGGTCCCTGTCGCACGGGAGGAGGCCAAGTCTCCCAACACAACCCATTCCCCAACACAACCCATTCCCCAACGCAATATTGCACCACTAACCCTTAGTCCCCACGGGAGGCGTGGTTCCCAACTCAACCTGTTGCCGAACGTAAGAGGGGGTGTCTTCATTTACTGGCGGCGGGTGTCTGTCACTGAAACAGGCAGGTGAGGTTTTACATCCACCTTGTGTGTGCCTCTCTCTCTCTCCCCTCCCTCTTACACAGGCTGAGAGACTCTGCCTCTGTGAGTGTACGTCTCTTTCTCCCCCTCTCCCACACACAGTAAGACCGAGGTACTGTGCTCAGTCCATCTGTGTCCAGGGCCGGCGTTAAGCCGATTTGACCGATTGCTCCCAATTGGGCCCCGCGCCTAATGGGGGCCCCGCACTAATGTTCAGTATTTCGTACGGAAATACGAATTCTCTTTGTTAAATAAAGATTTTTTTTAATTCGCCATCCGGATTTTTTTTAAACGAACATGCATAACAACCGCTGCACGGCCATCATACACAAAAGATTTGTTAACTAGTGCTGTTAGCACTTAACGGTAAGTAGTTAACACCTTGTTATGCGATGTCATGAATCTGCATCTATCCACATTCCTCAGTAAATGTTATAGTGTTTTGAACAAGTATTAATGACGCCGTGTTCAAAAGGGAACTGCAGATGCTGGAATATCGAAGGTACACAAAATTGCTGGGGAAACTCAGCGGGTGCAGCAGCATCTATGGAGCGAAGGAAATAGGCGATGTTTCGGGCCGAAACCCTTCTTCAGACTCATTTAATGACGCCGTGTTCCTTTGAATAAAATTCACGCGGCGTCATTAATACTTGTTTAAAACACAATTACATTTACTGAGGAATGTAGATCGATGACACGTTGAGAATTTCATTTAACTCACCATCATGAGTGAGGGCCCCGGACCGCGAGAAGGGGCTTCTTCCTGGTGTGCAGGTTAGTCATTCACTTACCGACCCACGTTGTGTCTCTGTCTTTTGCTCACTCCCTCCCTCCCTCTTTCTCTCGCGCTCTCTCTCCCGCTCCCCGTCTCGTCTCTCTCTAGCTCTCCTACTCCCTCTCTATCACCCTGTCCCCTCAGCATTCCCGGAATCATTGATGTTTAGCGGTAGACAAAAATGCTGGAGAAACTCAGCTGGTGAGGCATTCGCCTGGCCCGCTGAGTTCCTCCAGCACTCTGTGTTTTTTGTTTGGCTCTGAAGTTGAAGGTGGCTCAGCGGGACGGGCAGCGGCTCTGGGGAGCGGGTTGTGTTTCTGGTCGAGACCCTTCTTCAGACAATCACAAGTACTCTCACCGACGTGAGTTCAGTTCGGTCTGAAGAAGGGTCTTCTCTCCAGAGTCGCTGCGCTGCCTGTCTGCTGAGTTACTCCAGCTTTATGTCTATTTTCAATTTCAGAGAAATACAATTTCTCACGGGTGGCTTATAACGTCTCTAAACCCCTCTGGGACCCTCTGAACACCTCTAAACCCCCTCTAGCCCCCCTATTTCCCTCTATTCCCCTCTAAACAATTGTAAACACACCTGAACCCATCTGAAGCCCTCTAAACATCTCTAAACCGTTTAAACCCCCTAAGGCCGGCCATGCACGCACACACACAGACGCATACACACAAACACACACACTCAGGCACACAGACACAGAGACACAATCGCATACACTCATAAACACACAAACACACACACACATTCAATCTTTCAAAGTGCCGCTCATTTTATTAGATGTGTGACACTTTCATATAGTTTTTCAAAATTTTAGTATATCAAGCATTTAATGTTTTTTTTGGTTAAAGACGAGCATACTACACGAAATATAAACATACATAAATTTTTACTTTTCTAGAGTAAGGGCCCCGCCATCAATTTTCTAATTGGGCCCCGCAATTCCTAGCACCGGCCCTGTCTGTGTCTCCCACATACACAGTAAAACATGTCTCCAAATGAGCCAATTCAACCAAGGGAGGATATTTATAGTGTGTGAAAGAAAAAGTTACATCATTTGTGTCACGTGTAGTTCACGATGTTCATTCAAGATTTAACGCGAAAGCTCGGGAGACGGACAAGTCACTCGCACAAATAACAGAAATGCCGAGTACCGTGGGAACTCTTTATCTACCCCCCGTTATATCGTGCGAGACTCGTGCTGGACCACGACCACTTCACTCTGGTGACATCTTGCGTCAACTCGCCCCGTGAAAAAGCCCCATTACAGCGCCAGAGACCCGGGTTCAATCCTGACGACAGTCTGTACGGAGTTTGTACGGTCTCCCCGTGACTGCGTGGGTTTTCTTCGAGTGCTCCGGTTTCCTCCCACACTCCAAAGATGTGCAGGTTTGTAGGTTAATTGGCTTTGATAAAGAATGTAAATTGTTCCTGGTGCGTGTAGGGTAGTGTTCATGTGCGGAGATCACTGGTCGACGCGGATTCAGTGGGCAAAGGGCCTGTTTCTGCGCTGGTCTCTAAGCTGAGCTAAACTGTGTCAGTAAAAGGATGCACATTTGAGGCATCGCAAGCATCACATCTGAGGTTCACAAGGTTAATTCCAGGGATGGCGGGACTGTCATATGCTGAGAATGGAGCGGCTGGGCTTGTATACTTTGGAATTTAGAAGGATGAGACCGAATTTTATTGAAACATATAAGATTATTAAGGGTTTGGACATACTAGAGGCAGGAAACATGTTCCCGATGTTGGGGGAGTCCAGAACCAGGGGCCACAGTTTAAAAATAAGGGGTAAGCCATTTAGAACGGAGATGAGGAAACACTTTTTCACACAGAGAGTTGTGAGTCTGTGGAATTCTTTGCCTTGTGGTGTACTTTCAAGCGAGAGCTAGATAGGGCTCCTGAAGATAGTGGAGTCAGGGGATATGGAGAGAAGGCAGGAACGGGCTACTGATTGTGGATGATCAGCCATGATCACATTGAATGGCGGTGCTGGCTTGAAGGGCCGAATGGCCTAATCCTGCACCTATTGTCTATGTCTATTACCCTAAAAAAATCCAAGGCATTCGAATTAACCAAATGTGTTCTGCCGAGATTCTAAACAACTAGCTTCAGTCCGGAGATCCATCTCAATGATGTTTGGTGGGAGAATAAAAAAAAAACAGTAACACTTTGCAGTGACAAGCTGCTCTGATGCGATGTATGCATGAGTGATACTGACACACACTCACACCAAAAATAACACTACCATCCCATTGCTCAATTCTGACATCGCAAACACTGTTCTGCACAAACCAGCTACACTTAAATAATGTGGAGGGAGGAACTGCAGATTCTGGTTTAAACCGAAGATAGACACAAAATGCTGGAGTAACTCAGCGGGACAGGCAGCATCTCTGGAGAGAAGGAATGTGTGACGTTTCGGGCCGAGACCCTTCTTCAGCCTAGACTCGAAACCTCACCCATTCCTTCTCTCCAGAGATGCTGCCTGTCCCGCTGTTTGCAAGCTGTAAATCTCTACATACAGATGCTCCCCGATTTACGATGCTTCAACTTACGATATTTCGACTTCTCGACTGGGCAACGGCAGCGAGCCGCAGCTCGCATCCGGCCACGTGATCGCGTGGCCCTTCAGCCACAGAGACCGTGCCGCCCAGCGATCACCCCCCCCCATTAACACTATCCTACAATACAATACAATACAATTTATTTGTCATTTGAGCCCCAATGACGTTCAAACGAAATGTTCTACACACACTAGGGACAATTTACAATTACACCAAACCAATTAGCCTGCAAACCCGTACGTGTTTGGTGTGTGTGGGAGAAAACCGGAGAAAACCCACGCAGGTCACGGGGAGAACGTACAATGACCGTACAGACAACACCCGTGGTCAGGATCGAACCCTGGTCTCTGGCGCTGTGAGGCAGCAACTCAACTGCTGCGCCACCGTGCCGCCCTGGGATTCCCCCAAATTATTACATTTGAAAATAAAATCAATGTACTTCTGTATCTTGAGTTATGCAAAGCGGATTCCGCTAAATCATTCTGTAACAATAGTCGTCTCGTGCCTGAATATTTGATGGCATTGTTGTTCAGACACCGTGTTTCATTTTTATGCATCTGGGAAATGTTGTCCTTGTGCCTCTGATAATTTCATTGCACTCTCTCTTTAACAGGGAGAGGGTTAGCGGCGTGCATTAATCATTTATTCGCTATTATCTTGTATCTGTTCCCTGTTGAATTTCGCACTCTCCCTGACATCTTTTCGACTGTGTCCGACTGCACACATGATGGAACATGTCCATGTAGCTGCTGCAATCTTCAGATTCATTCTTTTATATAATTGGGGAATTGAGGATTTTTCTTCTCAATCACTCTTACCACTTCTTTCACATTTGAAACGTAGGAGTTACAAAATGCCGTTGTGACAGGGAACGTCACTGAACAGTTGTTTGTTATGTTATGACATTTATCTTCCCCCCCCCCCCCCCCCCCCCCCCCCCCCCCCGCTGTTGAAGCCAGCCAGCGAGGCAGAATCTACCAATGAGGAGGATAATTGGTGGGATTTCCGCACTGCAGTCAATCTCAGCAGCCTCAGTAATAAGTGTCCATGTTCAAGGTTGAAGCTGTGGTTGCCATAGCATTGCAAAGCATTGTTCTTCACCAACGAGAACAGGGACTGCAGCTCAAATCACTGTGGTTTGTCTCCGGACAGCTTTAAGGGCCTGTCCCACTTGGCGATTTTTTCGGCGACTGTCGGCATCATTGACTAATGTATCAGGCCACCGAAAAATTTGCAGCGTGATGATGTATGATGTTTTTTTTGTCGCCGCTAGATTTTGAAATGTTCAAATTCTTTTGGTGACACTGATATGACGCCGGCAGTCGGCGAAAAAAATTTGCCAAGTGGGACAGGCCCTTTAGCCTCCCATTAACCCCTCCCACCAGACGCCGTTGTGGGACACTCTGAGCAAAGGCTCTATCTTTCCTTGCATTTTCAGCTTTCACCCGAAATGTACTTCCAGTCTCATCAACATTAGCGTGGAAGATATGCTGGAGTAACTCAGCGGGACAGGCAGCGTCTCTGGAGAGAAGGAGTGGGTGACCCGTCTGTCTGGAGAAGGGTCTCGACCCGAAACGTCACCCATTCCTTCTCTCCAGAGCCGCTGCCTGGCCCGCTGGGTTACTCCAGCTTTTTGCGTCTATCTTCGGTGTAAACCGGCATCTGCAGTTCCTTCCTAAACGTTAACGCGGACACTTGCCTGATGTAAACACGATCCAGGCACTCCCATCCCTCTTGCCATCCTGCTGAACACCACCTCTGAAAAACCCCTCCTCACCACCTACGGGATGGTGGCGCAGCGGTAGAGTCGCTGCTTCACAGCACCAGAGGTCCAGGTTCGATTCTGACCACGGATGCTGTCTGTACGAAGTATGCACGTTCTCCCCGTGACCGTGTGGGTTTGCTCCGGTTTCTTCCCAAATTCCAAAGATGTGCAGATTTGTCGGCTATTTGGCTTCTGTAAAGTTGTCCCTAGCGTGTAGGATAGAACTAGTGTACGTACGGGGTGATCACTGGTCGGCATGCACTCGGTGGGACGAATGGCCTGTTCCAGCACTGTATCTCTAAAGTGAAGAAATGTCTCCTCATCTCAGAGCTAAATGGGTGCCCCCGTGCCCCGAGTATTGGCTGATGGTGCACAAATCTCTCATCATAGATTAACCCTTGTCCTGAGGAATCAGTCTACATCACATTCATTCTGCAATTCTACCCAGTGCAGACACATAATACCCAAGTCTATATAGTTTGGAGTCTATTTGGAGGTTGTAGTGTTTAATAGCCTGTACGCGTATGTGCATGCGTAGAGCTGCTAATATGTTACGAAGGTATACAGTACTGAATTCCTGCTATCACCAATAAACCAGCAGCCAAACGTTTTGAAAAGTGACATCCAAACCACAGCAATGGCTTTGTGACAACCTGCGCTGAGCCTGTTGGCAAGAACATTAAAATTCACTTGCCATTGGCTCCACTCTTTAGTGAGGTTGCATATCCCATTACCGAGTGATAATGCACGGAATAATAATCAGGGACATTAAAGTAATTTATCAACTGCAACATAATAGCTTACGGAATTATAGTGCACCAATCTATTGCAGAGAATTAGTATAATTTGCTCAAAATTGCTCAAAAACATTCTCTTTTCCGGAAAGGTCATTGAAAACACCCAACAATTATGATCTGGGTGACCAGAAGAGAGATTGATTTGACCAATGGTTTGAAAAGCTATCATGTTCTTCAATAACTAAGCGATAGATAAAAGATGTTCGCAACTTGACCTGATGACATTTGCAGTCAAGCTTTTTGCCAGTGCCATTTATCATCAGACAACCTTTGTGGCATTTAAATATGCCAGTGATGTGTCACTAATTCTCATTTCTATATGAGAGTGCTGAGCTGTAGCTGTAATGGACAAGATTCTTGAGAGCAGGGAGACTAATTGAGCTGGCCGCCACCTTTATACCCGACAGCAGAGTTGAGCCAGGCTAATCTACCAACAAGTTCCATCACCAGATTCAAACATGAACGGTTCAAAAATACAGTTCTAACCCAGTCCATTAAACACATTTCTGTACCAGGTTAATATAAATAATCTTTACAATTGCAGATTCAATACTTGTTAAGGGATAGGAGATAAAGCTATCCCTTGATTTAAAGTTGAAGAATATTAGAGACATTTGCTCAAAGATTTATAGAGTTAGAGTCATATAGTTATGCAGCTGGGAGTAAGGCCCTTCTGCCCAACTTGTTCATTCCGATCATAGAAACATAGAAATAGGTGCAGGAGTAGGCCATTCGGCCCTTCGAGCCTGCACCGCCATTCAATGTGATCATGGCTGATCATCCAACTCAGAATCCTGTACCTGCCTTCTCTCCATACCCCCTGATCCCTTTAGCCACAAGGGCCACAAATATAGCCAATGAACTGGCCTCAACTACCTTCTGTGGCAGAGAATTCCAGAGATTCACCACTCTCTGTGTGAAAAATGTTTTCCTCATCTCGGTCCTAAAAGATTTCCCCCTTATCCTTAAACTGTGACCCCTTGTTCAGGACTTCCCCAACATCGGGAACAATCTTCCTGCATCTAGCTTGTCCAACCCCTTAAGAATTTTGTACGTTTCTATAAGATCCCCCCTCAATCTTCTAAATTCTAGCGAGTACAAGCCGAGTCTATCCAGTCTTTCTTCATATGAAAGTCCTGACATCCCAGGAATCAGTCTGGTGAACCTTCTCTGTACTCCCTCTATGGCAACGATCAAGTTGCCTACTAGTCCCATTTGCTTGCGTTCAGTACATATCCGTCCAAACCATTCCTATTGTTGCAACTGTCCCGACGTCTTTTCAATGTAATTGTTCCCACATTTCTCACCTGCTCCGGCAGCTTGTTCCATAATCTCCTGTGGGTATCAGTAACCCTGTGATGTACATTCGACAAGTCAATGTGCGGAACCAGTGACTGGAGATGACTTTCTGAACATTATGTTTACAAAGCAGCTTTCACAGCTTCCACATCACTTTCACAACAACCTTTGACCTCGATCTATTTTGGGCACATAAAGCTTGAGTAACTCAGCGGGTCAGGCAGCACCTCTGGAGAGAAGGAATAGGTGACGTTTGTGGTCGACACCCTTCTTCAGACTCGACCCGAAAGGTCACCTATTCCTCGAGAGATGCTGTCTGACCCATTGAGTTACTCCACCTTTTTGTGTCCATCTTTGGTTTAAACCAGCATCTGCAATTCCTTCCTACACACTCTATCTAGTTGACGAGTTTGAACTGATTATATCCACATGGGCTACATCAGATCTCTGGATAGCGCCCGAAACAAAGCTGTAACTCAGTACCGGTGGCAATAATAAATGTAAACCAATACTGGTTAAAGTAATGACAACAAATGCTAATGAAAGCAGGAGAGGCATAGAGTGAAATGGGGGAGTCCAGAAACAGGGGTCACAGTTTAAGAATAAGGGGTAGGCCATTTAGGACTGATATGAGGAAAAACCATTTTCACCCAGAGAGTTGTGAGTCTGTGGAATTCTCTGCCACAGAAGGCAGTGGAGGCCAATTCACTGGATGTTTTCAACAGAGTTAGATTTAGCTCTTAGGACTAAAGGAATTAAGGGATATGGGGAAAAAGTAGGAACGGTGTACTGATTTTAGCAGATCAGCCATGATCATATTGAATGACGGTGCTGGCTTGAAGGGCCGAATGGCCTACTCCTGCACCTATGTTTCTATGTCATTAGAGTAAAGACACAACACAATGTGCATTCAAAATGTTCCTGACAAAAACAATAATCATGACCAATTATAATTGGGCGGCACGGTGGCGCAGCGGTAGAGTTGCTGCCTTACAGCGCTCACAGCGCCAGAGACCAGAGTTCGATCCCGACTATGGGTGCTGTCTGTACAGAGTTTGTACGTTCTCCCCGCGACCGCATGGGATTTCTCTGAAGATGTTCGGTTTCCTCCCACATTCCAAAGACGTACAGGTTTGCAGGTTAATTGGCTTGGTATAAACGTAAAAATTGTCCCGAGTGTGTGTAGGATAGTGTTATTGGGCGGGGATCGCTGGTCGGTGAGGGCTTGGTGGGCCGCAGGGCCTGTTTCCGCACTGTATCTCTAAACTGAACGAAACTAAACCAAACCGCAGGCTTGGCATCAATGTCCAGCACAGACATCGTGGGCCGAAGGGCCTGTTCCTGTACTGTACTGTTCTGTGTAAGTCTGCACCCATCTTTGAACTATTCAATTCAATGAGTTTGACTTCCCAGGGCTTTAACTAATGCCCTTCAAATAGTTTTCTGCTATCTAATCCAATCCCGAAATATTACCTCTCGAGAAATAATCAAACCAAACTCAAGATAGGGCAAAGTGGGAGATACAGGAATAGGTCACTTGCAACTTTCTAGGCAAAGGAACACCCTGTAAGATGTGTAGGAAGGTAGACACAAAACTCAGACTCGAATCCGAAACGTCACTCATTCCTTCTCTCCAGAGATGCTGCCTGTCCTGCTGAGTTACTGCAGCATTTTTGTCCACCCTGAAAGACTTCTTTTGCGATTTAGCAGGGAATGGAGGGATATGGATTATGGGCTGGCACATAAGAGTTGGTCTTGGCATCATGTTTGGCACAGACATTATGGGCCGAAGGGCCTGTTCTTGTGCTGTACTGGGCTATGAGATCGGTGTGGATCACTCTACTAATCTCCTGTGACCTTCAAGTTATGAACGTTTGTCCCTCAAATACCAAGCAAATATAACACTCTGGATCAGGGGTGTCAAACTCACTTTAGGCCACGGGCCGGATTGGGCAAAATGTGACTTAGTGCGGGCCGGATCAGTTGCGCACGCAAGAACGTTAGTCAGCCAGCCCGAGGCCAAGGGGAGCTCATCGCCGCCATCTTGTCTGTTTGACAGCGGTTGCCGGGGGGGGCAACTGTCCCCATGGCAACCGCGGGCCAATCACGGAGCGGAGGACGGGAGCGCCCCCTGCCGGCGCAGCAGGCGGCACAGACAGCGGTGAGAGAGAGAGAGAGAGAGAGAGAGAGAGAGAGAGAGAGAGAGAGAGAGAGAGCGAGAGAGAGAGAGAGAAAGAGAGAGAGAATGAGAGAGAGAGAGAGAGAGCGGCTGCCGTACAGATACATAATAAATGGTCGTGAATATACTTTTTTTCCCCCCCAAATCATCCTGCGGGCCGGATTGGACCCCTTCGCGGACCGGATGCGGACGTGGGCCGGTAGTTTGACACCCCTTGCTCTAGATTAATGGCAAAGCTTTATTCCTGCTGACTAAGGTATGAATAAACACACCAAGCCCAGCGCCAGACCTGGGTTCAATCCTGACTACGGGTGCGGTCAGTACGGAGTTTATACGCTCTCTCTGTGACTGCGTGGGTTTTCTCCGGGTGCTCCGGTTTCCTCCCACACTCCAAAAAATACAGATTTGGAAGTTGATTGGCTTTGGTAAAAAAAAATTGTAAATCGTCCCTAGTGTTTAGAACAGTGCTGCTGTAATCAATCGCTGGTCGCCGCGGACTCAGTGGGCCGAAGGGCCTGTTTCCGCACTGTGTCTCTAAAGAAATTAAACTGGGAGCCAGCTAGATTTCACAGACAGGTTGATCAGTAAAAAAGATCAAAGTAACAGCTCCATCCCTTTGTCCTGGGCAAGAGGATTGAAATCAGCACTGTTATTTTACTTCCCATCAGAAATCTCATACTCTCATTTTATGACGTTAACTTATGCTTAATTTTATAAGCAATGAACGTTAAAGACTATGCACAAATCTGGCTGGCAAGCTGATGGTAGTAGAATATAGGGCCATGATATTTTGGTTTATACTTTGAGTAAAGTCAGGTCCCCAAGGACAATTCTTCTTTATATACAATATTCACCATAAATTCAGTGCAGTTGTAGTGGGGTGGCCATGTAGTTATGGGTAGTCGAGGTAGTCGTAGGTAGTTTTAGTTAATCGCCTTTGCTGACCGGGCATTTTCATTAGCTCATTGGGGAAAAAACATAAGCACGAGTTTTGAGAACCAAGGATAACCGACCGGTAATGTTAAATGTCCGCCGAACTTCACAGCTGTGTATCTCTGGCTTCTTAAAAGTGACTCCACTCCTTCTCCCCCCCTTCTCCCCTCCCCCCTCCTTTAAAGGACTTACCGTACACTGCGCTAACTGTCTTGTGTGTGTGTGTGTGTGTGTGTGTGTGTGTGTGTGTGTGTGCGCGCGCGTGTGTGTGTGTTCCACTCTGACAGTCGCCATTCCAGTTCTGTGGCAGTCCGCTGAAAAATCGCCCGTGGGACAGGCCCTTTAGCCCTGCTTTACTATGTGAAAACAAAGACATTTGGAAACTCAACACTAATTGCATGAAGCAGATCAGTCTGAAGAAGGGTCTCGAGCCCTTAACGTCACCCACTCCTTCTCTCTAGGGATGCTGCCCGTCCCGCTGAGTTACTCCAGCATTTTGTTATTATTGAAAGTCCATTTTAAAATCAACACTGATATATTCCTTACCATCAGATCATGATAATGAAATGAAGCTTTTAAGAAAGACTTTTGAATATTTGATGTCATGGTTACTTAAAGAATGAATTATTTGTAAACAAATCATAACTCAATAATTGACATCTATTAACTGGCAGTGGTTGCAAGCCGGTAGCTTAATGATCCCACTGATGTGGGGATAGTAACATGTTAAGTAGTTAATATAGATTGTGACTGCTATTGTGATTTAGCGGTGCATGGGGAAGAATCAATGTTTAGAAGCAAATATAAAAGGGAATGAATCATTGTTCCACGTTCTCCAGAGATGCTGCCTGGCCCACTGAGAAGCAGCAGCATGCCGTGTCTTTCTTTGGTAGTTCCTCGTTATTATAAATGAATCAAGCTATTACTTCTTGATTACGTTTTGCAGCAGATTGCTACAAATATTGTGAATTAAATCTGAGGGTGGTGGGTGTATGGAACGAGCTGCCAGAGGAGGGAGTTGAGGCAGGGGCGATCGCAATGTTTAAGAAACAGTTAGACAGGTACATGGATAGGACAGGGTTCGAGGGATATGGACCAAACGCAGGCAGGTGGGAATAGTGTATTTGGGGCATGTTGGTCGGCGTGGGCAAGTAGGGCCGAAGGGCCTGTTTCCACATTGTATGACACTATGATTCTGTCCATACTGACCCCGGTTTTAGACATTGTATGTACAGGTCTGGTATTGCAAAATACCAGATCCGTCACCAGCCTCAGAAACACAAACACTGCTGGAGCAGATTGTTACATCTCCGTGACATTCAGTCACGGTTTCTGGAGGCACAGGAACTGCAGATGCTGGCACCCTGAGCAAAGCACAAAGTGCTGGAGGAACTCAATAGACAATAGACAATAGGTGCAGGAGTAGGCCATTCGGCCCTTCGAGCCAGCACCGCCATTCAATGTGATCATGGTTGATCATCCTCAATTCCTGCCTTCGCCCCATATCCCCTGACTCCGCTATCTTTAAGAGCTCTATCGAGCTCTCTCTTGAAAGTATCCAGAGAACCGGCCTCCACCGCCCTCCGAGGCAGAGAATTCCACAGACTCACCACTCTCTGTGGGGAAAAAGTGTTTTCTCGTCTCCGTTCTAAATAGCTTACCCCTTATTCTTAAACTGTGGCCCCTGGTTCTGGACTCCCCCAACATCGGGAACTGACTCAGTGGGTCAGGCAGAATCTGGGGAGGGGGTTTGGAGCACAACAGTACATGGTCTGTCCCCTGTGATAGAGCAGAGGGATTGAGAAAGGTATCAGAGAGAGTCCGAGTGAATTTGACAGTAGGGTGGACATGAAGAATAAAATTGATGAAATCAATGAGTTCTGCGCGGAGATGGGTCCTGACCCAAAACGTCGCCTGTCTTTTCCCTCCGCAGATGCTGCCTGACTGAGTTCCTCCAGCACTTTGAGTTTTGCTCAAGATTCCAGCATCTGCTAGCATTTATTTTGAGAGGGCGTATACAAAAACCAGGGATGTAATGCTGAGGCTCTATAAGGCGCTGGTCAGGCCACATTTGGAATATTGTGAGCAACTTTGGACACCACATCTGAGGAAGGATGTGCTGGCTCTGGAGAGAGTCCAGAGGAGGTTTACATGAATGATCCCAGGAGTGTAGGCTAACCTATGATGAGCGTTTGATGGCACTGGGCCTGTACTTGCTGTAGTTTAGAAGAATGAGGGGGGACCTCATTGAAACATACAGAACAGTGAAAGGCCTGGATAGAGTGGGTGTGGAGAGGATGTTTCCACTAGTGGGAGAGTCTAGGACTAGAGGTCACAGCCTCAGAATTAAAGGATGTTCTTTTAGGAAGAAGATGAGGAAGAATTTTTTTTTCAGAGCCCTATTTTTTTTCAATGAATCTGTGGAATTATTTGCCACAGAAGGTTGTGGAGGCCAGGTCAGTGGATATATTTAAGGCAGAGATAGATAGATTCTTGATTAGTACAGGTGTCAGAGGTTATGGGGAGAAGGCAGGAGAATGGGGTTAGGAGGGAGAGATAGATCAGCCACGATTGAATGGCAGAGTAAACTTGATGGGCCGAATGGCCTAATTCTGCTCCTATCATTTATGACCTTATGAGACTGATACTGTCAGCACCATTACCGCCGATTCAATGTCTGAATCTTATCCGATACATCTTGGCTTGCATGAGTACCTAAAATTAAACAGGAAAGACGCAAACGATTTCTTACCTTTGTGAGAGGAACTGTGGCTATTTCTCCTGCCTTTTCTGATCTGAAAGAAAAAAAGATGAAGCATTTTTCCTGGATGTGAAATATACAAATAGTACATGAAGATCTGACAATGTAGAATGCTAGGCAATGCACAGCCTAGTGTAGATTAGATTTCCAGCTCAGATTAAACAGCATATAGGGCCTGTCCCACGAAGTTCACCCAAGAGCTCTCCCACGCTAAAAAAGAAATCTAACTCGTGGTACCTCATCACGAGTATTTTTTTACGCCTAGAAATTTTTCACACTGTTGAAAAAATTTCACGAGTTTCCGCTTTTCCCGAGTACCTGCCGTTAGCGTTACGAGCCGTCCACGAGCTCCGACGTACCCGCTGCGCACATTCTACGTACTTACCACGAGTTTGATTTTTTTTTAAGAGCTCTTGGGTGAACTCGCATTGTGGGACAGGCCCTTTACTCTCGTGGAGGTCTCTGGGGGGGGGGGGGGGGGGGAGAGAGACCACTCTTTAGAGAACACACCTGACATTTAAGTTGAGGGAGGAAAGATTTAATAGGAACCCGAGGGGCCAAATCATTCCACTCATAAGTGATAGGAGCAGAATTAGGCCATTCGGCCCATCACGTCTACTCCGCTGCTCTATCTCACCCTCCCAACCCCATTCTCCTGACTTCTCCCCGTAACCCTTGACACCCGTACTAATCAAGAATCTGCCAATCTCCGCCATAAAAATATCCATTGACTTGGCCTCCACAGCCGTCTGTGGCAATGAATTCCACAAATTCACCACCCTTTGACGAAATAAATTCCTTCTCATCTCCTTTCTTAAGGTACGTCCTCTAATTCTGAGGCTGTGGCCTCTGATCCTAGACTCTCCCACTGGTGGAAACATCCTCTCTATCTAGCCCTTTCACTATTCAATGTTTCACCGAGGTTCGCCCCCCCTCATCCTTCTGAACTCCAGCGAGTAGAGGCCCAGTGCCGTCAAAAGCTCATCATATGTTTCTAACCCACTCATCCCTGGGTTTCAAGAAGTGACGATGGCTACCGTAGCAGGATACACGGCAAAAGTCACCTTCTCAGGATGGGGATTCCCTACTGCTGGTGACACCACATCTCAGCTGATGACAAACTCACGTGAGATCAATGGAGTGGAAAACACAACATTTCCAGTGTTCTACTCGAAGCTTCGCATACCAGTCGCAAAGCTATTAATAATTTACACGCCAGCTTGTTCATGTAAAACATTACATCGGGGAAGTTTATCTTTTCACAAGCAATTCCCATCTCCGAAACAGATAGAACAACACACAGTCACATCAATCTACCATCAACGTTAATTCCATTAAATCTCCTCACGAAAATCAACTGCTCATTTGTAAAATGTGCTCAATATTACAGAAATAATGAAAAGCTTTTTACCGATCATAGTTTCTCACCAATTTCAAAATAAGGACTATTCTGAAATGATTTACAAACAAGCTGTTTTAAAACGTCTCATCCACTTCAGTGATGGCTGACTATCGGTTCCAAACAGCAAGAGAACACTCACGCTGTGTATGAGCATGCCTGGCCAAAGTGTTACTCCTCCTGAAGAAGGACATTCTTCCCTATTGAGGGAGTGCAGCGTAGGCTCACCAGGTTGATCCCCGGGATGGCAGGACTCTCGTATGTTGAAAGAATGGAACGGCTGCGCTTGTATTCACTGGAATTTAGAAGGATGAGAGGGGATCTGATTGAAACGTATAAGATTATTAAGGGTTTGGACACGCTAGAGGCAGGAACCATGTTCCCGATGTTGGGGGAGTCAAGAACCAGGGGCCACAGTTTAAGAATAAGGGGTAGGCCATTTAGAACGGAGATGAGGAAAAACTTTTTCACCCAGTGAGCTGTGAATCTGTGGAATTCTCTGCCTCAAAAGGCAGTGGAGGCCAATTCTCTGGATGCTTTCACGAGAGAGTTAGATAGGGCTCTTAAAGATAGCGGAGTCAGGGGATATGAGGAGAAGGCAGGAAAGGGGTACTGATTGGGGATGATCAGCCGTGATCACAGTGAATGGCAGTGCTGGCTCGAAGGGCTGAATGGCCTACTCCTGCACCTGTTGTCTATGTATCTATGTAATGGTGTATCCTTTTCCCAGCTGCTGTCCGGCAGAAGGAACTGAAGCTTGAAAGTGCGCACCACCAGGGAAAATTGTCAGAGAAGTGGCAGATGGAATATAGTGCAGCAAAGTGCGGAGTCATGCGGGGGGGGGGGGGGGGGGACAGGTGGAACACGTGCCCCCCCTATTTTGAGAGGTGGGGGGACAGTCCCCCCCCCCATTTTTTGTAATCTGGATTTTAAAACCCGGTGAAATCTCCGCTTTCAGCGAGACAGTGGTAGTGGGACTGGTCGAGGGCGCCGATTGGACAAGAGGGACGTCGATCAGCAGGCAATGGGGGCGGCACAGACCTGCGCCTCGTCCACAGTCAGGATCGATCCTGGCTGTGATGTCCTAAAAAAACAAGGACATTGGGAAACTGCCATGAGGAACAAATGGTACGCAGTCAATGTCTGTAAAAATAAAATGTTCTTCTGAACAGAAATGACACAGCAAAAATGAATGTCAACGTGTCATAATGGTGTCATCCAAGAAATAATCAGTGAACTGCAGGAACAAAGCAGAGCGGGTCACTGAGAGGACACAGAGTGCTGGAGTAACTCAGCGGGTCAGGCAGCATCTGTGGAGAACATGGAATACGTGACGTTTGGTGTCGCAACTTCTTCAAGGGAAACAGGTGCACTGTAGTTAATCCCTGGGACAAGCCAGAGCTGGCTGATATCTGGGGCAATATTTGAAGAGGTGTGAATATTCACAGGGAAATAACATTCTTGCTGGTGTGTGTGTGTGTGTGTGTGTGTGTGTGTGTGTGTGTGTGTGTGTGTGTGAGTGAGAGAGAGAGAGAGAGAGAGAGAAAGAAAGAAAGTGAACGAGAAAGTGTGAGAGAGAAAGAGAGAGAGAAAAAATAATCAGAGCGCTTCTTTTATTAAATCATGGAGAGAAATGAGAATGTGTCTAATTAAATGGAGAATTAAGGCCACAAATCCAATCAGCATGGCCACTGTGAAATAATGGCAGTGCAGCTAATTATATGGCAGAAGTATCATGAGTAATATCATTACCAACCTCCAACTGAATATAGACACAAAATGCTGGAGTAACTCAGCGGGGACAGGCAGCATCTCTGGAGAGAAGGAATGGGTGACGTTTCGGGTCGAGACCCTTCTTCAGTCTCCCATTCCTTCTCTCCAGAGATGCTGCCTGACCCGCTGACTTACTCCAGCATTTTGTTTTTACCTTCGATATGAACCAGCATCTGCAGTTCTTTCATACTCCTCCAATTGAATATTTTCTGTCATATTGTGTCTAAACTTGAGCCAGAAGTATGTACGGCAGTCTTGCCAAGAAAGTCATGTCAAGAAATCGCAATAAGAGAGTAGAAACAAAGAACTGCAGATGCTGAATAATACACAAAAAGACACAAAGTGCTGGAGTAACTCAGCAGGTCAGGCAGCATCTCTGGGGACTATGGATGGGTGACGTTTTGTGTCGGGACTCTTCTTCAGACAGTCTGAAGGGTCTCGATGTGAAACGTCACCTATCCATGTTCCCCACAGATGCTGCCTGACCCGCTGAGTTACTCCAGCACTTTGTGAAACGTCACATATCCATGTTCTCCACAGATGCTGCCTGACCCTCCTGCACTTTATATCTTTTTTTTTGTAAACCAGCATCTGCAGTTCCTTGTATAAATATTAAGCTCATGTATTCAAAAATCTGGCAATAGTTGAAAAGTGCAACACGGCAAATGTGGCTTTTAATTCATTTTTAAAAAATTGCTTAAAAATGTATTTTAAAAACACAACATTTGAATATATTGTGTAGGAAAGAACTGCAGGTGCTGGTTTGAATATATTGTCTCTATTTTCCATTGCTCTTTCTTCATCATGATTATATATATTTTTGCTTATTTTTAGAAATAGCAGATATTGTTTATGATATCTTTTTGCAAGCAAGCTGCACAAATTGATGCACTAAATTTTCAGAAATGCGGGTGAAGTTAATATTTTAATGAATACATCAACTTTGTTGAACAACATTCGGTGGCTTATTCTTAAAATTGCAAATTAATTATTCTTTTATTGCCTACCTAATGAGATTTTAGCACTCAGCGAGCTCCGTCTTTGCTTGTAATTTTTTATCGCCTGGAAAACCACAATCTATTCAATCTATTAATTTTTCCTCAGTTTTGTGCAGGGCCTTTCGTATTGTGACCTGGATTTCTCGTTGGCTGTCAATGCAAGACAGTGGTTTATGGAAGGTTTCCCTGGAGAGGCAGTGCCTTTCTCTGTAGGACGTTTCAATTGCCGAAACCTCCACCGGGCTGACACACCACGCACTCACCTGCCACTCCGCAGGAAGAGTCAATTTGGAGCTCGAGCAGGTGGGGTGGCGGCAGGAACAGTCACATTGCTTCGGGAAGGACGCAGATCTGGTTTACTAGAATGGTGCCGAGATTAGGGGAGTGTTATGCCCCTGTCCCACTTAGGAAACCTGAACGGAAACCTCTGGAGACTTTGCGCCCCACCCAAGGTTTCCGTGCGGTTCCCGGAGGTTGCAGGTGGTTGCCGGAGGTTGCAGGTAGTGGAAGCAGGTAGGGAGACTGACAAAAACCTCCGGGAACCGCACGGAAATCTTCGGTGGGGCACAAAGTCTCCAGAGGTTTCCATTCAGGTTTCCTAAGTGGGACAGGGGCATTAGCTGCCTGGCAGAGTTGGATTGTTTTCTCTGGAGTTTGTAGAGGTACAGCGCATAAGCAGGCCCTTCGGCCCACCGAGTCCGTGCCGGCCAGCGATCCCCGTAAACGAGCACTATCCTACGCCCATTAGAGACAATTTACAATGATGCCAAGCCAGTTAACCTACAAACCTGTGCTTCTTTAGAGCGTGGGAGGAAACCGGCGATCCCGGAGAAAACCCAATATCACAGGGACAACTGCAAACTGACTACAGTCTGTAGTCAGGATCGAACCCGGGTCTCTGGCCCTGTAAGGCAGCAGCTCTATCACTGCACCCAAGGATAAGTATGAGAGGCATAGATAAGGACCCTCGACTAAGGACAGTCAGAACCCTTTGTCCCAGAATGGAAACGTCAAATAGTCGAGAGCGTAGCTTTAAGGTAAGAGGGGCAAAGTCTAAAGGAGATGTGCGGGGCAAGTGTTCTTTCACACAGAGGGTGGTGGGTGCCTGGAACGCGCTGCTGGGGTGGTGGTGGAGACAGATACGATAGTGGTGTTCAAGAGACTCTGGACACTTGGATAGGCACATGGATGTGCATGAATGGAGGGATATGGATTATGGGAAGGTAGACAAGAGTTGCTCTTGGCATCATGTTCGGTATGGAGATTATGGGCCGAAGGGCCTGTTCCTGCGCTGTTCTGTTCCATGTTTTATTGTTGAGCAGCAATAACAGACAGGGCAATGTTTCCATTATAATCCCTGGTGAATATTAATTGAAGTGAGAACAAGTTGACCATGTCCGAGTTCCTTTCTGTGCAAGCTGTCAGTGCAGCTGTGTCTGATGCTGACAGGGACTTGTGCGTTTCTGCTCTAAGGCAAAGCGATGGAGTTTGAGAGATCACCCGGGGAAAGGAAAGGGAGTGTCGGACATTTGACCCAACAGTGGGCCGGCGACACTCGATGGGACTTGCAGCTGATCACGTTCCTGACCCACCTGCTCCTCCACCAGTCATAGTGACTGAGGGGGCAGGCAGGTAGGCAGGCTTGTAGAGTGCTGGCACAGGAGCAAGGCAAACCACTGCAGTGCATCTGCTAGATGCACACGGCAAGTGTGAAAGCAATGACAATCACGCACGCTCGTGGAGACCGGTGTGTCAGAGTTGGGAGAGATAGACAGAGAGAGAGAGAGAGACAGACAGAGAGAGAGACAGAGAGAGAGAGAGACAGGCAGGGCACAGGGCTTTGGTGAGATGAAAGGGAGCACTGGAAACGAGCGTAGACAAAAAAGCTGGAGAAACTCAGCGGGTGCGGCAGCATGTATGGAGCGAAGGAAATAGGCAACGTTTCGGAACAAAACCCTTCTTCAGACTGATGCAGGGTGGGGGGGGAAGAAGAAAGGAAGAGGAGGAGCCAGAGGGCTGAGGGAGAGCTGAGAAGGGGAGGAGACAGCAAGGGCTACCGGAAATTAAAGAAGTCAATCTTCAGGCCACTGGGGTGCAGACTGCCCAAGCGGAATATGAGGTGCTGCTCCTCCAGTTTCCAGTGGTGCTCACTCTGGCCATGGAGGAGGCCCAGGGCAGAAAGGTCGGATTTGGAATGGGAGGGGGAGTTGAAGTGCTGAGCCACCGGGAGATCAGGTTGGTTAATGCGGACCGAGCGCGGAGGTGTTGGGTGAAACGATCGCCAAGCCTACGCTTGGTCTGACCGATGTCCTGATCTCCCTGAGTTAGATAGAGCTCTAAGGACTCGCGGAATCAAGGAATATGGGGAGAACGCAGGCACGGGTTACCAATTGTGGATGATCAGCCATGATCACAACGAATGGCAGTGCAGGCTCGAAGGGCCGAATGGCCTCCTCCTACACCTATTTTCTATGTTTCTCGGTAACATCCTCGTAAATCTTCTCTCTACCCTTTCTAGCTTGACAACATCAACAAAGGGTTAATGTAACAGAGTACCCCCTCTTGCTCCAGTAATACAGACTAGCTCAGGGGTTATCCAGTCTCATCGCCAGCTTTGGATGGTACAGTGGGAGCATCACATAAGTCACAGACCGGGAGCGCCAGGGAAGGATATTTATAGCATGTGTCCGCCCTCCACTGCATGAGGCATGGGGCGCCCGCCGCAGTACTTCACCGAGTGACACGATGCTTTAATGCCAAAACAACCCCAGCAGGCGTAACACAAACCTCCATCTCACACTGATATACGCTCATCACAATGCATAACTCAATGATACACATGTATATATATATATGAGTGATTGGTTATTTGCAGCGTGTTCCTGAAACGTCCTGCAGGTGGCAGTGTGGCACTGCATTGAGTGGAACGGGGACTGGCCGGACTGGCCAATACAATTCCAGTCACACCTTCATTACCAGATCCAAATTTACAAAGGAACCTTTTACACCAAAGAAAACAGACTGTAATCACGGGGGATCAAGCAGTAAATACTCTGCACCGTTTGTTACACTGGAAATGCTACACTTTTACAAATGTTAAGAAACGTAAATTAATTTTAATCACATACGCCCATCGAGTCTACTCCGCCATTCAATCGTGGCTGATCTATCTCTCCCTCCTAACCACATTCTCCTGCATTCTCCCCATAACCTCTGACACCCGTACTGATCAAGAATCTATCTACCTCTGCCTCAAATATAATAAACAATAGACAAAAGACAATAGGTGCAGGAGTAGGCATTCAGCCCTTCGAGCCAGCACCACCTTTCAATGTGATCATGGCTGATCATCCACAATCAGTACCCCGTTCCTGCCTTCTCGCCCTATCTAGCGCTCTCTTGAAAGTATCCAGAGAACCAGACTCTGTCCCGCCAATGATAGTCCCGAAATCCCGGGAATTAACCTTGTAACCCTACGCTGCACTCCCGCAATAGCAAGAATGCCCTTCCTCAAATTAGGGGACCAAAACCCGCACACAATACTCCAGGTGTGGTCTCACTAGGGCCCTGTACAACTGCAGAAGGACCTCTTTGCACCTATATTCAACTCCTCTTGTTATAAAGGCCAACATGCCATTCGCTTTCTTCACTGCCTGCTGTACCTGCATGCTTACCTTTATTGACTGATGAACAAGGACTCCCAGATCCCATTGTACTTCCCCTTTTCCTAACGACTCCATTTAGATAATAATCGGCCCTCCTGTTTTTGCTACCAAAATGGATAACCTCACATTTATCCACATTAAACTGCATCTGCCATGCATCTGTCCACTCACCCAACCTGTCCAAGTCACCTTGCATTCTCATAACTTCCTCCTCACAGTTCACACTGCCACCCAGCTTTGTGTCATCTGCAAAATCATTGATGTATATTGTAAATAGCTGCAGTCCCAGCACCGAGCCTTGCGGTACCCCACTTGTCACTGCCAGCCATTCTGACACGAAATGTCTACATTCCAAGATCGACAATTTCTTTCAGTGAGACCTTTTTTTAAACGAAGAGAAAATGCTCCCATTGAACCTTGTCAGATAAAAAGGCACACACAACAATCTTTACTTAATATTTAATATCAATGTCCAACTCATGGCATCTTAGTAGAAACAAAGAACTGCAGATGCTGGTTAGCAAAGAAAAGACACAGAGTGCTGGAGTAACTCAACGGGCCAGGCAGCATCTGTGGAGGTCATGATAGGTGTCATCTCAGAGATAGATACACACAGTGGGCGGCACAGTGGGACACACAGCGGTAGAGTTGCTGCCTCACAGTAGCAGAGACCCCGATTCGATCCTGAGTACCAGCACTGTCTGTGCGGAGTTTGTAAGTTCTCCCTGTGAGCGTGTGGGTTTTCTCTGGGTGCTCCTGTTTCCTCCCACACTCGAAAGACGTACAGGTTTGTAGGTTAACGGGTCCCGTCTGATTGCAAATTGTCCCTAGTGTGTAGGATAGTGCTAGTGTACGAGGTGATCACTGGTCGGTGCGGACTCGGTGGGCCGAAGGACCGGTTTCCACAATGTATCACTAAAGTCAACGTAGATGTTCCCTAGAGATGTCACAGTCACTGTCAATTTTTTTCCTCACATACACCCGAAGGTGCAGTGAAATGAATTTGCCAGCAGCGATACACTTAAAAAGAACATACAATACACAATAGAATTTAACACTACCATCCACCACAACACAGATGCTGCCTGACCCGCTGAGTTACTCCAGCACTTTGTGTCTTTATTTGAAGGTGTCTTAGCTTTACTTTCTTGCTGTAATAATCTAATATTACATTTAATACACATCTCCCAGAAAATAGAGACGAAAGGCTCTGTTGAAGAATACACTCTGCTGAGCGATGATTATTCATACGAGACAACAACTGCGGGTTACTCACGCTTCCAAAGAGATGTTGGAGTAGACGATAACGTAGTCTATTCCCGTCTCGTGTACAGCGGGGAAATTCGGGTTCAAATGGTCATCGTGGGGGATTTTGCGGACAGATGTCTGGGGAACAATATTCAATACGGCCCAACACCTGCAAGAGAAGGTTTAACACTATGGATCTGCCAGGATTACCTCAAATGTCAAATGCAGCAACTTCATGGTTCAAGGCAGCACGGTGGCGCAGTGTTAGAGTTGTTGCCGTACAGTGCCAGAGACACAGCTTCCATTGGAGTTTGTACCTTCTCCCCGTGTCCGGCGTGGGTTTTCTCCGGGTGCTCTGGTTTCCCCCCACACTCCAAAGACGTACAGATTTGTCGGCTAATTGGCTTCGGAAAAAAGTGATTGTATATTGTCACTGATGTGCAGCATAATGCTAGTGTCTGGGGCGATCGCTGGGTGGCGTGGACTCAGTGGGCTGAAGGGCCTGATTGCATGCTGTATCTCTAAAACTAAAGTATAAGGTGGAGACGCAAGGAACTGCAGATTTACAGAAAAAAATACAAAGTGCTGGAGTAATTCAGCAGGTCATGCAGTCTGAAGAAGGGTCGCAACCTGAAACCTATCCATGTTCTCCACAGATGCTGCCTGACCCGCTGAGTTACTCCAGCACTCTGTGAAACGTCACCTATCCATGTTCTCCACAGATGCTGCCTGACCCGCTGAGTTACTCCAGCACTCTGTGAAACGTCACCTATCCGTGTTCTCCACAGATGCTGCCTGACCCGCTGAGTTACTCCAGCACTCTGTGTCTATTCAAGGTTTGTCCAATGGAAAATCTGGATGGTCAAAGATTAATTATTTTTCTCTTTTATTATTTGGTTTCCAGTTCTCCAAATTCTGGATCGTTTTACAAATTAACATGAATAATTACAGTCCGGATATTGTAACATGATCACACTCGTAGTGATGCCAGGAACATGTTGTACAGAGTAATAGTTCATTTGTACGTGGCAATTGTCGAACACAAGCTAAGCTCCCACTGAAAAGCTCAAACTGTATATTTTTTAAACTCCTAGACCAAGAACATCACAATCATCTTGAGCAAAACACAACGTGCTAGAGGAGCCCAGCGGGTCAGGCAGCATCCGTGGAGGTAAATGGACAAATGATGATTCAGGACAGCAACCTTCTTCAGACTGGGTTGAAAGGTTACATGATGCTGAGGTATATAAACCCAATAGATATTGCACAGACACCAGGAACTACAAATCAGGAATCTTCAGCAAAATACAGAGTGCTGGAGAAAAGCTGCACATTCTCCTGGTGACCTTTTGGGAGAAGACAATAGACAATAGGTACAGGAGTAGGCCATTCAGCCCTTCGAACCAGCACCGCCATTCAATGTGATCATGGCTGATCATCCACAATCAGTACCCCGTTCCTGTCTTCTCCACATATCCTCTGACTCCGCTATCTTTAAGAGCCCTATCCAACTCTCTCTTGAATGTATCCAGAGAGCCGCCCTCTGAGGCAGAGAATTCCACACTCACAACTCTCTGTGTGAAAAAGTGTTTCCTCATCTCCGTTCTAAATGGCTTACCCCTTATTCTTAAACTGTGGGCCCTGGTTCTGGACTTCCCCCAACATCGGGAACATGTTTTCTGCCTCTAGCGTGTCTAAACCCTTAATAATCTTACACGTTTCAATAAGATCCCCCTCACCCTTCTAAATTCCAGAGTATACAAGCCCAGCCACTTCATTCTCTCAGCATATGACAATCCTGCCATCCCGGGAATTAACCTGGTGAACCTACGCTGCACTCCCTCAATAGCAAGGATGTCCTTCCTCAAATTTGGAGACTAAAACTGCACACAATACTGCAGGTGTGGTCTCACTAGGGCCCTGTACAATTATTTATTCTTTTGAAGGGTTTGGAACTCTCTTCCTCGAAGGGTGGTCGGAGCAGAGACTGAATTACTTTAACTGCCCCTCCCATTCCCACACTGACCTTTCTGTCCTGGACTTCCTCCACTGTCAGAGTGAGGCCCAGCGCAAATTGGAGGAACAGCACCTCATATTTCGCTATTGCAGCTTATGAATATTGTCTTCTCTAACTTCAAGTAACCCTTGCTTTCCCTCTCTCTCCATTCCTCCCCCTTCCTAGTTCTCCGACCAGTCTGACTGTCCCCCTGATTAAATTGTATCTCTGTATGCTTCTTTGTCACCTTCTCCTGGCTAACAATGATCTATTCTATATTTCCTTGAGCTCCGTCTCTTCTGATGTCTCGTTTTCACACCTCAGCCTTCCTTATCTCTGCGTCTCCATCTCCCCTGAATCTCAGTCTGAAGAAGGGCCTCGGCCCGAAATGTCACCAATTCCTTTCACCAGAGATGCTGCCTGTCCCGCTGAGTTACTCCAGCATTTTGTGTCTATCTTCCAAATATTATTATGGCAGAATTGTGCGGTCGGATAGAGTGTTGACGGTTTCCATGGACAGGAACACAGGTCGATGCGCAGGATTGAAATACTCACCAGCCTATTTCTATGATTGTAATATTTAACTTGGTAAAAAGTGGTAAAAGCTGCAAATTCCTCTTGTTAAATCAATAAACTGCAATTTTACAAGACTTTATTCATTGCCACCAAATGGTAATTAACTGGACTGAATTGTAATAAAATTCTTTAAATTCATGAGCACGCCTGAAGCGACAGGAAAGGCGAACAGAACTTCCCTCATGAAGATGAAACTATTTTATCCCCTTGCTCATTGAAATTATTTCTGAAGATAACATTTTTTTTTAGTTTAGTTTAGAGATACAGCGTGGAAACAGGCCCTTCGGCCCACTGAGTCTACACCGACCAGCGATCCCCGCACACTAACACTATCCTACACACACATTAGGGACAATTTACAATTATACCAAGCCAATTAACCTACAAACCTGCACGTCTTTGGAGTGTGGGAGGAAACCAGTGATCCTGGAGGAAACCCACGCAGGTAATGGGGAGAATGTACAAACTCCGTACAGGCAGCACCCGTAGTCAGGATCGAACCCGGGTCTCTGCCGCTGTGAGGCAACGACTCTACCGCTGCGCCACTGGGCCGCCATCTTTTTTACCATGTTTGTTGATCAGTGATGATTAAACAAAAGAACCAATCTTAGTCGTCTGGCTAGTACTGATTTTTTCACGGCATTGTTAATTAGGGTCAGCCTATTATCTTTGTGGAACTGCAGAATAAATAATGCCAGATAATGCACCGAGCTTTAGTTTTGAAAAATGAAATGCACTTAATCTCGTTTTAATCTTGCCACTTGAATAAGATAATGACATTTAATTGGTGGGTAAATAGATAATTAGCATGTATAATTTTGAAGGAAATGAGAGAACTTGAGAAACGATGGCATCAAAAGTAGACAGGAACTGTACAAGATTATAAAGAATGTAACAAAGATGGATTCCAACCCGAAACGTCGCCTACACTGGCCTTCACCAGTCAGGGTATTGAGTATGGACGGTACACAAAAAAGCTGGAGAAACTCAGCGGGTGCAGCAGCATCTATGGAGCGAAGGAAATAGGCAACGTTTCGGGCCGAAACATTGCCTATTTCCTTCGCTCCATAGATGCTGCTGCACCCGCTGATTTTCTCCAGCTTTTTTGTGTACCTTCGATTTTCCAGCATCTGCAGTTCCTTCTTAAACATGTTGAGTATGGACCGTGTCTGCGTTGAACATTAGAGAAACTAAGGGGAAGTCAGGCATCTTGGCAATTAGGCCAGGACATCTGACAAACAGCCAACAATGGCCTGTTTCCTTTATCATCGTAACATTTTTGCATATCTTTCATTCGTTGTTCTTCATGTCTCTACATCACCATCCAGATCTCTCGTTTCCCTTATCCCCAACCTGTCTGAAGAAGGGTCTCGACCCGAAACTTCACCCATCCCTTCTCTCCAGAGATGCTGCCTGTCCCACTGAGTTACTCCAGCATTTTGTGTCTCTCTTCGGTTTAAACCAGCATCTGTAGTTCCTTCCTACACATCTGAGCTGGTGTTGGTCCTCAGCTGGTGATGGAGTCATAGAATCATACAGCATAGAAACGGGCCCTTCGGCCCAACTTGCCCATGCCCACCAAGATGCCTCATCTACACTAGTCCCACCTGCCCGGGTTTGGCCCATATTCCTCTAAACCTGTCCTATCCATGTACCTATCCAAATGTCTTTTAAATGTTGTGATAGTCCCTGCCTCAACTACCTCCTCCGGCAGCTCGTTCGATACACCCGCCACCCTCTGGTCAGTACCACCCTCCCCGAGCTCACTCAGGTCAGTGTGTCAATCCTCCCAGCTGATTCAGAGAAACATCCAGAACTTCCTCTGGTGATAAGGTTCGGGGACTCTGAGGTATCTGCTGGTATTTATTTACGAGACCTGTCTCCAAAGGTTGGATCATTGAAACTGCAATACAAGTTGGAATCGCACATTTTCTTCAGGGTAATTTAAATCAATTACATGATTCTCGGCTAAGAATGCACTCCCAGTATCAATGACCTTGATATTAATAAATTGTCAAACTTGTGCAGAAGAGCTACCCAAAATGGGAACTCCAGCAGCCTAGCTGTGCTCCCCTGATTCATAGCTGCTCTCTGTAATGGCCAAGCAAGCCATTTAAGTCAGGGAACCAATTAAGGGTGAACAATAAATCTTTGCCTTGCTACAAAGAGCCCTTAGACATTTTGCGACATTACAATATCTGTATAATTGGTGGTTGTTTTTTGTTATTTATTAAGCAAATATGTTAATAGCAGCACTATTAAAGCCCCACTTCACAGATAACAGTGGGCAGATGCTGGACAGATTTACTGCATCAGTTGGTAGCCCAGATTCACATTCTGCAACAACGCACTGGCCTGTTTAATCAGTGACTGTTGTTTCAGCTCCTGGAGGCATCGTCTTTAGCTTGGATTAAAGGCATAGCATGGAAACAGGCCCTTCGGCCCACCGAGTCTACGCCAATACTAATTCTATGTGTAGGAAAGAACTGCAGATGCTGGTTTAAATCCAAGATGGACACAAAATGCTGGAGTAACTCAGCGGGAGTGGAGAGAAGGAATGGATGACGTTCCGGGTCGAGACCCTTCTTCAGACGTCTGGAGATGGGTCTCGACCCAAAGCATCACCCGAGGCCAATTAACCTACAAACCCGCACACTTTTGGGATGTGGGAGGAAATGGCCGGAGCACCCGGAGGAAACCCACGCGGTCACAGGGAGAACGTGCAAACTCCACACACACAGACAGCACCCGAGGCCAGGATCGAACCCGGATCTCCGTCGTGTGAGGCAGCAGCTCCACCCGCTGCGCCACCGTGCCGAATAGTTGATGCTAGACGGGCCAATGGGTTTGACAGAGAATTTCTGCAGATGTCTTTGGATGGAGATGGAACAGTTATATTTGATTCAAGAGCCTGCATAACAATTGGGCCTTGTTGCATGTTCTTGTGTGTTCATTATCTCACCAAACAAAACTGTCAACGGTGAGTCTTAAAGACAGTGAAGGGCAAATCCAACCCACATGCTTTCCAGTTGCTTGGTTAAGTCACTGATATAACCGCTGGGTCCCTCCACATGCCTCCGGCCTACACTGGAGATATATTTTGATCCCATTAAATTGGAAGTAATGACAGAGTCGCCACCATTAACAAGTTGGGGGGAATGGACAGGTGACGTTTCATGTCGGGACGCTTCTTCAAACTGAGTTGCAAGTTCAGTTTTGGGGTGTAAAAGGATTTGTGGCAGTGGATGGAAATGTCAGCCGGAGTCAGGTCTACAGTTTGGCATTGAGATCATGTGAAGAAGGGTCTCGATCCAAAACGTCACCTATTCCTTCGCCCCATAGATGCTGCCTCGCCCGCTGAGTTTCTCAAACAAGGTGCAGAGTCTCCACCATTAACAAGTTGGGAAAGAGTTGGCCACAAACTCTTTGAATCACTTCCCTCTGGAAGGCGACTCCGGACTGTCAACGCTGCCACAGCCAGACATAAACACAGCTTTTTTCCACGAAGTTGCTCTACTCAATAACCAATCATCTGTAGCCTCCTTGTGCCCTGGTAATTTATTTAATGCACCTGTTTAATCAATAATGTTTTATTATTAATGTTTAATGTTTTATATGTCATTCCTAACTGTCATTGTATGTCGTTGTCACTTGCGGGCGGAGCACCAAGGCAAATTCCTTGTATGTGAATACTTGGCCAATAAACGTATTCATTCATTCATAAAGAGGCGAACAAGCTTCGATGCAGAACTGTGTTTCAGTTGAGCCCAAGTCCTGTCAGCCTGAGCTGTATATTTAATCTTTTTTTTTTCTCTGACCAACACTAAAGCTGAATGGTAAATCAGTGTGTGCAAAAGGAACAGTTCCGTGAAAATAATGTGATGCACAAAATGATAGGGTCAGAGGAATACGCGCTCAGAGGAGGATTTATTCAGACTGCAGAAGGTTCTACAGAGCAGGAAATCAGAAGACGTGGAAAGATTTAAACATAAGCAACCGATCCTGAAAATCAGAGGTAGTGAAGGTTAATGTACCTGGAACACTTGTCCAGGGATATTGGCAGCAGGGATGTAAATGAATGTAGTACAGATGGTGGGGAATGGGGCCAACCAGGAATAGTCATGTATAGGGGAATGGATAAAGGCAGAGGTCATAGAGTGATACAGTGTGGAAACTGGCCCTTCGGCCCAACTTGCCCACACCGGCCAACATGTCCCAGCTACACAAGTCCCACCTTCCTGTGCTTGGTCCATATCCCTCCAAACCTGTCCTATCCATGTACCTGTCTAACTGCTTCTTAAATGTTGGGATAGTCCCAGCCTCAACTACCTCCTCCAGCAGCTCGTTCCATACACCTACCATCCTCTGTGTGAAAAAGTTACCCCTCAGATTCCCTCAAAGGTGAAGGTTTTGGTGACAGGGGCTCTTAGCAAAGAAAGGGGTAAACAAGGCAACCGACTTGGAAATGAAATGTTTTTGTGATACGAGTGTGTCTCAGGTGAAAGACACAAGGAACTGCAGACATTGGACACAAAAAGCTGGCATCTCTGGAGAAAAGGAATAGTTGACGTTTCAGGTCGAGACTGAGAGTCAGGGGATTTATGATTCTCAGTCTGAAGAAGGATCTCGACCCAAAACGCCACCTATTCCTTTTCTCCAGAGATGCTGTCTAACCCGTTGAGTTACTCCAGCCTTTTGTGTCTATCTTCGGTTTAAACCAGCATCTGCAGTTCCTTCCTACACATTTCATCTGCAGATATTGAAACCTTGAATAAAACACAAAGTGCTGGAGGAACTCAACGGGTCAGGCAGCGTGTGTGGAGGGAATGGACAGGTGACGTTTCAGGTCGAGACCCTTCTTCAAACTGAGTTGCAAGGTCAGTTTTGGGGTGTAAAAGGATTTGTGGCAGTGGATGGAAATGTCAACCAGGGTCAGGTCTACAGTTTGGTATTGAGATCATGTGAAGAAGGGTCTCGACCCAAAACGTCACCGATTCCTTAGCTCCATAGATGCTGCCTCACCCGCTGAGTTTCTCAAACAAGGTGCAGTAAAATAAGCAGCAGAAATAGTCTAAAGACACAACAAACTGCAGATGCTGGAACCATGATCAAAAACACAAAGTGCTGGAGGATCTCAATGGGTCGGGCAGCATCTATGGGGAGTGAATGGAATGACAACATTTTGGGTTGGGGCCCTTCTTCAGACTAGCTGAAATAACCCCACTGTGGAAGGTGTCATGGTTAGTTTGGGAAAAACCGCAATGCAAGCAAATCAGATCAAATTGTTCATGTAAAATATATTCTTCTTATTCAATGTAGCATCAAGGAACTGCAGATGCTGATTTAAACCAAAGATGGACACGAACTGCTGAAATAACTCAGCGGGTCAGGCAGCATCTCTGGAGAGAAAGGGTGACGTTTCAGGTCGGGACCCTTCTTCAGACAGATGCTGCCTGACCCGCTAAGTTACTCCAGCACTTTGTGTCTGTCTTTCGTCTTATTCGAGGCAGAAATTGTAACTCTGATTCCCCGAATCACTGGTGCAGAACAGCATCAGAAATGTAAGAGAATGATCGTGGAGGATGTTGTATCGCCTATCCTTACTGAATGTGGTCTATCAGTCAGGACATCCAGAGGCTGACTCCCAGCTTGAGGAGTTCAGCGATGAGTTTGGATGGCATCAGTGTTGAAGGCAGAACGGCTAAAGTTGCTGAGACTGCTGATAAAATATTCTGAATGTTTTTGTTTTGGAATGATTTTAATTTGAATTTAATTTAGAACGATGCATAACATCACTTTTCTCCAGATACTAGAGACATGGTGTCATACAGCATGGAAACAAGCCTTTCAGCCCAACTTGCCCATGCCCCATCCACACTACTCCATGTTTGGCTCATATCCCTCGAAACCTTTCCTATCCATGTACCTGTCCAAATGTATTTTAAGGGTTGTTGCAGCACCAATTCACTCATTGAAGTTGAAGTCCTACACCTGTAATTATCTTCCAGAGATCTGTTCTGATTCTGTTGCGTGTTGATTGTGTGTAACAACACAGACCTAATGGAAGCCAATAGCCACTTCACAATGAGAAACCATTGAGAATAACTGAGAAAGATTGCATGGAAAAGCCTTTTTAGTCAAAGTAAATCATTAATCTAGATATATTTCAAGCGGACAACCCTTTCAGATAGGTCCATGCATACCACGAATAACGGTGGCGCAGCGGTAGAGCTACTGCCTTACAGCGCCGGAGACCCGGGTTCGATCCCGACTACAGGTGCTTGTTTGTACCGAGTTTGTGCGTGCTCCCCGATAACCCGCATGGGTTTTCTCCGAGATCTTCAGTTTCCTCACACGCTCCAAAGACGTACGGGTTTGTAAGTTAATTGGCTTGGTATAAATGTATCAAAGTATAATTGTCCCTGGTGTGTGTAGGGTGGTGTTAATGTGCGGGGATCGCTGGTCGGTGCGGACTCGGTGGGGTTAAGTGCCCGTTTCCATGCTGAATCTCCAAACTAAACTCAACTAAACTAAAGGCCATTACCAAAAACAGTGTCAGAGGTAATTTGGAATCTATATTTCAACATCTGGAAACACTTGCAGAGATCTTCGACTCCAACAAAGCACACACATCTGGTGGTGGCCTATTTGCTGGTCAGTACTGATGCGATGAAAAGGGTCTTCTATAGAGGCCACTGAACGCTATGGTGCTAAATCTGACATTCGGCAAGAACAACCTTCAGGGCACATCTCAGCGCAAACAAGAACTTTAATTACCTTTAAAGGTGGAGAACCAACACTGAATCAAGAACAGTACCTTCAACATTTTCTCTAATTTCAAGTAACCCTTGCTTTCCCTCTCTCTCCATCCCTCCCCCGTCCCAGTTCTCCAACCAGCCTGACTGTCCCTCTGATCACATTGTATCTCTGTTTGCATCTTATCCCAGCTAACAATGGTCTATTCTACATTTGCCTTGATCTGCAGCTCTTTTGATCTCTTACTCAACCTTATCTATGTAAACTCCCACTCCCCTGAAAAACCCGGAACGTCAGAACGTCAGACTTTCAGAAAGCATTTGATAAGGTCCCACATAGGAGATTAGTGGGCAAAATTAGGGCACATGGTATTGGGGGTAGAGTGCTGACATGGATAGAGAAGTGGTTGGCAGACAGGAAACAGAGAGTAGGGATTAACAGGTCTTTTTCAGAATGGCAGGCAGTGACTAGTGGGGTACCGCAAGGCTCGGTGCTGGGAACGCAGCTATTTACAATATACATCAATGATTTGGATGAAGGGATTCAAAGTAACATTAGCAAATTTGCAGATGACACAGAGCTGGGTGGCAGTGTGAGCTGTGAGGAGGATGCTATGAGAATGCAGGGTGACTTGGACAGGTTGGGGGAGTGGGCAGATGCATGGCAGATGAAGTTTAAAGCGGATAAATGTGAGGTTATCCACTTTGGTAGCAAAAACAGGAAGGCAGATTACTATCTAAATGGCGTCAAGTTGGGAAAAGGGGAAGTATAACGGGATCTGGGGGTCCTTGTTCATCAGTCTATGAAAGTAAGCATGCAGGTACAGCAGGCAGTGAAGAAAGCGAATGGCGTGTTGGCCTTTATAACAAGAGGAATCGAATATAGGAACAAAGAGGTCCTTCTGCAGTTGTACAGAGCCCTAGTGAGACCACACCTGGAGTATTGTGTGCAGTTTTGGTCCCCTAATTTGAGGAAGGACATTCTTGTATTGAGGGAGTGCAGCGTAGGTTTACAAGGTTAATTCCCGGGATGGCGGGACTGTCATATGCTGAGAGAATGGAGCAGCTGGGCTTGTACACTCTAGAGTTTAGAAGGATGAGAGGGGATCTCATTGAAACATATAAGATTGTTAAGGCAGGAAACATGTTCCCGATATTGGGGGAGTCCAGAACCAGGGACTACAGTTTAAGAATAAGGAGTAAGCCATTTAGAACGGAGACGAGGAAACACTTTTTCTCACAGAGAATGGTGAGTCTGTGGAATTCTCTGCCTCAGAGGGCGGTGGAGGCAGGTTCTCTGGATGCTTTCAAGATAGAGCTAGATAGGGCTCTTAAAAATAGCGGTCAGGGGATATGGGGAGAAGGCAGGAACGGGGTACTGATTGGGGATGATCAGCCATGATCACATTGAATGGCGGTGTTGGCTTGAAGGGCCGAATGGCCTACTCCTGCACCTATTGTCTATTGTCATCCATTCCTTTTCTCCAGAGATGCTGCCTGTCCCGCTGAGTTACTCCAGCATTTTGTGTCTTTCTTAGGTGTAAGCCAGCATCTGCAGTCGCTTCCTGCACATGAGAATTTGATTGTGTTTGTCTAAAAAAGGGAACCTATTAAAATAAAATCAATGCCTGATAACTACGGAAAACACGTCATTCTCAGAGCCAGTGTAAGTCACAAATCAGATGATGGAAACTGTGTGTGTCTAGAATGGACAAGAGAGTGGGCAAGGTGGGCCAATCCAGTATCTTAAGACAACAGGGAGCTAAAAGGATCTACGTCAGGCTAATTGCTTGATACACCAAACAAAAACATTTATTAAATACATAGAACACAAAACAGTACAGCACAGGAACAGGCCCTTCAGCCCATCGTGCCTGTGCCGAGCACGATACCAAGATAAACTAATCTTCTCCGCTTGCATGTGATCCATATCCTTCCTCTCCATCTGTCTAAACGCCTCTTACACACCTTTCTTCAAGGCCTTCTAAAGCCTCTCATATCTGCCTCCACCACCACCCCTGGCAGCACGTTCCAGGCACCCACCGCGTAAAAAACCCCTACTCTGCACACCTCCAATAATCGTTGCCCCTTTCACCTTAAAGTTATGCCCTCTAGTCTTTAACATTTCCATTCTGGACAGAAGGTTCTGACTGTCTACCCTATCTATGCCTCTCATCATTTTATATACTTCTCTCAGGTCTCCTCTCAACCTCCGGCATTCCCGAGAAAACAATACAAGGTTTGTCCAAACTCTTCTTAAGGGTGAAATCCGGCCAGGATCCAGGAAAACCTCTCCAAGGCCCTTTACCGATGAAAACCAATCTACCAAGCGCATCCTTTCCCATCCTTGCAGTTAAGTCATCGCACCTCCTTTATCTTTTTATAATAACCATCGACGCCGTATCAAGTTCAATATTTATAGCTGGTGTCATTATCTGGCATTTCAGGGGTTAATGAAGCAGGCCGTCGCTCCAGAAACAAGCTGACTTTCAACGGAACCTCCATGCATGTGTCACCTACCAGAAAATATTCAGCACAGCACAAGTAGCGAGGCCTCCGATGACCGCCCTCCGAAACCACAGGACCTTCCGCAAGCAAGAACATGAAATAGTTCAACCATAAGACGAGCGCACGACACTAACTGAATAAGCAAAATCGGTCTTAAAATAATTGATCAATTATTATCTTATCTACGTGCACATCATCCATATCTCTCCATTCCCTGCATATCTATATACATATATTTCTACACACACACACATGCATACAAACACACACATATATATATGTACACACACACATATATACATACAAACATACATACATATATGTATATATACATATATATATATACACATATATATATATGTATATACACATATATATATATATACTGTATATATGAATAAATGCCACTTTCAGATAAAATGTGCCATTAAATCATTAATTTAATGATTTAAATTATTAAATGCTACGATTGTAGCTGCCTCCACCACCACCCCAGGCATCCACCACCCTCTGTGTAAGAAATTTCACCCCGCACATCTTCGATTCACATCCCCATGACGATAAGATTGACTGGATTAAATAGCTGCACAAGATGCAATTTTAATATGAATAAAGAAAAAATATTATGTACCGAGTCTATTTATTTCATTCATCCAGCAGGGAGGGAAGTGTGGTTTGTCCAGAATGTTAATATTGTTTACGATGAGACTTGCCATTTCATATTCACAAGTGATTTTGTTGTAGATTTTTACGTTCTATTTTCGGATGTTACCCGCACTATTCTGGAGAAGGTGAATATCTATTATGTTAAGAGGAAACCAAAGGGGTTCGTTCAAGATGTCCAAATTTGTCCAAATGACAGGAAAATAATTATTAATGGAGTAAAAAAAAAGTTTATTAAACCAAAGATAGACACAAAATGCCGGAGTAACTCAGCGGGACAGGCAGCATCTCTGGAGAGAAGGAATGGGTGATGTTTCGGGTCGAGACCCTTCTTCAGACAGAGAGTCAGGGGTGAGGGAGCCTAGAGATCTGGAAGGGTAGAGTGTGAAAACGACAGATCAAAGCAAGTGATGATAAAGAGATGCAGAATGGTTCACAGTGTACGAAAGAACTGCAGATCACTGGTTTAAATGGAAGGTAGACACAAAATGCTGGAGCAACTCAGTGGGACAGCCGGCATCTCTGATTCCTTCCTTCTCTCCAGAGATGCTGCCTGTCCCGCTGAGTTACTCCAGCATTTTGTGTCTACCTTAAAATGGTTCATTGTTAGCTGAGGGGAAGGTGACAAGGAAGCATATGTTCGATAACAAATAATTGAAAAGAATGGCAATATTCTGCCGTGAGAATGTTTACACACCCACCTGAGATCTGTTTGGTGAAATATCTGAAAATAGCATTGGCATCACATTTACAACGCCCCCTGGAACAAAGCAGGAAAAGCTATTAGATTAATTCATATTTGATAGGGTAATACAATTATGAGCCAAAACTAAAGATATCCATCAAAGATCAACAATAAAGGGCCTGTCTCACGAGCATGCGACTGCATGCAGCGAGCGCGACCAAACCGGCAGCGGGGGCCGCGCGGAGGTCGAGTGATCCTGTACGAGTTGACGTGAAGTTCGAGCGAAGTCCGCAGGAAGTTCGCGCTAGGTGTACGCCGTCAAGACGCTGCGTACGGTGTCGAGACGGTGTGTACGCCCGCGCGGAATTTTTGAACAGTGTCAGTTTTTCGGAGTCAGTGTCAGATGTCGGGACCAGCTCCGCACAACTCCATACGGCTCCGGCGATTGAAGTGGGACCGGCCCCGCGAGGCCGTATGGCTCAAGCGACCACGTTAGGTCGCGCTTGCCGCATGCAGTCGCATGCTCGTGGGACAGGCCCTTTAGCATTGCTGTAATACTCTAACCTGCAGTGGGAGATTATCTCATTCTTATTAAATGTAGATATCTCCATCTTGTCTATGAGTTGCTAGGGACAGCCTCAAATTGGTTGCCGACCATTGTAACTCCACTTCCCATTCCCATTCTGACCCTTCTGTCCTGGACATCGCCCATTGCCGGGGAAGGCCACACACAAACTGGAGGAACAGCACCTTATATTCTGCTTGGGTAGCTTACAAGCCAACGGTATGAGCATTGAATTCTCCAAGTTCAGGTAACTAACTAACATAGAAACTCCCCCCCCCCCCCCTCCCTTTCTCTTCGATGCGGCCCCACCTGGATATCACCCATTTCTCCGTTTCCTTTCCCCCTTAACGAGTGCCTTACACCTATATCCCATCCGCATTCCACGCCTCTTCTCTCCATATCTTACAATCTTTTGCTTTTTCCTCTCTGGCCTTTGTCCAACCATCTGCCAGTGAACCCACCCCCACCCCCCTCACCTGCATCCACCTATCACTCACGGGGATTTGTTCCCCCCTCTCACCTCTCCCCCACCTCTCCTCCAGCTTTCTCCCCCTACTACAATCTGCCTGAAGAAGGGTCCCGACCTGAAACGCCGCTGATGCATGTCCTCCAGAGATACTGTAGTGACTCCAAGGATTTAGTCCTCGAGTCTCTAATTGAAGACAGGGGATCAGAAGATAATCGATACGCACCCACAAGCTCTCAACGAGACATTCAATGCCGTCAAAAGATAAATCTTCCAAACAGTCTCTTGATGAATAGTTTCTTTGTTGTAGCAGTAAATACAGTAAGATGTTCATCCAAACTTCTTCTTGTATTTTAATCTTGCTCGTGCATGGTCGAAAGCTGTGACCTCTCCCCCGTGCTTCTTCAAACTAAACTAACTACTAGGGAGTCTGCGCTTGAATCCCAGCCGCAAGCACGCTTCAGACTACGTATAAATCCCATCCACATAATTACAGGCAGATAAAATTTAAAGGTAACTGGTTATAGCTGTGAAGGTTATAACTGGTTACAGCTATAACATACTGAGTTCAGGTAAATGGCTACTACAGATATTGCCCGGCCTGCTTTGTGTCTTTTTCTGTACACTAGCAACATTAGTTCCTTGAGTCCAGCTGTATAAAGAGCACTGAGCTGCCCACTGTTCCATTAAGATTGCTATTCTGCCATTGACCTTCAGGAGAAGGGTGCCAACTTCAGAGGTACAGGCACCAGCCCGCCCACACAAATGGTAGGAGGCAGGTTTCGTCCATGGACAGAGACAGGGCATAGCTGAGACAATACTGAATGTACTGGCTACACTGGCCTAAGCCAATGTGATCCACTGACTGTTTTTGCCATTTTAATGATATAATTAGCAAATCAAATTGCTTGTGTGAAACTTTCTTTAGGCCTAATTAATGCCAACAAAACGACCCAGCAAAATTAATGAAACACAGATGTTTGAATAGGTAATTAACATTAAAAGATTTCAACATATTTAATTTCAAATCAAAACATGTTCACGCTTAATCATATGTTTTGCGCATAATATCCCTTGCTTTTGAAATGGGGAAATTTGAGTTCGCCATGGAAGTGTTTTTCTCAAATCCCCAGCCTAAGCTATATGGAGCAAGTTTCTTAGGTCTTCTTCTGACGTATGACGTGCACAGCCTAAAGTTGTAGGAAGTTCCTTAGGTTGTGAAAGCTAATTTGAAAACGTAACGTTTCAATAGACAATAGGTGCAGGAGTAGGCCATTCGGCCCTTCGAGCCAGCACCCCCATTCAATGTGATCATGGCTGATCATCCCCAATCAGCACCCGTTCCTGCCTTCTCCCCATATCCCCTGACTCCGCTATCTTTAAGAGCCCTATCTAGCTCTCTCTTGAAAGTATCCAGAGAACCGGCCTCCACCACCCTCTGAGGCAGAGAATTTCACACTCACTGTGAGAAAAACTGTTTCCTCATCTCCGTTCTAAATGGCTTACGCCTGTATGGTCGTGAGTAGTCGCCCAAAGAGTCGTACCTTTTTCTGGTCGCCGCTGGATTTTCAACATTTTGAAAATTTTCAGCGACCTGCTGCGACTATGACGGGCGCCGGCAGTTGGCGAAAAAAATTGCGTAAGCGGGACAGGCCCTTTAGTTTGAATAGTCAAAAAAGTCAAAATAACATGGTGATAAGTAGACATAATTAGATATTTATTCAAAATTCACCTAATTTATTCAATTGAATTCAAAAACTCAAATTAAAACGCATAAAGGCACTCGGCTACCTTTTAAGCCCCCAACAATAACATTGTTGTGTCCTCTGGTGCCATTTAATAAAGGACCTGCCCCAATTGGCCGTCATTTGCGCCTCATTTACGCATCATATGTAAAATAGGTCGACGTGTCGTGATGTGCGACGTTGTGCGCAAATCACGCGTCAGCATAGCCGTCTGGTGCACCTGACGCCATTAAAATACCCTGCGGCGCGCGGCTGGACGTTGATGCAAGGACGTTGACGCACGGTAACGTAACCATGCGCCACCACGCGATACATGTGAGACGTCGGGACGCCAGCGTACGACACCAATGTGTCAGCGTGCATACGCGATACGTCACGCAGGTGGCGCGCGAGGATTTCGTTCTTGTACTAAATCCTGGAGATCCGTGCGATACCGTGCGCCACCGCATACGATTCCATGCCTCACGACGCGTCGACCTAATTTACATATAACGCGTAAATGAGGCGCAAATGACGGCCAAGTGGGACAGGCTCTTAACTTACCCAGCCAATTAAAAACTGGTTTTGGTATTTTGTATTTGGCCAAAGTTCAAAGTGTTGCAAGCACAACAATTTCAAGTTCGTGGATGTCTCGTAGCGGCTCGTACGAGTAACGGTAGGTACTAGGGAAATCCGGTAAACTCGTGACGTTTTTTCATCACGAGTAAAAAATACTCGTGATGAAAAAAATTGTTACTTTTTACTCGTACGAGCCGCTACGAGACATCCACAAACTCCAACGGACCCGCTACGGACATTCTCCGAATTTGAATCAGGGGAAAAGTTGGGAGAACTCTTGAATTGTACTCGCTAGAATTTAGAAGATTGAGGGGGGAACTTATAGAAACGTACAAAATTCTTAAGGGGTTGGACAGGCTAGATGCAGGAAGATTGTTCCCGATGTTGGGGAAGTCCAGAACAAGGGGTCACAGTTTAAGGATAAGGGGGAAATCTTTTAGGACCGAGATGAGGAAAACATTTTTCACACAGAGAGTAGTGAATCTCTGGAATTCTCTGCCACAGAAGGTAGTTGAGGCCAGTTCATTGGCTATATTTAAGAGGGAGTTAGATGTGGCCCTTGTGGCTAAAGGGATCATGGGGTATGGAGAGAAGGCAGGTACAGGATACTGAGTTGGATGATCAGCCATGATCATATTGAATGGCGGTGCAGGCTTGAAGGGCCGAATGGCCTACTCCTGCACCTATTTTCTATGTTTCTAATTACCTCTTACAGTGGGACAGGCCCTTAACTTCAGCGGTCTGTGAAACGTCACCTATCATGGGGGTAGACAAAATTGGTGGAGAAACTCAGCAGGCGAGGCAGCGTCTGGGGAGCTAAGGAATAGACGACGTTTCGGGTCGAGACCTTTCTTCAGACATGCGTCGATTTTTCCAGCATCTGCAGTTCTTTCTTAAACCTTTACATGGGGGAGTCAGTCTACCCCACGACAGGAGGGGGAGGAGTTGTAAAGTTTGACAGCCACAGGGAAGAAGGATCTCCTGTGGCGTTCTGTGCTCCATCTTGGTGGAACCAGTCTGTTGCTGAAGGTGCTCCCTCAGCTGGGCCAGATATGCAACTAAAATTAAATTATCTACTGTACTTCCAGCATTTCATTAAACCAACCATATTTGCCTCTGTGACTAAGTTTATTTTATTTCATCCTGTAACAAATGGGAAATAAATTATTTAAAATGAAGCATTTGAATAAGAGCAGTGGTGTTTCCAGAGTCTCTCCAGCAGTGCAGAAAATTAGCAAATTATCAGGCCTTCTGGAGAATTTGAGCAAAATTGCCTCAACTGTCAGAAGAAATCATTGCATATATAATCAAATTCACCATTCATTAAAAAAAGTAGGAAAATCTCCAAATGAAAAAGTGATTCAAGGACGTATCAAAAACTAGGTTCAGAAAAACAAAATTTAAGAAATGCAATAGGAACAAAGTGAACCTCAGACCAATAGGGCAATACAGAAACAGGACACAAAGTATTGGAATAACTCAATGGGTCAGGCACCGTCTCTGGAGAACATGGATAGGTGACGTTTCAGGACGGGACCCTTCTTTAGATGGGTCCAGACCTGAAACATCACCTACTCACGTTCTCCCGACCTGCTGAGTTACTCCAGCAGTTTGTGTCTTTTTTTTGTAAACCAGCACCTGCAGCTCCTTGTTTCTCCAGGGCGATACAGTCAGCATGATGTCTACTGTCGATGGAGTTCAACTAGTCCAGCCCAGCAACAAAAATAAATCAACCATTACTGTGCTGTTTGCAAGATCTTGCTTTGCACAAAATAGTTGCAATGCATTCCTGTGTAAGGCAGTGAAGACAGCGAATGGCATGTTGGCCTTCATAACAAGAGGAGCAAAGAGGTCCTTCTGCAGTTGTACAGGGCCCTAATAAGACCACACCTGGAGTATTGTGTGCAGTTTTGGTCCCCTAATTTGTGGAAAGACATTCTTGCTATTGAGGGAGTGCAGCGTAGGTTCATGAGGTTCATTTCCGGGATGGCGGGACTGTCATATGCTGAGAGAATGGAGTAGCTGGGCTCGAATACTCTGGAGTTTAGAAGGATGAGAGGATATCTTATTGAAACATATAAGATTATTAAGGGATTGGACAAGCTAGAGGCAGGAAATGTTCCCAATGTTGGTGGAGTCCAGAACCGGGGGTCACTGCTTAAGCATAAGGGGTGAGCCATTTAGAACGGAGATGAGGAAACACTTTTTCACACAGAGAGTTGTGAGTCTGTGGAATTCTCTGCCTCAGAGGGCGGTGGAGGCCAGTTCTCTGGATACTTTCAAGAGAGAGCTAGATAGTGCTCTTACAGATAGCGGAGTCAGGGGATATGGGGAGAAGGCAGGAACGGGGTACTGATTGGGGATGATCAGCCATGATCACATTGAATGGCGGTGCTGGCTTGAAGGGCCGAATGGCCTACTCCTGCACCTATTGTCTATTGTCTAAACTGGCACTGTATATAAAACAATAATTCTATAGAGATCTCTCAGCGCTGGTTACAAGGTGGTCTAGTATAAAGGCAAGTCTTTCGTTCATGTAAATGATGTGATTATAATCTTTCTTCACGCCACGGGTCAATGAGTTAAGTTTCCTGGTGCAATGCGAAGCATTTTGTTAATTTGTCGAGATTACTTTCCATGTAATATCTTGTGTCTGCCCCAGAGGTTAATGTTATTTGTATTCTTGATAATATTTAATGGCACCTGATGATATGATTGTGAAAATCATATCCTTGTAAAAGCTGGACTGGCCCCGAGTGCTTTTTACAGATAAAACCTGTCCATTCATCATTATCCTCTGCTTCCTGTTGCCACGGCAATTTTCAATTCAGCAGGACAATTTTACATTCATCTGCACATCTTTATCCAATTTGGTCGCCAAGGTGCAGCAACTTATGATATCCAATCTCATAGTCTTCAGGGTTTAATTTGTTCACAATGCTATTTTCAGCCCACTGTTTAGAGTGCTCTCCAGCTTCATTTCAACATATTGATTTATCTGTGTATTTTAAAAGCTGTTAAATGTGAACAGATTTACACCCAACAGATTTTAAACTATGCACAGAGGAAATTTGAACTCATCGATGGAGGGTAGGGGGGGGGGGGGGGGGGAGGGGGAGTGAAACAGCAGCATTATGACTTGGCCGCTGGTAAGGATATAGAGTCTTAGAGCATGGAAACAGGCCCTTCGGCCCAACTTGCCCATGCACACAAAGATGCCCCATTTACACCACGTCCCACCTGCCTTCATAGATTTATACAGCATGGAGTTATACAACTCCTACCATCCATCCATCCAGCCAACTGAGACAAAAGCACACTGGATAGCCATCAAGTGGTCACAGGAGTGGAAGGCAACCTCATCTCCATTACACAGCGACATCTCTTCACCAGATAAAAGCTGTCCAGGGTCTGACCTCCCCAGAGGAGCATGGGTGAAGCTCAACAGACTTGGTACTGGAGTTGGGCGTTTCAATGCCAGCGTGTGGAGATGGGGGCTCCGCCAGAGCCCAGCCTGTGAATGTGGAGCAGAACAACAGACAGCCAACCATGTCATCTCTGGGTGCCCGCTCTACCACCCTCCAAAATGGAGCTCAGGGCCTGGCGGACATTGACGCCAACAGAGACAACGACTTGGCTGCTCAACACCCGGCTTGAGATCTAAATATTCCTTTAGCTTATTTCATTCGCAAGAAGAAGAAGCATGGAAACAGGCCCTTCGGCCCAACTTGCTCACACTGACCAACATGTCCCATCTACACTAGTCCTACCTGCCTGTGTTTGGCCCATATCCCTCTAAACCTTTCCCAACCACATTCTTATCCAAATGTCTCTTAAATCTTGTTATAGTACCTGCCTCAACTACCTCCTCTGGCAACTCATTCCATATGCCCATCACCCTCTTTGTGGGAAACATTGTCCCTCAGGTTCCTATTAAAACTCTCCCCTTTCACCTCAAACCTCTGTCCTGTGGTTCTTGATTTCCCCACTCTGGGTAAAGGACTGCGAATTCCCTCAATCTATTCCCCTCGTGGTCTTGGACACTTCTGCAAGATCTCTCCTCAACTTCCTGTACTCCAAGGAATAAAGTCCTCGCCTGCCCCAACCTCTCCCTTTGGCTCCAGCTGATGGCAACATCTTGGTAAATCTTCTCTGCGCCCTTTCCAAATGCTTGCGTGCATCAAGCAGCCAGAGGGCAGGGGAATACATTTATTCTCAAGTTAAAAAGGAAGGGAATATCTGGGTAACGGAAGCTTCACTGTAAAATGGTCTCATGGTTCTTTGTTATCACCAATGACAAGGTGGAGACAGGGTGGCTCAGCGGTAGAGTTGCTGCCTTACAGCTCCAGAGACCCAGGTTCGATCCTTACAACAGGCGCTGTCTGCACGGAGTTTGCATGCTCTCCCCGTGACTGCGTAGGTTTTCTCCCACACTCCAAAGACATACAGGTTTGCAGGTTAATTAGCCTCAGTAAAATTGTACATTGTCCCTAGTGTGTAGGGTAGGGTGGTGTACTGGTCGGCACCGACTCGGTGGGCTGAAGGACCTGTTTCCACGCTGTATCTCTGAAGTCTGACTCTGCTGTTATAGCAAGAGTAATGCATTTGCCATAGATTGGGCAAGATCCTAGACTCAATTTCATTTTAACCCATCCGTTAGAGTCATGCAGCCCAACGTAGCTCTTGAAAGATTGGAACTTTTCTTTCTCCATTGCCCTGGAAGATTGTTCCCGTTCAAACATATTCCGTTCATTAGAAAATCACTGTTAACTCTGCTTTGACTAATGATCATATGCACTAAATATTCAATAATCATTCGGACTGAAGAAGGGCCTCGACCCGAAACGTTGTCTGTCCACTCTCCCCCCAGATGCTACCCTGACCCTCTGAGTTCCTCAAGCACTTTGTGTTTTGCTCACGATGTTAGCACTCGTGTCACTCAGAGACTAAACTAATTGTTGTGAACTGAATCAAGAACTTTTCCTCAGAATGGAATATGTTTTTTTGAACGTTTTTGTACTTAGAAAATTATGTGATTGCATCGTGTCGAAGCAGTTTCTTAAACATAATTTATTTTGCATAATCAAATTGCCAGTTGAAATATCATTGTAATGATCTTTCTTAAAGTCGTTAAGTGACTGGATAAATATATTAGCTGCAGTATAAGGAGTTTCAAGGTTGAAGATATCTTAGATAGACACAAAATGCTGGAGTAACTCAGCGGAACAGGGAACTATTGTCTAATGTCTATACATCCCCGAACTCCATCTCCTCTACATTGAGGACCACCTCATGCACCCATGCAGAACTATATTCTGCAGCTTTTTGTTTCATATTCTCCAGCTATTCATGAGGAAAACGCAGACTGGGCGATCGTTTCGCTGAACACCTTCACTCAGTCCGCCTGGACCTACCTGATCTCCCGGTTGCCAAATACTTTAATTCCCTTTCCCATTCCCACACTGACCTTTCTGACCTAGGCCCCCTCCATTGTCAGAGTGAGGCTAAACGCAAATTGGAGGAACAGCATCTCATATTTTGCTTGGGCAGCTTACAGCCCAGTGGTATGAATTTTGATTTATCTAACTTCAAGTAACCCCTGCAACCCCCCTCTCTCCATCCCTCCCCCACCCATGTTGCACCAGCTTCTTGTTCTCACCTAGCAAACAGCTAACAATGGCCTGTTTCATTTATCATCTTGACTTTTTTTGCACATCTTTCATTCATTGGTTCTCTATCTCCCTACATCATCATCATCCATATCCCTCGTTTCCCTTTCCCCTGACTCTAGTCTGAAGAAGGGTCTCGACCTGAAACGTCACCCATTCCTTCTCTCCAGAGATGCTGCCTGTTCCGCTGAGTTACTCCAGCATTTTGTGTCTATCTAAGATATCTTCAACCTTGAAACTCCTTATACTGCAGCTAATATATTTATCCAGTCACTTAACGACATTAAGAAAGATCATTACAATGATATTTCAACTGGCAATTTGATTTTGCAAAATAAATTATGTTTAAGTAACTCCTTCGACACGATGCAATCATAATTTTCTAAGTACAAAAACGTTCAAAAAAACATATTCCATTCTGAGTGTAAGCGTACAGGAAAATACACAGACACAAAAAGCTGGAGAATATGGTTCTGCATGGGTGCATGAGGTGGTCCTTAACGTAGAGTAGATGGAGTTCGGGGAAGTATAGACAATAGACAATAGATGCAGGAGTAGGCCATTCGGCCCTTCGAGCCAGCACCATCATCCAATGTGATCATGGCTGATCATTCATAATCAGCACCCCTAATTAGCAATTAGTTCCTGCCTTCTCCCCATAACCCTTGATTCTGCTAGCCCTAAGAGCTCTATCTAACTCTATTTTAAATGCATCCAATGAATTGGTCTCCACTGCCTTCTGAGGCAGAGAATTCCACAAATTCCCAACTCTCTGTGTGAAAAAGCTTTTCCTCATCTCCATTCTAAATGGCCTACCCCTTATTCTTAAACTGCGGCCCCTGGTTCTAGACTCCCCCAACATCGGGAACATGATTCCTGCATCTAGCGTCCAATCCCTTAATAATTTTATATATTTCTATAAGATCCCCTCTCATCTAAATTCCAGTGAATACAAACCCAGTCGTTTCATTCTTTCATCATATGACAGTCCCGCCATCCTGTGAATTAACCTCGTGAACCTACACTACACTCCCTCAATAGCAAGAATGTCCTTCTTCAAATTAGGAGACCAAAACTGCACACAATACTCCAGGTGTGGTCTCACCCTGTACAACTGCAGAAGGACCTCTTTACCCCTATATCCAACTCCTCTCGTTATGAAGGCCAACATGGCATTAGCTTTCTTCACTGCCTGCTGCACCTGTATGCCTCCTTCCAGTCACTGATGTACAAGGACACCCAGGTCTCGTTGTACTTCCCCTTTTCCTAACCTGATATCATTCAGATAATAATCTGTCTTCCCGTTCTTGCCACCAAAGTGGATATCCTCACATTTATCCACATTATCCTGCATCTGCCATGCATCTGCTCACTCGCCCAACCTGTCCAAGTCACCCTGCATCCTCATAGCATCCTCTTCACAATGCCACCCAGCTTTGTATCATCTGCAAATTTGCTAATGTTACTTTCAATTCCTTAATCTAAATCATTAATGTATATTGTAAATAGCTGCAGTCCCAGCAGCGAGCTTTGCAGTACCCCACTAGTCACTGCCTGCCATTCTGAAATGGACCCGTTAATCCATACTCTTTGTTTCCTGTCTGCCAACCAATTTTCTATCCATGTCAATACCCTATCCCCATGTGCTCTAATTTTGCCCACTAATCTCCTGTGTGGGACCTTATCAAAGGCTTTCTGAAAGTCCACTGGCTCTCCCTTGTCTATTTTACATTACATCCTCAAAAAATTCCAGAAGGTTTGTCAAGCATGATTTTCCCTTCGTGAATCCATGCTGACTTTGACCGATCCTGTCACTGCTATCCAAATGCGCTGCTATTACATCTTTAATAATCGACTCCAGCATCTTCCCCTCCACTGATGTCAGGCTAACTGGTCTATAATTCCCTGCTTTCTCTCCCCCTCCTTTCTTGAAAAGTGGGATAACATTAGCTCCCCTCCAATCCACAGGAACTGATCCTGAATCTATAGAACATTGGAAAATATTCAGGGCCAGTGTACGCCTGGAACAGGGATTGTTTGATGTACCCTACAAAGAGGCAGGCATAGCTGGGGTCCATGTGGGTGCCCAGAGATACGCCTTGGACTTGGAGGAAGTGGGAGGAGTCAAAGGAGAAGTTGTCGAGAGTGTACTTTTTGTGTCTATCTTCGGTTTAGCATCTGCAGTTCCTTCCGACACAACACAAGAATAACGTACCGAGTGCAACAGTGCCCATCAGGAACGGCGTGCCAATGCTGGAGAAATCATTGCTTATTTCTTGGTGGATCTCGGAGCCCACGACAAAGATCACCATCACCTGCGGAGGAGACAACACAACTCAGGGAACGGTGTTACAAGTTCAGAACCTGCTTGGAGGCCACAACTAGAGGTACGTGGTACTGATGTGTTTTTGGATTGGTTTAGAGGTGAGACTTAACCGCCTGTCCCACTTGGCGTTTTTTTTTCGGCGACTGCCGGCATCATTGACTGACGTATCAGGTCACCGAGAAATTTGCGGAGTGATGACATACTGTTTTATCAAGTGTCGCAACATTTTTTTTTGTTGCCGCTGGACGTTGAAATGTTCAAAATCTTTTGGCGACACTGATATGACACCGGCAGCCGCCGAAAAAAATCGGCAAGTGGGACAGGTGAATGAATGAATGAATATTGTCCCATGTGATAAGTCACAGTGAAATTCTCTGCTTGTGTACCCACGGTATGTCAATAGTCGCCACATAAAGGGCGCTGACAAAGTTAAAACATATACACAGTATCGCCACCGGGTCCCCCTTTTTATTATCCCCGTCCCTCATGGTGCCCCCCCCCCCAAATTCCGGGTCCCCATTGTCCTACCCCAACCCCCACGGCGATCCCCCCCATGAGCGGGTCTACGTGAGTCTACAGTCCAGGTCACTAAACATATGGAATTTAACGTGCAACACTGGCATTGAGGGGTGTCTCATCCAATTAAATAGGAAGGAGGGAGTTGCAGCAGTAGCAGCATTTTTAATGCAAGCACTGCTCGCGATCCACCAATGGGTCAAACGTGGACAGCTCCAATGTTCAGATGATGCGAGTTTGAGAGGCACAAACACAACAGTTATGATGGGAAACCTTGCCACTGTTACTATGGGAACCACTCAGTTTGGATTTGAGCTGTGAAATGTTTTGTTGCCACAAACAAGCGCGCACACCGTCTGTGTGTGAAAACTGCCGAGAGCGTAGCCACCCAACATAGAGGCCGTCAGGCACAGTCCCCAAGGAAGGCAAGTCACGGGAGCAAGGAGGTTTACACCACGGAAACGCAGTAGACATACAAGTGTGAAGACAGTACGTGCTGGAGGGTTAATAACAACAGCCACTTCTCTACTAAAGGATGGATCAATAATCAAGACTTTCAAATAAATATTGATACAGCCATTGTGTGCAGGAAGGAACTGCAGATGCTGGTTCACACCGACGATAGACTCAAAATGCTGGAGTAACTCAGTGGGTCAGGCAGCATCTCTGGAGAAAAGGAATAGGTGACGTTGATGTATGGCATGCACAGCCTAAAGTTGTAGCTCAACTTGTTCTATTTGATCTTTTGTTTGTGCACGTCGGATTGATTGCAGTTGTCGAAATAAGGTTTTACCACGTGAAGGTTGCAGTCTCCCATCCCGACTTTGACCTGAAACATCACCTATCCATGTTCTCCACAGATGCTGCCTGACCCGCTGTGTTACTCCAGCACTCTGTGAAACGTCACCTATCCATGTTCTCCACAGATGCTGCCTGGCCCGCTGAGTTACTCCAGCACTCTGTGAAACGTCACCTATCCATGTTCTCCACAGATGCTGCCTGACCCACTGAGTTACTCCAGCACTCTGTGAAACGTCTGAGATTAGTTTAGATTAGTTTAGAAATACAGCACGGATTCAGGCCCTTTCAGCCCACCAAGTCCACGCTGACCAACGATCCCCGCACATTAACACTATCCTATACACACTGAGGACAATTTACACCAAGCCAATTAACCTACAAACCTGCACGTCTTTGGAGTGTGGAAGGAAACCAAGGATCTCAGAGAAAGCCCACGTGGTCACGGGGAGAACGTACAAACTCTGTACAGACAGCAACCGTAGTCAGGATCGAACCCGGGTCTCTGGCGCTGTGAAGCAGCAACTCTACACGTTGACCTCCACAACCGCCACTAACATCACACATTTGGTTCATTTCACTGGAGAAAGTTTGATGTTTGTAACAGTAAATTATTAACATTGTTTCGTTTAGTTTTAGTTTAGAGATGCAGCGCGGAAACAGGCCCTTCCTGCCCACTGAGTCCGTGCCGGCCAGCGATCCCCGCACACTAACACTAGCCTACACACACTAGGGACAATCTACAATTTTACCGAAGCCAATTAGCCGACAAGCCTGTACGTCTTTGGCGTGTTGAAGGAAACCGGAGCTCCCGGAGAAAACCCACGCAGGTCACGGGGAGAACGTACAAACTCCACACAGACAGCTCCCGTAGTCAGGATCGAACCCGGGTCTCTGGCGCTGTAAAGCAGCAGTTCTACCGCTGCGCCACCGTGCTGCTAAAGACGTTACAGGAACGGGTATCGGGGACATGGGAGAACATTTGGAATTTTGCATGGCTGGTCACAGGCTTTACACATTGCTTCTCGGGGATACAGATACCAACTAACAGTGGGGACGCCGGAGGCAAGGGGATTGTGAGAGGGGCAATCAAGAGGGAGGGAGGAGAAGCAAAGACGCAGCTCACAGCAACATGAAGTTGGGAGGTCATGTCACAGTTGTATAACACGTTGGTGAGGCCGCATTAGACCAAGCGTCGGCTTGGCGATCGCTTCGCCCAACACCTCCGCTCGGTTCGCAATAACCAACCTGATCGCTTGGTGGCTCAGCGCTTCAACTCCCCCTTCCCATTCTAAATCCGACCTTTCTGACCTGGGCCTCCTCAATGGCCAGAGTGAGTCCCACCATAAATTGAAGGAGCAGCACCTCATATTTCGCTTGGGTAGTTTACACCCCAGCGGTATGAACATTGACTTCTCCAATTTTAGGTAGTCCCTGCTTTCTCCTTCTTTCCCCTCTCCTTCCCAGCTCTCCCACATCCCACTGTCTCTGAAGAAGGGTCTCGACCCGAAACGTCGTTTATTTCCTTCGCTCCATAGATGCTGCCTCACCCGCTGAGTTTCTCCAGCATTTTTGTCTACTTTAGAGTAATGTGTTCAGTTCTGGGCACCAAGTTATAGGAAAGATATTGTCAAGCTGGAAAGGGTTCAAAGACGATTTACGAGGATGTTGCCAGGACTAGAGACTGTGAGCTACAGGGAGAGGTTGAGTAGGCCGGGGTGGGCAAGTTGGGCTGAAGGGCTTGTTTCCACGCTGTATCACTCTATGACTATGATCAGATAAACATGCTTTCATAATAAACATTTGCAGGGCCCCATATCAGGTCATATCTGAACAAGGTCACCTTGAATGCAACCAAACACCCCACACTCAAGGAACAACACAAAATACTGGAGTAACTCGGCAGGTTAAACAGCATCTCTGGAGGCCATGATGTTTTGTGTTGGGACCCTTCTTCAGACCGAATGCACACACCTGGGCAGCACAACTTTAAGGAGTCTTCAAACACACACATTTGATAAATGGCCTGTTGGGAGGATGCAGCTGAATTTGATATTAATCAGTACATTATTTATAGACAATAGACAATAGACAATAGGTGTAGGAGTAGGCCATTCGGCCCTTCGAGCCAGCACCGCTATTCAACGTGATCATGGCTGATCATCCCCAATCAGTAGTACCCTGATCCTGCCTTCTCCCCATATCCCCTGACTCCGCTATCTTTAAGAGCCCTTTCTAGCTCTCTCTTGAAAGTATTTAGAATTTGACTGGGGGCATTTTGCAGACAGGACCTATTTATAAATCAGGAGAAGTGCCGATATTAGTTCAACACCTTTCCTCAGAGTTTTGACATTAAATCTGGGTGTTATATTTTCACATGTGTACAGAAAATATCACAAGCTCACTGTTGGAAACACAGTGGGGGTGGGTGTGGGAAGGAGCTGCCAGAGAAAAAGTCATTCCATTTTGTCTTTTTTTTTTTGGGCATAAAAAATAGCTGTTGCCAGTTTCAGGCCTGCCGAGTTGGAAAGGCCTCGAGCAATGTAACTAACAGCCCCCGGGGGAACGGTAGGAGGCATCTCAAGGAACGTTTTATCATCTCTGCATTTCTTTTCAGCTGTGAAAAGCCGGTGAATTGCATTAGGTTGGTGTGACGAGGCTTCAAAGGTCATTGCGCCGACGAGCTGCGTGTGTTCGGCACGAGAACAATTACCAGCGTGGGTCCTTTCAGCATAGCAGCGAGATGGGGCCATCGAGCTTTTTGTGTTAATTTGATCAGTACTTGTGTCAGGGGTGATGTGGAGAAGGCAGGAGAATGGGGTTAGGAGGGAGAGATAGATCAGCCATGGAGTAGCCTTGACGGGCCGATTGGCCTAATTCTGATATTGCTTATGAGAGAGGAAGTCCAGATCTTCAGGTCTCACGGACTCATGGGACATGGGGAGAAAGCAGGAACGGGGATACTGATTTTGGATGATCAGTCGTGATCAATCATATTGAATGAGTTGTGATATTGAGAGAGTTGTGAGTCTGTGGAATTCTCTGCCTCAGAGGGCGGTGGAGGCCGGTTCTCTGGATACTTTCAAGAGAGAGCTAGATAGGGCTCTTAAAATTAGCGGAGTCAGGGGATATGGAAAGAAGGCAGGAACGGGGTACTGATTGTGGATGATCAGCCATGATCACATTGAATGGCGGTGCTGGAATCGCAGGGCTGAATGGCCATTCGGCCCTTCGAGCCAGCGCCACCATTCAATATGATCACGACTTATTTTCTATTTTTCCATGATTCTCTCTCCGTCTAATGAGGTCATGTCCACAGCGAGGAAGGGCTGCCAGGCTTTGGACTAAGTTGGCTTTGACTGGCTCTGAGTGTGCCAACGTTGTGATGTACGATGGCCCCAGAATCCCTGCAGCAGATGGCACGGTGACCCAATGCTCTTTACACACGGTCCTGCCAGCTCTCAAGGACACCGATGGTGCTTTCTTCAACAGTGCTTTTACTGTTACACGTGCACAGAGAATTCCTTTTCTTACAAAACAGTCCAGTAGATGATTGCTATCCCAAAGCACATCCCCGATTAGTAAATTGTACAGAAATAGTCTACTGGTCTCACGAGCATGAGGCACCGTGTTTTGACTCCATTTTCAAAGTAGTTTCAGGCCATCTGCAAATTATCCGGTATTTTGGTCCCCTCACAATGTTTTTCTCATGTAAAGCGTACGAGTTGGACAGCGATTGTTAGAGTAATGCCACAAAGTTCACTCGCACATCTTTTAAAGACATTTTTGAGGAAGGACATTCCTGCTATTGAGGGAGTGCAGCGTATGTTCACGAGGTTAATTCCCGGGATGGCGGGATTATCATATGTTGAACGAATGGAGCGGCTGGGCTTGTATACTCTCAAATTTAGAAGGATGAGAGGGATATCGTATTGAAACATAAAAGATTATTAAGGGATTGGACACGCTAGATGCAGGAAACATGTTCCCGATGTTGGGGGAGCCCAGAACCAGGGGCCACAGTTTAAGAATAAGGGGTTGGCCATTTAGAACGGAGGTGAGGAAAAACTTTTTCACCCAGAGAGTTGTGAATCTGTGGAATTCTCTGCCTCAGAGGGCGGTGGAGGCCGGTTCTCTGGATACTTTCAAGAGAGAGTTAGATAGAGCTCTTAAAAATAGCGGAGTCAGGGGATATGGGGAGAAGGCAGGAACGGGGTACTCATTGTGGATGATCAGCCATGATCACAGTGAATGGCGGTGCAGGCTCGAGGGGCTGAATGGCCTACTCCTGCACCTGTTGTCTATTGACACATCATACCAGTTTTTAGTTTAGTTTAGTTTATTGTTGTCATGTCTACCGAGGTACAGTGAAAAGCTTTTGTTTGCGTGTTACCCAAAGAAAAGATGTTTACAGTCAAGCTGTCCACAGAATGAGGATAAAAGGTACAACACTTCATGCAAGATAAAGTCCTGTACAGTCCAATTAAAGATAGTTTAAAGGTCTCCAATGAGGTAGATGGTAGGTTAGGACCAAATTCTCGCTGGTGAGAGGACGGCTCAGTTGCCTGATGACAGCTGGGAAGAAACGGCCCCTGAATCTGGAGGTGTTGCGTTTTCACACGTCTGCAACTCTTGCCTGATGGAAGAGGGGATGTGACCAGGGTGAGTCCGGCCCTTGACTATTCTGCTGGCATTGCCGAGGGTTTTGCGACGTTATGGGGATAAACCAGTGAGAGCGGATTTTAAAATCAGCTTTAAACTAAGGATCAGCAGCATCACACTAATTGGCAGTGCTATGACTTTCAGTGATGGCAATTGGCCAGTTTACACAGAACTGCGTTGACATACTAGGCCCTGGCATTTTCCTTACACAGTTCAGGGTAAGTGCCTTTATAATAGAGCAGCATATGTCCATAGTGCTGTTACCAGAAGCGTTAACATTGGTTAACAGATGGAAAACGCTGGACTAATGACAGTCTGATTCACCTGGAAGCATATAAACCATCCTCCATTTCTTCAATCATATTGTTAATGTTTGCGTTGCGCGTTTTAAATCGCTGGTATTAACCGGATTTATATTTACATCAGACGCAACACTGCTCACCTCTGAGCGGACTTTGTCTGCTCCACTGCGAAATCTCCTCAAGACATATAACTTGAAGAAGTTCTCCTCCTCTCTCCGATGAGAATTCTGCCACAACCTTCTCACCTTACCCTTCCAAATCTCTGTGTCTCCCCCCCCCCCATAACTCCCAGTCTGAAGAAGGGCTTCGACCTGAAACGTCACCCATTCCTTCTCTCCAGAGATGCAGCCTGTCCCACTGAGTTACTCCAGCCTTTTGTGTCTATCTTTGGTGATCACGTTAGACACACTCAGGATATCCTTAAACAGTGGAAGAAACGAACACAGTTGGGTGGACGTTACCTCGGTGTAAGAGCAACAGTTCACTGGCAGCTTGTTTAACACCTCTTTCCATTTTTATTTCAATTGACTTGTTTAGTTAATGGATTTCTATTGATTTTCCACCACAGACACTGTGGGTTATCAAAGAATCCTGGTAGAAATGAAAGTGCACCATCTTTTATGGTGATATTTAACACCAACTAAAATAACATTTCACTTACCATGCTGTGATAACCAGAGTATTAAAAAAAAATCCCCACTTTACATGTTAAAATGACGTATAGCGCGAGAGAAACAGAAGAAGTTGCTACAAAATAAAACAGATGGATTTTAAATGTTGAGAGAGATACAGGATGGAAACAGGCCCTTCGGCCCACCGGGTCCATGCTGACCATTGACAGATTTGGTACTGGAGTTGGGCGTTTCGATGCCAGCGTGTGGAGATGGGGGCTCCGCCAGAGCCCAGCCTGTGAATGCGGAGCAGAACAACAGACAGCCAACCATGTCATCTCTGGGTGCCCGCTCTACCACCCACCAAATGGAGCTCAGGGCCTGGCAGACATTGACGCCAACAGAGACAACAACCTGGCAGCTCAACACCCGGCTTGAGATCTAACTGTTCCTTTGGTTTATGTTTCATTCGCAAGAAGAAGGGGGAAGGTTGATTAACAGGTTCTATGCTATCCCACTTTCACATCCAACCCCTACACAATTTAGAGGCCAATTAACCTATAAACCCGCACATCTTTGGTATGAGGGTGGAAACCAGAGTACCTAATGCGGTCACAGGGAATACATGCAAACTCTACACAGGCAGCACCCGAAGTCAGGATCGAACCCAGGTCTCTGGCGCTGTGAGGCAGCTGTTCTACCAGCTGCGCCACCGTGCCACTCTATAAATAATGCAGAGGAGATTGAGGGAGATGGGAGACTATGAAGGTGATTCATATCAAGACTATTGATAAACATTGTCCAGTGTACACATTTAGAACAAAATGAAATAGATGATAGAAAATTAAACTCACTGTGATCACCAACAGGGTTCCTTTTGCTATGGTCAAAATGGATGTGATTGGTTGTATGATCACTTGAGCCAAAATGATTCCCAAAGACAAAATCCACGTGAAGAAAGGAATGATGTATACATGCCTAAAGTGAACAAAATGTCAAAATATACGTCAAGTTGCAACAATTCTTCACAAGATGCATAGTTTATCTCACGTTCTAGCATTCAGCCTTCTACGCCATGTCAAATGTTTGTCTAAATGCTCAAATGTTACGAGAGAACCAGTGAATTGTGGACGCAGCCCCCAGACCGTCGCACCAACCAACCTCCCTTCCATTGACTCCATTTATACCTCACGCTGCCTCGGCAAGGCCAGCAGCATAATCAAGGACCAGTCGCACCCCGGCCGCTCCCTCTTCTCCCCTCTCCCATCAGGCAAGGGGTACAGAAGTGTGAAAACGCACACACCTCCAGATTCAGGGACAGTTTCTTCCCAGCTGTTATTAGGCAACTGAATCATCCTACCAGAATTAGAGGGCAGTGCTGAACTACTATCTACCTCCTTTGTGACCCTCGGACTATCCTTGATCGGACATTGCTGTCTTTACCTTGCACTGAACATTATTCCTTTATCATGTATCCAGAGACAGAAACCGCTGTCAAAACATGGAGGGGACCGGGGGACACAATTTCTTGGCGGCCGCGCGCGCATGCGCACACACACAAGCGCGCGAGGCTTCGGAGGCTCAATTCAGCGCTAAATGCAGCTTAACTCTGCCTGTCTCACCGGGTTAACTACAGCCCTGTCTGGACTGACGAGATACCAGCGCTGCTTCTCCGCGCTGGCCATATTTTCCGCAAGTCCAGAAAGGGTTGTAAGTTTCTCTCCGCCGCCTCCGCGCATTCCACTCTCTAGGCCCTCACCCCCTCATCTTCACCATGGATGTCCAGTCACTCTACACCTCCATCCCCCACCAGGATGGCCTCAAAGCCCTCCGGTTCTTCCTCGACCAGAGGAGCAACCTATACCCAGCCACTGACACTCTCCTCCGCCTAGCGGAGTTGGTCCTCACCCTCAACAACTTTACGTTTGACTCCTCCCATTTCCTCCAAACACAAGGCGTAGCTATGGGCACACGCATGGGCCCCAGCTACGCCTGCCTCTTTGTCGGGTACGTTGAACAATCCTTGTTCAATACGTACCAGGGCCCCATCCCCGACCTCTACCTCCGTTATATTGACGACTGCTTTGGGGCCACCTCCTGCACCCACACACAACTGACTGACTTCATCCACTTCACCACCAACTTCCATCCGGCACTCCAATACACCTGGACCATTTCCGACACTTCCCTACCATTCCTTGATCTCACCATCTCCATCGCAGGGGACAGACTTCTGACCGACATACACTACAAACCCACTGACTCACGTGGCTATCTGGACTACACGTCTTCCCACCCTGCCCCCTTTAAAGACTCCATCCCCTACTCCCAATTCCTCCGCCTACGCCGCATCTGTTCCCAGGATGAGACGTTCCACACCAGGGCATCGGAAATGTCCTCGTTCTTCAGGGAACGGGGATTCCCCTCCGCCACCATAGATGAGGCTCGCACCAGGGTCTCATCCATACCCCGCAACAATGCTCTCTCTCCCCATCCCCGCACTCGCAACAAGGGCAGAGTCCCCCTAGTCCTCACCTTTCACCCCACCAGCCGGCAAATACAACAAATCATCCTCCGCCATTTTCGCCACCTCCAACGTGACCCCACCACTCGCCACATCTTCCCATCTCCCCCCATGTCTGCCTTCCGCAAAGACCGCTCCCTCCGCAACTCCCTTGTCAATTCTTCCCTTCCCTCCCGTACTACCCCCTCCCCGGGCACTTTCCGTTGCAACCGCAAGAAATGCAACACCTATCCCTTCACCTCCCCCCTCGACTCCATTCAAGGACCCAAGCAGTCGTTCCAGGTGCGACAAAGGTTCACCTGTATCTCCTCCAACCTCATCTACTGCATCCGCTGCTCTAGATGTCAGCTGATTTACATCGGCGAGACGAAGCGGAGGTTGGGCGATCGTTTCGCCGAACACCTCCGCTCAGTCCGCACTAACCAAGCTGAACTCCCGGCGGCTCAGCACTTCAACTCCCCCTCTCATTCCCAATCCGACCTCTCTGTCCTGGGTCTCCTCCATTGCCAGAGTGAGCAACACCGGAAATTGGAGGAACAGCACCTCATATTCCGCCTGGGTTGCTTGCGTCCGGATGGCATGAACGTTGAATTCTCCCAATTTTGCTAGCCCTTGCTGTCTCCTCCCCTTCCTTAACCCTCGAGCTGTCTCCTCCCATCCCCCCGCCCTCGGGCTCCTCCTCCTCCCTTTTCCTTCCTTCTCCACCCCCCCCCCCCCCCACCCCCACCCCCCATCAGTCTGAAGAAGGGTTTCGGCCCGAAACGTCGCCTATTTCCTTCGCTCCATAGATGCTGCTGCACCCGCTGAGTTTCTCCAGCATTTTTGTGTACCTTCAATCTTCCAGCATCTGCAGTTCCTTCTTGAACATGAAGGGTTGTAAGCTCACTTGGCGTGACAGGCAGAGTTAGCTGGGTTTAGCGCTGTTTCTCTGCGCTGGCCCGCCTGCCGACCAAAGATCCTATAGCGGAGGATCTTTGCTGCCGACCTCTCTGGCCACCCGTGGGGGGGGGGGGGGGGGTACTCGGGTGGGGACGGGACAGCGACGGAGAGCCGGCCGGGATCATCCTGGCTGCGGATGAAGCGCAGGTCTGTGCCACGTCTCCCCCTCCAATCACCGCACTCTATCCTCGTCCCCCCCCCCCACTCCTCCCTCCTCCAATCATCGCGCTGAATCATGTCCCGCCCCCATTGCCTGCTGACCGACGTCTCTATCCTCCAATCGGCGCACTCGATCATCAGTCCCACCCCTACTGTCTCGCGAAAAGCGGAGATTTCACCGGATTGTCCCCTCTGTCCCCCCCGGGTTTTCCGCCCGGCTCGATTGTAATCATGTATTGTCTTTCCGCTGACTGGTTAGCACACAACAAAAGCTTTTCACTGTACACTACATAGTACATAGAATAGTGCCTGGTCCTGAGGTCCACTATTCTATGTTCTATGTAATGGAGCGAGGGCGGCCACGGTGGCGCAGCGGTAGAGTTGCTGCCTTGCATCGAATGCAGCGCCGGAGACCCGGGTTCGATCCCGACTACGGGTGCTGTCTGTATGGTGTTTGAACGTCCTCCCCGTGACCTGCGTGGGTTTTCTCCGAGATCTTTGGTTTCCTCCCGCAATCTAAAGACGTACAGTTTGTAGGTTAATTGGCTTGTTAATGTAAAAAATGTCCCTAGTGTGTGCAGGATAGTGCTAGTGTGCGGGGATCGCTGGTCGGCGCGGACCCGGTGGGCCGAAGGGCCTGTTTCCTCACTGTATCTCTAAACAAAATTAAACTAAATGTGCAATACAAGATACAAGATACATTTATAAATACAATTCCCATACAGCCTACAAACAGATGGCACAGTGAAATGAAATTCCCATACAGCCATACAATAAAAATAAGGGACACAACACACTATAGAGTTTGACATAAAACATCCCCGCACAGCAGAATCAGAGTTTCCCACTGTGTGGGAAGGCACCAAAGTCAGTCTCTTCCTCCATTGTTCCCCGTGGTCAGGGCCTCCCCAAGCCCTCCGCAGTTGCCGCTACGGGCGGCCCGATGTTCAGGACCGCTCGCCGGGGTGTTGTAAGTCCGACGTCGGGGCTGCGGGACGTCCTCAGCGGCGTGGACACCAGAGTCGGCCCCCTCCTACCGGAGTCGGCGGCTCCCAAAGTCCGCAGGCCACTCCGGGTGGAGACCCGCTGCCCCAGGACTCCGTGTTGGCGATCAGCGCCGCCCGCGTTGGAAGCTCTTCCAAACCAGAGCTCCACGATGTTGGAGCAGCGGCCCAATGCTCCGGAGCTCCAACCGGCGACCCAGGTAGGCATCGCCCGCTCTGCGGTGACTCCAGCGCTGCGCCGCCACTGTAGCAGCCCTGGTCCGGTTCCCGGTCCCCGGCAGGAAAGGCCGCTCCGATCCAGCTGGTAGGCCGCGAGGTGGGGGGCGAGGACGCGACTCGGAGAAATAGTCGCGTCCCCGCCAGGAAGAGACTAGGAGACGGTTTCCCCCTTACCCTGCCCCCCTCCCCCACATAGAAAAGTAAACGTTTCCCCCAACACAAGACTTTAGACTAACTAAAAATAATTTAAAAAAGATAGAAATAACAGACAGGCTGTAGGCAGAGGCTGCTGCCAGTGCAGCGCCCCAGTGCAGCACCCCCAGTGCAGCGCCCCCAGTGCAGCGCCCCCAGTGCAGCGCCCCCAGTGCAGCACCCCCCAATGCAGCGCCCCCAGTGCAGCGCCCCCCCAGTGCAACGCCCCCAATGCAGCGCCCCAGTGCAGCGCCCCCAGTGCAGCGCCCCCTGCCAGTGCAGCGCCCCCAGTGCAGCGCCCCCAGTGCAGCGCCCCCAGTGCAGTGCCCCCAGTGAACTAAACTCAGGTATTTAACAAAAGTGGTGCTTAAGAGGCTTGTAGATAGGCACATGGCTATGCAGGGAATGGAGGGACATGGACTACACGCGGGCAGAGATGAGTTTTTAATTTTTGATCATGATGAGCGTGGACATTGTGAGCCGATGGGCCTGTTCCTGAGGTGCACTATTCTATGTTCTACGTAACGTAGGCTCTTGAAACTGGAACAAACATATTCAACCAGTGATCCCACAGATCACTCTGCACAACCCGACCGAAACACAACAAACATTACACCTTGGCTTTGCAGTGTGTGTGTGTGTGTGTGTGTGTGTGTGTGTGTGTGTGTGTGTGTGTGTGTGTGTGTGTGTGTGTGTGTGTGTGTGTGTGTGTGTGTGTGTGTGTGTGTGTGTGTGTGTGTGTGTTCCACTCTAACAGTCGCCATTCCAGTTCCCGGTTATTCAGGCGACTACTGTCAACTTGACAGTCGCCGGCAGTCCGCTGAAAAGCCGCCTAAGTGGGACAGGCCCATTCAACGGTTGTCATTCAACGATATATACTTGCATCTTTTTCTGTAAAACAGATTTCTTCATCATGAAAGGACCATTCAATTTTACAAAGTAGTTTAATAAAGTTGCTTATGGAGGCCTTCTTTTCCTTTCTCACCACCGAAAGCTCGAAAAGTGGCAAGTGTTTAAGAAACACAATTAAAATCAGATTCGCGCAAAATTCATTTGGACCACGTCAGGTCAATGGATGAGAGGTTTCAAAATGAAGAAATGTTTTATTAATGTGGCGCAGTAGCAAATAAAAACCACAATTTTTCCATAAATATTCAAACACAATGCATTTGAGTTGAATACATATTTTTGAAAAACGTCATTGTGCATGCTAATCTTTAAGAGGATGAAAAGCCAGAAAGCATGACAACACATTTATCTTATAATGAAGAAGTACCTTGATGAAGTATAATGAATTTGTACTTCTGCTTGCCTTAGCAAGATTTAAAAGCTCATTGGTTTCCTATTCATCTGCTTGAAATTAAATTCAATGTAGCCTTTTCAACAATCCAACCCGATTACTGAATTTGCCAATAAGCCAAATCCCTGATTTACATGCTTGTACAATTATTTTTCTAATAAGGCCACCCCAATTTTTATCCGTTTCTGCATCCCTGGTTTTATCTCTAGCACAGTGAGAATTTTGCGATACTTAGTTATAAATATAAAAATTGGAAAATGAGAAAAAAAAGCTTTAATTAAATATAAATACCATGCTTGCACTATTATCCGTTCCTAAGCGATGCCACCAGAGTGAACAAGGCTTCAAGCATAACCTAAGTTACCGTAAATGTCCTGCTGACTTTGAGTGTAAGAAGGAACTGCAGATGCTGGTTTAAATCAAAGGTAGACACAAAATGTTGGAGTAACTCAGCAGGTCAGGCAGCATCTCTGGAGAGAAGGAATGAGTGCTGCCTGACCTGCTGAGTTACTCCAGCATTTTGTGTCTACCAACTGATTTTAATGCCTGCCTATCAATAGCCTCTTATTACTTTCCATGACAGACCAGACCTAAAATCAATGTCAGTGCACTCTTCAAAAGAGAGGGTAGACAAAAATGCTGGAGAAACTCAGCAGGTGAGGCAGCATCTATGGAGCGAAGGAAATAGGCAACGTTTCGGGTCGAGACCCTTCTTCACACTGATGTGGGGGTGGGGGGGGCGCGGGAAGAAGAAAGATAGAGGCAGAGACAGTGGGCTGTGGGAGAGCTGGGGAGGGGAGGGTAAAGAAGGAGTAAGCAGGGACTACCTTAAATTGGAGAAGTCGATGTTCATACCGCTGGGGTGTAAACTACCCAAGCAAAATATGAGGTGCTGCTCCTCCAATTTACAGTGGGCCTCACTCTGGCCATGGAGGAGGCCCAGGACAGAAAGGTCGGATTCGGAATGGGAGGGGGAGTTGACGTGCTGAGCTACCGGGAGATCAGGTTGATTATTGCGAGAGGTGTTCGGCGAAGCGATCTCGTGCTTGGTCTCGCCGATGTAGAGGAGCTGATACCTAGAGCAGCGGATGCAATAGATGAGGTTGGAGGAGGTGCAGGTGAACCTCTGCCTCACCTGGAAAGACTGCTTGGGTCCTTGGATGGAGTCGAGGGGGGAGGTAGAGTGTAGCATTTCCTGCGGTTGCAAGGGAAAGTACCAGGGGAGGGGGTGGTTTGGGTGGGAAGGGACAAATTGACCAGGGAGTTACGGAGGGAGTGGTCTCTGCGGAAAGCCGAAAGGGGAGGAGATGGGAAGATGCGACCAGTGGTGGGATCCCGTTGGAGGTGGCGAAAATGTCAGAGGAATATATGTTGTATGTGACGGCTGGAAGGGTGGAAGGTGAGGACAAGGGGGACTCTGCCCTTGTTACGAGTAGGGGGATGGGGAGTGAGTAGCAGAGCTACGGGATATAGAAGAGACCCTGGTGAGAGCCTCATCTGTAGTAGAAGAGGGAAATCCCTGTTCCCTAAAGAATGAGGACATTTCCGATGCTCTGGTTTGGAACACCTCATCCTGGGTGCAGATGCGGCGTAGACGGAGGAATTTGGAGTAGGGGTTAGAGTCCTTACAGGAAGCAGGGTGGGAAGAAGTGTAGACCAGATAGCCATGGGAGTCGGTGGGTTTATAGTTTTACAGTAGTCTGTCACCTGCGATGGAGATAGTGAGGTCTAGAAACGGTAGGGAGATGTCGGAAATGGTCCGTTACTTCAAAAGAGAGCGTGAGTTCATTCCAATGCCCTCGCTAAAATGGATTATTTCACCAAAATCCCCAACACAGTTTAATTAATCATCGCCTCAGTATTACTCCTTGAAACTCCTAGTCCAGATCATGGTTGCCCTGTTTCCATTAGAAAAAGCTTTAAAAGAACCTACATGGCCGTGAAGTGCTTTGTGATGTCCTGTGACTGAAAGGAAGTAAAACCAAGTGACGGCACAGTGGAGCAGCTGTTAGAGCTGCCACCTCACTGCCTCGGGGATCGAGCCTGACCTGTCCATGCGGAGATGGCACGTTCTCTCCGTCACCGCGTGGGTTTCCTCCGGGTGCTCCAGTTTCCTCCCACATCCCAAAGACGTCGGGGTTTGTAGGTTAATTGGTCCTCTGTAAATTGTCACTCGGGCATATGGAGTGGATTGTGCTCCTCACCAACTCTGTAAGGGACTTTAATGTTTCCCACCACTGCAGAGACACGCTAGCTCGAGAATTGCTTGAGGTTCGTGCTTCCGACAAGCCGTGTTTGTTGATCAAACAGAGCAGGTTGACTTTTCTTGTGCCCAGTGGATTCTTTGAACAGCACCTCCAAAAAGGTCAGAATGGCACACACCGCTTCCTTGAGATCCTTGCAGGCGACTTCCAAAGCCAATGAAATACATTCGGTGACACAGCTGCTGCCTCACTGTGCCAAGGGCCCAGGTTCGATCCTGATGTCGGGTGCTGTCTGTGTGGAGTTTGCACGTTCTCCCAGTGATTTCATGGGTTTCCTCCGGGTGTTCCGCATTCCTCCCGCAGCCGAAAGACGTGCAGATTTGTTGGTTAATTGGCTTCTATTAAAATTACACCTCCTCTGGCAGCTTGTTCCATGCACCCACCACCCTTTGTGTGAAAACGTTACCTCTCAGATTCCTATTAAATCTTTTCCCCTTCACCTTAAACCTATGTCCTCTGGTCCTCGATTCCCCTACTCTGGGCAAGAGACTCTGTGCATCTACCCGATCTATTCCTCTCATGATTTTATACACCTCTGTAAGAACCCCCTCATCCTCCTGCGCTCCATGGAATAGAGACCCAGCCGACTCAACCTCTCCCAGAAGCTCAGACCCTCTAGTCCTGGCAACATCCTCTCTGTATCCTTTCCAGATAATAGCATTATCTGATTAGATAAGATGCAAAACAAATCTTTTCACTATACCTCAGTACAGGTGTCAATAATAACCCCCAACCTGTTAAAAGCAGCGTGTGAATACTAGCCAGAATACTGGTGAATTACAGAAACATTTTTAGTTTTTTTTAACTTTCCTGCTTGTGCATAAATCTAGTGGGAGTAATTTTCCAGACGTTGGAAGCAGGAAGCAGACACATAAATAGTGCCAGTGGAAAACACCAGAGCTTATTCTGAGTAAATGTTTTAGTCTTTCATTACTGGGGCCCTGTGTGTAAACAAGCCACATCTACAGAACTATAATCAACTCTAATTCACTGTGGTCTCATCAAGTCCGCCAAACCTTTAAATATTTGCCCAAAAAATAGTCTTTGGCCTCATCTCCGAAACTATTCTCCAGAAAAGAATGAATATGGAACAAGCTTCTCTAGGTCAGGTCAGGTCAGGTCGGGGGGGGGGGGGGGGGGGGGGGGGGGGGGGAGGGAGCCATTCACTAATCCCATGCACCTGCTCCATGGTCGGATAGTCGGCGACTAAACCGTCTCCCCCACCTGGTTTGCCAGGTGAGGAGGGGGTTGTGGACCCCCAGCAGGACCAAAAACAACACCTGTCAAAGGGCGAATGAGCCTCTAGCGAGCTGACGGCCATCCACACTTCAGTAGAAGTTGCGATCATTGTCGTACGCAGCATTGTAAGGAACGATGATAAAGCACACACACACCAAAATCCTATACTTCCAGCGGCGGAAGTCCGCAGGAACTGGAGGACCGAGATGTGTGGTGCGTCCGTCACCGTTCCCGTCGGAAACCAGCACCACTGCGTCGCTAATGTTTTCAACGATGATGAATGAATGACTATTCTCCAACTCCTACCACACATTCAGATGCAGCAGAAAACAAAGTTGCACATTACCCTGTTAGTCACAAGTTTTGAAGACGAAGAAAATGGGCGGTACAGTGGTGCAGCTGGAAGAGCTGTCACCTCACAGCGACAGAAACGCAAGTTCGATCCTGACCTTGGGTGCAATCCGAGTCGAGTTTGACTTGCATTTAGTTAATGGTCACAAGTACCGAGGTACAGTGAAAATGTTTTGTTGCAATAAACAATAGGTGCAGGAGTAGGTCGTTCGGCCCTTCGAGCCCGCACCGCCATTCACTATAATCATGGCTGATCATCCACAATCAGCAACCCGTTCCCACCTTCTTCCCATATCCTTTCTCTCCGCTACCTTCAAGAGATCTATCTAACTCTCTCTTGAAAGCCTCCAGGGAATTGGCCTCCACTGCCTTCCACTGCCTGCGGGCCTAGCAGTCAGCGGAATGACAATACATGATTACAGTCGAGCCATCCACAGTGTACAGATACATGATAAAGGGCTTAGCGTGAATAACATGTGTTTGTTCTCCCTGTGACAGCATGGGTTTGCTCCGGTGTCTTCCCACATCCCAAAGACGTGCGGGTTTGTACACTAATTGGCCTGTGTAAATTCCCCCTCGTGTGTAGAGATGGATGCAAACGCGCAATGATGTAGAACTGATGCGAACCTGTGATCGATGGTCGGCGTGGGCTCGGCGGGCCAATGGACCCACTTCTGTACCGTATTTCAAAAATTAAATATTATCTTCAATGAGACTACCTCTGTATTTTCAGATCTGTTCAATGCTTTTTTTTACGGCACAAGTATAAATCGCATCAAATATTCAAAAGCTCCTTGACTGCAGGCTGTTAAACATGCTCAGCCTGATATGCATGAATAATGGTTAAATATGCTCCAATTTAAATTTTCAGGCTCAAAGGAACAGATTAATGTGGATGCAGCCATTCCTCGGGCTCTGTTTACTCTGCTTTTCTTTATCCCTTTGATGCTCAAAATGTATAAGTAATTATTTGGCGGTAAATTTTGCAAACTTCAGATGAACCTTGAAAAAAGGTTTCCAGAAACCAGACAAAATTATATGATGGAAATAGGAGTCAAGGTTTTACCAGTTAGATCATTGCAAGTATTGTTACAATTGGGTGGCACGGTGGTGCAGGGGTAGAGTTGCTGTCTTACAACGCCAGAGACCCGGGTTCGATCCTGACTACGGGTGCTGTCTGTACAGAGTTTGTAGGTTCTCCTCTTGACCAGTGTGGATCCACAGTTTCCCTCCCCCCCCACTCTAAAGATGTACAAGTTTGGAGGTTAATTGGCTTCGGAAAATTGTAACTTGACCCAAGTGTATGTAGGATTGGGTTAGTGTGTGGGGATTCCTGGTCGGTAAAGACTCGATGGGCTGAATGGCTTACATAGAAAAATTACAGTGCCCTCCATGATGTTTGGGACAAAGACCCATCATTTATTTATTTGCCTCTGTACTCCACAATTTGAGATTTGTAATAGAAAAAATCACATGTGGTTAAAGTGCACATTGACGAGGAAACACTTTTTCTCACAGAGAGTGGTGAGTCTGTGGAATTCTCTGCCTCAAAGGGCGGTGGAGGCAGGTTCTCTGGATACTTTCAAGAGCGAGCTAGATAGGACTCTTAAAAAATAGCAGTCAGGGGATATGGGGAGAAGGCAGGAACGGGGTACTGATTGGGGATGATCAGCCACGATCACATTGAATGGTGGTGCTGGCTCAAAGGGCCGAATGGCCTACTCGTGCACCTATTGTCTATTGTCTATTGTCAGATTATATTAAAAGCCATTTTTATACATTTTGGTTCACCGTGTAGAAATTTCAGCAGTGTTTTTTGTATTCTTGTATTGTATTGTATTGTATTGTATTCAAATTTATTGTCATTGTCTCAGTTAGAGACAACTAAATGAATTTCCCTTACAGGCAGTATCATAAAAAAGACTCGAATAATAGTCGCGTCTTCACCAGGAAGCGGCTGAAGGACGGTATCCCCCGCACCGTACCTTCTTCCCCCACATCAAAACACAAAAAAACCACAAAAAAACACACTTTTACATAACTAAATATGTAACTAAATTTACACATAGTCCCCCCATTTCAGGGCACCATAATGTTTGGGCACATGGCTTCACATGCATTTGGAATTGGGTGTGTTTACTTGCCTCCTTAATGCAGGTATAAGAGAGCTCTCAGCACCTAGTCTTTCCTCCAGTCTTTCCATCACCTTTAGAAACATTTATTGCTAACATGAGGACTAAAGTTGTGCCTATGAAAGTCATAGAAGCCATTATGAGACTGAGAAACACGAATAACACTATTAGAGACATCAGCCAGACGTTAGGCTTACCAAAATCAACTGTTTGGAACATCATTAAGAAGAAAGAGAGCACTGGTGAGCTTACTAATCGCAAAGGGACAGCTGATGACAGAAGAATTCTCTCTATAAAAAAGAAAAATCTCCAAACACCTGTCCGACAGATCAGAAACACTCTTCAGGAGACAGGTGTGGATCTATCAATGACCACTGTCTGCAGAATACTTCATGAACAGAAATAGAGGCCACACTGCAAGATGCAAACCACTGGTTAGCCACAAAAATAGGATGACCAGGTTACAGTTTGTCAAGAAGTACTTAAAAGAGCAACCACAGTTCTGGAAAAAGGTCTTGTGGACAGATGAGACGAAGATTAACTTATATCAGAGTGATGGCAAGAGCAAAGTATGGAGGAGAGAAGGAACTGCCCAAGATCCAAAGCATACCACGTCATCTGTGAAACACTGTGGTGGGGGTGGTTATGGCCTGGGTATGTATGGCTGCTGAAGGTACTGACTCACTTATCTTCATTGATGATACAACTGCTGATGGTAGTAGCATAATGAATTCTGAAGTGTAGACACATCCCATCTGCTCAAGTTCAAATTAAACGAATTGGCTGGTGGTTCAGTCTACAGCAATGCTCCCAAACATACTGCTAAAGCAACAAAAGAGTTTTTCAAAGCTGAAAAATGGTCAATTCTTGAGTGGCCATGTCAATCACCCAATCTGTACCCAATTGAGCGCCTTTTATCTGCTGAAGGGGACTAGCCCCCAAAACAAGCATAAGCTAAAGATGGCTGCAATACAGGCCTGGCAGAGCATCACCATAGAAGACACCCAGCAACTGGTGATGTCCATGAATCGCAGACTTCAAGCAGTCATTGCATGCAAAGGATATGCAACAAAATACTAAACATGACTACTTTCATTGACATGACATTGCTGTGCCCCAAACATTACAGTGCCCTGAAATGGGAGGACCATAGGGCCCGTCCCACTTGGGCGTAATTTGCGCGTCTTTTACGTGACATCATTTACGCGTCATGACGCAAGCGTCGTGATGTGCACGTGATGCGCGCCTGGTGTGCATTATGCGTGCATGGTGCGTGGTGACGTAGGCAGTGACGTCCCAGAATTTTGGGATGTACAAAATCTTTGTGCGCCATCTGCGTGACGCGCAAATGAAGCCCGTGGGACAGGGCATTATGTGTAAACACTGCTGTAATTTCTGCATGGTGAAACCAAAATGTATAAAAATGGCCTTTATTAAAATCTGACAATGTGCGCTTTAACCACATGTGATTTTTTCTATTACAAATCTCAAATTGTGGAGTACAGAGGCAAATAAATAAATGATGGGTCTTTGTCCCAAACATTATGGAGAGCACTGTTGGTGCAGGAATAGGCCAATTGGCCCTTCGAGCCAGCACCGCCATTCAATGTTAATGTTATTTATAATTATTGCATAAAGAATTATTGTATCCAACTGAGAGATTCACAGATCAGCAAGGTGAGATCTCCCAGGTGCATCTTTGTAGTGTACGTAAAGGGGGTTTCTATACCAGCACTCTTATGCCTGTATTTTGGGAAAGGCTGCCACATTGTCAAAATCTTGCATTGGCCTGAGGCACAATGCCGCAGCTGTTAGAGCTGCTGCCTCACAGCACCAGAGACCCATGTCCGATCCTGATCTCAGGTGCTGTCTGTGTAGAGTTTGCATGTTCTCCCAGTGGTGCTCCGATTTCCTCCCACATCCCAAAGACGTGCGGGTTTGCAGGTTAATTGGCCCTCTGTTAAATTGTCCCGAGTGTGTCGGGAGTGGATGATAAAGTGGGAAAACGTGGAACTAGTGTGAACGGGTGATGAATTGTCGATGAGGACTCGATTCCACGCCCTGTTTCAATTCAATCTATAACGAGCCTGCACTTGACATTGCAGGAAGTCACAGATCTCAGGAAGGACATGGAATGCAGTCTCAATGTTGCCCTTGAGAGAACAACGTTTCAGGGGATAGACACTAAATGCTGGAGTAACTCGGCAGGCCAGGCAGCATCACTGGAGAAAAGGAGCAAGTGACATTTTAGGTCGAGATTCTTCTTCAGACTGAGACTCAGGGGAGAGATATGAAGAGATACAGAACAAATCAAAGCCGGCACCTCGTGGATGTTGAGAGCAGACTTCAGGGGAACTGGCTGAGAAAATCTGCTTGTTTTCAGACTGGTGAATTTGAAAATCCCACAGCAGATCAACTTTGTCTCCTAGATTAGTTGCAATCATTTTGTGTTGTTTTACACCAGAAAATTAGCACCCAGGCTAACACTGCCTGTCCCGCTGAGTTACTCCAGCGTTTGGTGTATGTCTAACACTGCTGCAACCTTGGAGTTGAATTTGTTATTGGGCACGAAGATGTTGTACTTTTACATTATGTGAGTCGTCACTAGGACAACGTGCTCTGCGAGCTATGCAAGCCAACTTGCAGCTTCTTGACTTTCGATACATCCATCTGTATGCTCATTTATTTACTCCCACTCTTGGTGATCGAATATAAAGATTAAAGGGCCTGTCCCACTTCTGCGATTTTTTCGGCAACTTGCCGGGCACCCGTCATAGTCACAGCAGGTCGCCGAAAATGTTCAACATGTTGAAAATCCAGTGGCGACCAGAACAAGGTGCGACTCTTTGGGCGGCTACTCGCCACCTCACAGGCGACATGTCGACACGTGATGCCTGTTTGGTCGTGAGTAGTCGCCCAAAGAGTCGTATCTTTTTCTGGTCCCCGCTGGATTTTCAACATTTTGAAAATTTACAGCAACCTGCTGCGATTATGATGGGCACCGGCAAGTCACCAAAAACAAATTGTGTAAGTGGGACAGGCCCTTTAGAATCAGTCTGAAGAAGGGTTTCGGCCCGAAACGTTGCCTATTTCCTTCGCTCCATAGATGCTGCTGCACCCGCTGAGTTTCTCCAGCATTTTTGTGTACCTTTAGAATTTATGTTCAACTCGTTCAAAAATGTTTTACAAAGACCATAGAAAGATGTCTCTTACCAACAGTAGCTCGTGGACAATACAAGTTGCAAGCACCATTTAGTGTCCAAGCAAAACCTTTTCTCATGCTATTCACTGCTACCCGCTTGCCTTGAATATTGCCTTTTGAAACATAACTGATTGTAAGTCTTCCCCTCGTCCTGGTGCAATTACCTTTTTCAGTGCAGGTACTTAAAGGCATTCGACAGACCCATAAGCCAGCCGTGACTGTGTCCTCAATACCGTTTTTATCCATTAATATTAGTTGCTTCAATAGTTTAGTTAGGAGATAGAGCGCAGAAACAGGCACTTTGGCCGACCGAAACCATGCCGACTTGCGATCCCCGCACACTAAATCTCTAATACACACACTAGGGAATTTACAGTTTTACCAAGCCAATTAACCTACAAACCTGTACATCTTTGGAATTTGGGAGTGAATACACATGGTTTATTTATCCAATTTTAATATTTTTAATTGTTTTGGTTCATTGCAAAGTGATATTTTAAATTTTAAAATTAAAAGATGAAAAAAAAATTATTTAACGTGCTGGAATGTTTTTTTCTTAAATACTTCTGCCAGATCCAGGATAATGTATTGTAATATTTTATAATGTAAAGTTAGTGGTTATGCCATGATGACGTTCCCAAGGTAACAGGGAGCAGGTTAATTAAGTTGCATGCACTCTGAGGGAAAAGATGTTGCTATCCTCATTCAAGGCAAGATTATTAAAATATAGAATAAAATGAAGGGAAAGGGAGCATATTTGCACTCATTAGAATGAAGAACATTTTGTTCATATTGAACATATTGTTCATAAAATTCTACTCCACGGAATAAGTGTATCTAATTTTAATGAGGACAAAAAAAAAACTTTGCCTCGGTGGAAGAGATAATAAAGTAATTCCTATTGCAGCAGCCGAGATAATGTCTACATGGAACTAGCATTGGGAGTTTGATCTTCGATATATACAAATAAAACAGCGGAAAGACCACAAAGAAAGACGTTCTAATCGCTGGATGTCACCGTGATCTTCACACTACCATACGGCAGCCTAATAATAAAACATGCATGTTTCATAGCACTAATCAGAATTGCAGACATCCATCTTACTATTAGAATTTTGAAGTTACAAGGACTCAGATTTTACTTTAGTTCAGAGTTACAGTGCGGAAACAGGCCCTTCGGCCCACCAAGTCTCACCCAAACTCTATTTCCATCCTATTTATTAACAGGATGTTGCAAAAATAATAACATTTCTATTTTTTCCTTACTTGGTCCCACAGACAGTTCAGTAGGGGCGTCAAAAAGCCACCACTTTTTTTTTCATTGGGCATTTTTTTTAAAGTTCAAATTAACATTATATTAGAACCTAATAACACAGTCAAGGATTCATGAGGGTAGTATGGCACAGATTTAGATAATGGTTTTTAATCGTCAAAGAAAGTATCATAGCCCAAGATGCCTCCCAGTAATTTATGCTTGTGTACCCAGTAGCTTTTTTTTTAGTTTTTAAAGATACAGGGCGAAACAGGCCCTTTGGCCCACTGAGTCTGCACCGACCAACGTTGCCTGCACACGTAATAATAATAATAATAATGGATGGGATTTATATAGCGCCTTTCTAATACTCAAGGCGCTTTACATCGCATTATTCATTCACTCCTCAGTCACACTCGGTGGTGGTAAGCTACTTCTGTAGCCACAGCTGCCCTGGGGCAGACTGACGGAAGCGTGGCTGCCAATCTGCGCCTACGGCCCCTCCGACCACCACCAATCACTCACACACATTCACACACAGGCAAAGGTGGGTGAAGTGTCTTGCCCAAGGACACAACGACAGTATGCACTCCAAGCGGGATTCGAACCGGCCACCTTCCGGTTGCCAGCCGAACACTTAGCCCATTGTGCCATCTGTCGTCCCAACTGCCCTGCACACTGCCCTGCACACACTTGGGACAAATTTACATTTATACCAAGCCAATTAACCAACAAACCTCTGTGGGAGGGAACCGAAGATCTCGGAGAAAACCCACCCAGGTCACGGGGAGAACGTACAAACTCCGTACGGACAAGAACTGATAGGTCAGGATTGCCTTATCCGCCCGGGTCTCTGGTGCTGTAAGGAAGTAGCTCTACTGCTGCGCTGCCATGCAGTCCATGCAAAAAGCAAAGGTAGTTTTCCACAATAGAGCAGACCAACTTAAATCCGACTAAACATAGCAGATTTTCTCTCTGAAGAGTGCCTAAATATTAAACATCTCTCATCGGTATGAAAAAATACAATGTGATTAATATGATAGAATTAATAAAAAGTGCAATATTGCATAAACAGAATGATTAATCACACTTTGTGCAATTCATTCTCACATTAAACTTTGTCTGATGACTTCATTTATTCAACTCTTCAGTTATAGAACTTAATTATTGTTGCAGTAATAAAAATATACAACATTTAATAAAGGTTGGTGTAGACTGGCAAAGTTTGACATCAATACAGACACATAAACCGATGTTTAGGAAGCCAAATATCTTGCAATCTTCCCGCAAAATAAAAACAAAAATATCTCTGCCGTGATTGCACCCGAACGGTCGGAATTGTCCTAATATTTTAAACGATTGTCCTTGTTAATAATTCAATAACTGATGTTTGGAGTGATTGGTACAATATAATCCTCCGTTACACTGTGGAGGTGGGTGGTCGGCTGCGTGCCTCAGGAGAAAGCCAAAATCCCAATTTGGAATGTCGCGGGTCACCAATGTAGCGACTTTGTGATCAAACGGTTACTTTATCTGGTGAGATATGTTTGACATACATGTGCGTTTGGGACTCTAACATATTGAGCCATTGCTGCTGAGAGAGGGTGTTGACTCGAGCTCCGCTACCTGCTGACTCATGATCTCAAGGTAAGATCTGCTGATGTAGCAGGACACTCCCCTTAACCCATGACGTCACGTGACTGTCCTCGTAACCACTGACGAGGGTTCGACAGTAAGTGGTCTGACCATCAGGTGACGGCACAATGCTATCATTCTCAGATACCAGTCTTCTGTGGCCAGATAATTCGGATTATGTTGATTAACTCGGTTATATTCCACAATCTATTCGTGTGGAAACAGGAAATTGCAGATGCTGGTTTACAGAAAAGGGCACAAAGTGCTGGAGTAACACAGCGGGACAGGCAGCATCTCTGGAGAACATGGATAGGTGACGTTTCTGGTTGGGACCGTTATTCAGGGTCAAATGAACCTAGACACTCCATTGTTGCTCTTCAGCTCCAAGCAACCTAGTTTAGTTTTGGTTTAGAGATACAGCGCAGAAACCCCATGGCCCACCGAGTCCACGCCAGCCACCACCCTGTACACCAACACTATCCAACACACCAGGGATTATTTTACATTTTTCACCAAAGCCAATTAACCTACAAACCTGCTTGACTTTGGAGTGTGGGAGGAAACCAGAGCACCCGGAGAAAACTCACGAGGTCATGGGGAGTACGTACAAACTTCACAGATAGCAGCCATCGATCTATCTCTGCCTTAAAAATATACACTGACTTGGCCTCCACTGCCTTCTGTGGCAAAGAATTCCACAGATTCACCACCCTCTGGCTAAAGTAATTTCTCCTCATCTCCTTCCTAAAAGAACGTCCTTTAATTCTGAGGCTATGACCTCTAGTTTCAGGCTCTCAATAGACAATGGACAATAGGTGCAAGAGTCGGCCATTCAGCCCTTCGAGCCCTATTTTAATTCAAGGTCTCTACAAGCAGGTTCAAAAACTAGGAGCAAAAGTGAACGCAGACCAAAACAAAAAGTTTTTTTTCAAGAAATGGCAGCACTGTCATTTTTTGTTTAGTGACGATAACTAAAGCTATATAAGACAATGGGAGCATTACTGATTGAGGTCCTGCCGATGTTCTCAAGAGGCTTCTTTTTCAAATTGATTTGCTCACCAGAATGAGAATCCAGTTTGCAATGATATGCCTTGTTATCTTCTAAATTACATTGAAGATTTGTGTTGCAAACCTTTTCCGAGATGGACACTTCTCCGGTATTCATTACAACTCCTGGAAATAATTTTCCAATCACTTTCCAGTGATCTTGCAGAAAATTCCCAGAATGGAGATGACTGAATTTTGCAGATCAGACTCCATGGTTTTATCAACATCACTGTTGACATTTTTACCACAAAACATCACCTCAAATTCCCGAATTTTCGTCAACATAACCCATCGGGGCAGCAGCCTATCTGGATCGGAGGATGTGCTGATATTTGTTACAAGAGCGGGTCTCTTTATCAACTCCTTCTCAACAATAACTTTCCTCTTTATAACAAAAAAAACAATTTCTATTCGCAAGCTACTAATGAATCTGAAGAAGGGTCTCGACCCGAAACATCACCTATTCCTTCGCTCCATAGATGCTGCCTCACCCGCTGAGTTTTTCCAGCATTTTTATCTCCCTTCGATTTTTCAAACATCTGCAGTTCCTTCTTAAACAATGAATCTGATTCCATCACTCTATGACTGGGGCGGCACTGTGGCGCAGCGGTAGAGTTGTTGCTTCACAGCGCCAGAGACCGTGGTTTGATCCTGACTACGGGTGCTGTCTGCACGGAGTTTGCACGTTCTCCCCCCGTGACCTGCGTGGGCTTTCTCCAGATGCTCACTTTTCCTCCTGCACTCCAAAGACGTGCAGGTTTGCAGGTTAATTGGCTTCAGTAAAATTGTCCCAAGTGTGTAGGATAGTGCCAGTATACGGGGTAATCGCTGGTCACCCTAGTGTGTAGGATAGTGCCAGTATACGGGGTAATCGCTGGTCATCCTAGTGTGTAGGATAGTGCCAGTATACGGGGTAATCGCTGGTCATCGCTGTTCATCTGCACCACCTTGCAATACGCAGGAGCAGGTTCATTGGCTTTTTGTAACCCGTCCTCGGTGTGCAGGGTAGAACTAGCGTATGGGTGATCGCTGGTCGCTGTGGTCTCAGCGGGCCGAAAGGTCCTGTTTCCATGTTGTGTCTCTAAACCATTCTAAACAATAAGATATGCTACATAATTTGAGACTGAGAATCTAAGACAAGTTTTGTGCTGTGTCACAGATTTTTGCAATACATGATAGTTCTCACTTCTGATGCTGTTTATTAATGCAAGCTTTAAATCCTCGCAATTGAGAGAGACAAGAGCCATCTATCACTGTCTCAACATTGAGCAGTGTGAAATTCCCTGAGCTGTGCATATAGTAACAATTTGGCACATGTCACAAATCCCATGAAAGATAGCTCTGCTTGTTAATAGACCCTTATGTTCTAATAAGAGAGACCTTCTCTTGGCATGATAATAATGGATCGGCTAGATACAACTCCTTCTGCAGTTGTACAGAGCCCTAGTGAGACCACACCTGGAGTATTGTGTGCAGTTTTGGTCCCCTAATTTGAGGAAGGACATTCTTGCTATTGAGGGAGTGCAGCGTAGGTTCACAAGGTTAATTCCCGGGATGGCTCGGTTTGTACTCGCTAGAATTTAGAAGATTGAGGGGGGATCTTATAGAAACGTACAAAATTCTTAAGGGGTTGGACAGGCTAGATGCAGGAAGATTGTTCCCGATGTTGGGGAAGTCCAGAACAAGGGGTCACAGTTTAAGGATAAGGGGGAAATCTTTTAGGACCGAGATGAGGAAAACATTTTTCACACAGAGAGTGGTGAATCTCTGGAATTCTCTGCCACAGAAGGTAGTTGAGGCCAGTTCATTGGCTATATTTAAGAGGGAGTTAGATGTGGCCCTTGTGGCTAAAGGGATCATGGGGTATGGAGAGAAGGCAGGTACAGGATACTGAGTTGGATGATCAGCCATGATCATATTGAATGGCGGTGCAGGCTCGAAGGGCCGAATGGCCTACTCCTGCACCTATTTTCTATGTTTCTGTGTTTCTATGGCAGGACTGCCATATGCAGAGAGAATGGAGCGGCAGGGCTGGTACACTCTGGAGTTTAGAAGGATGAGAGGATATCTCAAATTACCTATCTTGCCGATTTATTAACATAAATCTCTTTAAATTTATGTTTAAATGGAAATGGTCAAGCAACAAAGATGTTGGGGACTATATATAAACACAGCTGTAATTTCTACATGGTGAAACCAAAATGTATAAAAATGGCCTTTATTAAAATCTGACAATGTGCACTTTAACCACATGTGATTTTTTTTCTATTACAAATCTCAAATTGTGGAGTACAGAGGCAAATAAATAAATGATGGGTCTTTATCCCAAACATTATAGAGGGCACTGCACCTATTAATGCAGCACGGAAACTGGCCCTTCAGCCCAACTTGCCCATGCTGACCAAGGTGCTTCATGAAGATCAGTCCCACCTGCCCACTTTGGCCCATATCCTTCTAAACCTGTCCAAATGCACCTGTCCAAATGTCTCTTAAAATGTTGTCATAGTACCTGCTGGAACTACCTCCTCTGACAGCTCGCTCCATATACCCACCACCCTGTGTGTGTAAAGGTTACCCCTCAGGTTCCCATTAAATCTTTCCCCTCTCACCTTAAACCCATGTCATCTGGTTCTTGATTCCCCTACTCTGGGTAAAAGACTGTGCATCTACCCTACCTAATCCTTCATGATATTATACATCTCTATATGATCACATGTTCCATATGATCAGCGGCACGGTGGCGCAGTGGTAAAGCGACTGCCTTACAACACCAGAGAGCCGGGTTTGATCTCGACACTCAGTGCTGTCTCTACGGAGATTGCACGTTCTTCCCGTGAACGTGTGGGTTTTCTCCGGGTGCTCCGGTTTCCTCCCACACTCCAAAGGCGTGCAGGTTTTTTTGGCCTTCCATCACAGCAATGTGATGGATGTTTATGTAAATTATGTTGTGTCTTGGGTCTATTTGTTTGTAATGTATGGCTGCAGAAACGGCATTTCGTTTGGACCTCAAGGGGTCCAAATGACAATAAATTGAATTGTATTGTATTGTATTGTAAATTGTCCCCAGTGTGTAGGATAGAACTAGTGCCCGGGTGATCGTTGTCGGTGCGGACTCGATGGGCCGAAGGGCCCGTTTCCACACTGCATCTCTAAAACTAAAATAATACCCCTCATCCTCCCGTGCTCCGAGGAATAAAGTCCTAGCCCGCCCAACCTCTACCTCAGACCCTCGATTCCTGGAAACATTCTCTTTAATCTTCTCTGCACTCTTTGCCAGCGTAACAACATCCTCCCAGCGTGACTAAAACTGTACATTAATGCCCCAAATGCAGCCTCACTAATGTTTTGTGTAACTGTAACACAGCATCCTGACTTCTAAAGTCAAAACATTGACTAATGAAGGAAAATGTATCAAAAGCCTCCTTGACCACCCAGTCTACCAGTGACGCAATGTTCAAGGAACTAGATGAGGTCATAAGTGACAGGAGCAGAATTAGGCCATTCGGCCCATTCTGCCATTCACTCATGGCTGATCTATCTCTCTCTCTCCTAACTCCATTCTCCTGCCTTCTCCCCATCACCCTTGACACCCGTACTAATCAAGAATCTATCTATCCACCGTAAAAATATCCACTGACTTGACCTCTACAGCCTTCTGTGGCAAATAATTCCACAGACTCATCACCTTCTGACTAAAGAAATTCCTCCTCATCTCCTTCCTAAAGCAACGTCCTTTAATTCTGAGGCTATGACCTCTAGTCCTAGATTCTCCCACTTGTGGAAACATCCTCTTCACATCCACTCTATCCAGGCCTTTCACTATTTGGCAAGTTTCAATGAGGTGTCCCCCTCATTCTTCTAAACTCCAGCGAGTACAGGCCCAGCGCTGTCAAACGCTCATCAAATGTTAACCCATTCATTCCTGGGATCATTCTTGTAAACCTCCTCTGGACCCTCTCCAGAGCCAGCACATCCTTCCTCAAATATTGTCCTAAAATTGCTCACAATACTCCAAATGCGGCCTGACCAGCGCCTTATAGAGCCTCAGCATTACATCCCTGTTTTCTGTATCCTAGCCCGCTTGAAATAAATGCCAGCATTGTGTTTGCCTTCCTTACTACCGATTCGACTTGCAGATGAACTTTATGGGAATCCTGCACCAGCGATTAATCCCAAGTCCCTTTGCACCTCCGATTTCTGGTCGCCGCTGGATTTTCAACATGTTGAACATTTTCGGAGACCTGCTGCGACTAGGACGGGTGCCGGCAAGTCGCGGAAAAAATCGTGTAAGTGGGACAGGCCCTTAACTCTTTCTTTCTCCAGAGCGGTTGCCTGAACCGCTAAGTATTTCCAGCATTTTCCAGCTTTCAAATTAGCGGCTCCTGCAGCATCAGCATCAGTATTCAATGTCACATCGCCTTCAGCAATAAACCAGTGCAATTATTTTCCTACTTAACTATGCCCAAATAATTATACAACTCAGAATACGCACTGATTACAGCAAAATTATACAATTTGTCTCATCAGTATCTTCCACTATTAGTGGACTTCAGAAATTGAATATTGGATGTGCTATAACATAAAGGTCAGTCAATCCCTGAAGTCCATTCCTTCTGGTTTTCTGCATCCCCCCCCCCCCCCCCCCTCATCCTCATTCCAAGTGAACTCCATGCAGTTAAATAGGACTCCTGTAAATCAGTAAATGGGTTGGCATGTACGTGATGGGCTGAAGGGTCTGTTTCTATGTCGTGTAGAAGGGAACTACAGAAGGTGGACACAAAATGCTGGAGTAACTCAGCGGGACATGCAGTATCTCTGGAGAGAAGGAATGGGCGACGTTTCGGGTCGAGACCCTTCTTCAGACAGATGTCGGGGGAGGGAGCGGGACAAAGATAGAATGTGGGCGGAGACAGTAAGACTAGAGGGAGAACTGGGAAGGGGAAGGGGATGGAGAGAGAAAGCAAGGGCTATCTGAAGTTAGAGAAGTCAATGTTCATACCGCTGGGCTGTAAACTACCCAAGCGAAATAGGAGGTGCTGTTCCTCCAATTTGCGTTGGGCCTCACTCTGACAATGCAGGAGGCCCAGTACAGAAAAGGAGGAACTGGGAGGGGGAGTTGAAGTGCTGAGACACCAGGAGATCAGGCAGGTTAAGATGGAACTACAGATGCTGTATGATAGGGTCCGAACTACAGATGCTGGTTTACACTGAAGATGGACACAAAATGCTGACCAGCTCCATGTTTCTATCCCTGACTCTTCATGCCTTTCTGGAATGTTTTTGGAATCAGGTCACACACAGACCGAGAGCTATTGTGCTTTGTCACCGGGACTGTGAGGAGATCCCACTACAAACACGCCAGACTCAGGAACAGCTTCTTCCCCTCTGTTATCAGGCTTCTGAATGGTCCTTCCATAAGCTAGGGCCCTGTCCGATTCACCTCTACCCCATTGCGGACATTGGACTTTGTCTCTGGAACTGATGCGCTACAATGCTGAGAACTATATTCTACATTCTGTATCTTCCCCTTTGCTCTACCTGTTGTGCTCGAGTTTGACTTGATTGTATTTATGTGTGGTATTATCTGATCTGACTGGATAGCACGCAAAACAAAGCTTTTCACTGTACCTCAGTACACAAGAATAATAAACCTCAACCTAAAACGACACTGACATCAATTATGAGCAGATAAATATCATACACATTTTAATCTAGGTGATGTAACTCAATTAAAAGCCTTTAATTGCAAAACAAAATCGGTGTTTTCATTGATGATGATTTCTAAAAAGTTTGTTCAGGAGCCTTTTGAACAAATTTGTACACAGATTAATGAAAAATAATTGGATACTCACCTGATGTGTAAAAGTTCACCAAAGGCTTCACTGCCGGCCAAGACATAACTGATTCCAATGGAAACGCTGTAGAAAAATAAAACTCTGCTTAGATATTTCATGCAATTATTATCAGCCTCCCAATCTTCACAATAATCACAGCTGCTTTGTGTGGAAGATTTCATATGTATAATCAGTGCATTTTTCGTGATGGCATGCATGCCGTCACCTCTTAAAATGTTTAAGAAAGAACTGCAGGTGCTGGAAAAATCGAAGGTAGACAAAAATGCTGGAGAAACTCGGCGGGTGAGGCAGCATCTATGGAGCGAAGGAATCTGTGACGTTTCGGATCGAGACCCTTCTTCAGACTAGTGCTTTGGGTCGAGACCCTTCTTCAGACTGAAGAAGGGTCTCGACCCAAAACGTCGCCTATTCCTTCGCTCCATAGATGCTGCCTCACCCGCTGAGTTTCTCCAGCATTTTTGTCTACCTCTTAAAAAGTTAATCATCATTATTTCATTTTACAGCTATGTGACAGGTATGTTTATAAATTGTGTGTATACTGGCACCTAGTGCCCACAAAAAAACCCAGTGCAAATAACTCAGGTGTGTTTGGGAACATAGACAGAAAGTAACCTAGTTTCCACACTGTATCTCTAAAGTCTAAAATTGTGAGACTCTGAGGCTCGGTTGGTAGATCTGCTGCATCACAGCACCAGAGACCCAGATTCGATCCCGACCTCGGGTGCTGTCTGTGTGGAGTTTGCTCGTTCTCCATCTGACTGTGCGGGTTTTGTCCAGGTGCTCCGGTTTCCTCCCACATCCCATAGACGTGCGGGTTTGTAGGTTAATTGGCCCTCTGTAAATTGTCCCTCGTGTGTAGGGAGTGGATGAGAAAGTGGGATAACATAGAACCAGTGATGGGGTGATCAATGGACAGCAGGGACTTGGTGGGCAGAAGGGCATTTTTCCACACTGTAACTCTAACACTGAAAACTAAAACTAAAATTAATTTCATGGGATGAAATAGTAATGTCATAGGTAGTACATTTTGTCACAAGAGGCTTTAAATGGAGAAAATGACCACCATTATTGGTTGCACAATCAAAGCTTAAATAATCATTACGGATCAGGAACATGCAGTATGTTAGCCATTTATCTTCACCTGTTCAATGCTAAAGATTTTGGGTACAATTTAACACATTCTTTTATCCTTTGGGTAGTTAACATTTACAGCACAGATAAGTTAGCAGTTATCATCATCATCACGTTTTAAACAAAGATAACATTTGTTGAGAGACTAAAGAAGGGTCTTGGCCTGAAACGTCATCTATGTTGTGGCACAGTAGAGATGTTTACAGCGCCGGAGACCCAGGTTCGATCCCGACTACGGGTGCTGTCTGTACGGAGTTTTACGTTCTCCCCGTGACCATGTGAGATTTCTCCGAGGCCTCCGGCTTCCTCCCACACGATAAAAAACGTGCAAGTTTGCAGGTTAATTGGCTTGGTGTAAATGTAAATTGTCCCTAGTGTGTGTGTAGGATAGTGCTGATATGCGAGGATCGCTGTTCGGCGCGGACTCAGTGGGCGGAAGAGTCCCCGTTTCTGCGCAGTATCTCTAAGGTAAACTCTTCAGTCCCTCCACTGATGCAGCCTAACCCACCGATATCCTCCAGCACTTTGTGTTTGCCGAAGATTCCAGCGCCTGCAGTTCCTTGTGCCTCCATGCGTATTGCCTTAGTTTTGCAATTTCAATCATGGTCAAATGTGACTCATGATTTATGCATTTTTAAAATCATAATATACATGGTTACTTAACCATTCTGATTGGTGTCAAACCCATTTCCCTTCACAGTGTAAACATTGCAATGGGACTGTCAGATCCTGCACCGGCAGCGAAGTGTAAATAAATCTCCTCTATAAATGGCAGACAAAAAGCACCCATCATAAAACACAAATCCTCCGGTCAAATCAGAAGCTCCACTGATACATAATCCTGAAATAATTGACACCAGAGTCCAATTCTTCAGCTGCGGCAGCCACGGCAGTCAACGTATAAAGATAAACTAAGGAACAGTAATAGTTAAATTAAAGTAATATTTTACACTGACATGAATACTTTCCAAATATCTGAGACTTCAAAGAATTATGTATTTGAACGAAATTTATGTTTAATGTGGAAATTGTGCGCTATAGCAAATCAGGTGTAGCAAGCAACAAGAATGGTAGTTATGTTTTGTGAGAAACTTATGGAAATGACAGACACCAACTCTTAATAACTGGCCTGTCTTGGCTGCTAATATACAGAGCCCTCTATAATGTTTGGGACAAAGACCCATCATTTATTTATTTGCCTCTGTACTCCACAATTTGAGATTTGTAATGGAAAAAATCACATGTGGTTAAAGTGCACATAGTCAGATTTTATTAAACGCCATTTTTATACTTTGTGGTTTCACCATGTAGAAATTACAGCTGCGTTTATACATAGTCCCCCCATTTCAGGGCACCGTAATGTTTGGGACACAGCAATGTCATGTAAATGAAAGTAGTCATGTTTAGTATTTTGTTGCATATCCTTTGCATGCAAATGACTGCTTGAAGTCAGCGATTCATGGACATCACCAGTTGCTGGGTGTCTTCTCTGGTGTTGGAGGTTAACACGATAGTGGTGTTTAAGAGACCTTTGGATAGGCGCATGGATATGCAGGGAATGGAGGGATATGGATCATGTGCAGGTAGATAAGAGTTGGTCTTGGCATGATGTTCGGTACACACATTGTGGGCCGAAGGACCTGTTCCTGTGCTGTACTGTTCCACGTTCTAAGGTTAAACTTTACTAACTGATACCAAGCAAGAAAATGCATCAAAAGTCCTTCACACAAAATGTTTTGATGCCCATGTCAAAATGGATGAATTAACGTAAAATTATTCTGATTTGTTTCTCTATTAAACATTATCTACCTTGGATTAAACTGTGAAACTAAGGATCAATTGATTGAAAGGTGCAGCATGGAAATGGGCCTTACGGCCTACCGAGCTCACGCCGGCCATCGATCACCTGCTCACACCAGTTCTATGTTATCCCACTTTCTCATCCACTCCCTACACACTAGAGGTAATTTACAGAGGGCCAATTAACCTACAAACCCGCACGTCTTTAGGATGTGGGAGGAAATCCATTTGGTCACAGGGAGAACATGGAAACTCCGCACAGACAGCACCCAAGATCAGGATCAAACCTGGGTCTCTGGTGCTGTGAGGCAACAGCTCTATCAGCTGTGCCACCAAAGGTTTACCTAATTTATAAAGTTTGTACGACCCAATTAGACACACAGCTTATTTCTGATGTAAAAGTTGCCAATTGTTTAAATGCTCTTTAAACTTTCACAGTGAACATACATTCTACAGACGATTCATGAACGTTGAACAATAAATTCACAGATGAGATCTTTAAAGCAGTACAAGTAATCATCTAGATGCTCACTGTGAAATTCTTTGATCTTTGTTCACTCAACTATAGTCACCGAGTGAAATCAGGCAGAACTGCCGCCCACACCTTGAAGGAACGTGCAGCCTTCAAGCAAAGATATTAATAAAGATACTTGCATGAAAACATTTTCCGCTTTCCTCGCCTTCCTTTCTTAACGTTCAACCACAGATTGAGTTTATTAGTAAAGCCTTCCTGAAATTGTAAGCTGATGAGAGACTTTTGGCTTAGTCACAGAGAAGATATCAAATTGCAGAAAAATAGACTTGCTTTTATTAGTCATGGTAATTTGCAAAGGTCAGAAGACTTAATTGTGATTTGTCCGAGATGTTTTACCCCACTAATTCTCTTTTTCAGTAACCATCTCTTGCTGCATTATAGTCAATAGGTGCAGGAGTAGGCCATTCGGCCCTTTGAGCCAGCACCGCCATTCACTGTGATCATGTCAGATCATCCACAATCAGTACCCCGTTCCTGCCTTCTCCCCATATCCCTTGACTTCGCCACCATTAAGAGCTCTGTCCAACTCTCTTGAAAGCATCCAGAGAATTGGCCTCCACTGCCTTCTGAGGCAGAGAATTCGACAGATTCACAACTCTCTGGGTGAAAAAGTTTTTCCTCATCTCCATTCTAAATGGCCTACCCCTTATTCTTAAACTGTGTCCCCTGGTTCTGGACTCCCCCAACATCGAGAACATGTTTCCTGTATCTAGCATGTCCAAACCCTTAATAATCTTATATATTTCAATAAGATATCCTCTCATCCTTCTAAATTCCAGTGTATACAAGCCCAGCCGCTCCATTCTTTTATGATGAATAACGTACAAACTCTGCACAGAGAGCATCCGAGGTCAGGATCGAACCCAGATCTCCGGTGCTGTAAGGCAGCAGCTCTACTGCTGCGTCACTGTGCCACCCCTTTTCTGAAAGCAGTTTCAATCAAAGATTGTTGGATAGACACAAAATGCTGGAGTAATTCAGCAGGTCAGGCAGCATCTCTGGAGAGAAGGAATAGGTGACATTTCAGGTTGAGACTCTTCTTCAAAGAGTCAGGGGAGAGGAAATTAGAGATATAAAGAGGTACAAAGAACAAATAAAAAGGTAGGCTAAAGGACAAAAACCCAGCAATGATGATCAAGGAAAGGTGGAGCTCACAATGGTCCATTGTTGGCTGCAGAGGTGATTATATTTCAGTTGAAGGGCCCCGAACGTTGCTCTCCATTCTCTCTACAGATGTTGCCTGACCCTTGCCTGATGATTTCAAGAGAGAGTTCAGCAGAGCTCTTAAAGAGCAGAGTCAAGGGATATGGGGAGAAGGCAGGAACGGGGCACTACTGAAGGGGGCGCTGTCGAGTATGGCTGCCCTGCCAGCAGCTGTTAGTCCTTTCACCCTTTTTCTTATTTTTAGTGAGTTAGAAGTGTTTGTTTTGGAGGTCTTCTAGTATTTTATGTGGTGGGTGGGGGGGGAGGGGAAGGGGGAAACTTTATTTCCTAGTCCCTACCTGGTCGGAGAGGCGCCTTCCCTCCGAGCTGCCTCTTCGTCCCTTCCTCGCAGCCTACCATCGGACTGGAGCGGTGGTTCCTGTCGGGACCGGCCGGAACCCCAGCTTTGGTGGCGGCGCAGCGCTGGGACACCATCACGGAGAGAGTGATGCCTTACCCGGGTCGCCGTGTGGTAAGCCCCAGAGTGCTGTGACCACCTACTCCAACACCGAGGAGCAGGCGGCGCTGGATTTAAAACACCGCGGAGCCTGGGATCGGGATCGCCAGAGTCGGAGCTCCAACCAGTGCGGCCTGACGACTTTGGGAGCCACGGTCTCCGGGGAGGAAGCGGCCGCTCCAGACATTCCAAGCCGCTGAGGAATGTTCACCTGAGTTCCATCTTCCTAGCAAGAGGGCCTGAAGCATCGGGGCTGCCATAGCGGCGACTGCGGAGGCCACAATAGGCTCGACTATGGGTGAACAAGAGGAAGAGGACTGGACTTTGCTGCCTTCCCCCACAGTGGGAACCATTGTGGGAGATGTTTTTTATGTTTATTGTTAAATTCTTTAATGTTGTGTCTTATCTTTATTGATGTACTGCAATGACAAGTCAAATTTCACTACACCATTGGTGTATGTGATAATAAATGTCCTTTGTAGCCTTGTATCCTGATTGTAGATGATCATCCACGATCACAGTGAATGGCGATGCTGGCTCAAAGGGGCAAATGGCCTACTCCTGCACCAATTGTCTATTGCCCCATTGAGTTCCTCCAGCACTTTGTGCTTTGCTAAAGATTGCAGCATCTGCAGTTCCCAGCATCTCCAGATGTCGTATTTCTCTGGCAAGTGTCAAAGAAGTTTATAGAGTAATCTTGTTAAATCCACCATGCGTTGGTGAAAATATTAATAAGCCTACAAATTTTGTTTTTATAGTTTGTAGCATTTTCACAGCTTTTGAGCTTCGAAATATTAACAAAGCAAAGATCATTCTCGTCAGATGGACACGGGATGCTGGAGTAACTCAGTGGGTCAGGCAGCATCTCTGGAGAGAAGGAACAGGTGACGTTTGGGTTGAGATCCTTCTTCTGACCTATCATCCCTTGCAGTGATGGGAGTGGCCTCTGACGGTCTACAAAGTCAGCTTGCTTAGTAATGCACTAACTAAATTGTCATATCAGCACCTTGAACTCTGCCTGGTGAATTAATTCCATCCACTTAGATCAATGGTGGCTCAGTGCCACCAACCGACCCAACGATTCAGGACCATGATCAGGGATGACATTCTGTGACACATTATTTACATAATCATTCCATTTGAAGCCTCAATTTACTGCAAACATGACCATTTATAGTTGCCTTCTAGCTTCACTGCTGTAATAAGCAAATAAATAATGTGCTCATTCTTCTCAGAATAATCAATATACTTGTAGGTGGAGCCTTTGTACAATTTTAATCCTTATTATTCCCTTTCCAGTCAATGCAAGGCTTACAGGTCACACTGAGACAACTCATTAAAGAGTTACATTAAGCAATTAAATATGTACTCCTGGGAAATTCACTGTGCTGATGGAATTTCCATCAAATTTCTTGCTGAGAGATGCAGCTCGAATTAAAGCTAGAACTCCCCTGATATATTCAAATAAAGATGAAACACACCTCTGATTTACCATCTCTGGAAAAGTAAACAACTTAACATTTCAAGTTAAGATCCTTAATCAGAATTAACAAAGGATTGTCGAGTTATACAGGGGCTCAGACAGATACATCAACCTGACATTTATTTCCCAGGATCGAAGAACTCAATGCACAGTTCCAGTTTATCATCTCGGATATTGCGTGCAGTCTGACCACCTTGTTACAGGAGGGGGTGAGGAGGCGTTGGAGACGGTGCAGCAGAGGTTTACCAGACTGCTGCCTGGATTAGAGGGCACGAGTTACTGTATGTCGTTGTCACTTGCGGTCGGAGCACCAAGGCAAATTCCTTGTATGTGAATACTTGGCCAATAAACTTATTCATTCATTCATTTATTAGGTGCAAGGAGAGATTGGATGAATTTGGATTGTTTTCTCCAGTGTATTGGAGTCTGCCGAGGGAGTGTTGCCAATTGTGAGTGACGTAGATAGGATAGACAATCAAAACCTTATACCCAGGGTGCAAATGTTAGATACCAGGGGGCATAGACAATAGACAACGAGTAGGACGGGTGGGCTGGCAGCTCAGTCACTCAGGCCTGGTGGGCTGGCAGTTCTGTCACTCAGGCCTGGTGGGCTGGCAGCTCAGTCACTCAGGCCTGGTGGGCTGGCAGTTCTGTCACTCAGGCCTGGCGGGCTGGCAGCTCAGAAACTGCCAGAAATTCTGCCCAAAACAGGTGAGAGACTGTGAGAGAGAAGGGGGAGAGGGTGGCGAATCAATTTTAGACATTTTAAATTTTTTTCTGCAGATCACAGCTATGAAGGAGGAAAGTCTATCCTGGCCTGGATCTCACAGGGAGCCAATGAAGGGAGGGTGAAAAATACTGGGGTCAGGTTTAATACTTGCAGGGGGAATACTTACTGATGGGCCGAAGGCACTCCTGGGTTAGTACAGGCCTGATGGGCCGAAGGGGCTCCTTTAAAACAAATCTGAATGAAATCTCAGTGAAAGGCACTTTTTCTGTACTTTTTCTGGACTTTTCCTGGCCTGGCATGGGCCTTTAGGGCCAAAAGGCTTCTCCTGGGCTAATACGGGCAAAAGGGACAGGATTCTCGGCTAATAGGGGGCTTTTGGAGGGAAATTAGTGGTTTCAGGCAGGCCAAACAACTCATTTCATTTCATTTCTATTTCATTTCAGGCACAGGGCAGACCAAACAGCTCATTTCATTTCCATTGTCATTTCAGTTTCAAGCACAGGGCAGGCCGAACAGCTCATTGCATTTTCATTTCACTTCCATTGCCATTGCCGTTTCGTGCACAGGGCAGGCCGAACAGCTCATTGCATTTTCATTTTGCTTTCATTGCCATTGCAGTTTCAAGCACAGGGCAGGCCGAACAGCTCATTGCATTTTCATTTCACTTCCATTGCCATTGCAGTTTCAGGCACAGGGCAGGCCAAACAGCTCATTGCATTTTCATTTCACTTCCATTGCAGTTTCAAGCACAGGACAGGCTGAACAGCTGATGGCATTTTCATTTCACTTTCATTGCCATTGCAGTTTCAAGCACAGGGCAGGCCAAGCCAAACTGCTGATTGCATTTTCATTAAGGGCTAACAAATCATTTATTGCAAGTACATTGCAGACTCACAGTTCACAGCCTAAAATGAGAGTCGTGGCCTCTCCATTGCGATCTTGCCGAGTGACTGAGTCATGTTCAGGCATCCGGGGTTTTATAGACCTGCCCCCCACCCGCCCCGGAGGCGGCGTTACCTTCATCGTGGTGATTAACAGGTAAGAGGATCTCAAGGTTTTTTTAAACACTCATAACGTTTTTATTTTTCATCGATGGGAAAAATCCTCGGGGCATGCGTTTGTTTCTAAAATCAATATACAGTGCACACAGGAAGTCGTCAAGATGAGACTTTTAATTATATAGATTCTGCCTTCCAGTTTAAGTGGATAACCTTTAAACTTTTAGATTGGGGGGGAGGGTGGAGGGGAGATAGTTTCAAGGAGATGTGAAGGATGGAATTTAAAAAAAAATTGGAAGCACACACACACGCACGGGTGGGTGTCGGGAATGTACTACTGGAGTTGGTGGTGGAAGCAGATATGATCGTGGCTTTTAAGACCCTTTAGATTTGCACATGTATATGCAGGAAGATCCTCAATGTTGCATTTAATAAAACACCAATGTTCTTTCACAGGGGCCTCTTCATCAGCACCAATTAATTCTGTTTCAAATTTAGGTTTATTATTATCATCAAGTCTACCGCGGTACGGTGAAAGAGCATTGTTTGGCATGCTATCCAAATCGATAAGATATATTATACATAGATGCAAACTCAAGTACAATAGACGGATCAAGAGCCTCTCCACTTCTATATCCAGTTCTACTGAGCAAATACTGTTCCTCTATACAAAGTGCACAGATACACAGAGTCATTGAATGATACAGTGTGGAAACAGGTCCTTCGGCCCAACTTGCCCACACCGGCCAACATGTCCCAGCTACACTGGTCGCACCTGCCCGCGTTTGGTCCATATCCCTCCAAAGCTGCCCTATCCATGTGCCTGCCTAACTGTTTCTTAAACGGTGTGTGAGTCCTAGCCTCGACTACCTCCTCTGGCAGCTCGTTCCATACACCCACCACCCTGTGTGCGAAGTCGTGACCGCTTACTCAAATTATTCAGCCAGTGATGAGATCAATCCATTTATTAATTACAGGCTGTGTGATCAGCAGGACAGACGTCTCGGAGAAGATTATTAACAAAACAACTGGCAATTTCAGCTGTTTTTCCTCACTTGATATCTGAGACTATCACAGCCAGCAATTCCACTTAAGGCAGGATTTCATATCCAGAAGCCAAAACAGAAAGCCAGCTAATCAGGAACAGCAGGAATTTAATTAGGTTTAATAGTAGTGGTGCTAACGGAATATTCTCCTAAAAAAAACAAAAACACACACTGACAGATACTACAATGTGCGTGGCGTGTAGACTAGGTGATGAGTTAGAATCAAGCAATAATTTAGTCCCCATTTAGTCACACCCTGCGGACCGCGGATCTTCAAGAAACATCCAACTGCTTCGCAAATGCCTCGAGATTTTCCCTGTGCAAATCTTTCAAACAATGACCTCCAGAGCCGTGTCGCCCAACGTCCGTCAGTAAGGCCGCCGATAACATCGCACCAGCTATGACCCCCCCCCCCCACCCCCACCATCGAAGGGATCTATCGTAGTCGCTGCCTCAAAAAGGCTGCCAAAATTATCAAGGACCCACACCATCCTGGCCACACACTCATCTCACCATTGCCATCAGGAAGAAGGTACAAGGAGCCTGAAAACTGTAACGTCCAGGTTCAGGAACAGCTCCTTCCCCACTGCCATCAGGCTATTAAACACAACAACTAATAAGCTCTGAGCTGCAAAAGATTATATTATTATTGCACCATATTTGTTATTTATTGAACTTTCTCTTTTTTTCTCTTCCCCCATTATGTACAATGTTTACATATTCACATATTCCGTTGTGCTGCAACACGTAAGAATTTCATTGTCCCATCCGGAACATATGACAATAAAACTCCCTTGACAGGGGGGACTGGGCGAAAAGGTTCCAGCCCCCGAGATCCAAGGCAAGTTAGCAATTTGGATCCATAATTATGGGTCGGCACAGTAGCGCAGCTGGTAGAGCTGCTGCCTCACAGCACCAGAGACCCCGGTTCCAGCCTGGTCTCGGGCACTGGAGTTTGCTCGTTCTCCCAGTGACTGCGTGGGTTTCCTGGGGATGCTCCAGTTTCCTCCCACATCCCAGACGGGCAGATTACCAGGCACGAGTTTTCACGTCATCTGCAAACTTACTGCTCATACCTCCGACGTTCATATCCAAATGATTAATGTATATAACAAACAAAATACTTGCCTTCATTTGGCTGGGCATCAGATACTAGAGCAATAAGATTATGCTACAATTTTATAAAACATTGATTGGGCAACAGCTGAATGTTCGTGTCGAGCTCTGGAGCCAACACCATGGAAATGTGATGTGATGGAGAGCGTTTCAGTTTAGTTTATTGTCACGTGTACCGAGGTACAGTGAAAAGCTTTTGTTGCATGCTAACCAGTCAGCAGAAAGACAATCCATGATTTCAATCGATCCATTTACAGTGTACAGATACGCGATATGGGAATAACGTTTAGTGCAAGGTAGAGCCAGCAAACTCCAATCAGGGATAGTCCAAGGGTCACCAAAGAGGTAGATAGTAGTTCAGGACTGCTCCCTGGTTGTGGTAGGATGGTTCAGTTGCCTGACAACAGCCTGGAAGAAACTGTCCCTGAATCTGGAGGTGTGCGTTTTCACACTTCTGTACCTTTTGCCTGATGGAAGAGGGGAGATGAGGGAATGACCGGGGGGTGCGACTGGTCCTTGAATATTGCTGCCCTTGCTGAGGCAGCGTGAGGTATAAATGGAGTCAATGGAAGGGAGATTGGTTTGGTGATGGTCTGGGCTGCGTCCACAATTCACTGCAATTTCTTGCGGTCTTGGATGGAGCTGTTCCCAAACCAAGCTGTGATACATCCCGATAAAATGCTTTCTATGGTGCATCTGTAGAAGTTGGGGAGAGTTGTAGGGGACATGGCGAACTTCCTAAGCCTTCAAAGGAAATAGAGGCATTGGTGTTGGGAAATGGTCCACATTGTATGGAGGAAGAGCAGTGGTAGTTTGGGTTCCAAAGGGTTTCAGGACAGGGAGGCAGCTGGAACTAGTAAGGATGAACTAGGGTGATAGGTGAGGGGGAGGTGGAGATTCAGCCAGGTTACATCACAACTAAGTCTGTTAGAAGGTTGGGCAGCTTACAACAAAGCTGTATGGATGTTCATTTCGGTAACTTGATATAACCCAACTTCCCTCTCCACCCCCCTCCTCACCCCACTGGCCTCCGACTAGTTCCACACCCCTGCATCCCTTCATCATCACCACTTCCCCAGCCAACAATGGGCCATTGTTCTGGCTGCATTTTTCACCCACCATCCTCATCTTTGGACACCCTGCGCGTAGGGCTGAAGATGTACTGGTTGGGTTGCTCCTGGGCCTGGCCAAGCTGGCCATCCGCGAGTCACGGCGCCAGGCTGAAGAGGGCTCCGCCCGAGCCGGCTGCCTGCCCCTTTTCCCGGGTTACGTCCGCACCCGGGTGGGGTTAGAAAGGGATTACACACTGACCGCGGGCACCCTGGGGGATTTCTGGGACCGCTGGGCACCGCAGGGTGTTGAATGCATCCTCAATAAGGATTGTAACATCGTTGTATAGCAGTTTAGTTAGGATATTGGTTTGTAATGTATTATGGTGGTGGGTTCTGGTTTGTTTTATTGTAGTGTAAATAATTTTTTTGATTAATATAAAACAATGGGCCATTGTGGGCCCCACCGCGTTCATGGTCAGCTGTTGCCGGACTTACTTTGTTCGGGCCTTTATTTACCACCAGTTCCCACCCCTCTACTTTCAATCTGAAGAAGTTGTCCCAACCCGAAACATCACCCATCCTTTTTCTCCAGGGATGCTGCCTGACCTGCTGAGTTACCACAACATTTTGTGTCTATCTTTGGTATAAACCAGCACCTGCAGTTCCTTTCTACACACAGAAGTTTAATTGGGCGTGGAAAGTATTCCAACTCTTCACAACATGTGCGGTTGTTAACAAAATGCAAATAGGATACAGCACAATAGTTGTTCGATCCTGCAATATATTATTTAGCAGCAATTAACCTGTGAATAATCACCCATATCTCATGTAGATGCAGCATTCAATCCTCTGCTAACCAAATTGGATGCATTTTTAAATTAAATATTGATTTTGACATTATTTTTTATGACATTACATCGAGGCTTGGATGTTGCAGGCAAATTAATGCAAATGTCGATCAGGAATTAGATGACCAAATATTTTTTACACACTGTCAAATTTAAAAGCAGTTTTACATATATTCAAATTTCTGTGTCAACCCACAAACCCGTTTGTCATTTTGGCGTGTGGGAGGAAAGGGAAGATCTCGGAGAAAACCCAAGCAGATCACGGGGAGAACATACAAACATTGAGCAGACAGACTGTGGTAAAATACACTGATCGACACACTGACAGTTGAATCTTGTATTCAGCATTGTTGCCAATAATGTGTCCTCCTGACCTATTCGACACTTAAAGCAGAGTTTTCTGTAAATTCACTTTGTACTTCCCACCTCCCACACGCCAAAATGACAAAGTACAAAGTGAATTTACAGAAAACTCTGCTTTAAGTGTCGAATGGAGGTCCCGAATCGGCACTTTCCTACCGGACACCGTGGGTTCAGGGTGTTATAGGCCACAGGCCGGCAGTCGGAGCTCTTCTCCGGCGATCTCCGGCAAGGGATCCCAGACTCCGGATGGTAAGCCCACGCCACGCCCGCGGCTAGAAGATCCGTAGCCCCATGATGCCAAAGTCAACAGGCCAGCGATCGGAACACTCCTCTCTGGCGACCCCGGCAAGGGTTCGTCCGCTCCGCGATGGAAAAGTCCACGCCGCGCCTGCTGCTGAAGCTCCGGGCCCGACTCCGGGAAAGGCCGCTCCAATCCAAGCTGTTAGGGAAGCGACATTGAAAAAAGTCGCCTCTCCGTTGAGGAGGCGACCAAAAGCGGTTTCCCCCTTTTCCCCCGCCCACCACCCACCACACAAGACACACCAAGAGACACCTAAACTAGCATTTAGACACGCCAAAAAAAGTCAAAATAACAAACACATTGCTGGCAGGGCAGCCGACTCGCAGCGCCCCCAACTGGCCAGATAGATCCATGAACACAATCAAGGCATCCACAGAACACAAAGGGTATCTTGCACATTTAGTGCAAGATATACCAATGAAGTCCGATAAAATATAGTTCAAAGATCTCCAATGAGATCTTGGACCTGAAGAAGGGTCTCGACACGAAACGTCACCCATTCCTTCTCTCCAGAGATGCTGCCCGTCCCGCTGAGTTACTCCAGCATTTTGTGTCTATCTCCAACGAGGTAGATGGGTGGTCAGGACTGCACACGTAATGCAGAGTTCGATACCCAACTACAACCATAAATTGTTTTAGGGGACTCTGGAAATAAATGTTTTAAATGCCAATTCTGGAGTCTTCATGAGTAGTTATGGAAATAACAGTTTGCTGTTAGTGACGTTCAGCTCATCTACACGGGAGGTTCCAGCCATGCAAGAGGACTTGCTTTGGAAGTAGACTCAGAGTGATACAGTGTGGAAACAGGCCCTTCACCCCAACTTGCCCACACCAGCCAAAATGTCCCAGCAACACTTGTCCTAGTTGCCCGCGTTTGGTCCTTACCCCTCCAAATCATCCTCTCCATGTACCCGTCTAACTGTTTCTTAAATGTTGGGATAGTCCCAGCCTCAACTACCTCCTCTGGCAACTTGTTTTATACACCCACCACCCTCTGTGTGAAAAAATCCGAGGATGTTTGAATGAACTCGAGAATTTCAACTTCTTGGGTATTATTTTTCCTGTTAGAACTTAAAATATTGTTGAATGAAATATAACTGAATATTTATTAGCATATTAAGTAACAAGTCCAGCCTGTCTGCTCCTGATAAAGGCAGATAGATGCTGGTACGATTCCTTCAGAAGATTCATATCAAAACATGCAAATACATTGTACCTGATGCAACCAAGGACAAAACCTTTGCCTCATCATATATAAATGTTATTCCTAGTGTCGCATCCTACACACGCGGGGCTTCAATTTACAGAAGCCAATTAACCTACAAACCCGCACCGACGAATGTGGGAGGAATCTGGAGCACCCGGAGAAAACCCACTTAGTCACAGGCAGAACGTACAATCTCAGTGTAAGGGAATCAGGAACCATAGGACAGAGGCTTAAGGTGAGAGGAGAAAGATTTAATAGGAACCCGAGGGGTGGGTTTATCCAATGAGCTGCCATAGGAGGTCATTGAGGCAAGTACTATCATAATATTTAAAAGATATTTGAATGAGTACATGGATAGAAAAGAGGAACATGGGCTTCCTGCAGGCAGGTGGGACTAATGTAGATGGGACATCTTGGTCAGCATGGACAAGATGGGCCGAAGGGCCTGTTTCCGTGATGCACGATTCTATGAAAGCAATGAACCATTCAAAACTATTGGTTATTCCATTACGGTTTTGCATATTGTGATTAAACCATCATTAACTCTGGAATAAGATTTAATAACACGATAAATCACAATTAGGTTCAAAATTATTAATTCACCAATCCTAATAATAGCACAAATGCAGTTAAGTGGAACCATGAACTCGAACCCAGGTAACAAATTAAATTGAGAAGTTGAGGCACAGGTTCTGAAATGCAACTTCCAAACTCTATTTCAGGTCAGCTTCAAACAGACCTAAAGATTCAACAACATTTCTCAATCAGCTAACAATTTTATAGACAATAGACAATAGGTGCAGGAGTAGGCCATTCGGCCCTTCGAGCCAGCACTGCCATTCAATGTGATCATGGCTGATCATCCCCAATCAGTACTCCGTTCCTGACTCCGCTATTTTTAAGAGCCCTATCTAGCTCTCTCTTGAAAGCAATAGACAATAGACATGGCTTAGTTAGCTGTTGAGCTCTGCATTAAGCGAGCGGTCCTGACCTCCCATCCATCTCAATGGAGTCCTTTGAACGATCTTTAAACAGACCTGATCGGACTTCAATGTTATTTATTGCACTGAATGTTGTATCCTCTATCCCTTATCTGTGCATGCGTTGATTGCATTCATGAATCATCTATTCTTTGACTGGGTAGTAAACAAAACCTTTCACGGTACCTCTGAACACATGACAATAACATACTAAACTAAGCACTGTACTTGAATGTATGATTCATTCGCATTATTATTTTAAAAGTTCATGCTTCTGTTTAGTTTAGATACAGTGCAAAAACAGGCCCTTTGGCCCACCAATCACCCCGCACACCAACACTACCGCACATACACTAGGGACAATTTATAATGATACCAAGTCAAATTGGCCTACAAACCTTTACATCTTTGGAGCGTGGGAGGAAACCGGAGATCCCGGAGAAAACTCACGCAGGTCACGGGGCGAACGTACAAACTCCGTACAGACAGCACCCGTTGTCAGGATTTTCACACAGAGAGTTGTGAGTGTGTGGAATTCTCTGCCACAAGTGGAGGCTGGTTCTCTGGATGCTTTCAAGAGAGAGTCAGATTGAGCTCTTAGGGATAGCAGAGTTAAGGGATATGGAGAGAATACAGGAACGGGGTATTGATTGTGGATGATCAGCCATGATCACACTGAATGGCGGTGCTGGCTCGAAGGGCCGAATGGCCAACTCCTGCACCTATTGTTGATTGAACCTGGGTCTCTGGCGCTGTGAGACAGCAACACTACCGCTGCGCCACCGTGCCACCCGTGGCTGAGTAGGAAAATAAATTTCAAAAGGAAAAGTATTGCTTACAACTGCAGGATGAGGAGAATGCTGAAAAAGCTACTCAGATACTTGTTGAGGAAGAGGACCCCCAGCATGTGCAGGTTCGGTGAATGATCCTTTACAGAACGATCCACTTCAACAGTCTGTTGCAATAAAACATGATCTGGAACAAAAAGGAATAACGTTCAGTTAAAAACAACCAGAGAAGCAATAATTTAGAGTTTATTCCAAATGATTTAGTCTTAAATAATAATAATAATAATCATAATAATAATAATTATAATAATAATATTAATAATATTAATAATAATAATAATAATCAAAACTGCAAACTACAAGCAACAATAAAAAAAATTTAAAAGACCAAAATAGTAAATATTTAATTATTTCTAGACAAAATGCTGGAGTAACTCAGCGGAAGGGGAAGCATCTATGAATAGACGGAATGGGTGACGTTTCAGGTTGAGACCCTTCTTCAGACAGAGTCAGGGGAGTCGTCAGTCTGAAGAAGGGTGTTGACCCAAAACGTCAACTCCAGAGATGCTGCCCGTTTCGCTGAGTTACTCCAGTATTTTGTGTCTATCTTCCGTGTAAACCAGCGTCTGCAGTTCCTTCCTAGACATTTTAGGACTAACCCTGGACAGAGCGAGCATCCACAACCCAAATCATTAATTTGCTTCCCCAGGAGTACCCAGTGGACACGGCGTGTACCATCCACGTAACGTACTTCACTTCTCTGTCCCAGCTCATCCCCCAGAATTTCCCAACCCCCTGATCTTTAGCACAGTTTCTTCCCAGCTGTTATCAGGTAACTGAGCCATCCTACCACTACCAGAGAGCAGTGCTGAACTACTATCTACCTCATTCGTGACCCTCGAACTATCCGTGATCGGACTTTGCTGGCTTTACCTTAAACTAAACGTTACTCCCTTATCATGTATCTGCAACGGCTCGATTGTAATCATGTTTCCGCCGACTGGTTAGCACGCAACAAAAGCTTTCACTGTACCTCAGCACACGTGACAATAAACGAAACTGAAACTGACAAAGAACAAGGGCAGAAGCACAGGAGCTCAGCACCACCAGCAAGTTCCCCTCCGAGTCGCACAACATCCTCTCTCCATTTAGTTTAGTTTAGAGATACAGCAAGGAAACAGGCCCTTCAGCCCACCGAGTCCGCACCGACCAGCGATCCCCGCACATTAACACTATCCTACAGTGGATAGTGACAATTTACACCAAGCCAATTAACCTACAAAACTGAACGTCTTTGGAGTGTGGGAAGAAACCGAAGATCTCGGAGAAAACCCACGCGGTCATGGGGAGAACGTACAAACTCCGTGCAGACAGCACCCGTAGTCGGGATCGAACCAGGGTTTCTGGTGCTGCAAGCGCTGTAAGACAGGAACTCTACCGCTGCGCCACCGTGCTGCCCCTCAAAACTACATCACTGGCCGTTATTATCACCTAATCTAAACCCTGGAGTTCCCTCCATAACGGCACTACAGGAGTTTGTTCATCACCAACCTCGCAATGACAAGTGGGTACGGACAGCAAATGCTGCCCTTTATCTTTGGTTCTTCTGGTTTCTCCATCCACACATTCATTCATTCATCATCATCATCATCATCGTTGAAAACATTAGCGACGCAGTGCGCTGGTTTCCAATGGGAACGGTGATGGACGCACCACACATATCTGTCCTCCAGTTCCTGCGGACTTCTGCCGCTGGAAGTATAGGATTTTAGTGTGTGTGCTTTATCATCGTTCCTTACGACAGTGATCGCAACTTCTACTGAAGTGTAGATGGCTGTCGGCTCGCTAGAAGCTCATCCGCCCTGACAGGTCTTGTTTTTGGTCCTGCTGGGGGTCCACAGCCCCCTCCTCACCTGGCAAACCAGGTGGGGGAGACCGTTTAGTTGCCGACTATCCGATCGTGGAGCAGGTAGCACGGGATTACATGGTACCCGTGGCGGGGGGAGCTCCCCCCGACCTGACCTCCACAGATGCTGCCCAAATTGTGGAAGGTTTTCCAGTATTTTCTGCTTTTATTTCATGTTTGCCACAAGTGCCTTCTTTGGCTTTTACTTTTGACAGATTTTCTTTCTTATTATTCACACTGATTAACTGGGCACACACTGTGCAGCACGAAAACACAGGCGCAGAGGCAAACACTAGGGTGATGCTCACGCTGCAGTATTAATTATATCAATAATAAATTATTTCAAACAGTTGGTTATTAATATCATAAATTTATTATGCACTATTTTTGAATTTAACATTCAACGTAGTCATGAGCAAAAATGACAAAGTCATAAACAAAGTTATTTCAGTTCCAATCTCTTCATAACCACATGGAGAGAATAACCAGCAAATATAACTCGAGTAATAAAGATTTAAAAGGGACTTAGTCATAGTCATTGAGTGATACAGCGTGGAAACAGGCCCTTCAGCCCAACTTGCCCACACCGGCCAACATGTCCCAGCCACACTAGTCCCAAAGTCAGGTTGAGCATTCTAAGATGGCAGCCGTTACGCTCCGTATCGCACTACACCTCAGTGCATTGGATTACGCAGGAGTGGAGTATCTTGCTCCGCTCTATGATCTTTGATCCCACCCGCCCGCATTTGGTCCATATCCCTCCAAACCTGTCCTATCCACGTACCTGTCGAACTGTTTCACCACCATTAATTGAAGTGACCTGTGTGCTAGTTGCCAGGTGCTTCCCTCAGTCCAGCTTAGATTGTTACCCACTTTAACGTTACAATATTTATGACAACTGAATGGAAATGAAAAAGCAATCGTCCCTTTCAATAATTTATCCTGTTCTTTCCACTCCTCCAGGAACATTGATACATGTTAAGGCTTTTAACTACATTAAACTGTACATTACCAGAAATTATTGGACTTCAGGAAAGTGTTTGGAAGAGTAATACATAAATGATAATAGCCAGGAAGTTTTACACAAAGTCAAACAGAATATTTTATGGACATGACTGCTAATGGATTTTTGTTGGTTAAATGAATATTGATTAGTTGTTAGTGACCGTTATTTGGCTTATGTAAAATTTATTAATGCGGTATTTCAATAGATAATAACAGTTAAAAAACTACAAAGTATCATTGTTCATAAATTAATCTACAACTTAAATATTTTCTTTACTGAGTCGCCAATAAAAATTCTGATAGTGCCAGCAATACAGCTGAAAATTTTATAGTGTCTATTGATTTACCAATTTAGTATTGTTGACAACATTTTTAAAATATTCCCTTGCAAATTAATATGCACTCCGTGTAGAACATGGGAAGTTAAAGTTAAATGCTGTAAAAAAAATTGTTAAAAAAATGCAGAGATACATAACTGGTCAGGTAGCATCTGTGGCGGGAGAAACATTCATGCTTAAGATCAATGGTCTTTCATCCAAACTGGATGTGAACAAATGAGACAATAATAGACAATAGGTGCAGGAGTAGGCCATTCGACCCTTCAAGCCAGCACCGCCATTCAATGTGATCATGGCTGATCATCCACAATTAGTGCCCCGTTCCTGCCTTCTCCCCATATCCCGCTATCTTTAAGAGCCCTATCAAGCTCTCTCATGAAAGTATCCAGAGAACCGGCCTCCACCGCCCTCTGAGGCAGAGAATTCCACAGACTCACAACTCTCTGTGAGAAAAGAAATGAGTGTTGTTTAAGTTGTAGAGGTGGCAGGGTGCAGAGAACATAGACTGTACCTGCAATAAGATGTAGACCAAAACTATCTGGGTAATAGAACGTAGGCAGGAGGAGCTGCAGATGCTGGTTTACACCAAAAAGAGACCAGGTGCTGGAGTAACTCAGCGGGTCAGGCAGCATCGCTGGAGAACATGGAGGGGTGAAGTTTTGAGTTGGGACCCATCTTCAAACGGATTGTAGATCATGGGTGGAGTGGGTACTATTTGTGGGGCAGGTCACACTGGATGGACTCGGCCTTTCCACAGTCTTCGTCCACCAGTTGTAACTTGGTCTTGCTGTGAAACTCTGGCTCAGCCCGTCGTCCACGTGCGAGCCCCAGCGAGGGGGAACGAGCAAGCCGTGAGCCCTTGGAAGTGGATCTGGTAGCCCTGCCCCCAGACCTGCCAATAGCTCGGGACACAGAATGCTAGAATAACTCAGCGGGTGAGGCAGCATCTCTGGAGAGAAGGAATTGGCAACGCCTTGGGTCGAGACCCTTCCTCGTCTGGCGAATACCTTCTCTCCATAGATGCTGCCTCACCCACTGCGTTACTCCAGCATTTTGTGTCTACCTTCGATTTTACCAGCATCTGCAATTCTTTGTTAAACAATAGCTCAGGACAAATGCTTACTGTCCAATGTCTCCGATACTCAGCATATATTACAATTTTTTTCCAACCCCTTAGACCAGCGTGATATTCACACGTACAGTATCTAGTCCCATGTTATCCCACTTTCTCATCCCTACACACTGAGCAATTTACAGAGGGCCAATTATCCCTACAGCACGCACATCTTTGGGATGTGGGAGGAAACCGGAGCGCCCGGAGAAAACCCATGCGGCCACAGGGAGAACGTGCAAACTCCACACAGACAGCACGCGAGGTCAGGACAGAACCCGGCTCCTTGATGCCGTGAAGCCTCAACGGTACCAGATTTGCCACTGTGTTGCCTGTTTATGGTGCAATATTAGATGGAAGGTTGCAAAAGGTAGCTGATACCAGACTAACAAACTGGTAGTAGGCAGTTATCCACCTTTGCACCCACTCGCCTCTTCTGCCCTTCTACAATGGTAAATTTCACAATGGCAACGAAATAGCAACCTCAATAATTCATTGTTTGAAGGGTCCCGGCGCAAAATATCACCTGTCCATTCTCTCCCCAGATGCTGCCCAACTTTCCAGCACTTTGTTTGACTTGAATGCTTCCCTGCATCAGCACCACTATACATCACACAGCAGTTAAGAGATACAGCACAGAAACAGGCCCTTCGGCCCACCGGGTCCGCTCTGACCAGCGATCCCCGCACATTAACACTATCCTACACGAACTAGGGACAATTCACAATTTCCCCAAGCCAATTCACCTGCAAACCTGTACGTCTTTGGAGTGTGGGAGGAAAGCGGAGCTCCCGGGAAAAAACCCACGCAGGTCACGGGGAGAACGTGCAAACTGCGTACAGGCAAGCACGTGCGGTCAGGATCGAACCCGGGTGTCTGGCGCTGCAGAAAGAAATGCCCCGGACTCAGAATATTCAGCCAAGCATCATCCAGTGTAAAAACCGCTGCTTATCCAAGATTATTTCTCAGCACATAACTCATCCAATGTTAATGTCTAGCTCCTCTGTGAAGATCAATTAGGAAGGCCTTTGCAAGCTGTGCGTTGCTGAGTTATTTTATAGAATAATCCCTTTCATTAATCATCTCATTCTGCAGGTGAAATGTCCATCAAGTTCCTGAACAGTGTGACATGTTTTCCATTCGCATCCTCTGTCACAGTGAATGATAAGAGAGCGGTCCTCTGCTTTATCATTCCAGCAGCAAATCAGCACAGTTCATTGTGTGTCATCAAGTACTGACATTATACAGCAGTATCTCCATCTAATTTTCCAGTTCAGCTGCTCCTCAGGGTTGGAAAAATTAACTTTCCCCAAGAGAAACCGTTGCAAATCATTTCTGCCAGACTTAAAAAAAGTTTAATGCACCTTTTATATTCTCTCACACAGATTTACTACGAGCACATTTCACTTGGACTCTCCCGCTTGAGATCTGCATTTTCACCTCTCGTCTAAAGACCGACATGTTGCACAGACCGTAAAGGGGCTGTCCCACTGCGGCGACCTAATTGGTGAGTTTAGAAGAGTTTGCCCTCGACTCATACTCGCAGCATGGTCGACACGAGGTGCTAGGAGGACTTTGTAACTCTCCTTCATGCTCAAGAGTAGTCCCCGCGTACTCGAGGCATCAGCTAGGATGCGGCGTATTTTTCAACATGCTGAAAAATGCCCGCAAGTAAAAAAAGGTCGCCATGGAAACAAATCGATATTTTGTTTAGTCGTAGGTTTAGTCGAAGTAGGTTGGCATGTTATTCGTAGGTAATCGAGGGTAGTCAAGGGTAGTCAAAGGTAGTCGTAGATAGTCTTCAACATAGTCGAAGGGAGGTCGAAAGAGGTCATCTACACTCTCCACTATTCGGTGTCCAATTTTCCCGAAGCTAGTCGAAGCTAGTCTTCAACATAGTCAAAGGAGGTTGAAGGAGGTCTTCTACATAGTCGATGGAGGTCTTCGCAATGACACTTTATCAAACTCTCCTAAACTCTTCTAAACTCGCCAATTAGGGACAGCCCCTTGACCAGCAACAAGTGCCTCAGAGAGACACACAAAGTGCTGGAGTAACTCAGCGGGTCAGGCGGCATCTCGGGAGAAAAGGAACAGGTGATGATTCAGGTCGGGAGCCTTCAATGTCCATTGTATAGACGAGGGAACGGTGCCCTGGAAACCAAAAGCCATTAAAGAGTCGAACTACCTTAGGTTAATTATTGTCACTTCTGAGGAATAATAAAACACTTTGGCTTGCAGGATACCCAATCAGATAAAACAATATATAGATATTATAGCATTATAATACTATACTATACAGTAATGTAGCAGTACAGAATCAAGTACACAGGACAAGATGTTAAGAAGTCCCTTGTGCCAATAGGTGGGGAGCATTTCACGACATTCGTTGATTGTTGTGAGTGGTAGACGCTCAACATCGGTGGGGGGCGGGGGCGGGGGGGGGATATGTATATCTTGGCCTGGGTAACCTTCAGGACAGTTGGGCACAGGACACATCATCAGTAGTGTACCCTTGCATCACTGGGTGTTTCGGCCTTTTAACACTATACACCCTCCACAAGGGCGGCCCGCTGCAGGATGATCAGCCCTCAGCGCGTGTCCCGTGTCAAACAGTCCCAAAGATTTACCCTGACGTACTTGGGGCCCAGCATGGGTCGTTCCGCTTGAGCCAAATCCACCGGCTGCTTCTTTCAGCCGCCTCTGAGAGTGATCTTATGGTCTTCCGCAGAGCCTGACCGTGGATTCCAAGCTCCTTCAGCAGTCTGATGGTAGATGACGCAACAAATCCTCTGCATCCCACTTCAACTGGATAGACTTTGGTGTTCCAGCCACACTGCGTTGCCTCTGCTGCAAGCTCTGCGTAGCGCAGCTTCTTACGCTCATAGGCCTCCTCGACAGAGTTCTCCCATGGAACTGTGAGCTCTATGATGTAAGCAGTCTTCTGTGAAGGGGACCAGAACACCAAGTCTGGCCTGAGGTTGGTGGAAGCAATTTCAGGTGGAAAAATTAGTTGTCGGCCGATGTCCGCCAGCATCCTCCAGTCACGGGCCCTGCATAGGTTTCCTTCTTCTGATCTGGTGGAAGGATGTTTAGATGTTTTCTGTCCTTCTCGGACAAAGGTTGTTGCCCTTAGGGGGGGGGGGGGGTTGCTTGCTCTCGGAGGCAAGGAGTTGGTCGCACACCGCCTGTTCTCAAGGGCTGATGCCAGGCTTTTTAGTACCTGATTATGCCGCCACGTGTATCTCCCTTGCGTGAGGCTGGTCTTGCAGCCTACCATGATGTGTTTGAGGGTCGCTGGAGTTGGGCAGAGGGCACAGGTTGGATCCTCGCCGTACCACTGATGGAGGTTCTTTGGTGATGGAAGCACGTCATAAGTCGCTCTGATGATGAAGCTGATCTTGCTGGCTTCCATTTCCCATAGTTCTTTCCAGCTGATCTTCCTCCGCTCCACACCTTCCCACTGCATCCATTGCCCCTGTTTGGCAAGAGAGACCGCCTTTGCACTTCTTGCGGCCTCCTCCTGTCGCCGCACCTCCTCGACCACCAATGTTCTCCGCTCTGATGTTGTGGCCTTTCGCCAAGTTGGTTTACTTGTCATAAGGCCAAAGCCTCCTCTTCCCTGCTGGACTTGCCCCACGATGTCTTTGTGTCTCAGGGCTGATGAAGCTTGCTGTACTGCATCAGATGGTGTCCACATCCGGCCAGTTACTACGGGCGGCGCAACAGCACTGATGGTCTTGTCTCTAGAGTCCCTCAGTGTCATCTGGAGTCTTACTTTAGAACACTTGTATTCCTCTGTTAGACTAGTGAGAGGTAGTTCCAGGACCCCTTTGCCATATAGGCCGATGTTAATTAGACATCGTGGGACCCCGAGCCATTTCTTCGCGTATGAAGTTATGGTTCGCTCCATCTTCTCCACAGTTGTTATTGGGGCTTCATAAACGGTCAGTGGCCACATTGTCCGAGGAAGGAGTCCAAACTGTAGGCACCAGAGCTTCAGTTTCCCAGGCAGTAGGGTCTGATTGATGTTCTCCAGGCCGTTGACAATTTCTTGCCTTAGTTGTTGCACCTGCTCTTTGTCCTTGAGACTTGCGTTGTACCATCTGCCCAGGCTTTTAACTGGCTGCTCAGACACTGTTGGTATTGGGTCGTCACCGATGCAGAACCTTGTGTCTCTAAGCACCCCCTTGACTATGGAGATGCTTCGAGATTTACTTGGTTTGATTTTCATTCGGGCCCACTTGATGTTCTCCTGCAGCTTTCCAAGTAGCCGCTTGGTGCATGCTGCAGTAGTGGTTAGTGTTGTCATGTCGTCCATGTATGCCCTGATGGGTGGCAGACGGAGCCCAGCCCTGGTTCGTTCACCGCCCACCACCCATTTTGAGGCCCTGATGATGACTTCCATGGCCATTGTAAAGGCCAAGGGTGAGACTGTGCAGCCTGCCATAATGCCTACTTCCAAACGTTGCCATGTTGTACTGAAGTCAGCTGTTGTGAAGCACAGCTGCAGGTCTTGGAAATAGCTCTTGACCAGTGTGGTGATGAGCTCTGGTACATGGAAAAAGGCAAAAGATTCCCAAAGGAGTTCATGGGGAACTGAACCAAATGCATTGGCCAGATCGAGGAAGATCACATGTAGGTCTCTCTTCTCCTTCTTAGCTGCTTGGATCTGGTGCCAGATCATGCTTGTACGCTCCAAGCAGCCTGAAAATCCTGGAATTCCTGCTTTCTGTACAGATGTATCAATGTACTTGTTTGTTACCAGATAGGTGGACAGCTTTTGTGATACAATGCTGAAAAAGATTTTTCCCTCGACGTTGAGGAGACATATTGGCCGGAATTGGCTGATGTCTGATGCATCCTTTTCTTTAGGTATTAGCACCAGCCGGCCCTTCGCCACGCTTTAGGTATTGTTTGCTTCTTCCACACCACCCTCATGAGCTTCCATAGAAAGCGTAACACATCCGGTGCATTCTTGTAGAGCTTGTATGGTACTCCGTTTGGCCCCGGAGCTGATGCTGCTCTTGCTCGCCGGACAGTGTTCTCTACCTCTTTCCATCTCGGAGGGCTGGTGTCCAGGTTGAATTCAGGTGGTTGAATAGGCGGGATGTCATGTGGGATGACTAACTGCTCATGCCTTTTCGTGTCTTGGTGGGCGTTTTCCAGGTGTTCCTCCAATTCCCGTTTTGATGTTTTCAAAGTTCCACTTTTTTCCTTTGCGAAGAGGTCTTTGATGAACTTGAAAGGGTCCTTGTAGAACCGTGTTCTTGTGTGTTCTTTCTTCTTGCGAAGTTTCCTCAAGTTCTCTGCTTTTCGCAAGGTTGCCAATCGGCTCTTGATGTCTTGAGTAGCATAAGACCTTCTCTCTCTCTGCTATATTATACAATATAATGCTATAATACTATTATATTATAATAGGTAGAGCAAAGGGGAAGATACAAAGTGCAGAATATAGTTCTCAGCATTGTAGCGCATCAGTTCCAGAGACAAAGTTCAATGTCCGGACAGTACTCTTGCTTATGGAAGGACCGTTCAGAAGCCTGATAACAGAGGGCAAGAAGCTGTGGCAGTGCACGCTTTCAAGCTTCTGTATGATAGGAGCAGGGAGAAGAAGGAATGACCAGGGTGGGACGAGTCTTGGATTGTATTGTTGACCTTAATAAATTAATTTTTGGTACAATAAATTGGTGGTATAATAATAAATTATAGCACACGGGTAGAGATTCAGACAGAGCCACATGGTATGTGTCTTCTTCCCAGGTGGGTAAACCTTATTTCAAGTGGACAATGGCGTTAAGCAACTTGACTGCTGCCAATCGAACAATCTCAGAGTTCCTCTGACTCAACTGGTTTTAGAACATTTGCAAAGTGAAAGGCTTGAGGCAAAATTGTTGACATGGATTTACCTACAAGATCTATTCATTCTCATCCCGTGCAGTGAAAGCACCACATCTCTGCCCAGCTCCGACCGAGCTCGAGCAACATCAGCCAAATTCCAGGCATACACTGGCCCTGTCCCCGAACTCTACCTCCGCTACATTGACGACTGCAGTGGTGCTACCTCTTGCACCCATGCAGAACTCACTGACTTCATCAACTTCTCCACAAATTTCCATTCTGCATTCAAATTCACGTGGAACATCTCCAACATCTCCTGGCTGTTCCTAGATCTCACCGTCTCCATCGCAGGTGACAGACTATTGACCGACATCTACTACAAACCTACTGACTCCCATAGCTATCTTCCCACCCTTCTTCTTGTAAAGACTCCCAATTCCTCCGTCTATGCCCTAGGAGTAGAGGGGGAGCCATCGAGTACGGCTGCCCAGCCTGCAGCTTTCTTCCCAACCAATTGTTCAACGCTTTTGATTGCAACATGCGCCTTAATTTAGTTCAACAAAGAAACTGACAAGTTACTAAAGAACTTTCACCCTTTAAAATTTTTTTTAGTATGTTAAAAAGTTTCATTTGGAGGTCTAATCTTTTTAATGTGGGTGGTGGGGGGGGGGGGAACTGCATTTCTCAGTCCCTATCTGGTCGGAGATGCGTCTTTTCTCTGAGCCATATTTTCGCCCCTTCCTCGCGGGTCTGGAGCGGCGTTTCCTGCCGGGACCGGCCAGAACTTCGGCGGCGGTGCAGCGCTGAAGCACCATCGCGGAGCGGCGATGCGTTACCCGGGTCGCCGTGTGGTAAGCTCCGGAGTGCTGAGACCGCCGAATCCCGGCATCGCGGGGCTGTCATTGCGGAGCGTCCAGCTGCAGCGGCGCTGACTTTGAACCTGGGATCTCTCGCCGAGATCGCCAGTGTCGGAGCTCCTACCAGCGCGGCCTGTGGACTTCGGGAGCCGCGGTCTCTGGCAGCAAGCGGCCGTTCCAGACACTCCAAGCCGCCGAAGAGTGTTTCTCCCGACGCCGGAGCTCCATCATCCGGCGAGAGGGCCTGAAATATCGGGCCTCGATTGTGGCAACTGCGGAGGCCTCAAATAGGCCCCAACCACGGGGTGAACATAAAGGGAGAGGACTGACTTTGCTGCCTTCCCTCACAGTGGGCACCATTGTGGGGGGATGTTTTTATGTTTTATGTTAAATTCTTATTTCATATGGTGTCTTACTTTTATTGGTGTGCTGCAAATGGCAACTCATATTTCACTACACCAGAAATGGTGTATGTGACAATAAATGTCCTTTGTCCTTTTGTCCTTCGCATCTGCGCCCAGGATGAGGTTTTCCATTCCAGGCCATTGGAGATGCCCTCATTCTTTCGGGAACGGGGGTTCCCATCTTCCATTATAGATGATGCTCTCACTAAGGTCTCCTCAATATTCCGCAGCTCTGCTTTCACTCCCCCCCCCCCCCCCCTCTCATAACAAGGACAGAGTCCCCCTGTCCTCACCTTCCACCCCATCAGCCATCGCACACAACATATAATCCTCCAACACATTCGCCACCTCCAGCAGGATCACACCACTGGCCACGTCTTCCCATCTCCACCCCTTTTCTGCTTTCTGCCGAGATCGTTCCCTCCGTAACTCCCTGGTCAACTCGGCCCTTCCAACCCTTCCCACCCCCTCCCCAGGTACTTTCCCCTGCAACCGCAGGAGATGCAACACCTGTCCCTTTACCTCCCCTCTCGACTACACCCAAGGATCCAAACAGTCTTTCCAGGTGAGGCAGAGGTTCACTTGCACCTCCGCCAACCTCATCTACGGCATCCGCTGTTCCAGGTGTCCACTTCTCCACATTGGCGAGACCAAGCGCAGGCTCGGCGATCGTTTCGCTGAACACCTCCGCTCAGTCCGTCTTAACCAAGCTGATCTCCCGGTGGCCCAACACTTCAACTCCCCCTCCCATTCCCACTCTGACCTTTCTGTCCAGGGCCTCCTCCATTGTCAGAGTGAGGCCCAGCGCAAATTGAAGGAACAGCACCTCATATTTTGCTTGGGTAGTTTACAGCCCAGCGGCATGAACATTGACTTCTCTAACTTCAGGTAGCCCTTGCTTGCCCTCTCCATCCTTCCCTCCACCCCCTTCCCAGTTCTCCCACTATTCCCACTGTCTCCGCCTACATTCTTTCTTTGTCCTACCCCCTCCCCCGACAGTCTGAAGAAGGGTCTCGACCCGAAATGTCGCCAATTCCTTCTCTCCAGAAAGGCGGCCTCACCCGCCGAGTCTCTCCAGCATTTTGTGTCTACCTTTGATTTTACCAGCATCTGCAGTTCTTTCTTAAACATCAGCCAAATCATTATGGATAACAAATGCAGTGATTGGCAGGAGACCACCCTTCATTTTATCATTCAAGCAGTAAATTGTGGCAACTCTGTGGAAATTGGCAAAGGGCTACAGTAAAGTAGAAATGGGAGAACTTCATTCTTGCAATGGTCAACACTCTTCTCTGGTGGAGCTAAACACCAGCATGGTCTGTGGACATTCTTCTACACGACCAATGGAAGCAAAACACAGCGTGCGGCAAGATCACAGCGGGTCATGCACATCTGTGATGGGTAGAAACAAGGAACTGCAGATGCTGGTTTACTGCTGGAGTTGCTTAGTGGGTCAAGTAGCATCTCAGGAGAACATGAACAGGTGACATTTTGGGTCTTCAGAAGAAGGGTCCCGACCCAAAAGGTCTTCCATCCATGTTCTCCCGAGTTCCTGTCTGACTCGCTGAGTTACTCATCAGTGCCTCTACTTCCTGAGAAGATTACGGAGAGTCGGATTGTCAAGGAGGACTCTCTCTAACTTCTACAGCTGCAGAGTCGAGAGCATACTGACCGGTTGCATCGTGGCTTGGTTCGGCAATTTGAGCGCCCTGGAGAGGAAAAGACTACAAAAAGTAGTAAACACTGCCCAGTCCATCATCGACTCTGACCTTCCTTCCATCGAGGGGATTTATCAGTCGCTGCCTCAAAAAGGCTGGCAGTATCATCAAAGACCCACACCATCCTGGCCACACACTCAGATCCCTGCTACCTTCAGGTAGAAGGTACAGGAGCCTGAAGACTGCAACAACCAGGTTCAGGAATAGCTACTTCCCCACAGCCATCGGACTATTAAATCTGGCTCGGACAAAACTCTGATTATTAATAACCTATTACCTGTTATTTGCACTTTATCAGTTTATTTATTCATGTGTGTATAGATTTATATAATGGTATATGGACACACTTATCTGTTTTGTAGTATATGCCTACTATGTTCTGTTGTGCTGAAGCAAAGCAAGAATTTCATTGTCCTATACAGGGACACATGACAATAAACTCACGACTTAAACTTGAACTTGAACGTCAACTATCCATGTTCTCCAGAGATACTGTCTGACCCGCTGAGTTACTCCAGCACTCTGAGAAACGTCACCTATCCATGTTCTCCACAGATGCTGCCTGACCCGCTGAGTTACTCAGCACTCTGAGAAACGTCACCTATCCATGTTCTCCACAGATGCTGCCTGACCCGCTGAGTTACTCCAGTTCGCTGTCTACATCTGTGGAGAGAATGGACAGGTGACGTTTCGGGCTGGGACACTTCTTCAGACTGACTGCAATCGGGATGAAAAGGCTGGAAAAGAGAGGTGGGGGTGGGACAGAGCTCAGGAAGTGATACGTGGGTACAGGCGAGAGGGGGTGCGATTGGCTGATGGGTGGACTAATGCCAAAGGCTCGACTTGAAAAGGAGACAAAAGGATGTTGGATATAGTTCACTCGGGAAACTTATGAACACTGGCTAACTGGCAGAGTAGAGAGCATGCTGACTGGTTGCATGTGGCTTGGTTCGGCAACTTGAGCGCCCTGGAGAGGAAAAGACTAAAAAAAGTAGTAAACACTGCCCAGCCCATCATCGGCTCTGACCTTCCTTCCATCGAGGGGATTTATCGCAGTCGCTGCCACAAAAAGGCTGGCAGTATCATCAAAGACCCACACCATCCTGGCCACACACTCATCTCCCTGCTACCTTCAGGTAGAAGGTACAGGAGCCTGAAGACTGCAACAACCAGGTTCAGGAATAGCTACTTCCCCACAGGTATCAGTCTATTAAACCTGGCTCGGACAAAACTCTGATCATTAATAACCCACTGTTTGTTATTTGCACTTTACCAGTTTATTTATTCATGTGTGTATTTACGTATATAATGGTATATGGACACACTGATCTGTTTTGTAGTAAATGCCAACTATGTTCTGTGTGCTGAAGCAAAGCAAGAATTTCATTGTCCTATCAGGGACACATGACAATAAACTCACTTGAACTTGAACTAACTGAAAGAAAAGCTTTTAAGGGAAATCCATACACTAGTGGTGCAGTGAAGGGTTCAAGAACCCAGTGCTTGGGTTAAGTGTTATCTGAGAACAACCATTAAAGGTCTAAGTAGGATCTGCAACGGAATATCTGCAGGTACAGGGAATGTGAAGCCCTTGCCTGAGAACCCATTCCCTGCAGCCTCACTCAAATGCAAATTTTGTTTAGTTTAGAGATAGAGCACGGAATCAGGCCCTTCGGATGATAGCTAAAATAAAACAATTCCTCCAGTTTGATGACCTCGAAAAGATCATCCACACATTTATCTCCTCCCGCCTAGATTACTGCAACTCCCTCTACACTGGCATCAGCCAATCTTCCCTGTCCCGCCTGCAACTGGTCCAAAACATCGCAGCGAGACTCCTGACGGGCACCCGAAAAAGGGACCACTTCCCCCCGATCCTGGCCTCTCTCCACTGGGTCCCTATGCAGTTCCGAATAAATTTCAAGACCCTCCTCTTTGTCTACAAAGCCCTCAATGGGCTTGCACCCACTTACATTAAAAGTCTTCTCACCCACTGCACCACCTCCAGGTCCCGCAGATCGGCCGACTTGGGGTTGCTGAACGTCCCGCGGTCTAGGCATAAGCTAAGGGGCGACGACGCCTTTGCGGTTGCAGCTCCTAGACTGTAGAACAGTATCCCCCTTCCCCATCAGAACTGCCCCCTCCATTGACTCCTTTAAGTCTAGACTAAAAACTTATCTGTACTCCCAAGCCATTCCTGACTTCCTCTGAGCGAGGGCTATTTTTATATATGCATGTAGTTTGCTTGTGTATACTATTCTTATAACAAATGTAAAGCACTTTGGTCAACGAGAGTTGTTTTTTAAATGTGTTATATAAATAAATGTGACTTGACTTGACTTGGGCCCACCGAGTCCTCGCTGACCAGCGATCTCCTACACACACACACACACACACACATACTAGGGACAATTTACAATGATACCGAGCCAATTCATGTACAAACCTGTACGTCTTTGGAGTGTGGGAGGAAAGCCGAAGATCTCAGAGAAAACTCACACGGTCATGGGGAGAACGTACAAACTCCACACAGAAAGCACCCGTAGTTGGGTTCGAAAGCTGGTCACTGGCACTGCAAGCGCTGCAAGGCAGCAACTCTACTGCTGTGCCACCGTGCCACCATGAAAATGAGACTGCTTCAGAGCAAAGCAAATATGCGCTGGGAATCAATATCTGCCTCCAACCCACTTGGCAATGACCATCTCAGATTGAGGAAGACTTTACTCATAAACAATCTCCCGATACAGGTGAGGCACTACAGGTGACCCTGCAGCCTCGCTGATATCTGACAGATTCCATCAACTAAATCCAGGTTCCTGTGCACTTGTTCTCCTTTAATCCAAGCATTAAGCTCACTGTACCACTGACTTGTGGCTCTTTATAAAACAAGTTGCTTTTCTCCTTCAGTGTTGAAAGAAACTGAAGATAATAGCATACGACACAAAACAACTATTGCACTTAAGTAGTACTTCCTCAGAAGATGTTCCAGCAATGCCGCTCATAATTTGATACACCTGTCAGATATCATCTTAACCTCTGGCATTCCAGGGAAAACAATCCCGTGAGCTAATACCCCCTCTAATCCAGATATCATCGTGGTAAACCTCCTCTGCTCTCCGTCCAAAGCATCCACGTCCTTCCTGTCAAGCAGTGACCAGAACGACACGCAATACTCCAAATGTGGCCATACCAAGATATAATATGTGTGTGTGTGTATATGTGTGTGTGTATATGTATATATATATATATATATATATATATATATATATATATATATATGTATATGTATATATATATATATATATATATATATATATATATATATATGTATATATATATGTATGTATATCTATATATATATATATATATATATATATATATATATATATATATATATATATATATATATATATTGTGTTGTGCAAGTTATATTGGTGCTTTAATCACAAAGTATACACATATACACACACATATACAGGAATTATATATTAAAAATATAAAATTATGTGTTAAATATAGTCTTTAAATCAAATACACGTGTGTGTGTGTGCGCGCATGCATATATGTATATATACACACACACACACACATATATACACACACATATAATATAGTATATAATATAGTTGATAAAATATTGTATAGATTTCACATAATTAAGATATATAGCACAATATAATGCTATATATCATATATATTTAATATAATATATATTTAATATAATATATAATACCTACATATACTTTGTGGTTTGAGTACCAGTATCATTTGGTCAACACACACAATATCATGCCTCAATATATCAACATCTCCCAGCCTAACGCCACAACATTCCAACAGCAGCCCCTACCTGCATCCTCGGCATCATCTTCTTCTTCTCCTTCATCTACTGTGGAACCTGGAACAGGACCTTGGTCACCAACATCCTGCATTTCCACCACAAACTGCTAGAAAATAACGAACACATCCATTAAAACTGCCCTGTGGTGACCGACACAAAGAACAAATGGCAAAAAAAAAAAAAGTACTGGAGCAACTCAGCGGGTCAGGCAGCAGCTCCGGAGGACACGGAAAGGTGATGTTTCTCACCGCGAAACCTTCTTGCTGTCCCGACTTGAGAAGTATCCCGACCCAGAACGTCGCCTAGACACTTCCTCCAGAGATGCTGCCCGACTCGTTGAATTACACCAGCACTTTATCTTTTTTCATAAACCAGCGCCTACAGTTCCTTGTGTCGACAAACAACAAATAATTGTCACACGTCTCACAGCATCGAGTGGTGGCTCTGAATGTGACAATAGATGGCGTTTTGTGTCTGTTTTCAGCGACACCCTTGGCTTATCAAATTCTACTTTTTCCCCAAGATGTTGGAACAATGCATTTAGATTGTCTCTTTCTCAACTAATCATCTGTAGAATGTAATATTTTGAACGGCTATGTTGATTTTGATGGTTTGAAAATGGCACAAATTATTTTTGGAATGTACATCATGTTCAATTTTGAAAGTGCCTTTCCTACACCGTTTTAAACAGGCACTTTAAACAGGGTGCCGCAAGGCTTAGTGCTAGGACCCCAGTTATTTACAATATATATTAACGATTCAGACGAGGGAATTAAATGTACCATCTCCAAGTTTGCAGATGACACAAAGCTGGGTGGCAGTGTGAGCTGCGAGGAGGATGCTATGAGGCTGCAGGGTGACTTGGATAGGTTGGGTGAGTGGGCAGATGCATGACAGATGTAGTATAAGGTGTATAAATGTGAGGTTATCCACTTTGGTGGCAAGAACAAGGCGGAAGATTATTATCTGAAAGGTGTCAGATTAGGAAATGGGCAGGTGCAACGAGACCTGGGTGTCCTTGTACATCAGTCACTGAAAGTAAGCATGCAGCTACAGCAGGCAGTGAAGAAAGCTAATGGCGTGTTGGCCTTCATAGTGAGAGGATTTGAGTATAGGAGCAAGGAGGTCCTTCTGCAGTTGTACAGGGTCCTGGTGAAACCGCACCTGGAGTATTATGTGCAGTTTAGGTTTCCTAATTTGAGGAAGGACATTATTGCTATTGAGGGAGTGCAGCGCAGGTTCACCAGGAATTTAGAAGGATGGAGGGGATCTTAAAGGATTGGACAGGCTAGATGCAGGAAAAATGTTCCTGATGTTGGGGGAGTACAGAACCAGGGGTCACAGTTTAAGAATAAGGGGTAGGCCATTTCGGACTGAGACGGGGAAAAACTTTTTCACCCAGAGAGTTGTGAATCTGTGGAATTCTCTGCCACAGAAGGCAGTGGAGGCCGATCCACTGGATGTTTTCAAGCGAGTTAGATTTAGCTCTTAGTGCTAAGGGAATCAAGGGATATGGGGAAAAAGCCAGAACGCGGTACTGAGTTGGATGACCAGCCATGATCGTATTTAATGGCGGTGCTGGCTCGAAGGGCCGAATGGCCTACTCCTGCACCTATTTTCTATCTTTCAATGTACTGAATATTGTAGTAAGTTCCAAAAAGGCAAGATGCTGAGATGAAGGAAAAGTTATGATGCAGACAGAAAAGGTTCTTGAATAATTAGAACGTCAGAATATACATGGAGAATATTCTCTTAGCTTTGTTTAATTTTGTTTTCTCCAAGAGAAAATTCAACGCATCAGTGAAACTTAAAACAATTTTATAATTTTCATTTGTTACTGAACATTGCAGCAGGGGAATTAATCATCAGAAGAATGGTTTGGCAGAGCTGAACTTTGCAAGAGGATAAAAATCATGAAGTCATCACTGTTGATACTCCGTGTCTCTGTATTACAGATAGTATTGTGAATTTGACAATAGAGATTTCACCTTGCTGCGGTGTACAATAGCTGAGCCTCTGTTGCCATGGCAACAGCCAGGCGGACTCCTGTGCCTGCCTGCATTAGTGAACCATGCACATTAGCTTTCATGCGCTGTGCTCCCTGAATGTTGCACCATTACTTTCATATCTGCCTCCTTAAGGCACCATTGAGTTAAATAAAATTAAATAAAATTGTCCTCATCTAAATATTTTGGTTGGTCTAAATTTTCCATAATGTGAACCGTGAAACTAACATTTTAATGAAAATGCAAGTACTACCGTGACTGACAGCAGATGCATAAACATAATGTGCGGCACGGTGGCGCAGCGGTAGAGTTGCTGCCCTAAGGCGCCAGGGACCCAGGTTCGATCCAGACTACGGGTGCTGTCTGTATGGGGTTAGCATGTTCTTCCCGTGACCTGCGTGGGTTTTATCCGAGATCTTCGGTTTCCTCCCACACTCCAAAGACGAACGGGTTTGCAGGTCAATTGTAAACTGTCCCTAGTGTGTGTAGGATCACGTTAGTGTGCGGGGATCGCTGGTTGGCACAGACTCGGTGGGCTGTATCTCTAAACTAAACTCAAAAATATTGCCAACAAACATGATCAGGAAATTAAATTGATGGTAAATAAAAACTGAAACATGAGCTGCTCAAATTCTCAATGTATTGAACGTGAACAGCAGCATTTTATCAGCCTTTCGTCTATAAATGTGCGTTAATAGTGATGTTTTTTAGAAAGTTAATTTGACCGTGTAGAAAGGTGCAAATAACCTTTGACAGCTTTGAACTGCCATTCAGTTTGCTGGAAATAAAAGCAGCAATGGAAGTAGAACACGTAAACATATTTCATGAAGTGAATTCTTTCTAGTGGAATGCACTGTACAAGTGGGCATGGGCGAGGAGGGTCGAAGGGCCTCTGGGACTATAGGTCAGAGCACACTTGCTTACCTTCACAGCCTCCAGCTGAGCTGCGTGACATCGTTGCAATAAGTCCACAAAAAGATAAATCAACAGCACCTGAGAAAACACAAAACTAAGGTTAAAGCCACACTCGTGGTTAATGAAGGAATTTCAAGTCAGACACAATAAAGGGCCTGTCCCACCAACATGCGATTGCATGCGTCTAGCGCGACCAAACGTGGTGGTTTGCGGCGTACGGCCTTGCGGGGCCCGTCCCACTTCCAACCGCGGAGCCGTCTGGAGTTGTGCGGGGCTGGTCCCGACATCATACTCACCAATCAGCTGGGCAGGAAGCGGGCCGACTGAATATGGACGTCGCACGTCGTCGAGCGGTTACGCAATCGCGCAACGGCACGCTGGGCAGTGACATCATTGCGCAACGCCACGCGCTAGGCTTACGCCATCAAGACGCTGCGTACGCCCGTCGAGACGCTGTGCACGGCCTCAATGCGGCTGCGGGCCGGCTGGCCGTTCTCGCGCGGAATTTTTGGACAGTGTCAGTTTTTTGGAGCCTCGCGCGATGTCGGGACCAGCCCCGCACAACTCCATACGGCTCCGGCGATCGAAGTGGGACTGGCCCCGCGAGGCCGTAAAGCTCAAGCGACCACGTTAGGTCGTGCTAGCCGCATGCAGTCGCATGCTCGTGGGACAGGCCCTTAAGAATGGAACCAATGACGCTAATGTTCCTGCACTATTGAATGTTCATCTCAACAATAAATACATTAGCAATGTGAATATCCTAAAGAAATATCTTGGTAAACAATCAATTAACAAAATAATGGCTCAACCTAAAAGCTAAGACCCAATGTGGACAAAAAAGCTGGAGAAACTCAGCGTGCGAGGCAGCATCTATGGAGCAAAGGAATCGGTGAAGTTTCGGGTCGAGACCCTTCCACAGACTCTTTTCCAGCAACTGCCGTTCTTTCTTAAACTCTTAGCGAAAACCCAATGGTATCTCCACAACATATGAAGGAGTGGGGCCAGATACTGGGAGGGGAGTTTAGTTTAGTTAAAAGATACAGCATCGAAACAGACCCTTCAGCCCATCGAGTCCATTGACTACCCATTCACACTAGTTCTACAGTATGTTGCTCCACTTTTTCCATCCACTCCTGATACACGAGGGAACAATTTACAGAGGACCAATTATCCTACAAACCCGCGCGTCTTTGGGATGTGGGAGGAAACCGGAGCACCCGGAGGAAATGCACGCAGTCACACGGGGAACGTGCAAACTCCACAAAGCACCCGAGGTTGGGATCGAACCCGGGTCTCCGGTGCTGTGAGGCAGCGGCTCTACCCGCTTCGCCACCGTGCCTGAGGGCAGATTTTGGACAGGAAAGGCTGGTCATTGAACAAGGCTTTGGAGGGGGGGGGGGGGGGGATGTAACTGGGTGTTGATCATCAGGGCAGAGTTTGATGGTGACATCAGACATTTGGAACTGGGTGTACGAGGGATTGTACTTTGTCAGCGATTCCAAAATTCAATCCATAGCGGTTACTACCATCAACCAGAAAAACAATGCCACATCTGGTAATGATTTCTATGTCAAGAAAGTTTCAGAGTGTACAGTATCTTTGAACTCTATCTATGCCAATTGTCTAATGATCAATTGTCCTAAATGTTCTTCATAAAATTTGCTCAGTCAAACCAATTTTATCAGCATGGTTTAGGCAGGAATGGAAAATGTCAACAGTAACATTACCAGAGGCCACTGACATGATCAACAAAATATAGCATTCCCTTTTGCAATTAATAATATTTAGGTTATGATATATTAGCTTTTAACTCCTCAATGTCAAGCAAGTTATTTGCAACATACTTTGAGTTTAGTTTATAGATACATGCCCTTCGAGTGAGTGCCGACCAGCGACCCCCGCACATTAACACTATCCTACACAGACTATGAATAATTTACAATTATACTCAAGCCAATTAACCTACAAACCCGCACGTCTTTGGAGTGTGGGAGGAAACTGAAGATCTCGGAGAAAACCTGCGCAGGACACGGGGAGAACGTGTAAACTCCGTACAGACAGCACCCGTAGTCGGGATCGAACCCGGGTCTCTGGGGCTGCAAGCGCTGGAAGGCAGCAACTCTACCGCTGCGCCACCGTGCCACCCACTAATGCCCCTGTCCCACTTAGGAAACCTGAACGGAAACCTCTGGAGACTTTGCGCCCCAGCCAAGGTTTCCGTGCGGTTCCCGGAGGTTGCAGGTAGTGGAAGCAGGTAGGGAGACTGACAAAAACCTCCGGGAACCGCACGGAAACCTTGGGTGGGGCGCAAAATCTCCAGTGGTTTCCGTTCAGGTTTCCTAAGTGGGACAGGGGCATAAGTGTTCTTCATAAAAATACCTCAGTCAAGCCAATTGTATCAGCATGGTTTAGGCAGGTATGGTAACATTACCAGATGATCAAGATAATGTAGTATAGAAAGTATAGTGTTTCCTTTTGCAATTCAGCTGATGAGATATTAGGTCCACAAAGTCAAGCAAGTTATTTGCTACACACTTTCTGGATGACTTGAGCAAAAATCTACTAGAGGAACTCAGCAGGTCAGGCAGCATCTGCAGAGGGAAATGACCAGACAATGTTTCGGCTCGGGACCTTTCTTCAGACAGAATTTTGTATTTACTTACCTGCATAAAAAATCCCGTTATAAACGAGACCAAAAAAGGTTGCAGGCCGGCATGTGCCACTGTTCCTGGCAGTCCTAGAACAGAAGAACACAGAGGGTAGAACAGTGGCGTACACGTACAGGCCCTCTGGCCTACCATGCTAACATGATGCCAAATCAAACCATCTGGACCCCACTCTTCCTTTCCCTTTCACACGCTGCCTAAATGCCCCTAAAACCGCTGTCGTATCTGCTTCTATCACCTGCTCGCATAACACATTCCAGGCACTGACCAATCTGCCTCAAATTACGTATAAACTCTCCCCCTCAACTAACGTCCTCTAACATTCGATATTTCCACCTTGGGGGATAAAGGTTCTGACTACCTGTGCCTCTCATAATTTTTATATATTTCTATCAGGTTGCCCTTCAAACTTGAGTGAAAGTGATCCAAGTTTGCCCGACCGATAGTGAAAACTTTCGAAACCATGGAATGTCCCGACAAACTAATTCAGTACTCTCCCCAAAGTCTCCACACCTGTCCCACAGTGTGGCACTCTGAATTGCTAGTTAGGTTAATGACAAAGTTTCTAGTCAGCGCCCCGAATGATGAAGGTAAACATGACATACACCTTCTTCACCACCCCATCCACTTGTGTCCCCCACTTGCAGAGAGCCATGGACCTACACCCCAAGATCCCTCTCTACACAGGGCTCTAGTCTCCCAACTGTATGCCTACTGTACATGTTACAAAAATAAATTAAACCTCAATGCTCCCAAGGGTCTTGCCATTTACTATAATACTTTCCTCTTACATTTTACCTGCCAAAATGCCACACCTCCCATTTTTCAGGCTTAAACTCCATTTGCCATTTCTCTGCCCGTATTTACAACTGATGGACATGCTCCCGTCTCCTTGCCATCCACAACTCTGCCAATTTACAGATCATCTGCAAGCTTAATAATAATCAAATATAATCGATGAGTACAAACATTTCATAAGGCTGAGCGTAGAATTGGAAGATAAATTGTAGAGCTATTAACAAATACTCCAAGTAGCAATCCAACAAGTTTATTTGCATATAATAAAGTCACACTACAAGTTGTCACCACTGTGACTAAATCCCGACTAACCGCTAGTGTCTGGAATCGTTAGTAATATGGTTAGTAATATACAGTAAAACCCGGACTGGATTATATATCCGAATGGCGTGTAGCATGTGTGTATTAGTATTCAGTAGAGCAGATCTACAGAAATTAAGAAGGCATGGTGGCCCAGCGGTAGAGTTGCTGCCTCACAGCGCCAGAGTTTGTACGATCTCCCCCTGATTTTTCTCCGAGGGTTTTCTCCGAGCTCTTTGGTGTCCTCCCACACTCCAAAGACGTACAGGTTTGTAAGTTAATTGGCTCGGCGGGAATGTATAAAATGTAAAAATGTCCCTAGCGTGTGTAGGGTAGTGTTGATGTGCGGGGATCGCTGGCTGGTGCGGACTTGGTGGGCCAAAGGGCTTGTTCCACACTGCATCTCTAAACTAAACCAGAAGATTTTTCAAAGCATCACTCGCTGTAAACCAATTTCTGCTTTTTTATTAGCAACCTGAATACACGTTGACAGTTTTATCCATCAACCATCCATCAAGACATCATTCAGTTCGCACTTGTGTTCTGCATCAACACCAGAACTTCAGCGACAATAATTATTCCTTACTTTGACTTCCCCCAATAAACACATGGTTAGTTACCAGCCCACACTAACCTCGTGAAATTATCTTTGTTAAAGCAATTACTCAAAATATATTCTGCCAGACTATTAAATAATTAATGACACCAGGTAAATAAATCAGTTATCTCTTGATTTTGATACACAATTAATTCAGTGACTGAATGAAATAAATTCTAAATTGGATTCAATAAATAAATAAATAGCTTCTGGTTGATGGGTAACATTTAAGTATAAAATCAATTAGATATTTGAATGCGCTGAATAGATTTCACAACTTCTTAGATGCTAAAATGAAAATACCATGTAGTGGAACAAATACATGTATCCAATTAACTTTTTAATTCGCTACAAACTATGAGGACACGAGAATCGGCCAACAAAAATGGCAAACTGTGTAGGAAGGAACGGCAGATGCTGGTTTACACCAAAGATAGACACCAAATTCTGGAGTAACTCAGCAGGACAGGCAGTAATCTCTGGAGAGAAGGAATGGGTGACGTTTCTGGTCGAGACCCTTCTTCAAACTGCGGCACCAGTACTTCAGAAGTGTCACCAAAACAAATACATGGGAGACGGGGAACTTGTAGCTTATTCATGAGCTCTGATTAATTCCCAGAGTGAATGGAAACTTAAATCAAAAACCAATCTTTAAGAAAGAACTGCAGATGCTGGGAAAAAAAAGGTAGACAAAAAATGCTGGAGAAACTCAGTGGGTGAGGCAGCATCTATGGAGCGAAGGAATAGACCGGAAACATCACCTATTCCTTCTCTCTATACATGCTGCCTCACCCGCTGAGTTTCTCCAGAATTTCATGTCGACCCTGACCAATCTTTGTACCTTTTACATACATACCCAATTGTCATAAGTCACGGCAAATAATCCTAGCATCTTCTCTACTCACTTCGTTAATATTGAATACAATCAGAAAAGGATGCAAATGTTAAAAAGTGTTTAGTGACATCCCCCGGGGTAATTCAGTTGGTTTACAAGCCATGAGTGAACATTTCTAGTCATCAAGCCAAGATATGAATATTTATACAAAGTATCGCCACGCTAACGTGAACAGAGCAGAACGGAAATAAACCTCCCATCTAATGACTCCATTTATACCTCACGCTGCCTCTGCAAGGCCAGCAGCATAATCAAGGAACAGTCGCACCCTGGCCACTGTCTCTTTCCCCCCCCTCTCCCATCAGACAAAATGTATGGAAGTGTGAAAACACACACCTCCAGATTCGGGGACAGTTTCTTCGCAGCTGTTATCAGGCAACTGAATCATCCTACCACAACCAGAGAGCAGTCCTGAACTACAATCTTCCTCTTTGGTGACGCTCAGAGTATCTTTGATCGGATTTTGCTGGCTTTACCTTGCACTAAACGTTATCATGTATCTGCACAGTAAATTGATTGATTGTAATCATGTGTAGTCTTTCCGCTGACTGGCTAGCACGCAACAAAGATTTTTCACTGTACCTCGGTACAGGTGACAACAGACTAAACTGAAACTGAACTGAAATCCCTAAAGTTTGATCATTTTTGTTTGAAATGCAAGACAAATATACAACTCAGTATTACTTACAGGGGTAACTTGCGCAACCTGTTTGGTGTAAATGAAATAGACTTACCTAATATTCCAGTTCCTAAAATGAAGGCAATTGTAAGGAAATCTGAAGAAAGAGAATTTAAAAAAACCATGAATTAACCGAGTCTTTTAATATGATTATTTCCACATAAACATTATAATCAGATGAAAATCAGTCAGAAATTACAAGCTATGCACAAATGTAACAGGTACGAGGAGATATTGCAGGCGGCTGTTACCTTGTATATAACAATTACAGCTAAATTTGATTCAACTTTGACTCTCTGGCTCCATCTTGCATTAAATGTTATTGGCATTATTCCCTTTATCCTGTATCTGTACACTGTGGACGGCTCGATTGTAATCATGTATAGTCTTTCCGCTGACTGGTTAGTACTCAACAAAAGCTTTTCACGGTACACGTGACAATAAACTAAACTCAACTCATTCTCACTTTCTCAGTTCCCCGTCTATTCTTGGACAAAGAGTTTGGAATGCTGAGGTGAACGCTGTTACTAGCGGGAGTTTGGACTTGTTTTCTTTTGGTATCCAGACACAACAGTGTGATTGACTGTCATTTTGTTTATTTTAGTTTGGTTTAGAGATACAGCGCGGAAACAGGCCATTCGGCCCACCGGGCCCGCGCCAACCAGCGATCCCCTCATATTAACACCATCCTACACCCACTAGGGACAATTGTTACATTTGCCAAGCCAATTAACCTACAAACCTACACTTTGGAATGTGGGAGGAAACCGAAGATCTCGGAGAAAACCCACGCAGGTCGCGGGGAGAATGTACAAACTCCGAACATACAGCACCCGTAGACGGGATCTAACCCGGGTCTCCGGCGCTGCATTCGCTGTAAGGCAGCAACTCTACCATTGCGCCACCGTGACCATTTGGGGGTTTAAAAAAAAAAGAAAATGCCCCTTGTATTTGTGCAATCTAAAGGTTTTATTAATAACCCTAATTGCATTTTTGTTTAATTTCCTCTTTTCATTCTCGTGCATTTCCTTCTTAATTTCCTCTTCCTTGAATGCTTACATTATATGCGGAAAAGAACGTTACGACAAATTTATTTTGTTGTAATGTTTGGGGGTGAGTGGGGAAGCCGGTGGAGGACGAGGGAGTGCAGATTTTGGGAGGGAGGAGTGAGAATTATTTTCCTTCCCTTCACCACTGTGAATTTAACACAGCACCACGACAATAGTTGCAGGACGAGGCCATTCGGCCCTTCGAGCCAGCACTGCCATTCACAGTGATCATGGCTGATCATCCACAATCAGTACCCCGTTCCTGCCTTCTCCCCAGATCCCATGACTCTGCTATCTTTAAGAGCAGGATTTGCCAGTGGGAAGAGCCCAGTGTTGAGATGTCATGGTGAACTGCCCGCCAGATTCCAATGCTGGAGGCTATAGTCGGGGAATTTCAATTTTAATGCAAGAAAACACTGCTTTTAATCTGGAAAATGTTGTTGTCTAACTACATTTTACATGATCTCTCACTGGAACATCATACATGAATATTAAAAAGGACACAAAGTGCTGGAGTAACTCAGCAGGTCAGGCAGGCAGCATTGCTGGTGAACAGGGAGGAGTGTTCACTATTCAGTCTGAACACAGAACAGCACTTCCCCATGTTCTCCACAGATGCTGCCTGACCCGCTGAGTTACTCCAGCACTTTCTATCTTTTGGTATTATCCAGCATTTGTAGTTCTTTGTTTCGAAATAAATATGAACGCGTTTCAGCAGTTTGCCCTTGGCCTGTATTGGTGATGATCTACTACCAGGGCCAGGTCATTATTGAGCCAGTTCCCAGGACGGTACACTTGAAGAGAACAATAGCTGCAGAAGCTGGAACATTTGTCAGGTTGCTCAGTGTTGGCGGGTTTCCACCCATCTCTCGCCACTGCACACACACAGCCGTGCCCACGGGAATGGTCAGTGCAAATTAACAGCAGACACGTGTGGTTTTGCAACTGATGCTTCCTCAATAGAAGCTACTGCGGTTTATTCGTACTTTTACGAACTCCAGGCATTCGGAGACACAACGGATGGCAGACGATGGAATCCTGGGTGTAATTACTCGACTCGTACACAGGTAAAGGTATAAGCATCTTTAATAGACTGCTCCGTGTCAGATATGCAGTACATTATACCATATAACCATATAACCATTACAGCACGGAAACAGGCCATCTCGGCCCTTCAAGTCCGTGCCGAACACTTATTCTCCCCTAGTCCCATCTACCTGCCCTCAGACCATAACCCTCCATTCCTTTCCCGTCCATATACCTATCCAATTTATTTTTAAATTATAAAAACTAACCTGCCTCCACCACTTCCACTGGCAGCTCATTCCACACAGCTACCACTCTCTGAGTAAAGGAGTTCCCCCTCATGTTACCCCTAAACTTCTGTCCCTTAATTCTGAAGTCATGGCCTCTTGTTTGAATCTTCCCTACTCTCAATGGGAAAAGCTTATCCACGTCAACTCTGTCTATCCCTCTCATCATTTTAAAGACCTCTATCAAGTCCCCCCTTAACCTTCTGCGATCCAAAGAATAAAGACTTAACTTGTTCAACCTTTCTCTGTAACTTAGTTGCTGGCTGGTCCAGGCTGCTGCATCTACTAAATGCAATGAACACTATAAAGCATGCACTAGGCGGGGTTATTACTAATAAGCATTCTGATTGACTAACATGCAATAGCCAATCTACATCTCTTCTCGTAGAAAATGAAATGCATTGCTTTAAACAATATGCTGAGGGAATATAGTAAAGTTAAACAAAATCTCCGCCTTAAAAAGTTCCATTGACTTGGCCTCCACAGCCGTCTGTGGCAATGAATTCCACAAATGCTGCCCGACCCACCGAGTCCCCCCAGCACTTTGCTCTGCTCTAGGTTTTCAGAAACCAGACAATGGATACAACAGAACTGTTTAACTTTAAAAACAAACTTTTAAATCAAGTCAAGTTTATTCGTCACATACACATACAAGATGTGCAGTGAAATGAAAAGAGGCAATGCTTGCAGATTGTGCAAAAAAACCTACAAATCTTCCCCAAATAAACCCAGGAGGGCTACAGACACACCAAACGTGTTCCATTTCACCCATGAGATGACCCCCGGTAAGTACTTTTGAACAAGGGGGTTGGAAGAAGGTATACATTTGATCAGTTTTCACTATTCAGATGTCCTTCCCCTCAGGCATTCACTCATGTGAACGACCATTTGCCATCGCTCCAATTCTTTCCAAAATTGTGCGCCCTAACTATGCCGTCTCCCCCCACCCCCACCCCCACCACCCCCACCCCCCCCCAAACCCATTCCGTATCCACCTACTCCATCTCTTGCCTGAACATTTGGCAATTAGTCTGTTTGCAACCTCGCCACTATGTTTATTCGCCTATGGTGCTGTGAAGAGCCTTGGACAACTTTTGTCAATAACATTTTTTATTTTATGTTTATTTATTTATTTTTAAATTACATCTGTAACAGCACAACCTTGCCTCTAGATATTCACTCACACAAACTTTTCTTGCTTCTCTGCTCTTTAAACGTTGCCAGTTCCCCTCTGAACTGACATTGGGGCCCATTCCTTGATCACTCATTCCTCACAGGGTAAAGCCTGTGTCCGGTTCAGCAACTCTTTAGCGTTCAGGTTTAGAGCAGCGTAACCTCAGTCTCACCCTCGGACATGTTCACCATTCTCTCCACAACTTCAAACTGTCCTGTTTTCTCTTTTTTCCCCACCCATTTGGAATCCGTTTCCCGTTCCAGAACTCCTGATCACATTCACAATCTGCCCATTTACTTTCAGATTTCCAGCGCCTGCAATTCTTGGATTTTCAATTAAAATTCCAATGTTCATTCATCATTTTCTCATGATCTCAACTCCTACCAACCCTTCCAAAACCGCCACTCTGTCTCATTCCCAAACTTAATGACGCCATCAACGGCGTTTAACACGTCAGCTACTAACATGGTAGTTATTGGATCTGCTTCTCGAGAGCTGTCCTCGTCTACTCCTCTCTCCGAGTGGTAGAATCGAAGGAGAGTTGGTGGGAACCTGACCACCAGGTGGCGCCGGAATGGCTGCTTCACCAACAGCCTGTCTCGCCCTTTTCTCTTTTTGTTGTTTTCCAGTTAGTGCTAAATGTATATTTTAGTGTTCTTCAGCTTTGTTTTTTTGCGGGGATGGGGTAGGGGAAACTTTTTTAAATCTCTTACCTCGACGGAGATGCGATTTTTTTCCGTATCGTAACTCCGTCCGCACTGCGGCCAAACATCGAGGAGCTGGCAGCCTCTTGCTGGGGATTAACTTTGGGAGCTCTAACCACGGGAGCCTGCAGGACGTAACATCGTGGAGCTGGTGGTCCCTGTCGGGGATTGCCGTCGGAGCTCCAACAACGGGAGCCTGCGGACTTTAACATTGTGGAGCTCACGGTCCCTTGGTTAGGGACCGACTTCTGGAGCTCCAGGCTGCAGGAGCTTTGACCACCCCAACGCGAGGGCTTTGACAGCCCCAATCGCGGGAGCTTCGATCACCCGAACTGCGGGTGGTTCGACTGCCCCGACCACAGGAGAGTAAAGAGTGAAGAAAATTAGGATTTATTGCCTTCCATCACAGTGAGGAATGAGGGGAATCCGCTGTGGTGGATGTTTATGTTAACTTTTATGTAGTTGTCCATCTTATTACTTTTTTTAGTATGGCTGTATGGTAAATGGAGTTTCATTCTACCATAAATGGTACACGTGACATTAAAATACCTTGGAAGGGGGGACAATAACACTGGTTTAATATAGGATTAGTGTAAATAGGTGATCGATGGTCAGCATGGACTCGGTGTGCTGAAGGGCCTGTTTCTCTGCAGTTTCACTCTATGGCTGTGATCTTTCTCTCCATGTTAAAAGCTCTTAAAAGATACTAAATCTTTTGTCTTCTCCCATTTTTGTGTCTCAATGTCAAACTAAATGCTAACACTGCCCAGGGCACCTTGTGCCATGTGACTGTGACAAAAGGCACTCTTAAATTTGTGTTGACTAAACATCCAAATCTGCAGCATCTGGACATGGGAAAATACGGGCAAGATGGGAACACTCAGCAGGTCAGACACCTTTTGCAGAGAAACAAACAGAAATGTTTCAAGTCAAACGGCCTTTCTGATTTGAGATTTTTTTTAGGTTTCAAAGCACGGACATCAAATAGAGTTCAGCTAACATCATAGCCATTGTGAAGACGGATCCAGACCCGAAATGTCTCCTCCTATCCATGTTCTCCTGAGATACTATATTTTAGGTAGACAAAAATGCTGGAGAAACTCAGCGGGTGAGGCAGCACCTATGGAGCGAAGGAATGGGTGATGTTTCGGTTCGAGACCCTTCTTCAGACTTAGTTTGTCTGCCTGCCCTATATGCTGTGAAGTATCTTGCCCCAATCCAGAAACAGAATCAGATTTAAAGTGAAGATAGACACAAAATGCTGGAGTAACTCAGCGGGACAGGCAGCATCTCTGGAGAGAAGGGATGGACGACGTTTCGGTTTGAAATCCTTCTTCAGACTGATCAGGGGGGGGGGGGGCGGGACAAAGAGAGAATGCAGGCGGAGACAGTAGTGTCCCCCTGCAGTGGGAGAACTGTGAAGGGGATGGAGAGAGAAAGTAAGGGCCGTCTGAGGTTCCAGTTCCAGGTTTAAGGTGAACTGATTGAGTGGCAGTGGATTAGACTCAAACCTTCCCCATTGTGGTTTGTTGAGGATTTGAGCAGAAGATCTTGTATGTTATTCCGCAGCAGCAGCACAGATGTTGCCTGAGCCGCTGAGTTACTCAAGTTTGAGGTTTGAGACTAAATCTGCACACAATTCTCCAGGTGTGGTCTCACCAGGGCCCTTTACAACTGCAGTAGGACCTCCTTGCTCCTATATTCAAATCATGGAGTAACCCAACTGGACATGCTCTCTCTCTCTCTCTCTCTCTCCCCCCCTGTTCACTATCAAGTTCTTTTTTTCACTATTGGCCATGAGCAGGGTATACTCAGGGGTGGCACTGAACAGGTTAATGTGTGCCCTTTGTTCCAACCAGAAACCGATCGACAGACAGACACACAGACAGACACAGACAAAAAATAATAAATCAGTCTGAAGAGGGTCCCAACTCAAAAAGTCTCCAGTAATGCTGCCTGACCCACTGAGTCACTCCAGCAGTTTGCATCCATTTGAGTAAACCAGTGTCTGCAGTTCCTTGCTTCAACAAGAGTAAAAGTCCAACATCGACAACAAGGTCTCTGCCAGTCTATCCAAACCACCTGCAAACTCTTCCTCTCTAACATCTGGAGATTGGTGTTCGAATTGGAGGAATTATCCAGCAGACTAGTCAAGTGATATCCTGACCATGAGCAGCTTTACAATGGCCTTTGTATCAACCAACATGTTTTCTCCCCAACATGCTCCTGGCAAACTCCCAGTTTACTTTTGTTCAACAATGAGATGTCGTTTTAGTATCACAGATACAGCATGGAAACAGGCTCTTCGTTCCATGGAGTCCGCACCGTCAATCCTACACTCTGCAGACAATCTAGAGAAGCCAATTAACCGGTAAACCTGTACGTCTTTGGGATGTGGGAGGAAACCGGAGCACCCGGAGAAAACCCACGCGGTCACAGGGAGAATGCACAAACTCCTTACGGACAGCACCCATCATCAGGATTGAACCCAGGTCTCTGGCGCCGTAAGGTAACAAATCTACCTCTGCACCGCTGTGCCGCCCTAGAGATGATCATCAAATCAATTGCTGGTGTATTGTGCTACAAATTCCACATCCTTGCTCATCTCAATCCTCAGATTGAACAAGATTAATTTGGATTTTGTCATCTTGAGATCTACCAAAATTAGATTTTTTAAATCACATATATTTTTCCATATATGAAATTGAACAGTGAACACAGAGCAGCGCAGTACAGGAACACAGCATCATCATCGGCCAACAATACCTGTGCCAAACAGGATGCTAACTAATCTCCTCTGCCTGCACCCGATTCATGTCCCTCCATTCCCTGCATATCCATGCACCTGTCCAAGATCCTGTTACATGTAACAATTGCATCTTCCTCCACCACCACCATTCCTGACAGCGCCTTCCAAACACCCACCAGTGTAAAAATAACTTGCCGTGCACATTTCATTTAAACGTTGCCACTCTCACCTTTAAAGCTATGGCCTCTCATTGTTGAAACTTCCATCCTGAGAGAACTGTTCCACCAGGTCCCCTCTCAATCTCATGTTCCAGTAAAAACAATCCCGGTTTGTCCAACCTTACATTGTGAATACCCCCCCAATCCAGGCATCATTCTGGTAAACCTCCTCTACACCCTTTCTGAAGCCTCCACATCCTTCCTGTAATGGGGTGACCAGAACTGCACACAATTCTCCAAATACAGCTGAAGCGAAGTCCTCTAAAGCTGCAACACGACTTCACGACTCTTATATGCAATGCCCCGACCATTGAAGGCAAGCATCCCTTAGGCCTTCTACACCACTATCTGGTTGCGTAGTTTGCTTCCTTTAGAATAAAATCATGTTCTTCCATCCGTGCCTCAGCACGCCAATTGCTGATGCCGTGTTCTTACTTTTGTCATCTCCAAGCTTGGGGCAACACCCATATGACATCACATAGACTTGCATCCGACCAGGATGCATCACCCATGGTCAGTCATGACCGAGAGGGGCCTACTATACTATACTATACCTACCACGTTGAAATAAAAAGCTATTAAAACTGAAGAGAAACTATTTTTCTTTAAGCACAGTAAGACAGATCACCAAAAATGCTAAATCATTCTGCCAGCAAGTTCGTGTTCAGAAAACATAGGAGTAGAATTAGGCCATTCAGCCCATCGAGTCTACTTCACCATTCAATCATGGCTGATCTATCTTTCCCTCTCAACCCCATCCTCCTGCCTTCTCCCCTCTTGCATTTGAACCTCCTAGAAAATAATTAGCACCTCAGCCTCAAGCAATCTCATAAATAAAACTATGAGAGGCATAGATAGGGTAGACAGTCAGAACCTTTTTTCCCCCCCAGGTGGAAATACCAAAGACTAGACGGGGGAACCACTCTTCATCTCCACCTGAATACTGTGCAGAAGGCTCACTATTTTGCAGCCAAAGACACTGCCAATCAAGCAACAGGTAGATCATATCCTTTTATTCCTTGCAAAATGGCAGAAACCATGGTTTTCTCCTGCAGGTTTCCACGATTATCAGCAGATGCAAGGAAAAAAAACCCTTCGTAAGGATCCAACGGGGTAAACCTTTATAGATTTGCAGGTTAGCTGAGATTTGTGCAACACTATTTATCTTCAGGCCACTATTTGTAGCCCTGGAGATTAAACCGGCTTGTAAGATCTGAGCGAGTATACAGTATTTGTGAGAGAAATCTCTTCAGTTTGGCAAGGAGTAAGAAGCTAAATAGGTCAGAGCTTATGCTTGCATGATGGAAAAGTATCATACAGCAATTCAATAGTCATCAATCTACAAGGCATTCCATTATGGAGCAATTTAATCACACAGATCGATTGTCAGGAGTCAAAGCCTGAACAGCAGCATCCACAGTTCCATCTATCCGCTCAGAGCATCAAATCCATTCATCAAACGAAGACACATGTGTCTCCATTTTGCCTTTATCATTTATCCTGAACTTTTTCCTCGTGTCACTGATCACAACTACGAAGCTCGGCTTGGATCAATCATCATCTCCAACGGCATCAGGTTAAAGGAAAGCCTGCTGAAGATCTTGTCAGGATCAAACTGAGCCCCATATAGATGTAGGCACCGTTTCTTTCCCATTCTCAGTACACTTATATTTACTGTACAGCGCCGAAAACCCAGGTTCGATGCTGAACTCGGGTGCTGCCCATGTGGAGTTTGCACGTTCTCCCTGTAACCGCGCTTGTTCCCTCCGGGTGCTCCGGTTTCCTCCCACATCCCAAAGATGTGCGGGTTTGTTGTTTAATTGATCTCTGTAAATTGCCCCCTAGTGTGTAGGGAGTGGATGAGAAACATAGAACGAGTGTGAATGGGTGATCGACGGTCGGCGTGGACTCAATGGGCCGTAGGACCCGTTTCCTTGCTGGATGAAGCTATGCCCTGTGTTCATGACAGATAGCAATGGTTCTTGCCAAGCGCATCAAAACCAAAGAGGCCAAACTGAACAAATATTAAATCATATTAAATGTATTGTGTAGGGGGGGAAACTGCAGATGCTGGTTTAAACCGAAGACAGACACAAAAAGCGGGTCAGGCAGCATCTCTGGAGAGAAGGAATAGGTGATGTTTTGGGTTAAGACCCTTCTTCACTGGAATATACTTTTCTTTTAAATGGACTAAAATTAAATTGTTCTGAAGTGAAATTCACTTCCCTTTCACTGACAATGAATGTCGTAATATATGACACATTTGTATCATGTGTGATATTAATGTGCGAGTCACGGAGTTGAATCGGCCCGTTCGCGGAGCTTGGAATCGGCCGTGGGATTTACCATCATCCGGCGGGGGCTTCAACATCGAGAGCCTCGATCGCCTCGACGCAGCGAGAGAACAAGCAAGGAAGACATAAGACTTTTTGCCTTCCATCACAGTGAGGAGGTGCCTGGAGATTCACTGTGATGGATGTTTGTGTTAAATTGTGTTCATTGTGTGTTCTGTTGCTTTTTTTCCTGCCATGACTGAAAGCAGTGGCGGACTGGGTCTAAAAATATTGGTTGCCAGGAGACAAAGGGGGCCCACTTCATCAGGGTGCCCACTTGATATCGGGGGCCCACTTGATATCGGGGGCCCACTTGATATCGGGGGCCCACTTCATCAGGGGCCCACTTGCCATCAGGCAAGCTGACACCCTGGCCAGTCCGCCACTGACTGCAAGGTACACAATTTCGTTCAAACTATTGTTTGAATGACAATAAAGGAAATTCAATTCAATATTGGCAGGAAAAACCCTTAAAGCAGCAGCGAGGGGCACAGTGTACCCCAACTATGTGTTGAAAGTCTGACAGAATCCTCAATGCATGGGTCACAAGGGCAGTGGAGGGTCTATGTTCACGGATTTAACTTTTGCCTGGAGCCATGTTAAAAATGTACTTATCATACTGACAACATTGAACTGAGCAACTGCAGAAAGATGCCCGCTCTTTCCACTGACTATAATGTCTGACTACAATAAACTTAAACTTTAAGATCTTTACAAAAAATAATCTGATGTGGAAAGCCAATACTTTGGAGATTGCAACATCTGCAGTTCCTGCTGCCTCCACGTTTTGGAGGAGAGTCACCATCTGGCTCTAAGCCATACATTCATTGGGTAATGTACAGTACTCTGTAAACATCATTTCGCTAGATGGGGATTTGGGGAGTTTTTTGGGGGGGGGGAACCTTCATCAAAAGTTACTGCCCCCTACAAACAGATCTTTCATTGTACATTTTCAAAAGGAATATTTTAACAACACGCACCAAATTTTATCAAACTGCGGCACAAACTACAAAAACAACAAATGCAAGTTACCAAACTGTGGTAAACATTAGGTCAAGTTGCCACCCATAAAATAAGAGCACAAATTAATGCAATTACACTGAGGATAATTCAGAAAACAGAATCAGTCTGCAGTTCCCAGAATACACAACTAATGCCACGAATATCACGTAATGCGTGTGGAAAAATGCGTCGCCAATTGCGGCTGAGATATTTGTTATTTATGTTTAAACCATGGAGCTAGTGAAGCTCAGGGGTTTAAAGAGGCGCCGCCGTCTCTCCCTCCCTCCCTCTCGCCGCAGCCCCCTCCCTTGCACAAGATGCTGAACTCACAGCACTGCAGGTAAACCAGCCGCAGCTTCCACGGGCTGTCGCGGTTCTTCCTGCTGCTGCTGGATGCCATGGAGAGAGGTCTGTAGGTGACCCGCGGGGAGGAGCTGCTCTCCGGCTCAGCTGCCATCGCTGCTGCTCGGCGCGGCCACGGGTGGGAGGCGGGGGATGCAAAGGAGGGAGGGAGCAGCAAACGGGGCAGCGCCGCCGCACTGGAGATGCCAACGGATTTGCAATCTTAGCTAAATGTAAAATTGAGGTTGAAAACCTTGTTTTCATTTTGCATTTAGCTAAGATTGCAAGTCCGTACGCGAGCTGCAAGGACTCAAATCGTTATGCAATTACTGCTAAACTAATTAGTAAGGGCACACATTTTGTTCATCAGCTGCATTAACTAACGTCCCGTGAGCATACTTTTTGCATAGACTTGTGTGTCTAACCTTGCAGAACACAGCCAATGGTTCACAGTAATTCAGCACAGAAATGATGTGCCCAACTTGCCTGCACCGACCAACATGCCCCCATCTACATGAGTCCCACCTGACTGTTTGCCCCATATCCTTCTAAACCTAACCTATCCATGCATCTCTCTGAAGAAGGGTATCGACCCGAAACGTCACCCATTCTAGAAGCTGCCTGTCCCGCTGAGCTACTCCAGCATTTTGTGTCTACCTTCGATTTAAACCAGCATCTGCAGTTCTTTCCTACGCACACATCAACAATCAACAATCAGTTTTATTCGTCACATTGCACATAAAGTGCAAGTGAAATGAATTTGCCAGCAGCGGTACAATGATAAAGAACACACAAAAACACACTCAAAATTTAACACAAACATCCACCACAGCATTCATCATTGGTGGAAGGCACAAAAATTGGCCAGTCCTCCTCCATTTCCCCCCGTGGTCGGGACCACAACCCTCCGCAGCCGCCGCTGCGGGCGTCCAGGTGTGCAGATAAGGTAAAAAGTCCAGGTAAGTCCTGAAACGGTGCCTCCCCCACCGGAGACCGTGGCTTCAGGTTGCTGTAGGCCGCAGGTCGGCGGTCGAAGATTTAAAGTCCCCGCCGCAGCCAGAAGCACCGCAGACCGGTCGAAACTCCCCTCCAGGGGTCCCCGGCGAGGGACCCCGCTCCTGATCCGGGACCGCGGTAGAAGTTTGCCGCTGGCCGGCGGTGGAAGCTTCTTCTTCTCCCGGGTCCCCCACGAGGGATCCCAGGCTGCGGACGCTGCGTCAGACCTACCCCGGACTATTGATAACAGCACTTCACCATCTCACAGTCAGACTTGATGCTGACTACAGAGACGATAACATGTAATGTTTCCTCCGCTTGTGTTACAATAAAGACCATGAGTTTTTACTCCTGTGTATGGGTCTCATTACACAACATGGTGTCAGAAGTGGGATGGAAGTTTGCTGGTGCGGTCGGGGTGGTAGAGAGGTGGTGCTGGTTCATTCACAGGCAGGATGTGCTGTCTATTATGTCTGTAGGTGCCGCCGTCGGCACTGACCAGGTATGAACGTGGTTCGAGAACAGTTCCAGATATTACACCGAGGCTTGGATTACACTTGGACTTACCTTGTCTGTACATCTGGACGCCCGCAGCGGCGACTGTGGAGGGTTGGGGTCCCGACCACGGGGGGAAATGGAGGAGGACTGGCCAAATCTTGTGCCTTCCACCACAGTGTAGAATGCTGTGGTGGATGTTTGTGTAAATTTTTGTTGTGTATTGTGTGTTCTTTTTTATTGTACCGCTGCTGGCAAATTCATTTCGAATAAAACTTGATTGATTGATTGATTGATTGAGGCGGTCATGGCCCTTTGCTGTTTGCAGACGGACTACTTGTCCCTTGGCCAGTGGTGGAAGTCGTCTACTCGTTTTGTCATACCGTCTTTTTTGAACGTTGCGTTTTTGTTGTCGCTTGGACTGGATTTAGAATGGTGTGCGAACTTGCGGCTCCAATGTCTGTTTTGCTACAGGTAGTGTGGCTCGGGTCTGTCTTGGCATCAGGTGCTGGGCGGGTGAACACAGTACAGGGTCACGGGAGATGGTGCGCATCATTGCCTGCCACTCCTGATCTGATCGTCTCGCCCACGTCCACGCCCACGCCACCTCGACCCCTGCCAAGGTCTCCAGTTTCGTCGCCGGCGATGCTGCTTCATTCTCCTGCTGCTGTTCTACCACCCATTTCATCTCCGGTGAAGGGAGGAAATGCAGGACTGTACTGTACATGTGCAGGTTGCAAATGCAAGCCTAACCCAAAGTACCAGGATTATGTTTGAACTGCCTTTGGTGTTATTCCCTTCAGCTTACTTATACATACCAGATGTAATCAGTGGAACATATATTTTGTATGTGATTTTCACATCTATCTTATTCTGGGTTACTTCAAAATTTGTTACTCCTGTGTATGGGTTTCATTACACAACAGATTCTTATTAAATCTTCCCCCCCTCATCTTAAACCTATGTCCTCTGGTTCTCTATTTCCCTACTCTGGGCAAAAGGCTCTGTGCATTTATCTGATCTATTCCTCTCATGATTTTGTACACCTCTATAAGATCATCCCCCAACCTCCTGCGCACCAAGGAACAAAGTCATTGATATCCCTCAACGTCCAATGAATCTGAGCAAGATGCTGCACAAAATTCTATTTGTATAATAAATATACAATGTTTGTGAAGAATAGTAATCTGGAAGTATATCTTTAAGGAGATGTGTGAGGCAATTTTTTTACACATTGGGTGAGAAGTGGCTGGAACGCACTGCCGGGGATGGTGGTTGAAGCAGATATGTTTGTGGCATTTAAAATACTTTAGTTAGGTATATGGATATGCGGGGAATGGAGGGATATGGGTTATGTGCAGGTAGATATGATCTTAGCATCATGTTCAGCACAGACATTGTGGGCCGAAGGGCCTGTTCTTGTGCTGCACTGGACTTGTACCCTACTGTTCTATGTTCTATCCTGCATAAATATTAAAGTTGTGGGAAACATTGGAAATGATATCCTGTATTTTGACACCATTATTGCAATTAGTCCAAGCAACCAGTGAAACCAAACAGGGGAGGATAATACATTTTGTGGAGAAGGTTTAGAAAATAGAAAATAAATTGGTCAAAATTGTAAATGAGCAAAAAGATGGCAAACATAGTTATTTCAGAATAAATTTACATATTTTATATAAAGAGGAGAAAGTGGCTAAAAAGTAAATTGAAGAATGTTGAATGTTAGCCAGATTGCTAATTGACTTGACACTCAATGTAACCAATCCGTTCCCAAATGAGTAAACATTTCCAAAAGTATTGAAGTAATTTCAAACAATAAGTACTGGACCTTAACTCAGTGTGACATTGATAAGAACAAGGGCTGAGAAACTATTCTTAATGCAGAAGCTAATGCTCAAGAGATTGTAACCACAAGATATAAAGATTGGTCAATGTTCCCTTTAAGACCAATAGGTCATAACAGTGTTAAAAACATTTTAATCCATCACTTGGCTCCACCCAAGACGCATCTTTATCAATGTACACAACTGCTGTTTGAACATAAATGAACAGGACAGTCTACAGAGCCCTCCATAATGTTTGGGACAAAGACCCATCATTTATTTATTTGCCTCTGTACTAGAAAATTTGCAATAGAAAAAAATCACATGTGGTTAAAGTGCACATGTTTATACAAAATCTCTCAATTTCAGGGCACCATAATGTTGGAGACAAATGGCTTCACAAGCGTTTGTAATTGTTCTGGGGTGTTTAATTGCCTCCTTAATGCAGGTATAAGAGAGCTCTCAGCACCTAGTTATTCCCTCAGTCTTTTCATCATCTTTGGAAACTTTTATTGCTGTTTATCAACATGAGGACCAAAGTTGTGCCAATGAAAGTCAAAGAAGCCATTATGAGACTGGGAAACTAGAATAAAACAGTTAGAGACATCAGCCAAACTTAAAAGAGCAACCATAGTTCTGGAAAAAGGTCTTGTGGACAGATGAGACGAAGATTAACATATCAGAGGGATGGCAAGAGCAAAGTATGGAGGAGAGAAGGAGGTAGACAAAAGTGCTGGAGAAACTCAGCGGGTGCGGCAGCATCTATGGAGCGAAGGAAATGGGCAACGTTTCGGGCCGAAACCCTTCTTCAGACATCTATGGAGAGAAGGAACTGCCCAAGATCCAAAGCATACCACCTCATCTGTGAAACACGGTGGTGGGGTGTTATGGCCTGGGCATGTATGGCTGCTGAAGGTACTGGCTCATTTATCTTCATTGGTGATACAACTGCTGATGGTCATAGCATAATGAATTCTGAAGTGCATAGACACATCCTATCTGCTCAAGTTCAAACAAATGCCTCAAAACTCATTGGCCAGCGGTTCATTCTACAGCAAGACAATGATCCCAAACACATTGCTAAAGCAACAAAGGAGTTTTCCAAAGATAAAAATAGTAAATTCTTGAGTGGCCAAGTCAATCACCCAATCTGTACCCAATTGAGCATGCCTTTTATAAACTGAAGAGAAAACTGAAGAGGACTAGCCCTCAAAACAAACATACAGTGGCTTGCAAAAGTTTTCATACCCCTTGAACTTTTCCATGCGATTCATGGACATCACCAGTTGCTGGGTGTCTTCTCTGGTGATGCTCTGCCAGGCCTGTATTGCAGCCATCTTTAGCTTACAGTGGCTTGCAAAAGTATTCATACCCCTTGAACTTTTCCACATTTTATCACGTTACAACCACAAACGTAAATGTATTTTATTGGGATCTTATGTGATAGACCAACACAAAGTGGCGCATAATTGTGAAGTGGAAGGAAAATGATACATGGTTTTCAAATTTTTTTACAAATAAAAAACTGAAAAGTGTGATGTGCAAAAGTATTCAGCCCCCTTTACTCTGACACCCCTAAATAAAATCTAGTACAACCAATTGCCTTCAGAAGTTACCTAATTAGTAAATAGAGTCCACTTGTGTGTAATCTAATCTCAGTATAAATACAGCTGTTCTGTGAAGGGCTCAGAGGTTTGTTAGAGAACATTAGTGAACAAACAGCATCATGAAGCCCAAGGAACACACCAGACAGGTCAGGGATAAAGTTGTGGAGAAGTTTAAAGCAGGGTTAGGTTATAAAAAAATATCCCAAGCTTTGAACATCTCACGGAGCACTGTTCAATCCATCATCCGAAAATGGAAAGAGTATGGCACAACTGCAAACCTACCAAGACATGGCCGTCCACCTAAACTGACAGGCCGGGCAAGGAGAGCATTGATCAGAGAAGCAGCCAATGGTAACTCTGGAGGAGCTGCAGAGATCCACAGCTCAGGTGGGAGAATCTGTCCACAGGACAACTATTAGTCGTGCACTCCACAAATCGGGCCTTTATGGAAGAGTGGCAAGAAGAAAGCCATTGTTGAAAAAAAGCCATAAGAAGTCCCGTTTGCAGTTTGCCACAAGCCATGTGGGGGACACAGCAAACATGTGGTGGAAGGTGCTCTGGTCAGATGAGACCAAAATTGAAGTTTTTGGCCTAAATGCAAAACGCTATGTGTGGCGGAAAACTAACACTGCACATCACCCTGAACACACCATCCCCACTGTGAAACATGGTGGTGGCAGCATCATGCTGTGGGGATGCTTTTCTTCAGCAGGGACAGGGAAGCTGGTCAGAGTTGATGGGAAGATGGATGGTGCCAAATACAGGGCAATCTTGGAAGAAAACCTGTTAGAGTCTGCAAAAGACTTGAGACTGGGGCGGAGGTTCACCTTCCAGCAGGACAACGACCAGAGCTACAATGGAATGGTTTAGATCAAAGCATATTCATGTGTTAGAATGGCCCAGTCAAAGTCCAGACCTAAATCCAATTGAGAATCTCTGGCAAGACTTGAAAATTGCTGTTCACAGACGCTCTCCATCCAATCTGATTGAGCTTGAGCTATTTTGCAAAGAAGAATGGGCAAACATTTCAGTCTCTAGATGTGCAAAGTTGGTAGAGACATACCCCAAAAGACTTGCAGCTGTAATTGCAGCGAAAGGTGGTTCTACAAAGTATTTACTCAGGGGGGGCTGAATACTTTTGCACACCACACTTTTCAGTTTTTTATTTGTAAAAAAATGTGAAAATCATGTATCATTTTCCTTCCACTTCACAATTATGCACCACTTTGTGTTGGTCTATCACATAAAATCCTAATAAAATACATTTACGTTTGTGGTTGTAACGTGACAAAATGTGGAAAAGTTCAAGGGGTATGAATACTTTTGCAAGCCACTGTAAGCTAAAGATGGCTGCAATACAGGCCAGGCAGAGCATCACCAGAGAAGACACCCAGCAACTGGTGATGTCCATGAATCGCAAACTTCAAGCAGTCATTTGCATGCAAAGGATATGCAACAAAATACTAAACATGACTACTTTCATTTACATGACATTGCTGTGTCCCAAACATTATGGTGTCTTGAAATGGGGGGACTATGTATAAACACTGCTGTAATTTCTACATGGTGAAACCAAATGTGTAAAAATGGCTTTTATTAAAATCTGACAATGTGCACTTTAACCACATGTGATGTTTTTTCTATTTTCTATTACAAATCTCAAAGTGTGGAGTACAGAGGCAAATAAATAAATGATGGGTCTTTGTCCCAAAAAATTATGTGGTTCCAACTGAAAATAATAGTTAAAATATCAAAGTGTACTTAATGTTTGCTGATTATGGAGGTAGTGATTCCACCTGAAATGTAATTGCCTACAGTTAAATATAGCAGTGTCAGGTTTCAAATTGACCTATGCAGCAAATCGAGGCCAGAAACGGTATTCTCATTCTGAATGAAAAGGGTTGCTTGTCCAGCAGCCTACATAACAGGGGAAGTTGCAGCCCTGCAGGAAACTGTTGCAACTTCACCAAACGCACTGCAGCAAGCGATGCAGCATTGACAGGGGCAATACAGAAGGGAAACTGGTCTGAGGGAACGTGCCCCATGAAAGTAAAATAAATAAATACATCTGCTTTGTTCAGGGGATTTGGAAGGGGGGAGGGGAATGGACATGGGGGTGACCCGCCAGGGCCATCTCCAGAAGGGTTGAGATGATGTGGCAAGTGAACTTAGTGTACTGCCTAATCCATTACACTATGGAACAAAGATGAAAGAAATCTCATGACTTTATCTGATATGTCATGGTAAAACCTTATGTTCGAACAACACTGCACTTCAGAAAATGTTTTTTTTACTTGTGACATTCAAGGTCCATGCACAAACTTAAAGTATAACATTTAAGACTTTAGACTTTATAGATACAGTGTGGAAGCAGGCCCTGCTGCCCACTGAGTCCGCGCCGACCAGTGATCACCCCGTACACCAGCACTATCCTACACAATAGGGACAATTTACTATTTTACCAAAGCCAATTAACCTACAAGCCTTTGGAGTGTGGGAGGAAACTGCAGCACCCGGAGAAAACCCACACGGTCACAGGGAGCGTGTACAAAGTCCGTTCAGACAACGTCCATAGTCAGGATCAAACTCGGGTTTCTGGAGCTGGAAGGCAACAGCTGTACCGCTGCACCACTGTGCCGCCCTTAACGATGCAAACACTAAAGAATTCACAAAAGTCAATGCAGTGATTGCACCAAACATATTCACGCAAGTCACAATTACATAATAGATACATACATGCATGACGTACCTCAATCCTGCAAACAATTGCAGGTGAGTGGCTGATTTTCGTGTGCATGTCAGACTCAACCAGGCTGAATTGCTGGGAACCAGGTTCCCAGAGGAAGCTTGGACTGGAGACCATGTGGAACAACCACAGAGAACAAGGACAAGTGGCCAGCAAAGTAAAATCTGCCCTAAAGTTGTGCAGGATTATTCAACTATCACCAACAGTAAACAAAATTATCTGTAAACTGTCGTGCATTAAAAAATATCAAATAATATCTAACAAAACCAGAATATGCTGGAAATATCGAGGTGGCCAGGCAGCATCTGTGAAGAGACAAACAGAGTCAATAATGTTCTGATGAAAGGTCATTAAACATTGTCCCTATTTCTTTCTCCACAGATACTGCCTAACCTGGTGTACACGAAATACTGCTGATACTGCTCTGCATCGGTGAGACCAAGCGCAGGCTTCTGCTCTACATCGGTGAGACCAAGTGCAGGCTTCTGCTTTACATCGGTGAGACCAAGCGCAGGCTTGGCGATCGCTTCGCCCAACACCTCCGTTCAGTTCGCGTTAACAAACCTGATCTCCCGGTGGCTCAGCACTTCACCTCCCCCTCCCATTCCGTATCCGACCTTTCTGTCCTAGGCCTCCTCCATGGCCAGAGTGAGTCCCACCGCAAATTGGAGGAGCAGCACCTCATATTTTGCTTGGGCAGTTTACACCTCAGCAGTATGAACATTCTCCAATTTCAGGTAGTCATTGCTTTCTCCCTCCTTCCCTTCCCCTCCCCTTCCCAACTCTCCCACTGCCCACTGTCTCCACCTCTTACTTTCTTCTTCCCGCCCCCCTACCCCCCCCCCCCCCACATCAGTCTGAAGAAGGGTCCCGACCCGAAACATCTGCCTCTCCGTGTTCTCCAGAGATGCTGCCTGAGTCGCTGAGTTACTCCAGCACTCTGTGAAACCTCACCTATCCATGTTCTCCACAGTTGCTGCCTGACCCTCTGAGTTACTCCAGCACTCTGTGAAACATCACCTATCCATGTTCTCCAGAGATGCTGCCTGACCCGCTGAGTTACTCCAGCAGTTTGTGTCTATCTTAAGAATATCTAAGTTGACTTTGGATCAATGATTTTCTACCAAAGTAACTTCTCTTTGGTTGAAATCTGGTTTCACAAACATTTTTGACAAAACTATGCAAAAGGCATTTTAAACACATCCACTTCAATCTTCAAATTGTAATTTTTGTAAATAGTTGCAATTACAATCTCCAGATCAGTGGATGACATGATGTGTTTATCATGAAACAATTCTTTTTGTGGTTCTATTTTCTGAGAAAATGATTAATAAAATGTTCAATTCTTCAGCTAGCCTTTGAGATTCAACAGATTTGAGGAATTACAATAAAAACACAAGTATGATAACTACACAAAATTTTGCAAAAAATTGTTTAATTAAAAATAGAAGCCCATAGTACCTTGTAATACATTTTTATGAGTATAAACTGCATATTTCCTGAAAGCACCCATATATTGCATTTTAAACAGATTTCTGTAAATATTTAATCAATCAATCAAACATTGCTTAACCAAGAGTATGATTACCTTATTGGAAGTGAAAAAAAGATTTTTGGTCATTTAACAGTACTTTTCCATAAAAATAATTTAGAAAATCAAACCCATTTGCCACTTAATATACAGTAAAAAATGGCAGAGCAAATCTTTCATTGATGACTTTGATCAAACATATACATAGATTTTTTTTTGGAGTGTATAATGGGATACATATGAACGGTAACAAGCTTCTAGAAGAAATCAAACACCAAATAACTGAAACAATTAATTTCCATTAAATTATAGTATACATTAACTCCAGAATTGTGTGGATTCTCTGTGTGAATGCACCTGTTGAGAGAGAACCCCTCATGCTTTTTGGTGAATGAGGCTGGCTCAGTGCCTCAAGGGAGATTTAAACTAGCACCAGGCTAAACATTTCTGCCCAACACGATGCACATTATCAGTGATGATCCTCATGACCTCAGAAACAAACATTGTGGCCAACATTTGTCCCAGGAAACAAAACATTCTCTCTTCACCCACACTCCCCAAACTGAGTGCATCTATCTTTCTGTGCTGATTCAAGAATTTTCATAGAGTCGTACAGCACAGAAACAGGCCCTTCGGCCCAACTAGCCCATGCTGTCCACAATGCTCCATCTAAGCTAGTGCCATTTGCCGTGTTTGTCCCATAACCCACTAAAGCATTCCTATCCATGTACCTGGCCAAATGTCCTTGTATCTGTCTCAACTACCTCCTCTGATAGTTCATTCCATATATCCACCATCCTCTGAGTGAAAATGTTGATCCCCAGGTTTTATTAAGTATTTCCCCTCTCATCTTAAATGTTTGTCCTCCGATCTTGATTCTGGGTAAAATACTCCATTGACCTTATCAATTCCCCTTGTGCTTTTATATACCTCTATAAGATCGCCCCTCAACTTCCTGTTGTTCCAAATTTCACCCAAGTTGCCTCTTGGTTCTCAGTGACCATTGGGTAACTCAATTTGTCTTTGACAATAAGGTCTGACAATGAAAATACTTTCTTAGTGACCTAATCTGGTATTAAGTACTTGCAGTGAAGCTCAAAGCAAAAAACTGCAGATGCTGGAAATATTGAATAAAAACAGAAAATGCTGGTGTGGCAGTGTCAGTGAAAGAGGATTAACAAAGAATTTTAGACATAATAGACATTCTATTTCCACATATGCTATCAGAACTGCTAAATCTTTCCACCATTTTCTGTTTCATTTCAGATTTCTAACACCTTCACTTTTCCGACTTTCATTTGCTGTTGAATCCTTGTCTTCCAGGAATTCCAAGCTTTCCTGTGGGATGAATATCCTTGTTTTATCTTTAATTTCTGACAAAGGGTCTCAGACCAAAAATGTTCATTCTGTTTCTCTCTCTCTCTCTCTCTACTCACGCTACCAGACGTGCTGAGTGTTTATAGTATCTTCTGAGTTTAATTTTTAGTATTTCCTTAATCCATTTTGCATGCAATCAGAATGAAATTTGAAGATTTAAAATTGAATCTCCCTTGTTTTTTTGCCTTCTATTACACTTAGAGTAATCTCACATGAAGGAGTCTGGTCTGTAACAAATGTCCGCACATCACCACGTATCCCAAACCAAAGCCTTTAACCTCTACATAAGATAAATGTACTGATTGGACCTGGCCCCATTCAGGTACTATATACAGAAATGAGCCAATTTTATCATGATATCCCCAATATTAATTGTTATACTTAGATAATTATTTTTTACCCAGTTATTTCTACAAATAAATTTGGTTTAAAACTCTCTCATCACAGGTGAAATGACTACTCATAATTGAGCATTTGCTCACAAAAGTGCTGCATCACTTTTCAGACCCCAATTTCAAGAATTATTTCATAACATCGCTATTGGCATTACAAAAAAAAAATCACAATTTCATTCCATTCTGTTAGAGGATTCCGACTAACTCCAGTCATACTTTATAAACAAAATAAATAAGTGGAAATCATTTTCTTAAAATGAAATTGAGAAAAATATAACCAAAAACCTGAAATATTGATATATCGTATACTGATATGCAAATACTTATTACAGTTTTCAGGAATTCTTCCAGTCTCTTGTTTGGTTTCAATGTTGTGGTCAGCATCTCCATTTACCGTTGCATGATGGCAACAACACAGTAACTTAAGAGTCAACATTTTTCAAATTGTGAATAAGTTGAGAGATCGTATATTGATACTGCAATTGCTTCTTTTTGGAGTAGGTCGGTTTGAAGATTTAATTATTTGCACAAAGCACAATACTATTTCTGAAAATCATACCATTGTCACATTTTTTCACATTTTAGAATGTCAGCCACAGTATATATTTGCACTGTTCACTGGTTTTGGAATAACCAAACCAAAATTGTAGCTTGTAATTTTTTCTTACTGTTATATTCTTGCTTATTGCCTCTTCATAATTTAATCTTATTATTGATTGCATATTCATCTATAAGTCTCCTGAAATCTGCAATCTGGTAGTTCCGCCATGTACACAACTTGTTTCCAAAAGGACTGAACACTAACAAATATCTAATGCTACATGGAGATTCTCTGGCAGCAAAACATTGATTAGGGAGGAGTTGATTATCCATAATTTCATCCAAAATCCTTTTTTAAGGATAAGCATGAGATAAACAGAGATCTAGATTCAGGTTGGCAGCTGCCTGATGGAGGGAAACAGCAAACAAAATCAGGGCACCCTGGTCTCTATGCATCATCCGGAATTTACATGATTTGGGAGGCAGAGAAAGGGCTAAAATATCTTAATTATGATCCCCAAAATGTCAATCGTGGTGAGTAGAGAAAGATGGGGATATGCACTTGGATGTACGCATAATCGCTGTCGATCACCAGTGCCAGAATGCTGACTGGTGAATGAGGTCTGGAGCATTTCCTCCTGATCCTGCATTTGTACAAAGGATTGGTTTAATTATCAGATAGCCTGGGAATCCTGGAGCAATGCAGTGAAGGAAGAAGGGTCTGGACCCCAAAGTCCTTCTCTCCATAGATGCCGCCTCACCCGCTGAGTTACTCCAGCATTTTGTGTCTACCACAGTGAGGGAAGACCTAGTATGGGAGATGTCCACTCCACCGCCTTCACCCTGCAGCTGAACAATATTGAGTCCCTAGTTACAGGGAGAAGTAAATGTATTTAATAACCTTCTGACAAGGGGGGCAGGTAATGTAGAGAAAGCAGAGATTCTGCAGAAGGACCTGGACAGGTTGGGAGAGTGTGCAGAGAAGTGGCACTTGGAATATAGAGTTGCAAAGTGTGGAGTCATGCATTTTGACTATTTTCTAATTGGGGAGAGAATGCAGAAATGGGAGGTGCAAAGGGACTTGGGAGTATTGGTGCAGGATTCCCTAAAAGTTAATCTGCAAGTCGAATCAGTAGTAAAGAAAGCAAACTCAATGCTAGCTTTTATTTCGAGAGGGCTTGTATACAAAAACAGGGATGTAATGCTGAGGCTCTATAAGGCGCTGGTCAGGCCGAATTTGGAATATTGTGAGTAATTTTGGGCACCATATCTGAGGAAGGATGTGCTGGTTCTGGAGAGGGTCCAGAGGAGATTTATAAGAGTGATCCCAGGAATGAGTAGGTTAACCTATGATGAGCATCTGTCGGCACTGGGCTTGTACTCGCTGGAGTTTAGAAGAATGAGGGGGGACCTCATTGAAACATACAGAATATGAAATGCTTGGATAGAGTGGATGTGGAGAGGATGTTCCCACAAGTTGGAAAGTCTAGGACCAGAGGCAATTAAAAGACGTTCATTTAGGAATGAGATTAGGATTTTTTTTTGTCAGAGGGTGGTGACTCTGTGGAATTCATTGCCCCAGAAGGCTGTGGAGGCCAAGTCAGTGGATATTTTTAAGGCAGAGATAGATAGATTCTTGATTAGTACAAGTGTCAGAGGTTATGGGGAGAAGGCAGGAGAATGGGGTTAGGAGGGAGAGATATATCAGCCATGATTTAAATGGTAGATTTATAGGCTGAATGGCCTAATTCTCCTCCTATCACTTATGATCTTTTGATAATTCCTTAATCTTGCTAACAAGTGGATGAAGACCACTCTAATAACTTGGTCCTGGCATTTACCCACAATTGTCATCTGCAACACATGTTCATTCCTGATTTGCATCCCCCTATTTAAAAACAAGGTGGATTCAGGATTTAAGTGAGATAAGATCCATTCCCACTTATGCGATTTTTTCGGCGACTACAGGCGACTAGGCTGTGGCCACATGGTCGCGGGGTGTTGCCTGTATGGTCGTGAGTAGTCGCCCAAAGAGTCCTTTTTCTGGTCGCTGCTGGATTTTCAACATGTTGAACATTTTCGGTGACCTGCTGCGACTATGACGGGTGCCGGCAGTCGCCGAAAATGTTCAACATGTTGAAAACCCAGTGGCGACCAGAAAAAGGTACGACTACTCACGACCATACAGGCAACGCCCCGCGACTATGTGGCGACAGCCTAGTCGCCGAAAAAATTGCGTAAGTGGGGTAGGCCCTCAAGTGGTCAGATGCAGTCCATTTCCTAGAAATCCAATCTTTCAAAATAAACAAATCATTTTATTACATGTGCATGAAAGTACATTCTAAGCTTTCAAAGAGGGAAATTGTTTATCTTTTATCATTATGTGCATTAGATTAGACAGGTAATAATATTATGAAGTTAAATTATGCAGTATGTACTTTATTTTTGATATTCTCCTTGTGCTGAATTGTAATGTAGAGGTCATAACTTATACTTTATTGTATTTACCCCATATAATTATTCACTCTCATTCTCCATTTGCTTATCGGGTGCTTTGTAGCGGTATAGAGAGGAGCTGTATGTTTTGCTGCTGGAAATCATCCACGCACATGGAATGATTCTGTATTTCATCTAAATTACATTCCTTCGGCAATCCTTTTTCAATTTGATTTTATCTTATTTCAATATTGTATCTGATATTTAAATTGTCTTCAATTTAAATTATCTACATCACATATTGCAACATGAAATGCAGACTGTGGCTGAGGGGAGGGCATTGCTAATCGGGATTCTTTTCGGAAGAAAATGGTCAATAACCAGAAATAATATGAGAATTGGAAAACATTAAATAAATATTTCACTTAGAAATACATTGTGTGAACACAGATATGAATATGCAAAACACAAGTGCTGGAGGAACTCAACAGGTCAGGCAGCACGTTGGGGGGAAGGGACACACGACGTATCAGGTCGGGGCTCTTCAGAGTCTGAAGAAGGATCCTGACGCGAAAAGTCTTCTCTCCATTCCCTACACACATGCTGCCTGACCCACTGACTTCCTCCAGTATGTTGTGTTTTGCGCAAAACTCTTGCATCTGCAGTTCCTTGTATCTCTATGAATATGCAAAATGTGGTCAATGGAAAAAATATGCCTTTTGAACTTCTTGTTCAGACATTTTCCAAAAAATATACACCTTCATTTGATTCTTTATTCTTTCATTATGTACATAAGGTGCATAACTTCCTGAGGTGATCAGGAAGTATTGAAAGAATCATAAATTCCGATCAGTAACCAGTTTCTGTTAATGCCCAATTAGCAGCAATGGTGACAATTAATTCAAGCTCATATCTCTCATTGTCACCCTGATGTGATTTTGTTTTTAAAGGGGAGACGAAAAATATTTGCCGGAGTACGAGGTGATCCGCAGATATTTTCCACAGTTTTGAAGATTGCTAGGATTGCATTTCCAATTTACACTGGTTCTCTAAAAAAGACACAGAGTGCTGGAGTAACTCAGCGGGTCAGGCAGCATCTCTGGAGAACACGGATAGGTGACATTTCAGAGTGCTGGAGTAACTTAGCGGGTCAGGCAGCATCTGTGGAGAACATGGATAGGTGACATTTTGGTTTGGCACCCTTCTTAAGACTCTGAAACAGCAAGTCACTCATTAACCAGAGATGCTGCCTGACTTGGAGAATTACTCCAATACTGTGCCTTTTTTTGAAAAACCAGCATCTGCAGTTCCTTGTGTCTCCATTACACTGGATCTCAGTTGGAGTTAAGAAAGAACATTTTGTGACTTTCCAACTTATTCACAATAGGAAAATAATCGACTTCAAATTTAACTTAACATATGGAAAGTAACAATACAACTTTGAAACTGTTTTTAACACGGCTAATATTGAAGTGTTTAACAAATACTCTGAAAACTAGCCATCCATCTGCCACACTATTAAGTAAAAACATCTCATGTTTTCTATCTTGGTTGAGAATGTACTTACTGATATTAACAAAATTAAATAGGTACCAAATGTTCAGCTTGTCGACAAGCATTCAATCGTCAAAATATAATGGATCAGGTACAGCAGATATTATCACAATAATGCACTTTTGCAGATTAATCTGAAAAAAATATAGATTTGTTTCCTGTATTATTTGTTGTTAAAAATAAGTGGTCTCTGTTTTATACAAGGCATTGACTTTACAAATCTGTGCCACTTTATGGCAACATACCACAGGTTACAATGAATAATTCTCCTCATAAACATAACATACACTTCAATCTGGAAGGCACATTATGATTTATAACCAAATAAAATTCTCACGAGACTTTGTCAACGTCACTAATTGCCCATTTTGAGGTATCTTATAATGGAAATAATTAAGCATTTATACAACATTCATTGGTTCCAGCGTTCATTTTGAAAATGGACTGAATGATTATTTCAGGCAATGTAAATCTCTTTTTCCACAACTTTCCAACCTGGAAGTTAACAGCCTTTTAAGACTGGAACTGTCGGGCCATTCTATGACCTGGTATCGACATCAATATTATCTACGCCATATTTTCTTAACCCATGACTGCAATTACTGAGTCTGACTCAATTGGGTTGTTAATAATAATTGCCACTTATCAATAAAGATCACCATCAAATGGTACTTTGATCAATTGTAATGGGCACCATATTCAATTCCTGTTGTAAGTAACCACGCATTTATCCTTTGGCAAAATTAGATTCCTTTTTTAAGGAATATATTCCAAAAAAGGAAATTGTTAACCTATGCACCATTGCACATTTTCTAAACACTGGTTTGCTTTTTTGTGTTTTGAATGTTCTCAAACACATCCAAACCTGTTTTTAAATACACCTGAGCAGACCTAATGCAGTTCATCACTTCCGATAGAACTGTAGATAGAGTTTGGTTTGACTGTTGAAGTCTGGAGTGGTTAAAAGCTTCTTTTAAAATAGAAAACTGATCTGACGATTCTTCGAGGCGATACAGAATATTTCTGAAAGACAAAACAATATAATTACAATTAAAACATAGACAAGAATGAAATGTTTGCTATTGTTGTCATACTCTAAACTATTTTATATATTGGCTGCGGAGAACATTTGCCAATACGGTGAATTTTTCAACAAAAGTAATGGGAAGATCAAGAGTGAATTTCCGTGAATGTCAACACTTTCAGAGAACAACCCTTCAATGGTATAGAGTTGTCTTGAAAGTTGTCTTCATGTTCATTAATATTTGTATCAGGTAACCTAAAGCTGGAACTTAAGTTTAGATTAATTACCCCTTAAATTTACCCTTAGATAAATTTGTCAGAATCATAATGGTGAACGTTTAGACTATCAATCTTGATTGGGTAGATGATACTGGGCTCGATGATACCCAAGATCTTGATGTAACTATAGACATTAAGAAACTCTTTTGTGACTATGCATGATTATTTTATTTTATTTTAAGGGATTTGGGCTTGGCAGGCTGAGCCAGCACGTAATTAGCCATTCCTAATTGCCACAATAGTGGTGAGCTGCCTTCTTGCTCTGCTGCAGACCTCGTGGTGTGTGTTTGCACGCAATGAAGCTACGGAGAGTTCCAGGATTACGATCCGGAGATGGTCAAGGAACAGCAATACATTTTCAGGTCAGGATGGTGTTTAGATTGAGCAACTTCCAGGTGTTCCGTTGCTCAACTTTCTTCAGTGAGTTGCTGCACTAAATCCTGTGGATGGTACAAACTGCTGCTGCCATGTGTCAGTGGTGGAGTGAGTGAATGGTTGTGGATGGAGGGGATATCTGCTGTACTCTGGCTGCTGTGGAACGTCTTGAGTGTTGTTGATGCTGCACTCATCCGGGCAAGTGGGTTGTTGATTTGGACAAGGGGATTGAAGACTTTGTGGCCAAGTTTGCAGATGATACAAGGATAGGTGGAGGGCCGGGCAATGTAGAGGAAGTAAGGACTCTGCAGAAGGAGAGTGGGCAGAGAAGTGGCAGATGAAATTCAGAATAGCAAAGTGTGCAGAGTCGTGCATTTTGGTAATAAGAATAAAGGCACAGATTATTTTCTAAAGGGAGAGTGAATCCAGAAATCAGAGGTGCATAGGGACATTAATTTGTTAATGTTAATTTGCAAGTTGAATCGGTAGTAAGAAAGGCAAATTCAATGCTAGCATTTGTTTCGAAGGGACTGGAATACAAAAATGGAGATGTAATGCTGAGGCTCTATAAGGCGCTGGTCAGGCCACATTTGGAGTATTGTGAGCAAATTTGGGCCCCATATCTGAGGAAGGATGTGCTGGCTCTGGGGAGGGCCCAGACGAGGTTTACAAGAATGATTCCAGGAATGAGTGGGTTAGCATATGATGAGCGTTTGACAGCACTGGGCCTCTATTTGCTGAAGTTTAGATGGTTAAGGGGATTCATTGAAAACCTCATTGAAACTTACAGTAATGAAAGGCATAGATAGATGTATGTGGAAAGGATGTTTCCACTGGTGGGAGAGTCTAGGACCAGAGGTCATAGGCTCAAAATCAAAGGGCACTTTTTTAGAAAGGAGGTGAGGAGGAACTTCCTTAGGCAGAGGGTAATTAATCTGTGGAACTCATTGCCACAGAGGGCCGTGGAGGCCAAGTCAGTGAATTTTTTTAAGGCAGAGATAGACAAATTATTGATTCGAATGGGTATCATGGGTTATGGGGAGAAGGCAGGAAGATGGGATTAGGAGGCAGAGATCGGCCATGATTAAATGGCGGAGTGGACTTGACGGGCTGAATGGCCTAATTCTACTCCTATAACTTGTGAAATTGTGAAGCGGAGAATGTTCCATCACATCCCTGTGAGCTGCCATTACTGTCAACAATGCTGCTGTCAATATCTAAGCATAGTGGATTCAATTCCAGCATCCCCTTTATAAGTACAACTGTGGTGCAAGAACATTGAAATTGTTATTGTTTACTGTCTGATTATAGATTTTGGTCCTACTTGGCACTCTAGAACTGCAAAGGGTATGCATACGAGAAACGAACAACACTGTGATAAACTACTGTGGCTTACACAGTACCTCTTCAGCATGCTTCCATGCACGAATGATAAGGTCATTTTCTTTATTTTTTATCAATGAAATGCCTCAGTAATTTTATTTAATATCCATAATACGTTCTTTGGGTTTTCTCAGTTCCAGTGTCATCGAATCATAGAACTACACAGCACGGAAACAGGCCCTTAATTGACCTTGCCCATGTCAATCAAGGTGGCATACTGGGCTAGTCCCATTTGCCTGCATTTGGTCCCAGTCTTCTAAACTCTTCCAATCCCTATATCTGTCCAAATCTCTTTTCAAAATCCTAATTGTATCCGCTGCTATGGTATCCTCTGGCAGCTCATACAAGCTCAGTGAAAAAGTTGCCCCCTTGGTCCCGAATGAATCTCTGCCCTCTTACAGTAAGCCTGTGCTCTCTCGATTTAAAATCCTCTTCGCTGGGGAGAAAGAGTGGATTTCCATTAAAGGATTCACTTTATGCATAACCCTCATGATCTTGTACATCTCAATAAGGTCATTCCTCAGCCTCATAGGCTCAGCCTATCCAACCTCATCCCGTAACTCAAGCCCATAAGCCCAGGTAACATCCTGGGCAATTTCCTCTGCACCCTATCCAACTTAATGACATCCTTCCTGTTGCTGGATGACCAGAACTGCACACAGTTCTCCAAATGTGGTCTCACCAGTGATTTGTACAGCTGCATCATGATGCCCCAACTTTTGTACTCAATACTCTTCCCAATGAAGGCAAGTCCGTCAAAGGAAGACATTCCTAACTCCAGACTTGGAGATACTGTAGACTTACCACGACACACCGTCGTGTTAATGAGGTAGCAAAAGGAAACAAATACATTGTTAATTGCATGTTAATGATATTAGAACACGTCATTTTGATGAAACCTTCACAGTGACACAGAAGGGTCATGTACTGAACTTTCAAATTTGCTTAGTAAGTCGACATTCCTAAAGGAGATACAGTAGAAAGTAACATACTGTATGACTGATCAATCTTTCCTCGCCAACCGACCCATGAATTGAAAACAAATCGAATAAATAGATCCTTTCTTTATAAATCATTCACAAGCAGGTACATGCATATCTTATTCACAGAAATGCTAGCTTGTCAAGGATTCTCTTTATTACATGGTTCCACCTGTTTCATTTGCTGTCACTACCACTATGGAAATGTTTGCCATAATTTAACCCTTTCAGTAGCGTGTTTCCTATGTTCTAGTTCAACGCCTTCTTTCCTTTGATCTGGTGCTATTAAGAGGATGCCAAAGTAGTCAGACCTCTGCAAGGATCAGAGCATTGGCTGCAAATGAACAAAAGGAATGACAGATAGATGTAATGAAAGCAGAGGCGAGATTGAGTGACCCAGCAAAGCATGTTCATTCCAAAAGAACATTTTGAATTCTATTTTGGGTTCCCTCTGGGTTATAGCCCAAGCAAGTTTCCCTCAATTGATCAGTCTCCGTTTTGCAAGGGAGCGCCGTACCTGATCAGTATATCAAAAACAGAGCCCACGTTCTTCCTGCCATTGTCCCTGTACTAACTCATAACTGTGAGAACAGCACAAGGATCAGTTTCTGATTTATGCTCTTCTAACATTTCTGGTTTCCATGCAATGGAGGAAGTAAAAAATCTGCCCTCTTGATTCTGCTTTCCCATCTATAGATGCATTCTTAAATGGATTGGGGTTGTTTTCCCATGAGGGGAGGAGGACGAGTAGAAGTAAATACAATTATTGTAGGCTGAGACAAGGTAGATATTGAGAAACATTTTCATATGCTGGGGGTATCAAAAAGCAAAAGGGCATAGGGTTCAAGGTGAGAAGAAGGAGTTTTAAAGGGGATCTGAAGGAAATAATTTTTAGGCATAGAGTGGATGATATCTGGAGCCTACTGTCAGGGAAGGTGGTGGAGTCAGATATAAGCGCCACATTTAAGAAACATTTAGATATCGCAATGCATACGAGGATATGGAACTAGAAAGGCAAATGGTGTTGGGATAAATGGTCAAAATGCACAGCTTGGACATGTAGCACCCATGGGGCTTGTTTCTGTGCTGCACAACTTTCTGACTCCGTAAAGCAGTCAATGTCATTGACATATAATCAGCGAGCTCTCAACCCTGATAAATCAGGAGGTCTAAAGGGAAAGAAAATTTTGATTCTAATTAGAGGCAATTTAAATCATAGACGTACCTTTGTGATCTGGTCTTTCCTTATTGTCTGAAGGTCACCAGCTGTAAATTATATCTGATCCTCGCTGGTTACAGATGAAGAATTGCCTTATTTATAAAGCCCCAGTTGACAGATCTGGTTTAACCAAATCAATACTCGCTGTGGTACCGTGAACAAAAAGCTCCCAAAGCTTCTTTGTTTTTTACCCCACAAATGACATTATCGCTACAATGGGGACTAGTTTGGACACATTTGGAAGCTTCCTTGCATGCACACCTTTGTTGAGATATCAAGATTGATTCAAAAGCCTATTTCTTTTGACCTACAATCTATTCTTGTTTTAAAATATTATAATTTGTAAAATGCATAAAAAAATCAATTTCCCAGAAAGTAGGACTATTCATCAAAAGAGGATATTGATTCATAGAAAATGTTGCCACTTTTGCCAAATCCCACTAACAGAAGCTGTAATCAAAGCTATTTACAGCCTTATTTCACATCCCACAACGGAACAGACCAACTTGCTGATTGTTCATATAATTCCATTACTATAAAAACCTTAACAAGGTGACTTTATTTTGTGGAAAAAGATTAAACGTAATGATTTTTCATGTCTTTTGGGATATATTGTGAAATGCTTGACATACAATGAATTGCCCTGAAATGCCATTAACTACCGCAGATGAATATACTAATGATTTTACACATAAGTAGCTCCTGCAAACAGCAGTCGAATCAAAAACTATTTCATCTCTTTCTAATGGTATTGCTCCCCGTTGGATTGCAACCTTGTCGTGGTCGGGGAGCTTGTGTGTCTCAGTGACCCCTAGAGCTATGCCAGCGGGAGATTCGTCTCCTGTTAGGGTCTCCCATGCTGGGCAGGTCGAAGGGTAGAGGCGAGACGAAGAGCGATCCACTGGTCCTCCAGGTTGGAGGTTGAGCACAGGGCTAACAACCCTGTCTCGTAAAACAAATGTGTTACGGAAACAGCAACTGAAGGAATCAACACTACTGGGCGTGCCCAGAACAGACAGGAGTGGAGGATCTTCGTTACTGCCCTACATGCCAGGAGGCATAATAGGCAGTAAGTAAGTCAGTAAGTAATGGTATTGGCTACAGATTGTAAATATTGGTTAGTCAACAATGAGACCATTGCTCTTCCTTATGAAGTACAAAAGTAGAGATGCCACTCATCCAAGCTAGGACCAGAGCTTAGCGTCAACATTACACCAGTGTGTCAGCCTAGTTTCATCGGCTCATGACCTATAATCAGTGGCCCCATGGTGGCCAGATTGAAGATGATTGTGTCATCAAGTGAACCTAGTTCTTAAGGAGACACAAGGAAGTGCAGATTCTGGGACCTTGAGCCTCGTTATTATTTTTAAAAGAGCACTTGGACCTTTCTTTCAATAATTGTGGACGACAGATGGCACAATGGGCTAAGTGTTCGGCTGGCAACTGGAAGGTAGCTGGTTCGAATCCCGCTTGGAGTGCATACTGTCGTTGTGTCCTTGGGCAAGACACTTCACCCACTTTTGCCTGTGTGTGTCCTTGGGCAAGACACTTCACCCACCTTTGCCTGTGTGTGTAAATGTAATTATGTGAAGCACTTTGGGGCCAATGCAAGTTGACTAAAAATGTGCTATATAAATAAAGAAATTTAAATTTAAATTTAATGCTCACAAAGTTAAAAGAATCCTAGAATTAGCTATCTACTGTGCTTCACCATGGAATGATGGCACTTTGGAATTCATAGATTATCATCATAGCTTTGAATTATATTGATGCTGATTTATGTTGGTTACTAGGAAACCCATAAATTGGCATGAGAATTTTAAGCAACTAAACTTAACTATCGGATAAGTGGGGTGGATGGAGTCTGTAAGGTTAGATCACATGGGATACAATTGTAGGCACAATTGGCTTGGTGGAAGGATTCCAATGGTGATACTGGGTTGTTGTCATTTGGATTGGAGCCCTGTGACCTGGCGTTGTGATCATTGCTGGGTCCACTGTTGCTTGTCATCTATATTAACTATTTAGATAACAACATTGTTAATATGGCGAGCAAGTTTGCTGATTATACCAAAACTGGTGGAGCAACGGACAGTGAAGAAACTTTATCGCGATGTAGCTGAACAGGGGAAGCGGGCCAAGAAATTGCAGATGGAATTTAACTTGGATAAGTGCGACGTGTTGAATTTTGGTCAGTTAAACCTGGACAGGACTGAAACAGTAAATGCCAGAGCCCTGGAAAGTAGTGTAGGACGGAGAGACATGGGAGTACAGGTTCATAGGTCCACGAAAGAGGCAACACAGGTAGACGAGGAGTTGGAGAAGGTGTTTAGCATGGTTGCCTTCATCGGTCAGGGCACTGAGCATAGGAGTTGGGATAGACACAAAATGCTGGAGTAACTCAGTGGGACAGGCAGCATCTCCAGAGAGAAGGAATGGGTGACGTTTTGGGTCGAGATCCGTCTTCAGACTGAAGAAGGGTCTCGGCCCAAAATGTCACCCATTCCTTCTCTCCAGAGATGCTGCCTGTCCCACTGAGTTACTCCAGCATTTTGTGTCTACCTTCGATTTAAACCAGCATCTGCAGTTCTTTCTTAAACAACAGCTTAGTTTGGTTAAAACTGAAGAACAATACAGGGCTTTTCTGGGTATGTACAGCAGACAACTAAATAGGGATAAGGAGAGGCATAAATTGAGGAAAGGTGAAATAAACAAGGGCAACAATCCCGGGGGGGGGGGGGGGGGTGGGGGGGGGGTGGCTGATTCTCTTTACCATAGCTGGGCCAACACAAATGTAAGAACATTGACAAGAGACAGAAATCCTGATAAGAGCACAGATAATTTTTTAGTTACACAAAGACAGAATGGATGCTGTATCTAGTTCTGGGAATACAGTGGGTAGATGAAGAATGTGTCCTAGGAACAGCAATCATGGTATCAACACGTAGAATCATCATGGAGAAGCCCTTTAAATGCTATCAAAATGAAATTGCTATGAAAACATGGGGGGGACACATTTTCTTGGTGGCCGCATGCGCACCACACACACACGTGAGGCTTGGAGGCTTCGGCCGTGGGCCCTGTGGACGGTAACATCGGGAGCTGACGTGGTTGGTGACCAACTCCGAACTCTAGCAACAGCAGCTTCGTCCGCCCCGAATTGTGGGGCTTGAATCGGCCATTTGCGGAGCCTTTCATCGCCTGGCGCAGCTTAAAATCGGCCGGCAGGGGCTTCAACACCGGGAGCCTCGATTTCCTTGACGTGGCAGTTTGATTGCCTGATCGCGGGGCGATGGACGATTCTGCGGTTGATTTTAAGCCGCGCTGGGTGATGAAAGCCCCACAAACAGGGCGATTCAGCCCTTAGAAAGCGTCTGATACCCGCTTGAGTCTTTCAAAAACTACAATGTGATAAATAACACTTAAACAAATAAAACTGAAGCAAATAAAGGCAAACAGAACCAACCTTGGAAAGTGGGGGGGAGAGAGAGAGATAGGAAAAAAATACTAAATAACGTGAGTGACCGTGAAAGAGGGACTTACCTGCAAGCCAGCCAGGAAACCCGTTCGACCAGAGCCCTTAATGACCTGACCCGTTTAAATCCGATACCCGTTTAAATCTTTCCTATCCACCAATACATCCAATTAGTTCAAATAGTAATTGTACCTGCATCAGACAGCTTTAAGAAATTCTCCGTGAATATCTTCAGTAATACTTGAAGGTCAAAACCTAATTGGTGACACATCATGTTAATACGATGTTAATAGAGGCATTTAACAAGCGCTTAATAGTGACACCCCCACTGTCTCGTGGAAAGCGGAGAATTTAATAGATTTTTTCCCCACCAAATTTCATAATCCGGATTACAAAACATGGTGGGGGGGGGGGGGGGGGGGAAGTGGCCCACCCATCCCCACCAGGATTTCCGCCCATGGAACTGTTAGCTTCAGTGAACGGAAAGGTTCTCTGGCCCAGGAGCAAGGGAATCAAAATTAGGGGGCTAAATAAAAATGGAGCAATTCTTCAACCGCACCTATCATCTCATAATATTTTCCACCTTAAATAAGGTCAGCGGGTGAATGGGAACACTTACCTAAAAGTTACTGTAGATTGGTTATTGCATGTGAACCAATCAGAGTAGTGTAGCATCGCTAACACCACCTTACTGTACACTTCATATTAACACCCATTTTCCTACATTAGGTAGTCTTAGAAGCGGTAGTGATGGACTAACAACCTACTGTACCGCTCTACTATATGTTATGATTAAAGATGATTTTAACTTCAGACTGGTGTCAATTAAGTCATTTACAGTTACCATGCACCTCATATTCCATGGGTAACAAAGGAACAAATATTGAATTCTCCAATTTTAGGTAACCTTTAACAACACCCACCCCCATTCCCTCACCTGTACCACACCGGAACTCACACCTATTTCTCCCCTCCCCCTGCCCTACATTCCTTCCTCTGGCTTCACAATTTGCAACTCTTCAATCCTTTGACTCAATCCTTTTTTGTTCATCTCTGGCATTTGTCCAATAATCTGCCCATCCAAAACCCACCTCACGTGTATCCACCTGTCACTTGCCAGGTTTTGTCCTGTCCCTCCTTCTTCCAGCTTCAATCTCCCCCCCCCCCCCCTCCCCTCCCCCAACCATTACCAAAGAAGGGTCCCGGCCCAAAACACCACCTATCCACGTTTTCCAGGGATGCTGCCTGACCTGCTGATTTATTCCAGCACGTTGTGTCTTTATTTTGTAAACCAGCATCTGCAGTTTCTTGTCTCTCTCTACATCCAAATCACATATCATCCTCATACTAGTAATATATTGCAAATGTTTCACCCCTGATGGTTTGAAGAACTAGAAGTCCCTTCCTAAGTCAAGAACAGAAGTACGTTATGAGGACTGCAGCAGTTCACAAAAGTGATGCATCATCATCTTAAATACTAGGCTTGCTGGCGATCCCCACAACTTTGAATAAACATTACAAAAAATCCGTGACCTTTAAAGAGTAGATTTACAAATATTTGATTTGTGAAATATTACTGTAGCACTGTTGGCCCCTTGGGGATATATCTTTAACTCAGCTGGCTATTCTTTGCTATAATGAACAGTGTTCTACTCCATACATATGAGAATACACTGTACCAAAATGCCCATAATACATTTTGGACAGCTTTATCAAGATATAAAATTGTACTTTTATGAAATATTTTTCTTGAATGCATTGTGAATCAAGTAATGGCGATGAATATATGCTCCTTAGACGGAAAGCAAAGGCATGTAAGGGCAGTGATCTAGATGACCAAACGGTTAAAATGAGATCAAAACATGGACTATGTTGATCATATGATTCACGTAATTGTGCTGAATGAAGTTGAGTGTAGGAAGTAGAGGGAATAACTGAAGAATGAATTTGCACTGGCATGGTGGTGCAGCTGTAGAGTTGCTGTCATACAGCGCTTACAGCGCCGGAGACTCAGGTTCGATCCCGACTATGGGTGCTGTCTGTACAGAGTTTGTACGTTCTCCCTGTGACCTGCATGGATTTTCTCTGAGATCTTCGGTTTCCCCCCACACTCCAAAGATGTACAGGTATGTAGGTAAATTGGCTTGGTAAATGTAAAAATAATTGTCCCTAGTGTGTAGGATAGTGTTAATGTACGGGGATCACTGGTCGGTGCGGACTCGGTGGGCTGAAGGGCCTGTTTCCGTGCTGTATCTTTAAAACTAAACTAAACTAAATTTACCAGCATTGGGGTGAATCAGAGGAAGCTGTGGTCATTTTTCTCTTTCCAGCAAATGAATAAAGAAAAATGTCATCTATATTTTACCTGGCTGTGGAGGCCAAGTCAATGGATATTTTTAAGGCGGAGATTAGCAGATTCTTGATTAGTACAGATGCCAGGGGTTACGGGGCGAAGGCAGGTGAATGGGGTTGAGAGGGAAGGATAGATCAAGAGTCAAGAGAGTTTATTGTCATGTGTCCTAGATAGGACAATGAAATTCATGCTTGCTGCAGCACAACAGAATATTGTAGGCATAAATACAGATCAGATCAGTGTGACCATGTACCATAGAATATATATATACACACATAAAAAAACGGATAAAGTGCAATAGGCTGGTATAGTTCAGAGTTTGTTTGAAGTTGTGTTTAATAGTCTGATGGCTGTGGGGAAGTAGCTGTTCCTGAACCTGGATGTTGCAGATTTCAGGCTCCTGTACCTTCTACTTGATGGCAGCAGAGAGATGAGTGAGTGGCCAGAATGGTGTGGGTCCTTGATGATGCTGGCGGGGCGGGTGTTTGCAACCTTCACGTGGTCCGCCCTGTTTCAACGAATGCAATCAACCTGACGTGCACAATCAAAATAGAACAAGTTGTCCCACAACTTTAGGCTATGCACGCCATACGCAAGAAGAACAAGAATGATGCTGGCAGCCTTTTTGAGGCAGCGCCTGCGATAGATCCCCTCGATGGTAGGGAGGTCAGAGCCGATGATGGACTGGGCAACGTTTACAACCTTTTGCAGCCTTTTCCGCTCCTGGAAGCTCAGGTTGCCGTACCAAGCCGTGATGCAACCGGTCAGCATGCTCTCTACTGTGGACCTGTAGAAGTTCGAGAGAATCCTCCTTGACAAACCGACTCTCCATAATCTTCTCAGGAAGTAGAGGCGCTGATGTGCTTTCTTTATGATAGCATTTTTGAACAGCCACAAATGGATTGCAGACACTCGATGGGCCGAATGTCCTAATTCTGCTCCTAGAACTTATGGACCGAGGGGAAGGAGGATGGATGTAGCAGTATCAATAACCAGAATATTTTTTTGTTTGTATCTTCAGACTTCTAAGATATGTTAATTATGGTTGCTTTAGATTCCAAGATGTGAGGTGTTTATGTTCCCTACAAAATATTAAAATTGAGCTTCTGAATGAAGTATTAAATTTTTGATTTAAACATCAGGTAAGGTACAAATATTATATGTCATTATTTCTCAAGAGACATTAATATTTCTCTTTCAAAATTACTTCATATTTAAAAGTATTTGAATGATAAATATGACAACAAGATTTTTTCTGTACCTATAATAACCCGGAGGAGCCTGTTCAACGAGGAAGATTTTCTCCACATGTTGCAGCACGTCATTCAACATTCTCAGATGCGCAGGGTCTTGTTCTTTTGGATTATTAGCTGGTCGCATTTCATCTGACTGAAAAAGTTGTGCAGTTTCCCTCAGTGCGTTGGCGAGTGTCAGAATTTGATCAGTAGCGACACTTTTATCTTAAAAAAAGTACAGTATATAATGAAGAAATGCACTGAAGTAGCATCAAAGAGAAATACATACAAACAAATAGTCTTACAGTCTTAAAGCGTGGAGACAGGCCCTTTGACCTAGCTTGCCCACACCGGCCAACATGTCCCGTCTACACTAGTCCCACCTGCCTACATTTGGCCCATATCCCTCTGAACCTGTCCTATCCAGTACCTGTATAAATGTTTCTTACATGTTGCAATTGTACGTGCCTCAACTACCTCCTGGGTCAGCTCGTTTCATACATCCACTGCCCTTTGTGTGATAAATATCCTAGACTCAGGAACAGCTTCTTCCCTTCTGTTTTCTGGCTTCTGAACGGTCCTTCCACAAGCTAGGGTGCTGTCCGATTCGTCTCCATCCCATGGTGAACATTGGATTTTGAATATGGAACATAGCTGAGAACTATATTCTGCGATCTGTATCTTCCCCTTTGCTCTACTTGAATTTGATTAATTACATTTATGTATAATAATATATCTGATCTGTGGATAGTCTGGAAAACAAAGCTTTTCACTGGACCTCGGTGCACGTGACAATATTGAACCTAAACCTAAACCTAAACAATCTGCCAGGATGCTGCCTGGATGAGGGACTATTAGCTACAAGGAGAGGTTGGATAAACATCTCTCTGGGGAGCCAGACTTTGAGGGGTGACCTGATAGACATATAAAATTATGAGAGGCACAGATAGAGCAGACACTCAGAACATTTTTCACAGGTCAAAAATGTGTAAGACTAGAGAGCATGGCTTTAAGATAATGGGGGCAATGTTTAAAGAATATTTTATATAGAGGGTGGTTGGTGCCTGGAATGTGATGCCAGGGGTGGTGTGGAGGCAGATGCGATGTGGCATTTAAGAGGCTTTTAGATAGGCCCATGGGCACCTGGATGGGAATGGATGGACCTGGATCATGTGCAAATTGATGAGATTAGTTTATCCTGGAAGCATGTTCAACACGGACATTATGCACTGAAGGGCCTGTTTTAGTGCTGTATTTTCAATGTTCTATGATCTTTCATAATATTATATCAAGGTCTTTGTAAAAAATGGATGATTATTATGCACAGAAAAGATGGTTAAGCACAAAAATAGCTGCATGATATGAATATGTATCACAAGAGCAATTATTTAGATGATATCAATCAATTCTAATGTCAGAATGTGAGGTATGCAGGGCTTTGGAAAGCCTGGTCATCTATGATTTGTGGTTAGAAAGAAATGAACTTGAATGTACAATATTCTCTTCAAATTTAAATGAATAATATTTCAAGAGTTCAATTACTAATGTAGTCACATTACCTGTGAGCTGTTCTTGAACCTCCAGGGCTACATCCAAAACACTGAAAGGTAGAACTGGATCATTGGCTATGTGCAGAATCATTTCAGCTGTCAACTGTAATAAACAAGAGGTGCAGTACTTAAGTACTTTTCTTTACTTAAGCAGAAAATCATTCTATTGTGCACAGCAAAGTCGAAGCATAAATATCTTAAACAGAATAATAACACTACCTCTCTGCTCATTCCACCTCCATTAATAAACAGCTACAGAAAATCAACACACCCATTTTTTTCTTGCTCATAAAACCTTAAGGGCCTGTCCCACTTACACAACTTTTTCGGCGACTTGCCGGCACCCGTCATAGTCGCAGCAGGTGGCCGAAAATTTTCAACGTTGAAAATCCAGCGGCGACCAGAAAAAGGTACGACTCTTTGAGCGACTACTCACGACCATATGGGCGTCACCCCGCGACATGACGCCTGTATGGTCGTGAGTAGTCGCCCAAAGAGTCGCACCTTTTTCTGGTCGCCACTGGATTTTCAACATGTTGAACATTTTCGGCCACCTGCTGTGACTATGACGGGTGCCGGCAAGTCGCCGAAAAAATCACGTAAGTGGGACAGGCCCTTTAGTGTGACTTTTTCCAATAAAAGTTAAAATACACTCTTCACAGAGTGATAGCATTGAAACAACAACCACCTCACATCCACCCTCACCAAAGTAATTAGATGGCTACTGAATAATTCAAAACAATGGGATTTTGAGAGTACGAGCTAAACTGTGAATCACTGATACAAGTGTCACGTTTCAATGCCACTTGAATTAATTTCAGAATTAAACATGCATAAATCTAAGTAGAGCTATATTTACATCAAAACGATAAATGTCCAGCAATGATGATTTACATGAATTCAGTTGCTAGTATTTCCTCTATCGTTTAACTATAGATGTAAAACTAAGCTTTGTGCTTGGAACTCTCCAAATCAGATATGTTTGCCTGAAGCAGTAATGACAATTCTTCCTGCAGGCATACAGCTGACATCACCAAGTCCAGAGGCATAAGTTAACCATGCCACAGATATTGGTGGTGTCAGAAATACTGTCACGGGTTCAGCAGGTACTGTTCTTTCGTGTGTTCGGCAGAATCAAGAGAAAAATGGTTGGTGCAGGCAGTAGCACTGAGGCAGAGAAGTAGCACGATCTTATTAAATGGCAGAACAGATGCAAGGGGCCAAATGGCTCGTTCAATAGACAATAGACAATAGGTGCAGGAGCAGGCCATTAGGCCTCTTGAGCCAGCACTGCCATTCACTGTGATCATGGTTGATCATCCACAATCAGTACCCCGTTCCTGCCTTCTCCCCATATCCCCTGACTCTGCTATCTTTAAGAGCTCTATCTAACTCTCTCTTGAAAGCATCCAGAGAATTGGCCTCTGCTGCCTTCTAGGGCAGAGAATTCCACAGACTCACAACCTGAAAGATAGCGGAGTCAGGGGAAATGGGGAGAAGGCAGCAACGGGGTGCTGATTAGGGATGATCAGCCATGATCACATTGAATGGCGGTGCTGTCTCGAAGGGCTGAATGGCCTACTCCTGCACCTATTGTCTAAGTTTTGAAATAGATTTGTGAGATCTTTACAGCCATAAAAATCACTTCTTGTGGGTATTTTTCACCACCCTGATGGTAATCCAACAGATCAGATCTTCAACCCATTTTAGAACCAGTCCAGTTTTCATTCTGTGGATTTCAAGGGGTTATCAGCTTCAACGGGTTATCAGGCTGTGAAGAGATTTATCTTGCCATTTCTACAAGACATTCAGCAGTGTATTTTCTGTTGGTAGCACCGATGGTCTGTTTTTTTTTTGTTTAGATGAACAGGTGGCAATGTATGACTGGTGCTCATAAACCTGTCTATTCACTGCTTGGTAATCAGTACCACTCGGCAGGTTATATTACTTAAATTACAAACGGACTATTCTGCAGTGTTGATGACCGAAACACGGCTAGAAAAGACAGGGGTGAAAAAATTAAAACCAGCTGTGGGGTTTCTGAAGTGATTCAATGTGACAACAGCTATTCGTGCTCTTGTCCTGCTATCAGTCAGATCAATCTATATTCCTGAGCAATGTGTTTACATAAAGGAAAAGTAAAGCTAGATCTCCGGGAATAGCTGGAAATACAGCAAATTGATCTTTTGTGTCCAAAGGAAGGCTGCTTTAAGCATTCTCTAACAGTTTAAATGTATATATTTCTTTTTGCAATTATAAAAAATAATCAAATTTTTTTTTTAAACGTTGTATTGATTCTAGTCATTTTTGACCGTTCATTGCATAGCTAAAAACATTCAAATAGTTCCACAGCGTTCACTGTTAGTTCAGTTTGGAGTGGCTTTTGAGTATCAAAGCATTTCTGAGGAACGGCTGGTTTAAGCTTTACGCCTTATTGCTGCCAGCGAATTCTGGATGAAATAAGAGAAAAGATTGCTGCTGTTTGCAAATTTAACACATTGCATGCATCAAACGCACTGTACTGGAGGTTGAAAGAGCCCACCAAACACAGTTAAACCGAAACGTCACCCATCTATGTTCTCCAGGGACGCTGCGTGACCCGTTGAGTAACTCCAGCATTTTGTGTCTTTCCTTGGTTACACCAGCACCTGCGGTTCCTTATTTCCACAAACCACTTCATTCTAGCACAACTGTTGTTTTATCAAGATTAATTAATTGTACAAGTAGTTTTCCTTTGCTTCAGACCAAATTCCTTCGCTCCATAGATGCTGCCTCACCCGCTGAGTTTCTCCAGCATTTTTATCTACCTTAAATCTTTAGATCGAGTCAGCATTATGCTGTAAGTACAACTGTGAGCTGGAAATATTCTGGGAAGGGAAATTTTTGGAATACTTATTCGAACATGATTCGTCACCTTATCATAATCTCTTTAATTTATTTTTCAAATTGGATACGAGTCTTAGGTCCACACTTAATGATGCAGTTCAAAGCTAATGCTCTCACAGTTTAATTATCCGTATTTTGATTCATGCAGGCATGGTGAATGAGAAGCTTACCAGCCCTTGGATTGTATGTGTCAAGATGCATACGGAACTACGTAATCTTGTCCATTAGAAGATACTTTTCAATTAATTTGCTTCTCGGAGCAGTTGAACAAATTTATATCATAACCAATCTTGATGTAAAGGATACGTTTTATAAAGGTGCATTAGGTTAAACAGAATTTTGGAGCAGAACTCATAAAAATGGAAAAGAAATCATACTCTAGATTTTGCTGGAGTAATGACAGCAAAACCACTTGTATTCTTCATCATTACTCTGTGAAACGGATAACAAGACTGTACCTGTAACTCACTGCACTTATACATGACAATCAAAATGGAACTGATCCAGTGAGTCGCAAATACACTTACGCTTGTTCATAATAATTACTTTTGCAAAGAAGGCAAGCATGGTATCACACTCAAGTCTTTTTCAATACAGGATGAGATTTTTCTTTTCCTTCCTAGCATCACAAGGAGGGTTTTTATTGGCCTGAGAGCAAATCCCTGGAGAAGATGTGTACTGCAGTTGTCAGAGCTCAGATGACCAGAGAAAATGACTCTGCCCGTTGATAACGAGGCAACCACTTGTGAACGGCCAGCCAGAGTAGGCCCAATATATCACAGTAAGTGAAATCTAAGCACAGAAAACACTCAAGCAAAAAGACAGAGAGAATAATGCATGAAAAAATGATTTTGCTGCACAATGTTTTTTTTAATGATTTTAAAACATATCAATGATTTTTGGAAATATATTTTTAAGTCTGTGATTATTCATTCATACTTAATTACACTTTTTTTCCAATTTCAAATGTCATACTACATCCTAAAGTCCATTTAGTTTCTACCTTGAATCATGATTAATGATGGGTGATAGTATTTGGATGGGTGCGCTGAAATAGACAGATAGAAGATTTGTGCTTCTGGGATAAGCTATAGTCCTAGTTGACATTTATTTCAGTATTCATGTCAAACATCATCACTTTATCTCTCAAAGTTACACTTCTTGTTACTATTGTTTGTATTTCAAATATCACCAACAATTTGTCATGGACCAACCACATCGAAGCTACGGCCAAGTACGCACCCCAACACTTCGACTTCCTCAGGAGACTAATGCCCCTGTCCCACTTAGGAAACCTGAACGGAAACCTCTGGAGACTTTGCGCCCCGCCCAAGGTTTCCGTGAGGTTCCCGGAGGTTTTTGTCAGTCTCCCTACCTGCTTCCACTACCTGCAACCTCCGGCAACCACCTGCAACCTCCGGGAACCGCACGGAAACTTTGGGTGGGGTGCAAAGTCTCCAGAGGTTTCCGTTCAGGTTTCCTAAGTGGGACAGGGGCATAAGGAAGTTCAGCATGTGTCCACTATCTCCTACCAACCTCTACAGATACACCTTAGAAAGCATGCTCTCAGGTTGCATCACAGTCTGGGAACAGCTCTGCCCAAGGTCACAAGAAATTGCAGTGTTGTGGATGCTGCCCAGTCCATCATGCAGACTAACCTCCCCACCATACTCTCCGTCTGCACTTCACGCTGCCTCGGGAATCCAGCCAACATATTCAAAGTCTTTTTGCACCCCAGTTATTCCTTTTTTCCCCCTCTTCTGCCGGGCAGTAGATACTTTTGCTTGAAAGCACGAATCACCAGATTCACAGCTACCTTCCCTGAATGGTCCTCCAAATTCTGCTCTCTAGAGTAGCTCCAATACAACTAATGTTTCATGTTCTCATATCCCATTGTGTTTTGCAGGTGAGGAAAATAATGTTCCCAGTATATATACACCACTGTTCTTTAAGGGAGTTTGCTGAGTTTTTCTGAACAGGGACGGAACAATTAAACTAATCTCTGAACTGAACTAAACTAAAAAAGTAAACTAACAACATTAACAAGTTACCTTGCCACTGGTATCAAGGTGTCAAGGCTTAGTGACAATCTTACTTATGAACAAAACATTACCAGCTTAGCTTTTTGAAAAATTTGATGTGCTGCTTGAACACCATTTATAGAACGATCGATAACAAGGAGATATAGAATTAAGTTAAATGGTAAAAGAATTACATTAATATTTTAACCCATTAGTGAATGGGAAGGCTGGAACTCAGTGTTCAAAAGGCTGGCAAAGGCACAAACACATCGCATTCAGAAGGCTAAGAGTGTTTCATTGTCATGTGTAACGAAAACAGAACAATGAAATTCAGTCTGAAGAAGGGTCTCGACCCGAAACGTCACCCATTCCTTCTCTCCAGAGAGGCTGCATGTCCCGCTGAGGTACTCCAGCATTTTGTGTCTACCTTCGATTTAACCAGCATCAGCAATTCTTTCCCACACAATGAAATTCTTACTTGCAGTAGCCTAACAGGTTTGTACGCTCATAGATAACATAATAAACAATAAAAAGTACAATAAATTAAAAAAAAAACCAATTAGTGCAAAACAAAAGCACAACGTTCCTCCTGCCACCTGGACAGTTCATAGTTTGTCATTCAGATGATGTTTTTTAGTGTTCATGAGCCTGATGATTTTTGGGAAGCAGCTATTCCTGAACCTGGAGGTCATGATTTTTAGGCTCCTCGACCTTCTTCCTGATGGTAGGGGTGGAATGAGAGCATGGGCAGGATGGCGTGGGTCTTTGACAATGCTGGCTGACTTTTTGAGGCAGCGCTTCCAATAGATCTAATCTGTAGAATGCTGCTCCAGACATGCTTGAGTGAGCAGTCCGAGCTGCAGGCGACAAAGACACAGGCCAGCGCTGAGGAGTAGGATTGGGCTTGACAGCTTTCTCAACCAGAATAAATAGTAAGATTAAACGAGAACTTACCAGTTCGAAGTTTGATCGTTATTTTATGAGGAGTACGTTGAGGGAATACGTGAAGAACCCCGCCAGGACGCATGCGTGTCATTCTTCAAAGCAGCGGTGTGAAATCACAGATAACTGTAATGACTTAAACATAGTAAGATTAGAGAAGAAATACCAGTTGAGTATATGATCATGGGTGGGAGCGGAGGGCACGTATTCCCTCAACGTACTCCTCATAAAATAACGATCAAACTTCGAACTGGTAAGTTCTCGTTTAATCTTACTATTTTACTTCGGAGTCACGTGAGTGACTACGTGAAGATTTCAAAGCTCTGTGATTTCATGCCGTGGAAACGAGTCCATGCATCACATCTGCCTTAATGACTGTAGGAGGAATTGTGTCAACATATTTTAGACATGAATCCGATATTGAAATCCATGAATTGATTAACACAAATTATAGCCTCTATTTATGGGGTAATTAAATTACAGAACTTAAATTGTTTCTGCAAATGTTCCAGGTTTAATGACTGGTTTATGATAAAATAGTTGGAATGTTTTTCCCCTGACCATCCTGCTGCCTTGAGGATTTGGTCCATTGGTACATCCAACTGCATAGCTGCCGATGTAGCTGCAGCCCTGGTGGAATGAGATTTTAAAATATTAGTATCCATCCCAGCCTGTATTAGAACCTGTTTCAACCATCTTGAGATGGTCTGGACCGTCACTCTTTTGTGTGGTTGCTTGTGGCTGACTAAAAGTGCCTTCTCATTGCCTCTGATGATTTTCGTGTTCTCCATGTATAACGACAAATGTCTTACTATACAGAGACGATCATCTGTTGGGTAAGACCTAAATTCTATATTGAGGCCTGCTGATCCCTGTCTGTTCTGCTTTACTAATTCATAAATATGAAACATAATATTTTCAGATGAAGAAGTCATGTTGTCCAGTCTTAATTTATGTAATGACTGTACCCTTTGTGCCGTGACCAATGCCATTAGCATGACTGTTTTTAATGTCAGTCTATGTAGGGACAGAGCTGTTGCTGGAGACCAATTCCTGAGCATCTTCAGGACAATACTCACATCCCATATTTGGGAGTACCTGGTTCTTGAGGGATTGGTATTAAAAATTCCCCTCATAAGTTTTGTTACCAGTGGGTGAGTCCCAGCTGAGTGACGCTCTGTTCCTTGCCATAGATAAGTTGATAGGGCACTTCTGGTGCAGTTGATGGCACTATAACTGAGCCCCTCATCATAATGGAGGCCTGCCAGGTATTCCAGAACAGACGGGATGTTCATATCTCTGTAGGTGATGCTGTTTTTGTGACAATACATCTCCCACTTCCTGATATAGACCAGATACTGTTTTTTGGTGGACTGTCTGTGGTTCGCCGAAATCATGTTCACTGTTCGGTCCGTCAGTCCCAGCTGTAGTAGTGGTATTTTTAAACTCTACAAATTAATAAATTCAAATAGTTATGGCATGGGTGGCTATCCCTTGTTACGGGATGAACCAATAAGTCTGGTCTATTCGGGATGGTGATACATGGTTCTAATACCATGTTCAGTATCACTGGGAACCATGGTTGAGTAGGCCAATCGGGTACTACCAAAATACCAGACGCAGAGTCTTGCTGTATTTTCCTTAATACCCGACTGATGAGGCAGAAAGGAGGGAATGCATAAATAAACAATTTCCCCCCCCAATGCACCGAAAATGCATCTGTCGCCGCTGCCCCAGGGTCTGGTTCCCACGAAACATAGTTTGATAACTGGTGATTAAGCCTGGATGCGAATAGATCGATATCTGGTGTTCCATATCGTGCTGTAATATCAGCAAATACTTTTTATTCAACATCCATTCGGTGTTTTAATTAAATTTGCGTGACCTGGTGTCTGCCACTAAATTTAGTTTACCTGGTAGGTAAGTAGCTGATATCCAAATATCTCTCTGGATACACCACTGCCAAATTGTATTAGCCAGATTGTCACATGATGTCGATTTGTTTCCACCCATGTGGTTGATATATGCTACCACGGTGGTATTGTCAATCTGTAGTCTAACATGCTGGTGATATGACCCAGTACAATATGACTTTAGGCCATAGAATGCACCCAACATTTCCAGGTAGTTTATGCCCAGTGTAAGTAATAATGATGCCTCCTGAGCAGTCCATCTACCTCCACAGCTTGAGATGGAATTGGTGGCACCCCAACCAAGTGCACTGGCATCAGTTTGTAGCACCATAGAAGGGTTGCTGATAATGATTGGATTGAAACAAAGCCAAATGTTATCTATCCACCATTAGTTCCATTATAGGTTTGATTGGTAGCTTCATTGGTCTGTCAAAATGACCAGCATTGATTTTGAGTGCTTGTATTTTTGCTCTCTGTAAATTTTGGTAATGTAAAGGCCCAAATTGTGTGGCTGGAAAAGCAGCCACCATTTTGCCAATTACTTTTGCTACCAATCTGATGGACGGTTACTGATGTCAATTAGGTTATTGCAAGCCTCTATTAAGTCTATAGCCTTTCCCTTTGGCAAAGTCACCGACATGTGAACTGAGTCAATGGTGAACCCCAAATAGTCCATAGTAGTGGAAGGCGTTAATTTAGATTTAACTGGATGGATAATAAACCCCAGTTTTTCAAATAACCGTTTTGTGGCTGTTACAGTTTGTTTGGCCAATTCCAAAGTTTTGCCCACAATAAGTATGTCATCTAGATATGCCATGACCATGTGTTTTCGTTTCCGTAGAAATGCTAGGGCTGGTTTCAAAATTTTAGTGAACAGCCTAGGGGCTGATGTTAACCCATTTGGCAGGGCTCTATACTGCCAACGCTGTCCCATCCAGTTGAATTTTAAGTAACATCTGTGGTCATCTCGTATAGGCACTGAATAGTAAGCATTTTTTAATCAATGCTAGCCATGAAGTAACCTTTGGAAATCAATTGTTTAGCAGTAACAAAAGTTTCCATTTTAAAATGAATATATTGTACAAATGTATTCAATTTGGTCAGATCTATGATGATGCGACAACTACCATCTTTTTTGTTTTTGGTAAAGATATTGGACACGAATTCTAGCGGTTCGTGTTGGGATTTTTCAATTACCCCTTTTGCGTAAGGCCGCTCCAGTTCAGCATGCGCTTCTGATTTTTCTTTACCGGAAAGTACGAACATTCGGTTCGGTATATGTTGAACTGGAGGGCTGTACTTGTGTATAATTCTATTGTATATCCCTGGGTACTGCTTAAAATATAAGTATCGGTAGTTAACATACTCCATGCATCCAGAAAGGAGAGTAATCTCCCCCCAACCTCCATGCTCCCTGCAATTTGTAGGGAACCAGACCTACCTACCTCCATAGTTACCAGTGGCAGGTTTACTTCTTTTTGTAAATCCTTCGTTGATGTTGAGGCGTCGGTGTCTGGGTTTGTGGTTTGGTTGATGTTGGAGGTTTGCGTATATCTTCCAAGAAGGCCGGTCTGGGCCATGGCCTAAGAAAGACTCATGTTTGGTGTACCGGACCTTCGCGCTTTCACCAGTTGGTCTTGTTCTACTGGTGGGTGCGTAAGGGTGCTGTCTATGGCCGTGTGTTGCAAAGCAGTGCCAGTGCACCCTGTTGGTCCTGCGACATGTCCTTCTCATCCACTGTGCGGGTGAAAGCTGTTATCCCCGCTGTTTAGGAGTTTCCATATACAATTATTTACTACAGGAACATTCAGGGATATACAGTTACCCGGTGTCAGGTGTCCTCCAGGTTTTGGCCAGTCTAGTCTGGCTGTATGAAGTTGGACACCATGTCCAGTAGATTTTCACGTTCCTGCACCCCCTGCACACTTGATTTCTGTTCTGCAAACCCCTCTTCAGGATCAGCCCAGAACTGACCCCCAGTACTCCCCTCTGATGAGGGAGAAGCACTGTGCAGTCCTACAAGAGGTGCTGCTGTGGGTTTTACATAGAGCCCACAGTGACTCGACTCCATCTCCCGGAGCCTGTCACGTTGGAGCAAATGCTCCACACACCGCTCCATCCGGCTCCAGCGCTCACGGTCGCTGGCCGCCCGCAGCTGCTCAAAGTCGGACTCATCTGAGTCCACGACTTTGATGGTTTTTTATTTTGCCTTACCGCCCGGCCGCGGAGTGGATCTGGCCGGTGCGGAGGCGACATCGGGCACAGCTGATCCCATTATAGGTGATTCAAGTGCCGCTGGCCGCTGCTGGCCCACCAGCTTTGTCGCAGCCCTCGTTGGTTTCTCCACCTGTAATCAGCATGGGAAAACACAAAAAGACCGCAGAGTACTCTTACCTGCAGGTCCTGGTTTAAATTGTCGCTACGGGGGAACGTCGTTCCACCCCGCCTCCTGCCGTTTTCGACTTGTCAAAGTCGACGACCCCATTCTGAATAGTCTCCCGCCTGGCCGTGGTGTTCTGGCCGGCGCGGGACCAAAAGTCGGCACAGCTGATCCCACTTACGGGGCTTGTGCCTTCAGCTGCTGCTGGCTCCCGCAACTTCGCGGTCCTCCCCAGCCAGCTTTACTCGCAGCACTTGTGGACACTATTTTGTCCAGCTTCCCCCCCTGTGTAAAAACAGCGCGGGGACAAAAACTACCGCAGAGTAAATCACTTACCTGCAGGTCGCGGTTTCAAACTTACCGCTGCGGGGGAACGCTCCACCCCGCCTGTCGTTTCGCAAGCGTGAAAGCGATATGACACGCATGCGTCCTGGCGGGGTTCTTCACGTAGTCACTCACGTGACTCCGAAGTAAAATGCTATGTGTTGCTGGACACATTTAGCACAAGCCAGGGACAAAATTAACATAGAAAACATAGAAAAATAGGTGCGGAAGTAGGCCATTCAGCCCTTCGAGCCTAAACATTCTAAAACAAAAGTTTAAGAAAAATTGAACTTTAACTTGATTATATTATTTAGTATTTTTGATAGTTCAAATGTCCGAAAGATGTCCGTAGAGAAGCCCAATGCAAATGCCATAACATATAACCATAATGAATAGGTGCTTTCTGATCACTATACTGGATACAGTAACTGCACAACTCTTCCACACCTTGTCATAATTTAATTCCAAGTGCAATATGCACAGACGATGGAGGTATTTCATACTAGCCATGAAGGAGTATTGCATGAACATAATTTAAGCTACATTACAAAGAGTTATTTTAAGTTCAACCATTTTCAGGGCTATAAATTGTATCTGCATGTGTCAGCACTGAATAACAGTTCTTCAGAAGCTTATAATTTTGTGTTAAAACATGAAGCCTGAATTTTCAATCACAATCTAATTTAGCAATACATTGCAAATAAATAAATTTGAGCGATCTTATTGCTCTGTCATACTTATTAGCACTTTGTTTATTTAAGTTCTTTTTCAAACGCAGTACCATTGGTGATTTTCTTCCACTATCTAATAACCGGTAATAATATTGCTGTGAAAAATAAAGTTCCGTTATAATGAACAGAGGTTTTATTTGCAGTTTCTAAGCACCAAGTTAATTGTAATTCAGTAGATTTATGCACACTGCAGTAAAATGTTGCCTCTGAACATAGTTCAGATGTAAATGTGCTGCCAAGGCAAGGAAAGATATTCACGGTGAAAAAGACTGCATCAATAAATTTACCCCTGATTTTGCGTGTACGCACCCGTGCAAACACGTGTGCGTGTGACGCGTGCTAATGGTGGTTGAGCGAGCAAGGTTTATTTTCAAAATTGTAATTTACATCAACCTATTCGCATTTTTCATTGCATAAACTGCGAGGTGAGATGCTCAGGAATGGTTCGAATGGACTTTAAAACTACCAATCCATTTTATAGCCGTCATTTTGAGGATGGCAGTAATTGGAAGAATCTGAATGGGATCAACTATACCGGCAGGTCACAGCGTAATTGTGCAGAGTATCTCACTTATGATGTGTTGGTCCATAACATGTAATAAAAGTAACTATAAAGTTATTAGACCTGACCATAATTAATATGAAAGCACTTACAGCAATTTTAGAGAAAGCCAGATACAAATTAATAGAATAGGTCGTTGTTCAACGTGAGCCATTCTGATGCTTGGTTTGTGAAGAGGCTTCAGCCTGCCTGGCTCACCATTGAATAGCATGCTGTTATTACACGTGCATTAAATATGCCTGGTGAAAATCTTCAAACTTCACAGAATAGGTTTGTAAGGCTGGTTTGGAGCCATTTAAGATTTCAGGAAGAGCTCTGATGTTTTTAATCAAAGTGCCAATTGTTAATGTGTAGGAAGGAACTGCAGATGCTGGTTTACACCGAAGATAGACACAAAATGCTGGAGTAACTCACTGGGTCAGGCAGCATCTCTGGAGAAAAGAAATAGGTGACATCTCGGGTGGATATCCTTCATTAGACAGAGTAATCTGTACAGTCTGATGAAGGGTCTCGACTCGAAACGTCACCTATTCATGTTCTCCAGAGATGCTGCCTGACCCGCTGACTTACTCCAGCATTTTGTGCCAATTATTGATTATGTTTACGGAATATCTCTGGCTCTGAAATTATTTTACTTTTAAGGCTGTCGTTCTTTTTTCTCACTGCTGCCATTGGAAAAAAAGGTACAGGAGCCTGACAACTGTTATGTCCAGGTTCATGAACAGCTTCTTCCTATCAGCCATCAGGTTCTTGAGCCACACCGCATAACACGAGCTACAATCTTACATCAGCACCAAACTACAACCAAATTTGTACCGCTACGGTTGCTCTTTATACTTTGGTTCTTGCACTATCACGGACTGGTTTAATTAGAATAACTGATAATGTAATGTATATTTATTGTATGTCGTTGTGTCAATTGTGCATGTGAAGGAAGAATGTCATTGTTCTGGTGAATATCACAAATAAACACTTAACTCTGGAGGTTACTGTCAGGGTTTAATTGTGGCTTATTGTAAACTTGCTAAATTAGCAACTAAATTGTATTCCTATTTTCCTTTCTCTTTATTGATTAGCTACTGACCTCCATTTATCTTTCTGTGCCTGGTTTGACATTGAATTTGCCTATACTAATTGTATATTTTCCTTCTTGGTTTATTTAGCCTGCAGTCTGCTTAGTTGCTTGTCCTGTTCACACCCAGGTCCCACAGGTGCAGCTGCATTTGCTGTGATATTATCATCTTGCTCTTTCCATAATTAACTGTGCAAACTCTTGTTGAGATTAAACAGACAAGAGAAATCTAACTAATAGATTCACTCCTGCAGGAACATACGAAGTCAAATATTTAAGCCAAAAAAAGTCACTTTCTGTCACTTGCATCATTATCAGTCAGCAAAGCATAATGACAATGATTTATTCAGAAGACCTGTTAATTCACGTGAGAAACTAAAGGGCCTGTCCACTAGCATGCGACTGCATGCGGCTAGCGTGACCTAACGTGGTCGCTTGAGCCGTATGGCCTCGCGGTGCCGGTCCCACTTCGATCGCCGGAGCCGTATGGAGTTGTGCGAGGCGTATGCCCCAACATCGCGCGGGGCTCCGAAAAACTGACACTGTCCACAAATTCCGCGCGGCAACGGCCAGTCAGCCCACAGCCGCATTGAGGCACCGTCTCAACGCCGTACGCACCGTCTCGACGCCGTACGCACCGTCTCGACGCCGCACGCAGTGTCATGATGGCGTATGCCAAGCGCGTGGCGTTGCGCGATGATGTCACCGCCCGGCGTGCCGTTGCGCGATGACGTAACTGCTCAATGCCGTGCAACGTCCAAATTCAGTCGGCCTGCCTCCTGCCCAGCTGATTGGTGAGTATGACGTCGGGACCAGATCCGCACAACTCCAGACGGCTCCACGGTTGGAAGTGGGACCGGCCCCGCGAGGCCGTACGCCTCAAGCCACCATGTTTGGTCGCGCTAGACGCATGCAATCGCATGCTGGTGGGACAGGCCCTTTAGATGCTTAGCAACTTTGGTTGCCGAACTTATTCTAATTAAATACTGAGTAAAACTACTGTCTTGTGTTCAGTTTTGTCTCCCTGATATACGAAAGATGTCATTAAACTGGAACAATGGGTCACGGTGGCACAGCGGTAGAGTTGCTGCCTTACAGCGAATGCAGCGCCGGAGACCCGGGTTCGATCCCAATTAAGGGTGCTGTCTGTACGGAGTTTGTACGTTTTCCTCATGACCACGTGGGTTTTCTCTGAGATCTTCAGTTTCCTTCCACACACCAAAGACATACAGGTATGTAGGTAAATTGGCTTGGTATAAGTGTAAATTGTCCCTAGTGTGTGTAGGATAGTATAAATGTGCGTATATCACTGGTCAGTGCGGACCCGGTGGGCCGAAGGGCCTGTTTCCGCACTCTAACTCTAAACAAAATGAACCTAAACTAAAAGAGAGTTAAGGGCCTGTCCCACTTGGTGATTTTTTCTGCGACTGCTGGCATCATTGACTGACTAATCAGGTCACCGAAAAATACGCGGCGTAATGACGTATGACGCGGCGTGATGACGTATTGACGCGCTGTGTTTTTTCAAGTGTCGCAACATTTTTTTTTGTCGCTGCTGGATTTTGAAATGTTCAAAATCTTTTGGCGACCCTGATATGACGCCGGCAAATTCCCAAGTGGGACAGGCCCTTTAAAGTTCTCCAAGCTGATTTTGAACAAGTGGTTGTGGAATATGTTGAAATAATGAACTGCAGAAGCTGGAATTATAAGGAAAACACAAAGTGCTGGAGGAACTCAATGGATCAGGCCGCGTCTGTGGAGGATATGGACGGGTAACAATTCGGGTCAGGATATTTCTTCAGACTGGGAGGGCCCCGCCTGTCCATTCCCTCCACAGATGCCGCCTGAACCGCTGAGTTCCTCCAGCACTCAGTGTTTTGCTTGTGGTGAATATGTTGGCGGGCCATCCAATCATTGCAATGGGGAGATCTTCGGTTTCCTCCCACACTCCAAAGACATACAAGTATGTAGGTAAATTGGCTGGGTATAAGTGTAAATTGTCCCTAGTGCGTGTAGGATAGTTTAAATGTGCGTATATCACTGGTCAGTGCGGACACGGTGGGCTGGGTCACAAAGGGTGGGCCGCATTTATGTTGACAAGCTGAGGACGGAAATCAGATATTGCAGGGAGCTTGGTTATGCCTGCCCGGTGAAATATGTGGTGCTCATGCTGTTCAGTACAAAGCTGCACAAATCCAACTGCTGATCCATTATCCTGCAGCAATTGCAATATGTAAAATGAAATTGCACTTTCTGCTAAAATTTACCAGAAAATCCACATACTATTGCTTTTGACTGAAGATTTATTCAGGCTGATTTGATTCAAATGTGCGAGACTTATTTATTCATTACTGTTCTAATTGATAAATTCACCATGCCATTTAAGTCAGTATGCATTTTATTTAAGGGAATTGAGTAACTGTGACTCGCCTATTAGTATGTAATTCACAACTCATTGCGACTTTCATTTCAAAACTGGAACATTGAAGATCACAAGTGTGTAGATTTTAGATGAAAGCTTTCACAAGCCATGCAGGACTGCCAGTTAAATGATCTACTGTATATTGCTCAATGATTAAAGGCCAAGCAAAATCTTTACATCAGTGGATGTGAATATTTTTACATAGGGAAAAAATAATGAATACTTTTGAGTAGAACTAGATTCATCTAGATTTGTATTCTGTGTCCCATGACACAAAAGTATAAAATGAGGTATCTGCATAATATACATAGTGCAACGTAACATTACATTTTACAATGATCAATGGGAAGCATTCAATCATTAATAAAAGATGATTAGTTACTGATTCATTTGTTGTGGTCAAAATTGTAAATATATTAGATGTGTGCTTCATTTTTTTCCCTTTAATGTGTTTTAAATTCATGCATTATTTAAAAAAATATATTACCAGGCAATAAAGGAATATCAGGAACCAGGTAAACAATATTCATATTAAGCTAGTTGGGGAATTTAAACAAACTTTGGAGCAAAAGTTTGTGACCAAAATTTTAATAATTTGATGAGTGCTGCAATACAAATGAAACTTTTAAAATCTCTTGGATTCTTTAGTTCTTTAACGGCTAAAAAATAATTGAATAATTTCACCTACTGAAATCACAACTTAGATTATTATTGTGCTTGACAATTGATTGATGAGGGAGACAAAGTTAGAATGTGTTTTTTCATTTGTTTTGCGGATTATATTAGATAAAATGTGTGTAATTGGGGATTAATTTTTGATTGAAAATAGATGTTGCAGTGAAGATAACCTATAGGTGGCATTCATTGTTGTAGTGTTCTGCCTCGAAGAGTCACACAGCATCAAACAGGGCCTTTGGTCCAGCAAGTCAGCACAGGCTAACAAGCGCCATTTACACTAAACCTATTTTTTATATTCTCCTTAAGGGCCTGTCCCACTTGGCCGTCACTTGCGCGCCATTTACGCGACCTCCAAAAATGTGGTCGTCGCATTGTGACGCATGGGTAGCGTGTGGGTGGTGCGGGACGGGCGCATGGAGAGGCGTGGAGGAGTGTGGAGTTGCGCGCGGTATCGCGCGGCACTCCAGTATTTTGTGCTGCACTAAATCTTCGCGCGCCACCGGCGTGGCGTATCGCTTACGCACGCGGATGTTCTGCGGTTGCACGCTGACATCCTGACCTCGTACGTGTAGTGCGTGGTGACGCATGATTACGTCACCGTGCGTAACCATGCGCCGCCGCACGCCGCCCATACGCAGTTGGCCCGCCTTTTACGCATCATAGATATAAGCGCGCGCGATTTAAAAATGTGCACAGTGTCGTAGAGAAAACTACGTGGTGAACAGTTTCATAGAGAAAACTACGTGGCTCTATCTAACTCTATTTTAAATTCATCCAGTGAATTGGCCTCCACTGCCCTCTGTGGCAGAGAATTCCACAAATTCACAACTCTCTGGGTGAAAAGGTTTTTTCTCATCTCCATTTTAAATCATGGCCACCCCTTTATTCTTAGATTGTGGCCCCTGGTTCCTGACTCCCCCAATATTGGGAAAATCGAAGGTAGACAAAATTGCTGGAGGAACTCAGCGGGTGAGACAGCATATTTGGAGCGAAGGAAATAGGCGACGATTCTGGGTCAAGACCCTTCTTTCGCCTATTTCCTTCACTCCATAGATGCTGCCTCACCCACTGAGTTTCTCCAGCAATTTTGTCTACCTCTGATAATCTTACTGATCTGTATGCAAGAAAAGAATCTCACTGTACCTTGGTACATGTGATAAGAAAGGAACCATTAAACTATTGAAAACAAATTGGAGGATTCAGAGTAAACTAACATCGTCAAAGGGAGAATGCCCAATGGACATCAGGATTGAACCAAGGTCACTGGAGTTGTGAGTCAAAGCCTCTACTGGTTGTACCACTAGACTACTCCTTAACAACCTAGATCTTTGCTTGGGAAATGGTGAAGTACATACACATGTTCAATTGTTGGGATATTAATTTTGTCTACAAAAACAATGTCAAAATGGGAGATTGGTGGAAAATGAATGGAAAAGTGCAATAAATTGATCCCGTTAGCTGTAAAAGCACAGAAACACATAGCTTCTGTTTGACAGCTATTAACAAGTGTTGTTTACATAACAGCTCAGTCCCAACATGAAAGCATTTCTATGTTCCACATACATGGTTAGTCTTGAACGATTTAAACTTCCCTGCTTTACAAAAGCATTGTAGAACCAGTACATAAATCCACCACAAATCAAATGGAAGAGTTGAGAAATTGGGCAACATCGTGAATAAGTTGCCCACAATGGCAAGCTAAGGTGGACATTAAAATACTTTGTTTATATATTCTCAAAACCTTATGCAAGAAGTCTTAAAATGTAAGGTTTATAAGTGTTAAATCATATTTTATATCTTTGATTATGTCTTTGCTGAATGGTGGTCTCACCAATGCACATCTGGGGTGGAAAGCAGGGACTTCAGAAGGAGATCAAACTCAGGTTGTGAAAGCTGTATTTTAAAAGGATAACATTACAAGCAGTCCACATTGGGGCCTGCGCTCCATTCTCCATTTCCCCAGCCTCCATCATCCTCACCTCCAGCCTCCTAAATGCATCAATTCTATTTGCCCCTTCTGTTCTCTGTGGTTGTGAATTTCACAGCTTTAGGTACGTCTTTGGGTAGAGAGGTTTCTTCTGAATTCCCCGCTGGATTTCTTGACAGCCTTCAGTTACACACTTCCTCACGTATGGAAACATCCTTTCAGATTCCCCACTGTCTCACCAGAATGTAAAGACATCTAATTGGTCATCAGCCAGCCTTTGATCAAGGAATAAAGGCTGACCGATGACTATCCTCTTCTTGTATGTCTGCTCCTACATGTTTGGCATCACCCTTATAAATCTTCTCTATACCCTCTCAATCTCCTCAGTATCTTTTTATGATAATGGTGACCATGAGTCTATGCAGAACTCCATATGTATCTAAGCATGTAGGAAAGAACTGCAGATGCTGGTTTAAATCGAAGATAGACACAGAATGCTGGAGTAGCTCAGCGGGACAGGCAGCTTCTCTGGAGAGAAAGAATAGGTGACGTTTTGGGTCGAGACCCTTCATCTGAAGAAATGTCTCGACCTGAAACCTCACCGATTCCTTCTCTCCAGAGATGCTATCTGTCCCGCTGAGTTACTCCAGCATTTTTTGTCTATCTTCCAAATGTATCTAATCCAGGTTTAATGCTGTTTGACCACAATTTCTTTACTTTTCAATTTACTTACCCTTCGAAACGACCCCCAGAGTTTAATTTGTGGGCTTGCTGACCTGTGATGTAAGTTTAATGGTTTCTATTCTGCAATTCCTTTGTTTCTCCATCCTACCTAGATTTATGCCTTCTAAGTAAAAAGATGTCTCCTGATTAGTTTCTAACAACATGGCGTTAACCTATGTGTTGTATGGAGGATGGTGATGGCCAGTGGGTGCAACACCACAACAGCTGAGAAGGTGGAAGAAGTCTGCAAATCATACATCTTTGAGTCAGTCAGTGCTCAGCAGGTTGGCGCTATCATCTCTAAATCAGTAATTTTCTGGTTTAAATTGTCCTCCAGAAACTACAGCACAATGTTTCTAGCTGACATTCCAGTACACTTAGAGTTGCTGTCTCTTCGAGGAGACATTAACCAGAGCCTCTGTTCTCAGGTGGGCCATGATAATATTTCACATGGTAATATATCAAAGAACAGCAGGTGAGCCTGACATCCAAACCAATATTCATCAGACAAGCAGGGAGACTCCAAACCGTGGTGAGCTCCACGCAGTTGCGCCCAGGTCTCTGACAAGGACCGTGTGGTGACTGTCCGTGCACCAGTTTCCTCACTTTAAAAGATGTCCACCTAAAGGGACAACTGAAAGAACGGGCACGGGTAATTGATTGGGGACGATCAGCCATGATCACAATGAATGGCGGTGCTAGCTCGAAGGGCGAGTCTGAAGAAGGGTTTTGGCCCGAAACGTTGCCTATTTCCTTCGCTCCATAACTGCTGCCGCACCCGCTGAGTTTCTCCAGCACTTTTGTCTACCTTCTCCCCATATCCCTTGATTATACTAGCCCATAGAGCTCTATCTAACTCTCTCTTAAATCCATCCAGTGATTTGGCCTCCACTGCCCTCTGTGGCAGGGAATTCCACAAATTCACAACTCTCTGGGTGAAAACTTTTTTTCTCACCTCAGTCTTAAATGGCCTCCCCTTTATTCTAAGACTGTGGCTCCTGGTTCTGGACTCGCCCAACATTGGGAACATTTTTCCTGCATCTAGCTTGTCCAGTCCTTTTATAATTGTATATGTTTCTATAAGATCCCCCTCATCCTTCTAAACTCCAGTGAAGACAAGCCTAGTCTTTTCAATCTTTCTTCATATGACAGTCCCGCCATCCCAGGGATCAATCTCGTGAACCTACGTTGCACTGCCTCAATCACAAGGATGTCCTTCCTCAAATTAGGAGACCAAAACTGTACACAATACTCCAGATGTGGTCTTACCAGAGCCCTATACAACTGCAGAAGAACCTCTCTACTCCTAAACTGAAATCCTCTTGTCCCTTGTCCCTTACAATCAGAGACAGGTGAATTTATAATGGGAAACAGTGAAATGGCAGAACAGTTAAACGAGTACTTTGGTTCTGGCTTCATTAAGGAAGACACAAACAATCTCCCAGAAATACTAGGGAGGAACTGAAGGGAATCCACATTAGTCAGTAAATGGTATTGGGTAAACTGTTGGGACTAAAGGCAGAAAAATCCCAGGAGGCCTGATGGTCTGTATCCCAGAGTATTCAAGGAGGTAGCCCTAGAAATCGTGGATGCATTTGTGATCATTTACCAGTTCTCTCGACTCTGAATCAGTTCCTGTGGACTGGAGGGTAGCTAATGTAATTCCACTTTTTAAGAAAGGAGGGAGAGAAAAAAACAGGGAATTATAGACCAGTTAGCCTGACATCGGTAGTGGGGAAGATGCTTGAGTTGATTATTAAAGATGTAATAGCAGCTCATTTGGATAGCAGTGACAGGATCGGTCAAAGTCAGCATGGATTTATGAAGGGGAAATCATGCTTGACTAATCATCTGGAATTTTTTGAGGATGTAACAAGTAGAATGGCTAAGGGAGAGCCAGTGGATGTGGTGTATCTGGACTTTCAAAAAACCTTTGACAAGGTCCTGCACAAGCGATTAGTGTGCAAAATTAGAGCACATGGTATTGGGGGTAGGGTATTGACATGGGTAGCGAACTGGTTGGCATACAGGAAGCAAAGAGTGGGAATTAACAGGTCCTTTTCAGAATGGCAGCCGGTGACTAGTGGAGTGCCGCAAGGTTCAGTGCTGGTACCGTAGTTATTTACAATACATATTAACAAATTAGACGAGGGAATTAAATATAACATCTCCAAGTTTGCAGATGACACAAAGCTGGGTGGCAGTGTGAGCTGCGAGGAGGATGCTATGAGGTTGCAGGCTGAATTGGATAGGTTAGGTGAATGAGCAGATACATGGCAGATGCAGTATAATATGGATAAATGTGAAGTTATCCACTTTGGTGGCAAGAACAGGAAGGCAGATTATTATTTTGAATGGTGTCAGATTAGGAAAAGCGGAGGTGCAACGAGACCTGGGTGTTCTTGTACATCAGTCAATTAAAGTAAGCATGCAGGTACAGCAGGCAGTGAAGAAAGCTAATGGCATGTTGATTTGAGTTTAGGAGCAAGGAGGTCCTACTGCAGTTGCACAACGCCCTGGTGAGACCGCACCTGGCGTATTGTGTGAAATTTTGGTCTCCTCATTTGAGGAAGGACATTATTGCTATTGAGGGAGTGCAGCTTAGTTTCACCAGGTTAATTCCCGGGATGGCGGGAAATGACATACGATGAAAGAATGAGTCGACTGGGCTTGTATTCACTGGAATTTAGAAGGATAAGAGGGGATCTTATAGATACATATAAAATTCATAAAGGATTGGACAGTTTAGATGCAGGAAAAATGTTTCCGGTGTTGGGGGAGTCCAGAACCAGGGGTCACAGTTTAAGAATAAGGGGTAGGACATTTAGGACTGAGATGAGTAAAAAGGTTTTCACCCAGAGAGTTGTGAATCGGTGGAAGCCTCTGCCTCAGAAGGCAGTGGAGGACAATTCTCTGGATGCTTTCAAGAGAGAGTTAGATAGAGCTCTTAAAGATAGTGGAGTCAGGGGATATGAGGAAAAAGCAGGAACGGGGTACTGATTTTAGATGATCAGCTGGCTTGAAGGGCTAAATGGCCTACTCCTGCACCTATTTTTCTATGTTTCTGTGTTTCTATGCGTCTTTGATGAGAGGGGTTCTTGATGGTGGGGGTGGTGGGCAGAAAGGGAATGGTGGGGTCGTGAGGAATGTTCTAGTTTATGATAATTTTATAGGTGAAAATTGAGCCTGGAAAATAGCCTACATGCAGCGGCCATCTGAAACACAGAAACCAAAAATGAAGAAAAATAAAAACAATCCAACAACATAAAAACAGCCTCTGGCTTTTCTTGATAAAGATGGATGTTTGTAAGGGCCCTGTCGTGCGTTATTGTGTCAATGATTGGAAGATATAAGTTATGTGTGTTACTGAGATTGCAAAGTAATTGCTTGGAAATGTTTGAGGGCAAATGTCAAAGGCAAATTGATTCACTTCCAAGTCTGCCTGCATTCAGCACAGTCCAGTGGTCAGGCAGTATCACCAAATCATTTTTATGAAGTGCAACGAGAGGTTACTATGACTGCACTACCACCTTGCTCTGTAAGCATCCGAGCCACACGCTCACTAGTTAAATGTACCAAATATTCCACTCATACTGCACTGCAATTGTCATCAGAAATAAATACATTTTGTCCTGGTTCGGCTACTTTATAGCTCGGTGCATATGCTTATCTACTTCTTTCAGCAGAGGATTTACAATAACGGAGGATTTCAACATTTTAGCTTTTTTCTTGCATGATTCAAATTCATAGGGTTCCATTTGCAAAATACTAATAGTGGGCAAATGTAACAATCAGAAGAGTAAAATTGATCACACATCTTTGAGTCAGTTAGTGCTCAGCTGGTTAACACTATCATCTCTGAATCAGAAAAATGTCAGCACACATGCCCTAGAAACTAGATCATAGATCCTAGACAAAATCACACAGGGCAATCCAATATCAATTTTCCCCGACGTAATTATTATAAGATAAGTAATAGTAGAATTAGGCCATTCAGCCCATCAAGTCTACTCCGCCATTCAATCATGGCTGATCTATCTCTCCCTCCTTACCCCATTCTCCTGCCTTCTCCCCATAACCTCTGACACCCGTACTAATCAAGAATCTACCTATATCCACTGACTTGGCCTCTACAGCCTTCTGTGGCAAATAATTCCACAGATTCACCACCCTCTGACTAAATAAATTTCCCCTCATCCCCTTCCTAAAGGAACATCCTTTAATTCTGAAGGAATAACCAATATATAAATATCGCAAATGATATTTTCTTGGTGAAACTGCGTCAAATGCAAACCACATTAGCACACCTGACATTTGCCCAGAATCAGACAAACATCCTAATAAGGTCAGAGCCATTTTCTGCTGACACCAACAACAAATGGAGCTCAAAGGTCTATTCACCAACAGTCTCACCTTCAACAAGAAGCACATTATGATCTTACATTTCCTACTATTTAAAGGGATACACTGATGACATTGATAAAACTGATTGAGCAGCTTCAATATGAAGACCGATCAAATACTCATCATGTGTGCTAGATTGTTTGTAGGATTGTTTCCCAGATCACTCAGCAGAGCTATCTATTCAATAACGGCCTGAGTGCAGACACCTGAGGGGCAATCTTTGTACACAAAGGTGGTGGGTATATGGAACGAGCTGCCAGTGGAAGTAGTGGAGGTAGGTACTATCACAATATTTAAGAAATAATAGGACAGGTAAATGGAAATGATAGGTTGAGAGGGATTTGGTCCAAATACAGGCAGGTGCGACTAGTGTAGATAGGGCATGTTGGTCGGCATGGGCAAGTTGGGCAGAAGGGCCTGTTCCCACGCTGTAGGATTCTACGACTCCAAGTAAAGCATTTCAAGATTTTATCTGAAGCATTTAGCGCGGGTCACTTTAGACAAGATCAACAAAGGGCACTATTTTGTGTCAACTCACTAGATGTCACCACTATCCCTCCTGAAGTCACACTATCTTACACGCAAAATAGAGCAATGTTAGTCCCATCGCACCAAACCCCAGCAACTGTGGCAGCACTTAATTTTTATAGAAGATGCAAATTGTAATAGTTGCCTACTGCACAGGATTATATGAATCGTTTTTAGCTTCCTTAATGAACTGTATTAAATATATATATACTTACTGTATATTTGGTCATATGACATGAATTTTAGTAATTAATTTTAGTAAATCATAAATGGGACTACTGAGGATGTGTTCAAAGTGGCAAAATGTTGGGAACTGTTTAGCTCAGCCGGTTACGAAACAGTAATTGCATCGATGAATTAAACAGTATATATTTTCATGTAATTTTATTTATTCTCGTAGTGAGTAATAGAAACACTGATGCCTGCAGTGGATATCTAATTCATTTTGACATACGGATGAATAGGCCTTTCAAAAAAGTATGATTAAAGGAACATTAGCAATTTAACTAAATGCTGACATGATAATGTTGGCTGCACCACAGGTTAGGTTGAAGTACGCATAAGCTTTTTGTTGAGTAGTTATGCCTCAGACTGACCAAGTAGAGAAAATAATTGATTCAATGCCTACAGCTTGCGTTGAGATAGCCACGTCAACATGGCAAAATCCCCAAAGGTAACTTCAGAAGAACATTACTAAATGACATTAGACACAATCCATTTAAAGAGCGATTATCATGTGAACTGAAGCTCAGAACTTGAGTACCTTACACGAGGGAAGAGAGGTAGTTTGGTTTATTGCCACGTGCACCAAGGTACAATGAAAAACCTTTTGTTGCATGCTATCCAGTCAAACAAAAGTCTATACATTAATACAATCAAACTGTTCACAGTGGACAGATAAAGAATAAAGAGTACAATATATAAGATTGTGGTCTGGTAAAAAGACAAAGCAATTAAGGGAAAAAAACTCCAGAACACAGTGCGTAAACTGCTGATTGCACAGCCATCATTGATAGAGGGAAGGGACATACACAGAGTCAGAAATGGTCAGTGAGCCTAAAGATTTATAGGGCTGAAGCAAATGAGAAGCTGATGATCAGACACTGTTCCTCCAGTTAGCACTGGGACTCACTCTCTGGCAGTAGAGGAGGCCCAGGACAGAAAGGTTTTGCTAAACACTTTACCTCCCCTTCCCATTCCCACACTGATCTTTCTGTCCTGGGCCTCCTCCATTGTCAGAGTGAGGCCCAGTGCAAACCGCAGGAACAGCACCTCATATTTCGCTTGGGGAGGCAGGTTGGGCAGCGCCATGAATATTGACTTCTCTAACTTACCCTCTAAGTAACCCTTGCTTTCCTTCTCTCTCCCTTCCCAGTTCTCCGACCAGTCTGACTGTCCCTGGTTATATTTTATCTGTTTGCTTTGTTGTTACCTTCACCTAGCTAACAATGATTTATCCTAGGTACACAAAATTGCTGGAGGAACTCAGCGGGTGTAGCAGCATCTATGGAGCGAAGGAAATAGGCGACGTTTCGGGCCGAAACCCTTCTTCAGACAAAATGATTTATCCTACATTTTCCTTGGTCTCTACCCACTTTGTTCTCATACCTCACACGTCCTTAATCTGTATCTCCCCCCCCCCCCCCTCCCCTGAATCGACCCAAAACGTCACCCATTCCTTCTCTCCAGAGATCCTGTGTGTCCCGCTGAGTTACTCCAGCATTTTGCGTCTATCTTCAGTTTAAACCAACAGTTTCTCCCTACAAATGGGAAGCTAAATGGTTTAAAAAAAAGATGAAAATGTAAGTCAAAATGACAATAGACAATAGACATTAGACAATAGGTGCAGAGTAGGCCATTTGGCCCATTCGAGCCAGCACCGCCATTCAATGGGATCATGGCTGATCATCCCCAATCAGTACCCCGTTCCTGCCTTCTCCCCATATCTCCTGACTCTGCTATTTTTAAGAGCCCTATCTAGCTCTCTCTTGAAAGCATCCAGAGAACCTGCCTCCACCGCCCTCTGAGGCAGACCTTGAATGAGTCAAGGTCGATCATCAAACAGGGAGGGATGAGTTAATAACATTTGTCGTGGGTTAGGCAACAACCTTCTGAATTTGGGTGAGTCCAAAATTATGGAAGGAACATTGCTCAGAGAGCAGTGAAGAATTGAGTTTGTGAGTAACAAAAACAGGGATGATTGTTTCAACAATTTTGACATTGAAGCAAACTGATCAAGCTGAAATGCACATGACCTGTGTGCAAAAGTACCCAATTAGGGCAAGTACGTTTAATTTTGAAAAGGCAAGCATTCCCCGAGTAATTCAAATGTTGTTATTTTGCATTATTAATGCAGAATTCTGATTTCTGTATCTGACGGATGCAGTGACAAATGCAATTAAATGTACTGAGATTAGAAAAGGTTCAGTTTCAATTCCAGGAGTCTGCTTGTCGAACGAACAAGATTATTTCAGCACTTCATGTGTAAGATGCAGTGTTATAAGTTAGCTTGCAAGTTGGAAGATAACAACAAGAAAAAACAATTTTCAATTTGATTGGAGGCATTTTTAGGAACTAGAAAGATCGAACAATGAGGTCAACTGCGTTTGCTTATCATTTCACCATATCTTTCAATCCCTTCTCCCCAGAAATGTATTAGAAATGTTCCCTCAGATCCATTCTTCTTTAATGACCATTCTGCCAAATTATTTCATAACTCACTTTCATTCCGAGTAAAAATGTTCTACATGATTGCTCTTCTATATTATTTCACCTTATGCTCTTTACATAATGGACAGGGTTTTCATCTCAACTGCCTAGGTTGTAATCTGGTGGAGTGGAATGTCAGTCTATTATAGAACCTACCCACTTTTTATTTCATTAAAATCAAGCATTGCAAAGTGGACAGTTTCCAACTGGATGGATCCACTCCATCAGATTATTGTCTCAGTGATGAAAGAGGTAATCTCGCCCAAGTGTTTTTTTTTTGGAATAAACTTTTGTAATGGAAGTACACATGAAGCAAAATTATTTTTCTGCAAATGTCATGCAGTGAATATAGTGCATTGAAACCAATTATTTGCAGCGTGAATAATATTGAATAAAACAGTATATATTTTTTTAAATTCTTACATTGTTTTAGCTGTCTGGAGATTGCATTTTCCTCAGGTTTTCGCTCTGAATGTCTTTGTCCAGTACAATGGTTCACCTGCACATTTTAGTATATTTTACAGACTTTGATCTCTTTTCATCTACCTTTTTTTTAACATATTATCTTATCTAAAGGGAAATTAAATCATTTGTAGTATTCTACTTTGGGAAATATTGCTGTGATGTTTATTTACCTGGAACATCTTACTTACAAACTGGAAATTGGAAGAGATTCCTCTAATTTGTTGACCTGCTTGTGTTCCTATTTTCTGTTTCTCCTTTAAATCAATGCCACAAAAATGTATTCCATTTGCTTCAGCTATTTACAGCATCGGCATTTTTTTCTACATCTGGAAACAAGCCCTCCGGCCCCCCGAGTCCATGTCGACCACCGGTCACACTAGCTTTATGTCATCCCACTTTACAGATTTACAGAGGCCGATTAACTACAAACCCGCACGTCTTGGGGATGTGGGAGGAAACCAGAGTACTTGGAGGAAATACACACGATCACAGAGAGAACGTGCAAACTCCACACAGACAGCACCCAAAGTCAGGATCGAACCTGTGTCTCTGGCACTGTGAAGCAGCGGCTCTACAACTGCGCCACTGTGCAGCCTAGAAATGTGAGGTAATAGGTATAGGGACATATAGGGAACCTCCTTTGTCAAATCCATCCAGGGACACCAGCAGTCCTTCCAGAGTTTCATGTTCACCTCCTCTACCCTCACCTACTGCATGCAATGTTTCTGATGTGACCTCCTTTACATTGGCCAGGCCAAGTGAACACTTGAAGACCCTTTCACTGAACACTTGCACTCAGTCCACCATGGCCTACTGGATCTCACGGTTGCAAACTCCTCTTCCCATACTGACCTTCCTGTCCTGGGCCTCCTCCATTGCCAGAGTGAGGCCACATGTAAACTGGAGGAACAACACCTCACATTCCACTTGGATCGCTTACGACCCAATGGTATGCACATTGAATTATCCACTTTTTGGAAACTATAAACACCCTATGCTTCTTTCCCTCGCTCTTCCCTGTGCCCCACCTGGATTCTTACCAAATTCTTCCCTCTCCCTCCCCTTCTATCTATATTTCTTCCTCTGGCTTCACAATTATGAATTGTGAAGCCAGAGGATAGAAGAATAATCTTCTATCCTTATCTCACATCTTTAATCTTTTCATCTCTGGCCTTTGTCCAACCATCTGCCTATCCAAACTCCTTCATCACTGTATCACCTGCAAAGCTTTGTCCTGCTTCTCTTCCCTCCAGCTTTCTTCAATCCCACCACAATCGGTCTGAAAAAGGGTCCCGACTTGAAACATCACCTGTCCATGTTCTGCAGAGATGCTGCCTGACCCGCTGAGTTACTCTTGCACTTTGTATCTTTTTTTGCAAATCAGCATCTGTCTGAAGAAGGGTCCCGACCTGAAACGTCACCCATTCCTTCTCTCCAGAGATGCTGCCTGTCCCGCTGAGTTACTCTTGCTTTTTGTGTCTATCTGCAGTTCCTTGTTTCAGTAAGCTTTACACAGTACAATTCCTGACAACAAAATCAGTGTGCAATTATCGCACACTGGTTAGTCTCATCAACAGTAACGAGCTATTGACTTTGGTGCCTTCCCACACAGTGGGAAACTTAGATTCTGCTGTGTGGGGATGTTTTGTGTTAAATTCTATAGTGTGTTGTGTCCTTTATTTTTATTTTTATTGTATGGCTGTATGGGAATTTCATTTCACTGTGCCATCTGGCACATGTGACAATTAAATCTATCTTGAATCTTGAATCTTGAATCTTGAATCTATGTTGCCAGTACTGCTCCATCCTGCCACTAGAATTAGATCCTCAAAATCTGACTTGTGTGTTAACAATAGAGTTTCAAGATGCACTGCTCTTTGGATAATCACCTGATGGGGGAGCAGTTGAGTTTCGCTCTATCTTAGAGCTTTGTCCAAAAGAAACAAAAGAACATGGCAGATAAGTTATGGGCCTGTCCCACTTAGGCGATCTTTCAGGCGACTGCCGGTGACTGTTAATTTGCCTACACACACACAAACACATCGCTTCCAAGACCAGCCCGTTATGCAGGTGTGGGACAGGGCAAGTGGGGGGAACGCTGTCTGAGTGAAATTCACACGGTGCAAAGCCAATGTGATGCAGACACACACCGCGATGAACAGGAAGATTGGCGCTGTAATTAAGAAGCTAAAAAGCACAGTGTACGTAAGTCCTTTAAAAGAGGGGGGGAGAGAGGGGAGAGAAGAAGTGGGGACAACATTTAAGAAGCCAGATATACACGGCTGTGAAGCTCGGCGGACATTTAACATTACCGATCGGTTATCCTTGGTTCTGAAAACTACTGCTTACGTATTTTTCCCCCAATGAGCCAATGAAATTCACCGATCAGCACCGGTTACAATCTACGAGAACCTAAGAGAACCTTCAACCTCCTGGCGACCCACTAGGACCTCCTGGTGACCACCTACGGCACGAGAATTCTCGCTTACCTCCATGGCGGCTTCATTCGAGTCAATGCTAATGTTTCAACATGTTGAAAAATATGCGGCGACCATAATGAGACCGCGATTAGTTCCCAGAATGCGGGAACTCCTCAAGACTATGAAGGCGACTCCCCGGCAACCACCCGCGAACATGTGGCGACTGCATAGTCTCCTGCAGTCGCCGGAAATGTCGCCTAAGTGGGACAGGCCCATTAGCAGAACCTAGAGGGCAATAAGGTAGAAAACTGGTAACCAGAATGCTTGACAAAAAAAATTAACAAGAACCATTCAAGAATATAAAAATACAGTTTAGTGTGATGAAAATTTTATTTTCCCTTCACTTTTGATTAAGTGATGAACTTATAAAAACTATACTGTAGTGTCTGAAGGACACCTTGGTTCGGTGAATTAGTTATGTGACAGCATAGTTAAGGATCATTTTACATATATACTTTCCACAATTCAAATTTTCCATATAGATCAGGTAATTGAGAGAAAGTAAAGGAAGGATAAATTGTTTCTAACTGTGAGATGCAGACTAGCTACACAACCTGCCCATGCATACGTGCTGCTACTGACAGGATCAATATGGGAGCTTGGAGCAAACCTGATTTCATGTACAACACAAAGTGCTGGAGTAACTCAGCGGGTCAGGTAGCATCTGTGGAAGGAATGGACAGATAATATTTTAGGTTTGTGGGCGGGGGGGTGTGTGGGGGGAGGGAGCTGTGTGGGGAGGGGTGAGAGAGCTCGGAGAAATGATGGGGGGAGAGCCATGGGGGAGAGGGGGGTACACGGGGGAGGGGGGCAGGAGCCAGCGAGGAAGACCAGAGGGGAAGGGGCTGGGGCCGGCCGGTGCGATGGGGACTCACAGCGGACGCTGGTCGCTGGTCGTTCTCCTCTGCCGGGATCAGAGTCTCCGCTTTCCATTTGACGACATCGGCGACATCTCCGACTTCGCGCTGGGCTGGGCCGCGTCCGGTCCCTCCGAAATTGTGTCCGGTTGGAGACCTCCGCCTCCATCCAGAGCGTCCCTCAGCTCCAGTAAAGACATGATGGTGCAGGAAGGGGCGGACCGTCCCGCGGAGTGACAGGAGAAGAGACTAATTCGCGCGGCACTGACTGGCAGGAGAGGAGATCGATCTGCACATGCGCAGTTTTTAAGATTTTTAAACCTCGCTAACATTTACAATAGACCACCGATAGGAACAAAACTTTGTGCACTCACAGCACAGGAGAGCGGTGAGTGAGCTGGCGGAAAATCGTAGCGGTATCGCGTACCGTTTTTACGCAAATAGATAAACCGCGCAAACTGGAAGATAACAAGATCAGAGTTTTAATTATGTATAGATAGATAGATGTGACCTTTGTAAATCATTTATATGACAAATGATGGAACATTTCTGAGCTATTCTGCATATTATAAAAAGTTGCGCTTGATCACACTTCAGAACATTTGAAAGAGTTTTCTTTTATTTGATCCATCTGCATTGTGCAAAAGCAAGGACGCCAAGCATTCATATTCAACACAACTCAAGTCATAGTCTATCATGGAACCTCTGCACGTAGAGGAAAACATCAAACTGGAAAATTCCTGCAACTTGCATTTGAAGTGGCTTCATTCATCCTGGGAACACCGCCCCGTCCCCTTCACCAAATTAGCAGTTCTTTTTTAACTCATAGGAGGGCTTTGTTTCGCATTTGCTCAACATTTTATCACAATTGTAAACGTTTAAAAAATGCATAATTGAATTACTTCTAGGCTGGCAAGTTAAAATAATGTTTTCTTCCAAGATTTTACAGTGAGTTACAACTTTCTCACTTGCACAGGAATTTCAATTTCACCCATGTAAATCTACCTCTATCATTATAAGCTTTCTGGGGAGCTACAATTCAGATCCCAGCTACTCAAAAGACTGATTTTTTTAAATACAATTCTCATTCACCATCTGCTCATTTAGCCACTCTGATCTACAGAAGTAATAAATCCACCATCACTGATGACAATTGATGGATCAACCCAAGTCCTAGTTGTCCCATTCTTTATAACCATTGGACAGTGAGTAACCAGTCATTTCAATATAAAGTGCAAGCCACCATTTTCCTTTCTCAAGCACAACTGTGTGAGTTAACAAAGGCAAACAGAAAAGCTTGCATGTTGCTGAGACATTATTCAATGGTGACATCAGACCTTGGGTACTGTATGCAGCTTTGGTTTCCTTATCTGAGGAAGGATGTTCCTGCAATGGGAAAAGTGCAGTAACAGCTCACCCCACTGATACCTGGGCTGGCAGGACTGATTACTGGATTCATATTTAGGACTGATTAATGGATTAATGCAGGGGATCTTGAGGAGATCGTGCTGAAATTCATACAATCTTGACGGGTTTGGGCACACTCGATGAAGGAAGAATGGGGAATGTGGGAGTTCGGAACTAAGGACCACGCCTTTACGATCTATATCCTGGGAAAATGTGAAATAAACGATTAGAATCAATGACCTACACACAATCTGCTACGGACCATGATTTTCGGTTCCACAATGGTTACTTACCATTAGTGTTATTACTTTATATTTATTTATACGTATTTGCGTTAATGAGCCTGTTAAGCTGCAGATGGTAAGAATGTCATTGTTACATTGCTGGTGGCATGAAGTTTCTTTTGTTACCAGGTATTGTCAAACTCTTGCAAATGAAGTGTTAGTGCCTTAAAATGCATTTTCTTCTTTCTCAGGATAAACAGTCTGTATTGGATTCACTCAGAGGAATGGTTCCCAGCTGAGATTTTTCAGCAATTTTCTCCTCCTGCAATTAGAGGTAGTGCTCTGGTTTACACACTGAATCTCATTTTGTGGTAATGTTATACATATATGTTTCTATAAGTAGTTTTTTTTCAGAATAATTATTTCCTTTAATGACACAGATATAATTCTAATCACGTTAAGATACTAAGCAGAAAAAAAATAATTCAATAAGGACTTGAAAAATACGTCTGTTCAGTTTTGCTGCATAATCTTGGTTGCTGTTGGTCCCAGATGGGCAGATTGAGCTGACTGCATGGCTCCATGGTGCTTGACATTAATAACAGGTATTGGTAGCCTCTATTTGTCTGGGGTCAATCATATTTAACCTTCAGAGCGACGTAAACATTGAAGAACGTGGAGTCATGCGACTCAGACTGTATAACAATGCAGCCACCTCACATTTAATCATTCGCAACATTTTGTTGTGCTTATACAGAATGCCAAAAACAAAATCCCATTACACACAGCTTGAAACACATCAGCCGACAGAATTAACCAGCTACTCTGCTGAGTTAGATAATACCTGGGAACAAAAGAATCTTCATCCACTATTCCATCATCTTAAATCATATTTTACGTATATAAATAAACGTACACGGCATGAATTCCTTGTGACCTTTGCCGTGGTATTTATTACTGATCTAGACTATAGCAATTGTCCCCTGAGACAGCGAGTGATCTATACCAGAAAGCCTGAAGGGATAACATCACCATTTTTAAACCACCATAAAAAGAATTGAAGAAGTGACCCCATGTATTTTCTTGTGCCGCATTAATCGTTCACAGATAGTGCTGATATCTTAAGGGAAAGAAGCTGCAGCAAATGTTCAGGCATTTAGATTTTTTCCCTTCATTTTCAACTTCAAATCATGAGAGGAATAGATTGGATAGACGCACAGAGTCTCTTGCCCAGAGTAGGCGAATCGAGGACCAGAGGACATAGGTTTAAGATGAAGGGAAAAAGATTTAAAAGGGAGCTGAGGTGTAACTTTTTCGCACAAAAAATGCACAGAAGATTTCGGAGAATGTTGCCAGGTCTAGAGGGCCTGAGATATAGGCAGAGATTGGGCAGGCTGGGACTTTAATCCTTGGAGTGCAGGAGGCTAAGGGGTGATTTTACAGAAGTGTATCAAATCATGAGGGAAATAAATAGGGTGAATGCACAGGTAGGAAAATCAAGAATTAGAAGCTCTAGGTTTAAGAGGAGATGAAAGATTTAATAGGAACCCTATTTTTCACTCAGAGGATGGTGTGTATATGAACAAGCTGCCAGAAGATGTAGTTGAGGCAGCATTAAAAAGGCACTTGGACAGGTACATAGATAGGAAGGTTTAGAGGGATATCGGGCATCGGGGGTAAATGGAACAAGCTTAGATGGGGCATCTTGGTTGTAATGGCTGGGCTGAAGTGCCTGTTTCCATGCTGTATGACTATTAACGTTTATATTTACAATTAATTCTGCAATAGGACAAAATCATGCAGGATATTGATCTGAAGATAAGGAATGACACCTCCATTTTCTATGTTATTCTGGCCCACTTTACGTCCGATCATACTGGCTTATATGCTTTTATCAATGGTAATCAATTAAGTCATTTCAGTCTGTCTCTCTACTTTGATTTCATTTCACCTGCTAAATTCAATGCTGTTAGCTATAACAATTTCATTTATAAGAATATTTGCACACAGAATAAATTTCATCGTTGGATAGAATTTATTATTCTGCAAATTTTGTGATATGAGGTGAATATTTTGTTATTTCCTACATTGGCTCAGAATCCTTCGTGCTCTATTAAATCTAAGAATGCTCACAAAATTGCATCTGGTCTAATCACCAATTCTGCATAAATGTAGAATTTCTTCCTTGCATCTAAATTATATTTCTTTAGAAAGTAACCCCAGCACTTTCATCGTGATTCTTCATTTGTCATTTCTAACTAAAGAATGTTAGAATTGAGGAAACATGAGTTGGACAGGTGGAACTTCAACATTCATCGTACCTTCCAATACGATCATTGCTGATTTTACATTTTGTCTTCACACTGCTCTGTCCCCCGAGTCTAAAAATCAATTGAAATTCTATAACTAAGCCTCCGCAGCTCTCTGGAATAGAGAATTCGTAAAATCGTCCATCCCTCGAGTACAAAGATCAAAGGACAAAGGACGTTTATCGTCACATACACCAATTGGTGCAGTGAAATTTGAGTTGCCACTGCAGCACACAAATAAAATAAACACAACATTATAGAATTTAACATTAAACATAAAAAACACCCCCCACAGCGGGATCAACGTTTCCCACTGTGAGAGAAGGCAGCAAAGTTCAGTCCACTTCCTCGATGTTCACCCGTGGTCGGGGCCTATTGAGGCCTTCGCAGTCGCTGCTACAGCGGCCCAATGTTTCAGGCCCTCTCGCCGGGATGATGGAACTCCGGCGTCGGAACAGAAGAACACTCTCAGCGGCTTGGAGTTCTGAAACGGCCGCTTCCTCCCGGAGACCGCGGCTCCCGAAGTCCACAGGCCGCGCTGGGCGGAGCTCCAACTCTGGCGACCTCGGCGATAGATCCCAGGCTCCGCTTTGTTAAAGTCAGCGCCGCCGTGGCTGGAAGTTCCGCAGACCACAGCTCCACGATGTTGAAGTCGGCAGACCCAGCACTCCGGGGCTCCAACTCGGCGACCCGGGTAAGGCATCGCCCGGCTCTGCGATGGTATCTCAGTGCTGAAGCTGCGGCTCGAAGCTCCGACAGGAAAGATAAGCCGCGAGGAAGGGGCGAAGATGCGGCTCGGAGGAAGGACGCATCCTCGCCCAGGTAGGGACTGGGAAAAACGGTTCCCCCTTCCCCCCCCCCATCCCCTACATAAAAAGACTAAAAGGCCTCCAGAACATAACTCTTTAACAAACTAAAAATTAAAAAAAGTGTGAAGAAAGAACAGCTGCAGGCGAGGCTGCCACACTCTATAGCGCCACCACTCGACAATATGAGAGTAAAGACATTTCTTCTCATCTCAGTCCTAAATGAATGACCCAGTCGGGGTGGCCCAGCCCGAGGGAGGAGCGGCGCCCAGTCAGGGCGGCCCAGCCCGAGGGAGGAGCGGCGCCCGGTCGGGGCGGCCCAGCCCGAGGGAGGAGCGGCGCCCAGTCGGGGCGGCCCAGCCCGAGGGAGGAGCGGCGCCCGGTCGGGGCGGCCCAGCCCGAGGGAGGAGCGGCGCCCAGTCGGGGCGGCCCAGCCCGAGGGAGGAGCGGTGCCCAGTCGGGGCGGCCCAGCCCGAGGGAGGAGCGGTGCCCAGTCGGGGCGGCCCAGCCCGAGGGAGGAGCGGCGCCCAGTCGGGGCGGCCCAGCCCGAGGGAGGAGTGGTGCCCAGTCGGGGCGGCCCAGCCCGAGGGAGGAGCGGTGCCCAGTCGGGGCGGCCCAGCCCGAGGGAGGAGCGGCGCCCGGTCGGGGCGGCCCAGCCCGAGGGAGGAGCGGCGCCCAGTCGGGGCGGCCTGGCGCGAGGCTGAGACGGTGGCAGTACTCACGTGAGGGCGATCCGGCCCGGGGCTGGAACGATGCTCCGGTGGCTTGGACGGTGTTCTGGCGGTGGTGGCCTGAGTCCGGGGTTCGGCCGCGGGCCAGCGGCTGCGTCAGCAGGACTGGTGGGCGGCAGCTTCGACCACCCCGGGCCGCGGTGTTTGAGCCGCGGGACAGGTTTTAACATCGCCCGGGGGGTATCGCCTCAGCGCAGAGGGAGAAGAGGAGGGAAGAGACTGGAGACCTAAGACTTTTGCCTCCATCACAGTGAGGAGATGTTGGGTGGACTCACTGTGGTGGATGTTAATATGTGTTTATTGTTGTTTTTTTATTGTATTGTATTGTATGTATGACTGCTTAAATTTCGTTCAGACTTCGGTCTGGATGACAATAAAAGGCTATCTTATCTTATCTTATCTTAAGCACTCTAATTCGAGAATCACTAGCCAAAGTTTACAGCATTTTAACATCAACGCAATTAATACTTTCCAACACCATGTGTTTCAATAACATCATTTCACATTCTCCGAAATTCAGCAGAATACAGGACCTTTCTCCCATATTTTCGCTTTGGCATACTTTCCTTATCCTGGCATCAATCTAGGAAGTCTACGCTGTCCCAAATCCAAGCTATTATTCAGGGAAGACATTTTTCACCCATAGGATTACATCTGGAATACATTGCGTGTGATGATGGTGGAGATAGTTACTAGCAGTGCATTGAGAAGCCTGAAATCTGCATGTGCATTGATGCCACAGGCATTGTGCATAAGTGTAGCACCTAAGTAAGTGCCAAAAGCTTTCATTATGGTCTCTAAACACTATTAGTTCTCGTTTGCATTTAGCAAATGATTTTGCAACACAAATCAATCACAGCACCTAAGGAATATGCTGCTGCTTAAATGAATTTCCAAACTTTCACTTATTGCATCCACTCCATTAAGGTTTCTTAATAATTCGGCTTTTATCTTCAAAGAATCCAGTAAAGTTTGGTGAGCATGCCATATTTATTTAGAAATCAATAGTGACATTGTAATTCTTTTCCTCATTTTCAGCAAAGCTTCTTAAATCTTTCTTCCACAACAGTACAGTTAACTAGTCTGATTTCCACAGCCTGATCACAATTCATGTTCAGCAATACTATGCACCATTGGTTTTCCATATCTATTCATTAGTTATTTTATGTGGCTCCAAATGCAAGCTATCGGTCCAAGAGTCTTTTCTTCTTCGGTTTGCCTTGTTTGTCTACCATTACTTTATTTTCCTGTTCTAATATCAATTCCATGACTGCTCTACTGTATCTTTCTCTGTTAGCCTGTTTGATGAAAATTAGTCATACTATCTCAACATTAGAATCATCGATCGTGAGTTTAGCTTTCTCACTGTTTATTTATCTGTACCTCATTTCTACTTTCAATAAAATACGTTTCATTACACCTTTTTTTTCACATTTTCAATTCATATTTCCTCTGTTCAAGTTTTAAAAAAATCTCTTTCTAGTTCTGTTTCCATATGAGAGATAAGACTATAATGTATGGTCTTCAAATATGGATAGTTCCCTCTGCGACTTTTTCTATTTACGTTTCACATTTTCACCATTTGTAGCCTTTTATTTTTTTTTAAAGTCTTCCACTTCCAAACTGGGGTCAAGGAAAGAGCGTTCACGTCGCGGCCCTGTTTCCGCCAATCTTTCCACCGCAACGCTCAAGAAGCACAAGAAGAGACAAGACAGCCACCATTGTGCAGATATCGAGAAGTGTGTCCAGCTCTGGCTGAACAATTTCTAATCTTGTGTGTGGACTCGACAAGGAGAAGAAGATTTCCAAACTTTTCCTTTTTCTCATTCCTGGATAAAGTTTCAAACAGCATATCATCGTTCTTTGTAACCGCCACCAGTGAGACATGAATATTTAAACTTCTAATTAGAGATTTACCACAGACTTGTTGTCAAAATATTATCCATTAATTCCCACAGTAACACTTTCAGACTTCATGCCACGTCCCATTCAACCACACAGGATTAGCGATACCATTAAAATAGCTCTCAGAGGAAATTCATCTGCAAGAACGACTTTTCAGATTGTTTTGTTCATTTGCTTTTCTGCAATGGTAAGTAGATGTGTGTGTGCAGTAATATCAACTGACACATTTGTACATTATCCAATTTTTATGTTTAGCTTAGCAAAAATCTAATGGCTGAGAAATTCAACTGAGCATAAAAATACGCACTGAAATGGCACTCCTCCTGGGTTGTGCAATGTGAGCTGGGTCTCAGCAAGTGATTTATACATGCATACAATGTGTGCTTCTTTTATCCATTTGTGTACATTGACCTTGTGTCATTTTGGGAGACAGACATGAATCCTGAACTTACCTGAGCAATCATAACACCCTTGTATAGGTGGTTTTCTGCATTGTTTCACATTTCTTCATCATATCTACGTCACAATGTTATATCAGCCACAGATATTACTAATGCATGGCTAGTCTCCTTTGCAAACAGGCACTTTGATCAAATAACTGCCGTGGATGCTTTGAAGTTACAATCCTCCTCATCAATCAATCCTCTTCATTAATGCTCACTGTGGGCAGCACATCATCTAGAGCCACTGTCTCACAGTGCTAGAGTCCCGGGTTCGATCTGACCTCGGATGATGTCTGCGTGGAGTTCACGTCCTCCCTGTGACCGCGTGGGTTTCCTCCGTGTGCGCCGGTCCCACATCCCAAAGACGTGCGGGTTTGTAGGTTAATTGGCCCTCTGTAAATTACCCCTAGTGTGTGGAGAGTGGATGTGAAAGTGGGATAAGATAGAACCAGCATGAATGTGTGATCGATGGTCGGCATGTACAAGGTGTGCCAGAGGGCTCCATGCTGTATCACCGAACTAAATGTATCAACTCATTGGTGAAGCACTAAGAAAACAAACCTTGGCTGGATTTCTAGGCCAATATACTGTTTAATTAAAAATAAAGGTAAATAACATATTCAAAATATTATTCAGTTCCGATGTTGGAAACGTATCAAAAATTAATGCAGGAGCAGATGACTGTGTGCAACTGCTCATTAATTTGCGAAAACTTATGTGAATAAATATTTGCCACTGGATACAGTAACAAAAATGTTGCAGCTAGTGTCGGACATGGTCATTATTTATTAGAATCATGTTTGTTCAGACTTTCTAGAGGGCACTACAATTTGTGGTAGATAGACACAAAAAACTGGAGTAACTCAGCGGGACAGGCAGCATCTCCGGAGAGAAGGAATGGGTAATGTTTCGGGTCGATCCACTTCTTCAGATTTGTGGTTATCAGGAACCACTGCAAAACCCTTTACAAGTGATTTAAGATCTGTGCAAACAGGAATAGAGCAGCAATTGGATTGGAGACCAGTATGAAGATATGACCTTGCTGGAAAATAGCCAAGGAAGGGAACTCATGCTAACGGTCTTGGTGTCACTCGGCCATGCACTTTGTGCAGTGATTTATCCAGTTATTTTCTGCATATTTTGTATTAGCAGAGAAAAACTGGGACTAATTTGAGGAGGCTTGTGCTGTGGCTGTATGAAATCAGTACTGATTGAAGTCATGGCTACACTGCCAAAAGGGAGGAGCACATTGACAACAACTATTACTGGAAGATGCACAGACCTGGCAGGATGTAGAAGAATGATACTGTTCATTGATTGGTTTGTGTGATGGTCTGGGCTGCGTCCACAATTCTCTGCAGTTTCTTGCGGTGTTGGATGGAGCTGTTCCCAACCATGCATCCCAATAAAATGCTTCCTATGGCGCATCTGTAGAAGTCGGTGAGAGTTGTTGGGGACATGGCGAACTTCCTAAGCCCCCTAGGGTGTAGAGGCATTGGAATGCTTTCTTCGCCTTTGATTCGATAGCGTTAGTCCAGGGCAAGTTGCTGGTGATATTTACTCCTAGGAACTTGAAGCTTTCAACCATCTCTACTTCGGCGCTGTCAATACAAACAAGGGTATGTGCTTCCTGAAGTCGATCAATATCTCCTTTGTCTTGCTGACATTGAGAGAAAGGTTGTTTTCTTGACACCAGGGTACAAGGTTCCCAATCACCTTCCTGCACTCCGTCTCGTTAGTATTTGATATCCGGCCCACTGTGGTGGTGTCGTCCGTGAGCTTGTCATTTGTTTGTGCATCTAAGCGCATGTTCGTACTTTGATTCTAATTGTACACAGCAATCATGTGATAGACACAAAATGCAGGAGTAACTCAGCAGGTGAGGCAGCATCTCAGGAGAGGAATGGGCAACGTTTCGAGATCCTTCTTCCCTTGCTGAACTCTCGTCGGAGAGAGGAGAACTTCTTCAAAGTAGACATACCTTGAGGAGATTTTGCAGTGGAGTGGACAAAATGTGTATATATCTACCTTGTAACAATGTATGAATGTTTCATCCAGTGCAAGGAGCAACCATACATCAGCTTGGCTCCAGCCATTGAAGGAGTGCAGTGTGGCAGGAGTGGAGCAGGTGAAGATATACAGAGTATGGGCTCTGACAAAATAAATAAAGATGCGTAGTCAATGAACATATATCTCTGCCGTGATTTGCACGCAGGCAGATAGTGAGGTAATGAGATTACTAAAAAATGTTAATGGCATTCGGAGAAATGGACATTGTTTCAGGTCAGCATTGAATGATTATTCCAGAATATATATTCCAGACCCACTGTTTTGCTCTAGCACCAGTAATAAAACACCACAGTGGAAGACAGGTATACTTCCAGATAAGGATGGTGTACGCTTCAGAAATGACCTTGCAGGGAATAGATTATCAAATGATTGCTATCCCTGTCCCTCCAGCTAATAGGGTTTGAGAGGTTTCAGTGCGATGCTGTGGAAGTGTTTACAAGCTGCTCATAACATGGTGCACCCAATAGATTAATGACAAGCAGCAGTGATGGAAGTGCGTGGGTTGATGGGTAAGACACTGATTTGTCCAGAATGAATTCAATCTTCTTTGCAGCCTTTGGAACTGTGTTCATGGAGAGCTGTAGAGAAATCTTCGCAATTCTGGCGTGTGCTTACAGACGATGGAAAGTTTTGTCAGATGAAGGTCATTTCTCCATTCATTCATTCATTCATCATCGTTGAAAACATTAGCGACGCAGCGGTGCTGGTTTCCGACGGGAACGGTGACGAACGCAACACACATCTCGGTCCTCCAGTTCCTGCGGACTTCCGCCGCTGGAAGTATAGGATTTTGGTGTGTGTTCTTTATCATCGTTCCTTACAATTCTATGTACGACAGTGATCGCAACTTCTACTGAAGTGTGGATGGCCGTTGGCTCGCTAGAAGCTCATCCGCCCTTTGACAGGTCGTGTTTTTGGTCTACAGCCCCCTCCTCACCTGGCAAACCAGGTGGGGGAGATGGCTTATGCTCCATGACCATCCGACCATGGAGCAGGTAGCACGGGATTACATGGTACCCGTGGCGGGGAGAATTCCACCCCCCCCACCTGACCATCACTCCATGCCATTCACAGAATTCAACATGTTCTTGTAGCTACAGTAATGAAATGTGTGACCAATTCCTGGGTAATGTTGAACCATTTGTTGCTAGCAGGAGGGATTGTCCGTGGCATGGAAAGAAGTCATTGGACTTCCTCCAGGTGAAGATGGGCAACATTATTAACGGACACAAAGTGCTGGAGTAACTCGGCTGGTCAGACAGAATCTCTGAAGAATATGGATGGGTGACGCTTTGGGTCGGGACTCTTCATGAGTGATTGTAGAAAGGGGGAATAAGCTGCAAGAGAGATGGGAGAGGGACAAAGCCTTGCAAACTGATAAATGGATACCGGGAGGAGGGGTTTAATTGGCAAATGGTTGAAAAAAGGTCAGAGAAGAAAGGACAAAAGGGTGTGAGATGTGGAAAGAAGAGGAATGGGAGGCGGGATCGCGGAAGAAATGGGTGCACATCCAGATGGGGCACAGATAGAAAGACGGGTCCCGACCTGACAACGTCACCAATCCCAGTTCACCAGAGATGCTGCTGGACACGCTGAGTTACTCCAGCACATTATGTCATTTTTTGAAAAACAGCACCTGCAGTCACTTGTGTCAACACTATTGCCTGATTGGGCTTTAGATTTGGTTTATTTTTCACCACTGCAATAGACAATAGACAATAGGTGTAGGAGCAGGCCATTCGGCCCTTCGAGGCAGCACCGCAATTCAATGTGATCATGGCTGATCATCCACAATCAGTACCCCGTTCCTGCCTTCTCCTCATATCCCCTGACTCTGCTATCTTTAAGAGCACTATCTAGCTCTCTCTTGAAAGTGTCCAGAGAACCGGCCTCCACCGCCCTCTGAGGCTGACGGAGGCCGACACAAATCTCTGTGAGAAAAAGTTTTTCTTCTAAATGGCTTACCCCTTATTCTTAAACTATGGCCCCTGGTTCTGGACTCCTCCAACATCGGGAGTATGTTTCCTACCTCTAGCGTGTCCAAACCCTTAATAATCTTTGTTTAAGAAGGAACCGCAAATGCTGGAAAATTGAAGGTAGACAAAAATGCTGGAGAAGGGTTGAAGAAGGGTTTCGACCCGAAATGTTGCCTATTTCCTTCGCTCCATAGATGCTGCCTCGCCCGCTGAGATTCTCCAACATTTTTGTCTACGTTAATGATCTTATATGTTTCAATAAGATGCCCTCTCATCCTAAATTCTAGCCGCTCCATTCTCTCAGCATATGACAGTCCCGCCATACCGGGAATTAACCTTGTGAACCTACGCTGCACTCCCTCAATAGCAAAAATGTCCTTCCTCAAATCTGCGGACCCAAACTGCACACAATACTCCAGGTATGGTCTCACTAGGGCCCTGTACAACCTCTTTGCTCCTATACTCAACTCCTCTTGTTATGAAGGCCAACATGCCATTCGCTTTCTTCACTGCCTGCTGTACCTGCATGCATCACTAAGGTTGGTGGCAAGATTTACAGCATGCAGGTACACATTGTGTATCGGTGGGAATTAATGTTTCTCCGAGACTGGCATCACCACTGTTTACTCTGCCTCCTTCAAAGGGTAAGCAAGTGTCAGGAATGGAACTGGGGGATTTATTGTTACAAATAGTATGTGACATTTTCAAATTACAAATGCAAAACTGTGCATAAATGGAGACCTATGGCACATAAAATCTTGCATGACACAATTAAATCTCTACCCAGCAGAGGGTAAAGCAAAACAAACATGTTAGGAATATGTAGTTAAAAGCCAGAGTCAATTACAGAGAGCAAAGTGAGGGAAGGATAACATTACGGGGGAGATAAAAGAAAAATAAAGTGTAAAAAAAAATGTATTTAATCAAATTTCAAATAATAGTTTAATTATGAAAAATGTGATACTCGACTTTCAAACATGAATTTACAGAGCCCGGGAGATTGATTTGCAATAATTAAGATGTATTAAGCCATTAAAAAGTACCACATGTGGCTGAATACCAACACTCACAGCGCAAAACTATTAGTCACAATTCTGAAGCTGTTTGAATTGTGATTTCCTAGTTTCTCCATTTATTTGTGCATGTCTAGATGGCAAAGGTTGCTGCTTAATCCATTCCAAAGATAAACTAGTGCCGATAGGCTCAATGACATTCGTACTGAAAGATTTTCACCACTCATTAATTAGATATTTATTTGTTAATAATAAGGTCAACATATTTGATTTATTTGTGAAAGTATTTGGAATTCACATAAATAAATGTAATGAACCCTATAGGTTATCACAGACATAAGAATGATGAAGTAATATCCGCAAGTTTCATATGGTAAAGAACTATTGTGGATATATAGTCATGATATTAATACCTACATTTTATTGACAACTCATTATTAGTGGCTGGAATTATTTTACAATGACTAGAAATGGCTTTTAAGGCGCTTCAACATGATTTACTATTAGTATCAATGACTTAATTCTGTATTTTATTGCTTGTTGCTTGCAATTCTAGTAATAATTTTCTGTCATCACTAAGATTACTTAGACGCAATGTTTCTACATGTGAGTGTCCCCACTGATACAATCCCATTTAGATTTGGGTGTTTCTGGAAATACAGCACTCGGTAGTGAAATTGAGGGTCTCCGAACTTCTGGGTTATTTTCCTGTTTTTTACGTAATATTCCCATTGTTTCATGTCCTGTATTTTAACTAGTATAGAGCATGGTGTATAGCCAAAATAATGAGATGAAGCAAAAATAAATAAATCTGTTTTTACAAATACAAATTATCAGATATGCCCCTGTGATTTCTTGCTTTTTTTGTTGACATTTTTCAACCAGGATTTTATCAAATCCTTTGGCTAATTTATACCAGAAAGATTACATTAATTTTGCAATCTAATAACTCTATACAAACCAAATTCGGATTATACTTTTATCGGATTTTTATCATTTATCACCCGATTAGATGGTTTTCTGATGGACCAAGTTTTTGCAGCAGAACGTGAGTACGTGTGGTCGCGTGTGAATTGTCACGTGTGTGAATTGTGTCATGTGTCAACCGTTTTTATATTTACTGTTTCTTTTTTTTATTGTTTATATTTTGTGTTTAAGCTTTCCATTGAAATACTTAATAATGATTAGAACTTAAAATCATGAAATAAAAATCTAGTTTGCTCACCTATTTTAGCGATGTCTCATTCTGTAGTCCCTCCCGTCATCAACGCTATTTATAGCGCCCCAACGGGGTTTATTTTGCACGATTCAAAAGACAATTCAAACAACGTGATTATAATGACCCTGGCGTGAACCACGGGCCACGTGGTGGGGTTAGGTGCTGACATTTTGTAAGGGAGCTTCGAAATCAGTGAGTTTTATAAATCATTTTTATTTCTCGTTTTTCCCCCCCAAATTTTGAAAGTATTACATTTTGGTCAAATCTTGGTCATTTTGATCACAAATTAGCTCAAAAGGATCATAGGCCGGCGCATTTTTAATCCTGCGGTATTTCATTATGATTTAATAACTTTCAAATTTGGCCACCCATGTCACCGGTTGGTACTTATTTATGGAAACACCCATATACAAAGAACAAAGGACTGTGATTGAACCCCAGATTGGACAGGTTTCTTGGCTCAACCCTACATCATTGAAAACAACGACTCAAAATGCTGGAGTAACTCAGCAGGTCAGGCAGCAACTCTGGTGAACATGGATACGAGATTTTTTAGGTCGGGACCCTTCTTCAAGAAAGAGACTGAAGAAGGGTCCCAACCCGAAACACCACCTTTCCATGATTTCCAGGCATGCTGCCTGACCCACTGAGCTACTCCAGCACTTTGTGACTGACTTTGGTAAATTAGCATCTGTAGTTCCTTGGTTCTATATAAAGTAAAAATACTTATCCAATAAACTGGGAGCTATCTCCCTCTGTTACTGACACTCTCATAGACTATCAATTCTGCGCATCAGAAAAATATTAAATGATAGTTAAAATTATTACTTCAATGCGAGTACTAAATGCAATATCAAATGTGAAATCTGTGGTAATATGTGCATTATCAACTGCTTAACAGGAATTCCACATTTCCTAAGTGTTTGTTAATCCACACAGCTGCTAAATTGCATGGGTTGGTTCAGGATTTCAAAGAGCATTTTTCCCCTCTCAAAAAGCCCCACAAAAATGAGTTTGTCATACTTCAGAAATTCTAAGCCTAAAATCCTGTGGTAAAATTTTAGAAAGGTATTATGGTAAATCAGGCAATCCCATCACTAGCAACCTAATCTGGCCCCTTCACACGGATGCAGTGATCAAGAGAGCAAGTCAGTCTAGTTACTTTCTTCAAGAAGGTTTGGCATGTCTGTGAGGATTTTCTCAAACTTATACATGTGTGCTTTAGAAAATATTCTGATGGGATTTGTTTCAGCCTGGTGTGACAACTGCTCCTGCTCTTGACTTCATGAATCTGCAGAGAGTGGTGAACACAGCCCAGCCCATCACAGACTTGGTCACCTCCGTATGGTGGAACTTCATGATGTGCTGTTGCATCAGGAAGGCTGGAGGTATCATCAGGCAGGTATCTTTCGAGAGTTTGAACGTGGATGTGCAGATTTACCAGCTTCTTCCCCATTACTATCTGTCCCTTGAACTAAACCTCTTTCATAACCCATCGCCACACATGCTGCTACATACTCTTACTCTTGCAACTCCACCTCCGCCTCATTCAATGATTCCATTATTGTGATTTTAAAATATATTTTGTACATTTTATATTTTGTAATTAGGACGGTCACGATGGCGCAGCGGGAGAGTTGCTGCCTCACAGCAAATGCAGCGCCGGAGACCCAGGTTCGATCCCGACTACGGGTGCTGTCTGTACGGAGTTGATACGTTCTCCCTGTGACCTGCGTGGGTTTTCTCCGAGATCTTCGGTTTCTTCCCACACTCCAAAGACGTACAGGTTTGTAGGTAGTTGGCTTGGTAAATGTAAAGATTGTCCCTAGTGGGTGTTGGATAGTGTTAATGTGCGGGTATCGTTGGTCGGCATGGACCCGGTGGGCTGAAGGGCCTGTTTCCATGCTGTATCTCTAAACTAAACTAAACTACTTCAAATTGTGTTACAATCTTGTATCAGTCTGCCTGCCGTTTTGCACTCATTATTGTATTTGGTGTTATGTTTATCATTGCCACATAGATTGTTTACTATGAGAGCTTTGTGTGAACAAGAAATGTAATTGCCCCTGATGTATATGAGAATAAACACATCTGAACATGAGGTGTTATGCTCTAAAATAGATCTTATGTCAATGTAGGAGATCCCACAATAAGGGTAGGTAGCCCACTTAGCCTAGCCAATATTGATCCCTCAATCAAAATTTTGAAAAAAAAGTTATTTGCTCACTGTTATATTGTTGTCCATGCAAGTTTTCCATTTGATAATTGAAATTTGATGGGGCTAGGATTCAAACATATTGTCTGACAAGTTTTTTTAAACAGTGTGTGATACCTAGTATGCTCTACCAAGGGTGGTGATGGAAGCAGATATGACAGTGTGTCTAACAGGCTTTTAGATAAAGACATGAATATGCAGGAATGGAGGGATATGCAGCATGGGCAAGCAGAAGGATGCGTCTAAGTCGACAGAAGGTGTGGCATGTTTGGCACAGGGTGAAGAGCCTGGTCCTTTGCTGTACAGTTCTATTAATTGTACTTCACCTTTGATGGATGAGATACCAGGAGAGCTGGACTGCAGCCAGCACCAGTCTCATTTTGGTGAATCTCTGGAATTTTCTGCCACAGAAGGTAGTTGAGACCAGTTCATTGGCTATATTTAAGAGGGAGTTAGATGTGGCCCTTGTGGCTAAAGGGATCAGGGGGTTATGGAGAGAAGGCAGGTACAGGATACTGAGTTGGATGATCAGCCATGATCATATTGAATGACGGTGCAGGCTCGAAGGGCCGAATGGCCTACTCCTGCACCTATTTTCTATGTTTCTATGTTGCTATGTTTTCATTGGCACAATGCAAGTCCTCTACCATGTCAGGATTGTGATCCATAGGGCTTCATTAGAGCATAAGCTTTTCTTTCTTGCCTACCAATACCATACCGTGCATCTGTTTGTGGCACGCACTCGATTTTGTTTCGAAGCAAAATGAAGGAATATCTCAGCAATCAGTATTTTTGTGCATCACAAGGAAAACATTGAAGTTCTGTATTTCCACACACCTCATGAAACGCACTTCATGGAAGACCAATTGTAGTGACATAAACGGATTAACAAAGTGATAACATCATAGTCCGAAGTCCTGAAATGCAATATTGATGCTGCTGAAAGATCAATTTACCCGACTAGTAACAACATTGTAGAATTCCAGGAACTGATAAATGGCAGAAAATAGGAGAACATTGAACATAGCAAAGCCACAACAGAGGAACAAGCCCTTCGGCCTACTTAAACTAATCCCTTTCCCTGCAAATGCTCCATGCTCCAAAAAACATGATGCCGAGATAAACTAATCCCCTCTGCCTGCACATGAACCATGTGCTTACCTTAAACAAAATACCCATCAATCCATGCATCATAGGCTTTGGACACCCACTCATACTGTTAATCTGAGGAAGGTACATCAGAGCTTTAAGATGTAAACATTCAGCAGCATCAATATCACATTTTAAGACTTCAGACTATGCTGCCGTGATGGATTGCAGTTGTTAAAAAATGTAACCTACTGAGTGAAATTTAGTGCTTGATTAAATCCATTGATTAAATTTACAGAATAATTGGATGACAGGTGTAGATTTCAGATGGAACGTCTCAGGCAGTTTGGTGCAACCAACAGATAATTTAACATTCTAATTATTGTTCACACTCTATACTAATGTAGCAGCTAATAATAAAGTTGCATTTTTTCAGGGACACAAAAAAATCTCTGAAACAAGGTGACGAGGCAGCAAAAGGCTGAGCAGAGGGTGGATTACTGGAGAGATAAGTAGGAAAATTAGCTCCGTCCATCAAAACGGTGGTGAATCTGTGGAATTCATTGCCACAGGAGGCTGGGGAGGCCAAGTCAATGGGTATTTTTAAGGCAGAGATAGATAAATTCTTGATTAGTACGGGTGTCAGGGATTATGGGGAGATGGCAGGAGAATGGGGTTAGGAGGTGGAGAGATAGATCAGCCATGATTGAATGGCGGAATGGACTTGATGGGCCGAATGGCCTAATTCTGCTCCTATCACTTATGAACCAATGAAAACCACATATTTTTGGATAGTAATTTCATTACTTTAACACTATTGCAGAACTAGATGCTTCGTTAGTGAAAATTAACGGAAGGTGGTTGTAACTTTTGTTACATATGCTTAACCAAGGGGAAGCCAATCAGCTCAATGTTTCCAAACATGTTTAATCTCACCAAACATCTGCTTCAATTGGCTTGGTAAAAATAGAAGAGATATCGAGCCAAAGCACCTGGTCCAAATTAGTAGGAGATATAATGATTATGCCCCTGAGAAACGCCATAACTGTGTGATACAGTGGGGAATTTGCAAAAGACCAAATTCAAATCCTGGAACATTAAATATATTAATGAAGAAGCCTGAAAATGGAACTGAATCTTCTTTAAATATTCATTAATATTCTTAATATTTTCTTATGACAGAAGAGGAGGCTATTCGACCCATCGAGTCTATATCAGCACAAAGAGAAATCTCATCAATCCCACTGCCACATTTATTCCCCTGTGATCTACTGTCTTACATATGCCTGTTAACGCTACTCTGATCCACCCACCACCTTCCTGCCTACACCTGTAATTCAATTAACTTAACAACCAGCACATCCTTTGGGATGTGGTAGGAAATAGGAGTGCCCAGGGGAAACCCATGCAATCACAGGGGGGGCATGCAGACTGCAAACAGATAGTAGCAGATGTCAGGATTGACAATAGACAATAGGTGCAGGAGTAGGCCATTTTGCCCTTCGAGCCAGCATCGCCATTCAATGTGATAATGGCTGATCATCCACACTCAGTACCCCGTTCCTGCCCTCTCCCCATATCTCTTGACTCCGCTATCTTTAAGAGCTCTATCTAACTCTCTCTTGAAAGCATCCCGAGAACTGGCCTCCATCACCCTCTGAGGCAGAGATTTCCACAGACTCACAACTCTCTGTGTGAAAAAGTATTTCCTCATCTCCATTCTAAATGGCTTACCCCTTATTCGTATACTGTTACCCATGGTTGAGGACCCCCCAACATCACGGGTCAGGCAGCAGCAATGTATGAAGCGCCAATGAGCCACCCATTATTAGTACGCTCAATGACTTACATGATCATATTGTGCTACATTAAAGACACAAATGTTTTACATGTTGACATACTGTGTGTCAAATTCAGACCCCAGGTCCCTTGGCTTTCAGAATGCAAGAAATCATACCTTAGCGACAGTTTCATGAAGATTAAAAAATGGATCCAAAGCCTCGGCTGCCGACGCATCATGAACTCCAAGAGCTTCAGACAGAAATCCTGGTCCCTGTGAGAAAGCAGAAACAAATGGCGTCTTTGTCAGTACAAGGAATATCAGCACAAAGGGTCGTGCGGTACTTGAACGACTGGGTGTTTGGCTTCAATGCCATTACGGAGCTTGTGGAATAAACATAAACAAAAGATAAGACACCAGCAGAAGACCTCAATTACTTCTTAAAATAGACTGGGAATAGCAGAGGGGAAAAGTGGGGTCGGGAAGGATGGACATTGTTTGCCACTTATTGTGGGAGCCGTGGGTGGTGACCATTTGGCACTGGTGAAGTTATTTTGGGGATGATGTCAGGATGGTGGGAGCTGTAGCTGGCTGGCATCAATCAATACAATTTAAGTGCCACAACACACCCCCTGGGTCCATATTCTGGTCAGTATAGTTTAATTACATCATGGATGTAGAAGTAGATCCATCATGGACTTCCTCCTTGCAAGATTAGTTTTGCCGAACGTGTTCTCCAATGCTTTGCAGGAATTCAATACCCCACATTTGAACACAAAGGAACTAGTTCAGCAATGGGACCGGAAACTTATTTTATTGCATTAATATGGCAACTGAGGGTATCTTGCTCATAACGAGTGTGCATTCTTTTCTTGTCATGCTAGAAGCTAAGCAGGGCATTTCCAGCCCAATAAACGAAGGAGAAGGATTCCCCTCTTGACTAATGGTATTATGCACTATCATCTGTCAGTAATGTATTTAAGTCCACTAGAACCAAATGTGTACAGATAAGTGCATCTGGTGTCCAATACTCTCACTAGCATTTCATATTGGCAACTAAAAACAAATTAAACTTTTTAGCCTGGTATCCAAACATGTCCTACATGACCGTACAAGATAGTTAAATGCATGAAAAAGTTAACCTGAAATATTTATCACAATTACTAGAATATGACAAAAGAACATAGATTCATGTTTGTTTAAGATTTATTAAGGATTGACATGAAGGTGTTGTTCACAGAATGGATTTCCATTTAAAGTGATGAAACAAAAGGAATCTTTTCGGAACAATTAAATGCTCCAGTATAGATTGTATCGTCCTCTCAGACAGATAATCAAGATGACCCGTCACTAACTTCTCCTAACTGTTCAGCTGGAAAATAGTGACTTAAAATGGATTGGCTTTAGATTCCAGAATCTGGCCAAAATCCTTTTTGAGTTGTTCACTCTCCATATATTTCATTCCTTTGACTTCCATGTGAGGAGTTTGAGGCAGAGGAAAGCATTCTTGCACTACTCTATGAGACATCTGAAGATGATATTGGGAGGGTATAATGTGATGAATTTCTAAGCATATATTTTATTTTGTGGATCGTTAACAATTAAATATCTGGATGTGATTTAGACAATAGACAATAGGTGCAGGAGTAGGCCATTCGGCCCTTCGAGCCAGCACCCCCATTCAATGTGATCATGGCTGATCATCCCCAATCAGTACCCCGTTCCTGCCTTCTCCCCATATCCCCTGACTCTGCTATTTATAAGAGCCCTACCTAGCTCTCTCTTGAAAGCATCCAGAGAACCTGCCTCCACCGCCCTCTGAGGCAGAGAATTCCACAGACTCACAACTCTCTGTGAGAAAAAGTGTTTCCTCGTCTCCGTTCTAAATGGCTTACTCCTTATTCTTAAACTGTGGCCCCTGGTTCTGAACTCCCCCAACATCAGGAACATGTTTCTTGCCTCTAGTGTGTCCAAGCCCTTAACAATCTTACATGTTTCAATGAGATCCCCTCTCATCCATCTAAACTCCAGAGTGTACAAGCCCAGCTGCTCCATTCTCTCAGCATATGACAGTCCCGTCATCCCGGGAATTAACCTTGTAGCCTTATCACCATGCACAACATGTTCTATCCATAAGACATCCAGATTGAAGCGTTGGCCAACTGAAATGTTGAATTGATTCTATGATTTAACGTCTGTAAGATCAACTAACATTGCATACGCAAAACATTAGTTCAGTTTATATGTTTGTGATCTACGACTACATGTTAAATTTCTCATTTTACACGGGATGACCATATATTCTCTTGTTTACTGATACGATAGTAAAGAAATGTATTAACTACCGTGTAAATGAAAAGTGTCCTGGAATTTATCAACAAGATTGATCACAACGCCTTGTGTTATTTCAAGTATTATATATACAACAGTCGGATGTATTAATGTTACGGGATAAACAATGGAAAACATTATTAAACACAAACTCTCCAGACAGCACTGCAGGATGTCCACAAATCTCGCAGCAATGAATTATCCCTTGACACACTCCACAGTGGCTTTCATTGTGCTCGCTGGTACTTTTCTTCGTATGTAGTGCCATCAGGAGATATTGCAAGTAATTACACAATATCTGAACATTCACAGTCGCTTCCAGATGACGAGAAGCCTGGCTTGGCATGGGGAGCTCTGAAGATCAGACCTGTGAAGTCTATCGCTGCCATACATCTTGGGAGAATATGCCCTCCTGGTTATAGCCCTGTGTACCCTTCTCCTTCGGTTTCTTACATTGATATTTTAAAAGGAGAATCAAGCTTTGGTGTTTATTAAGTCGAATGCATGAGCTAAAAATCAACTGAGTTGCCTTCTGTTTATTTGCATTGATGAGCCACTGCACAGTTTTCTACTGTCAATAGTGAAATATCTATATAATTAAAGTCTCATATTGACCACTTCCTGTCTGCGTTGTATATTGATTTTAGAAAAAACCCTACCCTGTATCGCTGTGATTTTTGGCCATCTTACTCACAGTCCTCCTCCGCTGAGCCAGCCCCTATAAAACCCTGGATGCCTGGTCATGAGTCAGTCACTCTGCAAGATCGCAAGGGAGAGGCCACGACTCATTCCAAGCTGTGAATCAACTGAACTGTGATTCTGCAATGTACTTGCAATAAATTTGTTAGCCCTTAATGACAATGCAATGAGTTGTTTGGCCTGCCCTGTTCTTGAGACTGCAATGCAAAATGGGAATGAATTGACAATGCCATGAGTTGTTTGGCCTTCCCTGTGCTTGAGACTGCAATGCAAAATGGAAATGAAATGACAATGCCATAAGTTGTTTGGCCTACCCTGTGCTTGAGACTGCAATGCAAAATGGAAATGAAATGAAATGTTGTTTGGCCTGCCCTGTGCTTGAAACGGAAAAGCAAAATGGAAATGGAAATGAAATGAAATGAGTTGTTTGTCCTGCCTGTAACCACTAATGTTGGCCCACATGGCCCCTATTAGCCAAGAAACCAGTCCCTTTTGCCCAAATTGCCCGTATTAGCCCAGGATGAGCATTTTGGCCAAAAAGGCCCGTGCCAGACCAGGACAAGTGCCTTTCAATGCCCGATATCTTTTTGTTTTTTTGTTTTTTTAGTTATGTTAAAGTGTGTTTTTTATGTTTTTTTTAATGTTTTAATGTGGGGGAAGAGGGCACGGTAATGGGGATACCGTCCTTCGGTCGCTTCCTGGAGAGGACGCGACTATTATTCGAGTCGCGTCCTCACCCCCCCAGCGGCCTACCTACTGGATTGGCGCGCGGCCTTTCCTGCCTGGACCGACCAGAGCTCCAGCAGCGGCGGGACAGCGCTGTAACATCGCGGGTCTGGCGATGCCTTACCGGGGATCGCCGTCTGGAGCCCGGAGTGCTGGACCTGCTGCACCGACGTCGTGGAGCTGCGGTTTGCGGGCTCCCAACGCGGGTGGCGCTGATCAACAACGCGGGGTCCTGCGACTCTGCCCGGCTCGGCCTGCGGACTCGGGTGCTGCGGACTCGGGAGCTGCGGACTCGGGAGCTGCGGACTCGGGAGCTGCGGACTCGGGAGCTGGCTGATCGGGAGGTCCGGGCCGCTGAGGAGGAGGATGTTCACCGTCGGGGTTCGGCGTCGGCGTTCCACCAGCCCGGCGTGAGGGCCTGAACCTCGGGCCGCCCGGTGCGGCGACTGCAGGTGCTCGGAAGGCCCAGACCATGGATGAACATCTGGGAAGATCGGAGGGGAGGCTGGCTGGACTATGGTGCCTTCCTCACCTTGGTGCCACTGTGTTATGTTGTGTCGTGGACTTTCTGTGCTTGTGCTTTTCTTTTTTTAATTCAATTTTATTTTTAATATGTTTTATTATTTATTTATTTTTATGATACTGCCTGTAAGGAAAATTCATTTTGTTGTCTCTAATTGAGACAATGACAATAAATTTGTATACAATACAATACAATACAATACAATCTGCCGAATAAGATGAAAAATGTCTAAAATTGATTCTCCCCCTTGTTTTGGGCAGAATTTCTGGCAGTTTCTGAGCTGCCAGCCCACCAGGCCTGAGTGACTGAGCTGCCAGCCCACCAGGCCTGAGCTGCCAGCCCACCAGGTCTGAGCTGCCAGCCCACCAGGCCTGAGTGACTGAGCTGCCAGCCAAATAATCCATTCAGCCCACAATGTCCAAATTAGCCCTCTGGAAACCAGTCCCTTTGGCCCAAAACACCCATACTCGTGCTCCAGAAAGCCCCCCCCCCCCCCCCCCCACCACTGGCCACCAATATTGGAATTGGTAGAGAGGTGGAACATTGCGCTGGGGGACCAGCCCTCCCGTGTGAACATGGGACCCAACGGGTCTCACTTTGTCTAGTATATATTTAAAACCTTAGTGCAAGCTATATTTTTGCTTCCACTTTCTCAGCATTCCATTGTGCAAGTATTTTGACTTGAAATCTGACTACATTCAGCAGTTTTACAAATGCCTCCCTTTGGTTCAATCTCCTTTTCATCTGGGACTTGGCATGCACATACAGTCTTTCTTTGTATCTAATTCATCATCATACCGAACACTGCTGAGGAACCCTTGTTAATGTGTGCCCTTGCTGCAGAAGAGCACAACTAATGGATGGAATTTGCCGAAATTCTCTGAGGGCTTTTGAATTACATTTTATAGTAACCTTAAAGTAATTTTTACACATGTATAAGATGAATTGCCTTTAACTTCAATTTGACTCAGTGAGTTCTGAAAGACATTGTTAGCCCTCGGATTAGTTACTTTAGTCTGTTTTCTTATAATTGATGATAATAACATCTGTTTAGTTTATTTTAGTTTCGAGATACAGCACGGAAACAGGCCCTTCAGCCCACCGGGTCCGAGCCGACCAGCGATCCCCGCACATTAGCACTATCCTACTCCCACTAGGGACAATTTTTACATTTACCAAGCCAATTAACCTACAAACCTGTACGTCTTTGGAGTGTGGGAGGAAACCGAATATCCCGGAGAAAACCCACGCAGGTCACATGGAGAACGTACAAACTCCGTACAGACAGCACCCGTAGTCGGGATCGAACCCGGGTCTCCGGCGCTGCATTCGCTGTAAGGCAGCAACTCTACCGCTGCGCCACCGTGACAGCCCATCTGTTCTTAACTGTATTTTTAAATGATGAGTTATTAAACAACTAAAGGAAATTGAAATGGAATCAGTCAACTATCAGTTGAGTAGAGTTCACCATTTTAGTTGCGGGTACACCACATAGTTATATGTTCATTTACAAAGAATAACACGGCTTAAGATGTTAACAAACTATATTTGAAGCAGAACCAATTAATCAGCAAAGTAATGAAATTGTGTTTGTATTTATAAATATAGTCTACAACCTGGAATGAAGGACATTTGAACAGATGTGGCCCAGAATTAAATAAGCTTTATTTGAAGAGCAGAGGCTAGAGATTTTACACTTTCGTGAGGTGGAATTCCTCAGCAGACATGTTTGTGATAGTAATTCAGAGTGGAACACAAATCCATCATGTTTATGTTGCATGAATATTGCTTCTTCTGCCTGCCACACATAGACTAGGTAGGGGGTAGATGGCATGTCTGTGGGTATCCCCAAGGAGTTATATGGTGTGTTGTGGGTTTTCCCACGAGTCTTGAAATCCCATTAAATACACTGAAGAAGGGTTTCGGCCCGAAACGTCGCCTATTTCCTTCGCTCCATAGATGCTGCTGTACCCGCTCAGTTTCCCCAGCAATTTTGTGTACCTTACCAAAGGTATGTTTGCTTGCAATAAGCAATGAATGCTAAGCTTTCCGGTTTGGACTGAGTTCCAGTGAAAGATTCTAGAGAAAGCTCAGGCAGACTTTTATACCTGCAGGCTGATTTGGACTCTGATCACACTCAAAAGCCCAGGCTTTTGGCAGGAATGGTGGCTTTAATAATGTCATTATTGCTTTCATCTGCACATCCAACTGAAATGGCCTCACCAATAGAAAATAATTAGTAACTTTCAGCAAATAATTGTATATCCTTAACCAACCTTTGCAGAAAATTGACAAATTCTGTAGTGCTATTTACCCAGCTGATTAACTCCAAAATCAAAACCCAAATGGTCAGAAATATCAGTCATGCACACTGCACCATACATGATCACAACAGTTAATGGTGCATCTGTGGACATAACTTCTGTAGTAAACCTGGCATATCAGTAACTCATAGTTTAGTTTAGTTTATTCTCACATGTACCGGGGGTAAAGTGAAAAGCTTTTTAGTTTAGAGATACAGCGTGGAAACATGCTCTTCGTCCCACCGAATCTGTGCCGACCAGCAATTCCCGCACACTAGCTCTATCCTATACACTAGGGACAATTTATCCTATACACTAGGGACAATTTACAATCCTTACCGATGTCAATTAATCTGCAAACCTGTACGGCTTTGGAGCGTGGGAGGAAACTAGAGCACCCAGGGAAAACCTATGCGGTCACGGGGAGGACGTACAAACACCGTACAGACAGCACCCGTAGTCGGGATCGAACCTGGGTTTCCAGCACTGAAAGGCAGCAACTCTACCGCAGCGCCACCTTGCCGCTGCACACTTTTGTTGCGTGTTAACCAGTCAGCGGAAAGATAACACATGATTACAATCGAGCCATCCACAGTGTACAGAGTAATTCAGTGTACAGCGTAACTGATACATGTTGGCAGTAGTTGATGGTACATCTATGTATATCCATAGTTATTGAGAAAACCTGGCATATTGATAACTGATGGGCATAACCAAAACAACCAAGCTGTGCATGTCGTGGTGCTCTCGAGTTTCAGGCAATGACCCAGAGACACTTATCATTCATGGAGAAATGACTCTTTATTTAATGGCCTCAGAGGCACTCGTGCTGGTTGCTCCTTCACCCGGAGATGCGCTGTGTTCATCTGGAACAGCAGCCGTGCCAGGCTCCATCTCTGTGGCAACGTCATGGTGCCCACTGCCATGATGATTGATGATGTGGATGGGTGCCACCGTAACACCTGCATGCACACAACTCTCCCGGGCAGGTAATCCCTGCAATATGGCATGGGTTCAGCTTTGCAGCAAATGTGCTGCTAAAACAGAGTCCCAGGAGACACGGAGGTAATACTGTTTACTGCTGGCAATATAAAACGGGGATCTTGCCACATTTTTCATTTTTCTGCAGGAACTAAACTGCAAACATCTATCATCACGGTAGAGTATTAGCTTGACAAATGTGTTCTCTATAGTTTTTCCAGTCGGTGACCCTCTTAACAATGACAAAAAATAAAGCTGAGACGTGGGTGCAGCTTTTCACTGGTGAATATTAAAAATGATTTGGATCAGAGCATATCTGCATTTTAACAACTCCAGGTCGGTCTTCATTCTTGCTCAATTCAGTTGGAACTTTAATGGTTTATCCTGTTCAAACACTGGATTGAAGCTCAGTATACTTTGATTTTGTGCCAAGATTCTTGTTCAGAAAAAAAAAATGTAGGCTCTATTTTAAACTTGGACCAACATTCTTTGTCTCTGTTAGTCCCACACTGTTAATTAATTGATGCATTTATCTGCAAGCTAAATATGTTGATCCTCTGTAATTACTGTTTGATACATCCTATTGAGAATTGGTTCTTTTGTATAATCTCATTGCCAATTTATTCCAAAATACTGTTTTAGATTTTATATACAATCCCTGTGTGAATGTTCAGAAGAAATCCTACAATGCAGTTTCTGAGGTTTGTCTATCTGAAGCCTACATCTGCCACTGATTGGCCCATTATTCAAGCACAGCAAATATTTTTCAGCAATAATGCACAATACTAAGAGATAAAGAATAACATGTTGGGATTACTAAAACAATATTTACAATATTTTTATATTATGTTAATATTGCATTGCAAAACTTGCTTAATGATGCAAGCACATGTTTAATTTTCTAAACTACATAATCCATTTTGAGTGAAATGGAGTATAAAAACATATTTTGTTCTACCTAATTTTTGCATACATTTCCCTTCATCTGTGAAATTACATTATGGACATTTATTTTTAATTGTGTTCTTTAATTGGTTGGTTTTCTATTTCTGATTTGTGAGTGAGACGTTAAGAAACAATAGACACATTTTAACAAACAAATTTTGTGATGATGACTTAGAATTGATTTGCATCTTTCTCACCTTTCTGGTGAAAATACTTTTTTTCCCCATTCACTTGTACCTTGACAAGAGTGCATTTTAACCTATCAATACAGTTGGTATTTGTTTCTTTCATGACTTTCATAACCAATTTGTCCGTGAAAATGTGGATGGATCAAACACTTTAAAGAGATGCGAAATATATATACACATAGATTTCAAACTATATTTTTAGACCCTTTAGAAGAAGCAATGAATATTAAGGCTGATTCACAAAAACTAATATCATACTTTTATAATAATACTAGACCAAGTGCAGACCCGTTGGGTCTGTTTCCCCAACAGCGTTTTGCAGGGGGGGGGGGGAGGGGGGGCTGCGGCATCAAACTCATATTAACCAACCCCCAAACACACAGGTGGGGGGAGGGGGGGGGATGTGAAGAGGTGGAGGAAATGGGACAGATTTGGGAGGGAAAGGAGAGCAGGGTAGGGGGTGAGAGAGGGGGATGGGAAGAGAGATGTGGGGGAGGGGGAGGATGGGGAGGTAGGGGAGGAGGGAGGGAGGGGGAGAGGGGTGGTGAGAGAGGGGAAAGAGTGGGGAGGGAGAGTGGAGGGGGAAGGGGGAGAGGTGGAAGAGTGGGGAGGGAGGTGGAGAGGGGTAGGGGGAGTGATGGAAGAGGGACAGAGGGGTAGGAGGAAGGGGGTGGCGTAGAGAGGGAAGGGGGGTGGGGGAGAGAGGGATGGGTGGGAGAGGGGTGCGTAGAGGGAAACATAGAACCATTGAAATTAAGTGCAGGAGTAGGCCATTCGGCCCTTCGAGCCTGCACCACCATTCAATATGATCGTGGCTGATCATCCAACTCAGTATCCTGTACCTGCCTTCTCTCCATACCCCCTGATCCCTTTAGCCACAAGGACCACATCTAACTCCCTCTTAAATACAGCCAATGAACAGGCCTCAACTACCTTCTGTGCCAGTGAATTCCAGAGATTCGCCACTCTCTGTGTGAAAAATGTTTTTCTCATCTCGGACCTAAAAGATTTACCTCTTATCCTTAAACTGTGACCCCTTGTTGTGGACTTCCCCAACATCTGGAACAATCTTCCTGCATCTAGCCTGTCCAACCCCTTAAGAATTTTGTAAGTTTCTATAAGCTACCCCCTCAATCTTCTAAATTCTAGCATGTACAAGCCGAGTCTATCCAGTCTTTCGTCATATGAAAGTCCTGACATCCCTGGAATCAGTCTGGTGAACCTTCTCTGTACTCCCTCTATGGCAACAATGTATTTGAACATTGGGCATTGTGACATCACACAATGGAACGTTCACCAAGTGCTTGTGCTCCTGCAAAGGCATATGTAAATGGATCCATTCCGATTGGACATCTGTGAGCATCGGGCATTGTGACATCACACGATGGAACGTTCACCATGGGCTGGGGCTGGTGCTGCTTCTATGGGTGAGAAGTCAGTTTATTTTTGAAATATTGGGGGGGGGGGGTTGAAGGATTTGATTAAAAACGTGCACTTAAACACGACGACCAATGGCAAACCCGTTGGGTCTGATCCCCCAACGCAGCCGTTCCCTACCCGTAGCCCCCACTGGGGGGGGGGGGGGCGGCATCACACACACTAACCACCCCCACACACAGAGTTGGAAAAGTGTATAAAGACCGTTCCCTACCTGTAGCCCCCAGGGGAGACGTGGTCGTCGAAGTCGGGTTCCGGCCGTCTTAAAATAGCGTATCTTGAAGTCGTCGAAGTCGGGTCCGTCTCGGCAACGCGGGGGGGGGGGGGGGTGGCGGGGCGGCATCACACACACGAAGCATCCCCACACACAGAGCCTTAAAAGTGTAATGCCCCAACGCAGCCGTTGCCTACCCGCAGCCCTCACGGGAGACGTGGTCCTCGAAGTAGAGCCGTTCCCGAAAGGCCGTTTTTAAATGGCGTCGCGTGAGGTTGTGCTGCGGGCGCCAGCAGCTGTTATGGTCGCTGGCCAGCAGGAGGCGACAAAATGAGTTTAAGGGGGGGGGGGGGAGGAGAAGGTTTTAATGGAAAAAATGGACATAAACATAACGAAATGTAATGAGGAGTGGATAGCTGGAAGGGAAAGTGAAATGTCTACCGAAGTGGCTGCTTGTATGGTTGTGAAGCCAGTTTATTTTTGAAAAACTGGGGGGGGGGGGGGGGGGGGGGGGGAGGAGGCATTACACTTTTGCGTTGGGGCATTACACTTTTAAGTGGTGAAAGTTCTGACATAACAGGAATCAGTCTGGTGAACCTTCTCTGTAATCCCTCTCTATGGCAACGATGTCTTTGAGCATTGGGCATTGTGACATCACACAATGGAACGTTCACCATTGGCTGGGGCTCCTGCATAGGCATATGTAAATGGCTCCATTCCGATTGGACATATGTGAAGATTGGGCATTGTGACATCACACGATGGAACGTTCAGCAGGGGCTGGGGCTGGTGAAGGTTCTGTGGGTGAGAAGCCAGTTTAGTTTTGAAATATTGGGGGGGGGGGGGGGGGGGTTAGGATTTGATTAAAAACGTACACTTAAACACGTCGAAATGTAGTGAGGAACGGATACTTAGAAAGAAAAGTGAAATCTCTACCAAAATGGAAAAGATGTCGGCGATTCAGCGTTCCCCCTTATCCTTAAACTTTGACCCCTTGTTCTGGTCTTCCCCAACATCCGGAACAATCTTCCTGCATCTAGCCTGTCCAACCCCTTAAGAATTTTAAACGTTTCTATAAGATACACCCTCAATCTTCTAAAATCTAGTGAGTACAAGGCGAGTCTATCCAGTCTTTCTTCATTTGAAAGTTCTGACATTCCAGGAATCAGTCTGGTGAACCTTCTCTGTAATCCCTCTCTATGGCAACGATGTATTTGAGCATTGGGCATTGTGACATCACACGATGGAACGTTCACCATGGGTTTGGGCTCCTGCATAGGCATATGTAAATGAATCCATTCCGATTGGACATCTGTGAGCATTGGGCATTGTGACATCACACGATGGAACGTTCAGCAGGGGCTGGGGCTGGTGAAGGTTCTGTGGGTGTGAAGCCAGTTTAGTTTTGAAATATTGGGGGGGGGGGGGGGAAGGATTTGATTAAAAACGTGTACTTAAACACGACGGAATGTAATGAGGAGCGGATACTTAGAAAGAAAAGTGAAATCTCTACCGAAATGGAAAAGATGTCGGCGATTCTGCGTCCAGTTTCGGAGTTGCAGGGAATCAATGGAAGAAATGTGGCAGCCGGACGGAGTTCCGTTTCGGAATCTTGGGCGAGAGTTTTATATATTAATAGATATTAAATAGAGAATTACCCTCAACAGAAGCACTAAGAGAAGATTGGGAACATGAGCTAATGATAAAGATCTCGAAGGATAGATGGGAAAAGTATCTGATGAACACACATAATTGTTCTATTAATGCAAGACATAATTTAATTCAATTCAAATTATTACATAGACTATATTATTCAAAAACGAGGTTGAATAAATTTTATCCAAACGTCTCTCCCAGATGCGATAAATGTTTGTTTCAAAACGCTAATATAACACATTCATTTGTAGGATGTACACAAAGTTGAATACATTTTGGAGCGATATATTTGATATATTTACAAAGCTTTTCAAGTCCACAATAGAACCTAAAACGGAATGGATTATATTTGGAATAATAGTAGAAGATATCAATTTAAATAAAGACTAAAACGTTTTTTTTAATTATGGGTTAATAATTGGAAAGAAATTGATACTTAAATTTTGGAAAAATACAACCATACCAACTGTTAAAATGCGGATTAGGAATATGATGGACATAGCACGCCTTGAAGAAATGAGACTCCGACTAATAGATAAATATGACCAATTCTTAAGGAGTTGGTCTCCTTTCATCGACTTTTTGGAATCATGTGATGCAGCGGTACCGTAAAGATTGCTGATTTCAGTTCATGCCGCGGATAGATCTACATCTCCGAATATAGATTTGAAAATTTCTCTTTTAAGGGGCCTTCTCTCCTATTTCTACTTTCCACTTTTTCTTTTTTTTATATACACACTTCATGTTTTTCTATTCTCTACCATCTATTTTTCCTCTTTTTCCCCTTTCTATTGTTTTCTTTTTCTTGTCTTGCTTACTTCCTTCTCAAAACATAAAACTAGAGGTTGTACATAGAATGGATTACGGTATGACATAGTTGGCACCTAAAATTAGGTTCCACTGTACTGTTTTGTACTGTATTAACTTCTAATAAAATAAACAACAAAAAACAAAAAACAAAAATGGCAATCAGTCAATGATATCAAGCGATTTTGGTTATAGAGGTTGAAACATCACAAAGTTTTTTGAGTCTTAAATACAAAAACATGTAGATAACTATATGGGAAGCACAGATAGCTCTGGAGCATGAAGAAGAGTCCCGGTCTAAAACATCACCTATCCATGTTCTCGAGAGATACTGTGTCCCTTTTTATAAATCAGCATCTACAGCTCATGGTTTCCAGCTCTAAAAGATGTGTCATTTTTCTGAGATATTTTCAGGCAGCACCAAACAATATACACATGAACCAACAAGACCTGCAGCAATGTCTCACTCATTTACACATTCTTCACTATTTTCTTCCACAAGAAGGATGAGGAATTAAATTAATTTAATAACATTTATAACTGTAACATTTATAACTTTGACTGGTTCGCTGGGTTTCATTTTCTCTCCAGTTTTCATGACTGTACTGATGTTATTTTCTTTATCCTGGAGACTCAACATCTGCTGATGTAGCATGCAGCTGCCGACTCTCTGAAACTCTGCTTTCATTCATGTTGTTTCAATTCTTCTTCAATAACTGCAGGATTCATTTCAGGAGGCCATTCGCACTGCCAATCCTCCTCTATTCATCCGTCTATCTTGTGCTGAGATAAAGTGGTCCACATAAATCGCTGGGTCCCTCATTAACTCTTATGAGATCTTTCTTGGAGCGGTGTCTTTCCACAATCTGATGGCTTATTTCCTCCTCTGCAACCTGACAGCTGTTCTCAGCACATGAATATTATGGCGTAATACAAATCTCTTCACAACATTATTTCAACTCTCCTTCTATTTCACCCTCCAAATTCAGATGAACCAGACTCAGAGACCCTATCAGTCTTCTGTTCATCAGATGACTGAAGCCGTCTGTTCATCAGCAGTGTGTCCTGTCGAGGAGTATGAGGTCCGCCCATATCTCAGTTGATGTTTCACTGTAGTCGCTTCTGTCACCATATACATTGATTTCTCAGTTTCTCTGTTTGAGGCCAGATCATAAGGAGATATGAAGTGACGTACGATTCCTGTTCATTCCACAAATTGTTCTGATCACTATTCAGTACAGCCTCCTCAGGAAGAACTTGTGAAAATGAATGTGAGTCCTTCCATGGTGGCATGGTGGTTCACGACTCTCAATTCTTTATTCGATCTGTTTCAAATGACAATTCCACGTTTGTCGTGGTTCATTCTGTGGCCGCATTCTCCAATCTTGACAGTCGCATTTGCTTGCTTTCAGCACTACTGATCTCAGCCCCTTTCCTGCCATCCAGAGCAAAAATAGTCCTTACATTCCACCCCAACATCCTCCACAATCTTCATCAATTTCCACCATCTTCAAGGATATTCTGCCGTAAGACAGACTTCTACATTTTGACTGCTCCACTGCAAATCGCCCCATTTCCCTTTATTCGTTCTCAATAGATCACTTCCTCCTTGACTCCCTCCTTCTCTCTTCCATCCTCTCAAACCCCCCTCCTTCTCTCAACACTTTGCCATGCAAATGCAGGAGGTGCAACATCTGTCCTTTTATCTCTTTCCTCTTCATTCAGAAATTAAAACAATCCTTCCAGCTGAAGGAGCATTTCACTTGCTCTTCTTCCAATTTAATGGATTGCATATGGTCTTCATGACATGGTCTCTTCAAGTTCAAGTTCACATTAATTGTCACATGCACCAACAGTGATATTTGAGTTACCATACAGCCATACAAGTAAAAATAACATAATACACAATAGAAAAGTACGTCATCGAGTGGCGCCATGCGCGGCAGTCTTGTTAGCAGTTCGTCCGTTCTTTCGCCCTTTTTGCTATTTTTTGTCTAAAAGTATGTTTTCGGAGGTTTCTTAAGGGCCTGTCCCACTTACGTGTCTTTGGCACGCAAATTATGCGACATTGTGGCCGCGTTGAGGCGCCCGGGCATCGTATGGCCGTGCGGGGCCGGTCCCACTTAGAAGCGCGGAGGGGTATGTAGTTGTGAGCAACATCGCGCGGAGCTCCGAAATTTTTATACTGAACAAAATCTTCACGCGCCAGCGTCCTGTCGCGGAACTGACGGCCAAAGTGGGACAGGCCCAAGACCCTGGCGCGACGCAAAGTCTCACCTTCAACAGCAGCAGAAGCAGGCAAACGATCGCCGAACTCAGCCTAGGGCTCACGGCTGTTGCGGTGCGGATCCGCCCCCACTTCTACTCCCAGAGCAGGGCGAAGAAAATTGAAGATAGACACAAAATGCAGAAGTAAATCAGCGGAACCAGCAGCATCTCTGGAGAGAAGGAATGGGTGATGTTTCAGGTCAAGACCCTTCTTTCAGACTGAAGAAGAGTCTCAACACGAAACGTCACCCATTGCTTCTCTCCAGAGATGCTGCCGGTCCCGCTGAGTTACCCCAGCTTTGTGTCCATCTTCAAATGACGTCACGCGCTCCAGACGGCTGTGCGTACGCATGGAATCGCGCCCGACCTTCGCGGGATCATCGCGGCTCAACTCAGTTCTGATGTAAAACCATCTTCCTGTTACAATAACTCATTTTCATCTCTTCATATAGATGCTCAATGAACTGCTGAATATTTTCAGTATTCATTTTCATTTCAAATTACCAGAAACTATCTGCATCACACAATTCCAGCCTTAGTTTTTTTTTCTTGTCAAACGCTCTCAACCATCACCCCTGTTTGCACTGCACCAGACTGGTTCAACTATGACAAACAATCATCATCCTCTCTTTGACCACATCAATGACAGCATTTGAGTCACAAGGACATTCTTGGCCTCTACACGGTTGTAAACATACCCTTTGATCTCTACACCTCTTTGAAGCTTCAAACATGCTTTTATTTCTCACTTTTCCAGCTATGTTGGCACGTCATCAAACCGAAACACTAGTTCTGCTTCTCTCTCCTGCTACCTGATCTGTTGAGAACTTGCTATTTTTAGTTCATTTCCAACACCCGCAGGCGTTTTGCTGTCCGTTCCTACAAATTTCTTTGCTGGACCAACAGATAAAGGTACGAGTCTTCTTCTTGCCTATGGCGTGCACAGCCTAAAGTTGTTGGACAACTTGTTCTATTTGATTTTATTTGATTGTGCACGCCGGGTTGATTGCATTCGTCGAAACAGGGCAGACCACGTGAAGGTTGCAATGCATACAATTCCATTGATGCGGATAAATGGTATTGCTTACCTTTCATGGATCATTTGTGGGTCGGCTTATAAGGCCAGACAGTTGTGTTTGCTTTGAACTCCCCAACAAGGAATGGTGCCTAAACAGCACATGCATTTCTAATGAATACATTGTGTTGTTTGAAATCTGTAACGCCCCCTCCTCCTCCACCTCTTGAACATCATTACACATGGTGTGAATCCCAGCCTGGTTCATATTAGGCGTAATGAACATGTAAAACCCCTGTACCACTGTACGAGTTCATTCAAGAGTTCTCCAGAGTTTTCCCTGATTCAAACTCGGAGATTTACAATAATCGCCGCTCGTGAATACTTGGGGCTCTCGTGGACATTTTTCAACATGTTAAAAAATCTTCATGAGTCTTCCCGAGCTTACCGCGTTTCCCGGGTACCTGCCGTTAGCGTTAAGAGCCGCTAAGAGACGTCCCCGAGCTCCGACGTACCCGCTACGTACATTCTACGTGGTTACCATGAGTTTGATTTTTTTTTTAACTCAGGAGGGCTCTTGAATGAACTTGTACAGTGGGACAGGGCTTTAAGGCTTATGAGTCTTAACCCCAGTCAACAGATATTGTTTGAGAAGCTTATCCAGTCAATATGAGCAATAGTATGAGCTGAGCAGTAGCTTTCACATGAAATATATTCTTCTAATCCATTTTTAATTATTTGAATCAATCTTTCCTAATAGAATTAGTCTATTTGAGAAGTTTGAGGTTAACAGCTTCATTTTTTTTAGCATTCTGAGTATTGCACCTGACCGCCTTCTGGTTTGGTGTGGTTGTAGCTTTTGGCACATTGCTGAATCTCTTGATGTACATATCTCTGCCCATAATTGAGCAGTCAGCAGCTCAGTCCAAGAAACTGATCATTACTTATAATTTTGAAATTGATGCATTTTTCATTGTTGCCGCTGGTGCCTTTAAAACTGTTTGAGATTCATCCTTCATGGTGTTTCTCAGCTTCAGTATTGAATAAACAGCGGTCACGATGGCGCAGCGGTAGAGTTGCTGCCTTGCAGCGAATGCAGCGCCGGAGACCCGGGTTCGAAGCCGACTACGGGTGCTGTCTATACGGAGTGTGTACCTTCTCCCCGTGACCTGCGTGGGTTTTCTCCGAGACCTTCGGTTTCCTCCCACACTCCAAAGACGTACAGGTTTGTAGGTTAATTGGCTTGGTAAATGTAAAAATTGTCCCTAGTGGGTGTAAGATAGTGTTAGTGTGCGGGGATCGCTGGTCGGCGCGGACCCGGTGGGCCGAAGGGCCTGTTACCGCGCTGTATCTCTAAACTAAACTGAACCTTTTTCTTCTTGTGTTATTGTCTTTACATCAAAAAAACACTTAATTGACATCTTGCTCACCATTCTTGGTCTAGTGGCGTTAAAGAGGCTTTGGGAGAGGCACATGGAAGTGCAGGGAATCGAGGGAGGTCGATCATGTACAGGCAGATGCGATCAGTTTAAGCTGGCATCCTGTTCGGCACAAATATTGTGCACCATTCCTGTGTCGTACTATGTTCTATGTTCTCGGTTCCAAACTTGCATAAACTTAAACTAGATATTGGGATTGCTATTGGTTTATTACTGTCACATGTACAGAGATTCGGTTAAAATCTTTAAGAAGGAACTGCAGATGCTGGAAAATCGAAGGTACTCAAAAATGCTGGAGAAACTCAGCGGGTGCAGCAGCATCTATGGAGTGAAGGAAATAGGCAACGTTTCGGCACGAAACGTTGCCTATTTCCTTCGCTCCATAGATGCTGCTGCACCCGCTGAGTTTCTCCAGCATTTTTGTGTACCAGTTAAAATCTTTGTTTGCTTGCTATCCAGTCAAATTATACAACACGAGCACTGCAACTCCACAATCAGTCATAAATCATAAACAAGAACAACAAGTAGTGGGCAAAAGTGAGAACAGGTAAAACAAATAAAAGAGAGAAATAACCAGAGTGCAGAATATAATGTTACAGCTACAAAGAAAGTGCATGAAGTTAGAGGGTTGCGATGAGATGTGTTAAGAGATTGGGACTGCACATTTAGCTCATAAAAGGTCTGTTCAGTGGTCTAGTAACAGCAGGGAAGAAGCTGTTCCTAAATCTGGTGGCAGGTGCTTTCAAGCTTTTGTATCACCTGCCGAACTCAAGAGGCCACAAAGTCGCCCCTCGGCCTTCCCTGATTTCCTCACCAACAGAGCTGTGCCCTTCAGTCACTGCCGAGAAGAAGCTCAGCCAGTCGTCTGATTTTCCAGTGTAGACGGGGGATGAAACAAAAGGCATCTCTGATTGTGGAGTAGCAACTGGTCGAGATTATTGATTCTCCAGTGCTGCTTCATATTCATTGCAACGGTAGATTGGTAGATCATAAAGACTTTCAAATATTTTTCTATTTACACCTGAAGCATAAGTCATTACATTACATGGAAACATAGAACCGTGAACTCAGTGAAGTTTGTGTTTGTCATGGAGAGATGGGGGTTCAAATTTAATACAATAGATAGAATCACACAGTAAATTATTCATGTGGACAAAAAATAAATTACTTTTTGTTATTCTATAAAAAGTGCCCTTTTTTCTTGAAGATCTGAGAGACCTTCCAATTCAAACAAAAAATGTTAGCATAATATAATTGTTGAGTCTAATGACACCAGTGAAATAAAGCCAACAACATTAATGCAAAAATACATTATAGTCCAACACTGAAATGTGAAATAGGAAGCTAATTAAAAGAGGTTGCAACAAGCCAATCCTTGATTATCTGTTTGACTTTGTCTCATGTTGAGCATGCAATACCAAACATCATCAACATTAGTAAAGAGATCCAATTGGTCTTTCAAACTGCATGGCCAATTGCACTTGTCGCCGCTGGTCAATTGTGAGTTTGCTAAATGTGGTAACACTACCACAGCTTGTCGTTCACTCATATGTTTCTATTTCTTGTCCTGACACTTTTGAGCTTGGAGGCAGTGACAGCTACATCAATGCATTACTGTGGCAACCAACAGGAATAATCAGCTGTTTAGAGATATCAGTCATTGAGATAATGATAGCAACTCTATGGCAGGTTACTATGGCACTCGCGAAGATTTCCAAGCAACTCATCTTTTTAATGTTGCCAGCGAGAGTGTTTTATTGTACTTCACTGCAGCAACTGATGTGATTTTAACTCCAGGTTAGTTTCCAATGGGTGAGCAATTTCAAGCTGTTTAACGGCAAGACTTTATTGAAATCCCTAAGCTTAATTTCTTAACTATTATTGGCAAGAACCATCTGAATAATTTGTTCAAACAAGAAATACTTCACATTGGAGATTTAATTGCATGTACTGGTATTCAATTAGCCTGTCTGCACTTTCCATGACATGAATATATAGCTTTATCTTAAACACCAGTGGTAGGTGCCTGGAAATATATTATTGAAACATAAGATTATTAAGGGATTGGACACGCTCGAGGCAGGAAACATTTTCCCAATGTTGGGGGAGTCCAGAACAGTTTAAGAATAAAGGGTAGGCCATTTAGAACGGAGATGAGGAAAAACTTTTTCACCCAGAGGGTTGTGAATCTGTGGAATACTCTGCCTCAGAAGGCAGTGGAGGCCAATTCTCTGAATGCTTTCAAGATAGTTATGCCCCTGTCCCACTTAGGAAACCTGAACGGAAACCTCTGGAGACTTTGTGCCGGAGGTTTTTGTCAGTCTCCCTGCCTGCTTCCACTACCTGCAACCTCCGGCAACCACCTGCAACCTCCGGGAACCGCACGGAAACCTTGGGTGGGGCGCAAAGTCTCCAGAGGTTTCCGTTCAGGTTTCCTAAGTGGGACAGGGGCATAAGATAGAGCTCTTAAAGATAGCGGAATCAGGGGATATGGGGAGAAGACAGGAACGGGGTACTGATTGCGGATGGTCAGCCATGATTACAGTGAATGGCGGTGCTGGCTCGAAGGGCTGAATGGCCTACTCCTGCGCCTTTTTTCTATTGTCTATTGAAATCACCGTCAGGGGTGGTGGTGGAAGCAGATACAATAGTTGTATTTAAGATAATTTTAGAAAGACACATGAATATGCAGGAAATGGAGGGATGTGGATCATGTGCAGGCAGAGAAGAATGGTTTAACTTGGTTAGCACAGGCATTGTGGGCTGACGCGTCTGTTCCTGTGCTACACTGTTCTGTGTTCTGGGTTTTGCTGGTTGACAGCAAGTACAGGCATGATGGGCCAAATGGTCACCTTTCGCATGGAAACGTTCCAAGATTTGTTGAGAAATGCATGGGGGTGGAAGACAATCTGCCTGGAATTGCAGGCAGCATCAGCTGGTGGGATGTCCTGTGAAGATATGTTATTGGGTCCGAGACCAGCATTTGTTTGCTTGGAAGTCTACACTCTCGTATCTACACTGAGAGAGATGAGCCTGGTGGATAATTTATTCCATGTTTCACTCCAACAGCTGGGGAAAAATAGGGTGTTTCCTTAGGATGACAGATCTTGCCGCCTGCTTAAATCTGTTCATAAGTTCATAAGTGATAGGAGCAGAATTTGGCCATTCGCTCTATCAGATCTACTCCGCCATTCAATCATGGCTGATCTATCTTTCCCTCACAACCTCATTCTCCTGCCTTCTCCCCATAACCCCTGACACACGTACTAATCGAGAATCTATCTATGCCTTAAACTACAAAGAGAAAGTATGTTTCTAACAACTACAATGCACCTTTCAACTGGCCACTTTTTTACTTGCAGAAAGTGGGTAGGATGAGAAACTTCAACCATGATTTTCGCAGCTTTACAAAAAAATAAAAAGATATTACCACCGTCAAATGAATGGAAATTGGCATCAAGGAGATTTCTTGTTTCTTTGAGTTTGAAGCATAAATTTATAAAAAGCAATATATCAAAAATAAAAATAAATCAGTATAATCAGAAACCTGACATAAAATATGCAACGCATCAGGGAAAATAATCGAGATAAAGCAAACCAGGAAATATGAAGTACATTTAAATAATGCAAGAACATAAATAAGTAAAATAATCAACATTCTAAATAAAATATAAAATAAATATTGAAATGGCACATCAAAAGGCACAGGAATATAATGCTAATGATAAATTCCACCTGTTCCTTTGCCACTACTCTCATGTTTTGATGGTGTCATAGTTGGGGAATGAGTTATACATGTTCTGGTCTGTAGTCCGAGTGCACTGGCTAATGAGCTGAAATGGGCAGATTGCTTTCGTTTTAAGAAACTGTGTTCTATGGTGACAGCAAAAAATGCTTCACTTCAACTCAGTGAGTTAATGGCACAAAAAAGGTGTATTCCCGTGATACACCAAATCCAAGCAACTTGATGCTTTACCTATTTTGGGAGAGTGAGAGTGATCATTCTGTGACCTCAATATTTCAGCAAAGAACACAATCAAGAATCCCAATCATCTGGGCAATGCTCTCTTCTCTCTCATACTAATGGGCAGGAGGTACAGAAGCTTGAGATCCCACAGCACATTGTCCAGGAACAGCTAACCTGCACGTGACTATCTCTTGCACTGCTTGGTTTTTTTCCATTAATTATGTTTTTGCACTAATTTCCTATTTTTGCACAGTCTTTCTTTTAGAAATGTTGTGTATTTTATGTGTAATTTGATTTTATGTGCTGGTCTAGTTCTATGTTCCTGTGAAATCTGCAAGTCCATCAGGTGGCGCCACCGGGGTAGCTGTTGGTTCTTTAATCCTTTTTGTTATTTTTAGTGTGTCTAAATGTATGTTTTAAATGTTTCTTAGTGTGTCTTATGTGGGGGTTGTTAGGGGGGGAATGGGGGAAACCGTTTCTCAGTCATTTACCTGGACGGAGATGCATTTTTTCTCCGAGTCGCATCTTCGCCCCCCACCCCCCCTCGCACCTACCAACTGATTGTCACGGCCTTTCCTGCCGGAGACAGGCCAGAGTTTCAGCAGTGGCGTAGCGCTAAATTATCATCGCGGAGCGTGGCGATGCCTTGCCGGGGTTCACCTGCGTTGGAGCTCCGGAGTGTTGGGCCTGCTGACTTTAACGCCGTGGAGCTGTGGTTTGCGGAGCTTCTAGCCGCGGGCGGCGCTGACTTTAACATCGCGGAGGCCTGGGATCTTTTGCCGGGGATCGCCAGTGTTGGAGCTCTGCCCAGGCTCGGCCTGTTGACTTCAGAAGACGCACCTCCAGCAGGAAGCAGCCGATTCTGGAACTCCAAGCCGCAAGTGTGTTCCGATCCGTCCCAACGGCGGAGTTTCGATCATCCCGGCAAGAGAGCATGTACTTCGGGCCATCCGTAGCAGCGACTGCGGAGGGTTCAAAGGCCCCGACCACGGGTGAACAAAGAGGAAGATGACTGAACTTTATTGCCTTCCATCACAGTGGGAAACATTGATTCCACTGTGGTGGATGTTTATGTTAAACTCTATCGTGTATTGTGTTCTTTTTATTTGTAAGGCTGTGTGATAACTCAAATTTCACTGTACCAATTGGTGCAAGTGACAATAAATGTGACCTTGAACTTAAACTTGAGCTTCATTGTTTCGCATTGTACTTATGCACATGATAATAAACTCAACTTGACTAGACCATGTGGAAAAGCAGCAAACTGGCAGAAATTGGATACAACTGAAATTGGTAAATATGTCAATATGCAAAAGCATTTAGTACTCAACTTGAATCACTGGATTGCTCTTCAAAACTAGTAGTGTTGAAGAAGGCTATACACAAAATGTTCAAATGATGACCAGGTTTAATTTAGGATTGGAGACACAAAGGTTGAACAATTTCTCACCTCTCCTTCCAGCAGGAAACTTGCTGGAGAAGAGGTGCTTTGCAACAATGAGCAGGGTTAAGAATGGTGCAGCCATGCTTGAGTACAGTCCATGCATGGGTGAGCTTTGTGGTCAGGGATTAGGTGTGGTGGACCCATTGATCAGAACATGGGTTGCGTGTCATAGATGTAGAATTCTAATGAATTTTAGGGGACAACTAGATTTGATTATTTCCCCTTTTCATTCAATTAAGTCTAAGTCTTCTGTGTGATGTAGAAAACTCGTGTATAGTGTTTAGGGATACTCTCTAAATTTCGCTTGCATCATCCATAATGCAATTCTGAGGGTAGACCTCTGGCCGCCAGGAGGAGCTGGTTGGGGAGGATTCTTGCTATGACTTTTTCTTTCACAAACAGCAGGGTGACCTGTCTGGAACTATTGCAATCAAACATCCTTTGTCTTGAAGACACTCGTGATTATAACATATCTGGCAGAAGCAGATATGATAGTGGCTTTTGGACAGGTACATGAATATGCAGGTAATGGGGGGGATATGGTCCATGTGCAGGCAGAGGAGATTAGTTTAATTTGGCATCATGCTCAACATGATGCTCAACATCATGGGGCGAAAGATCTGTCCTGTGTCATACTCTTCTGTTCTACAAATGCCTCAGGGTGATGCAAGTTCAGTCGATGAATCGTCACATCATTAGCATCCATGCTTTTTCTAAAGAGCTCTGTGCTCACTCACACTATTTCTTTGAGCTTAAAATTACCGATTGGATTTATTTAGAAATGGTGAGATATGATTATATATTAGCGTAACGTAAACCAAGAAATTAAAGGGCCTGTCCCACTTTCACGACCTAATTCACGACCTAGACTCATACTCGCAGCATGGTCATCACGAGGTCGTAGGAGGTCGTAGTAAGTCGTAGGTAGGTCGTAGCAGGCCGTGATGCTAGTCGTAAGTACTCGCGGCATCAAGTAGGTCGGGGCGTTTTTCTAGCATGACGAAAAATGTCCACGAGTAAAAAAGGCCGTGAATTAGGTCGTGAAAGTGGGACAGGCCCTTTACACTATTAATTTGTAAATGGGTGAAATCAGTCCATTAAATATATTAAAAATAATCTTGCACTGCATCATTGTCTTACATCTCATAAACTGCAGGTTGTGTCAGTTTTTCACAAATGTATAAATACATTCCATTTGGATACAAAGGCTGACAAAATTATGCTACATCAGAATCCGTGGATTGTCACCTTGTCGTGGTGGAGAAGTTTGTGTGGTCCTGAGATCCTGAGAGCGATGCCGTCTGGAGCTATGCTCCTGGCAGGGCCACCCATGGCGGTAAGGTCGAGGAGAAGGTCCCTGACAAAGAGCAATCCAACCAAGATCTCAACGGTGGAACAGGTGGAGGACGATGGCTGACCTTACAGGAGCGTCACAACGGCTGGGAAGGCGGATGAAGGCTGCAGCAGAAAAGGGTCTCCGGTCGTCTTGGACTCCATGCCACTGGGTTCTGACCCAGATCTGTCAGGAACCGTGTGGTGGCTGTCTGTGCACCAGTCTCCCCACGTTAAACAAAGTCACGCACAGGCCGTGAGAGGACAGTCATACACGTTTCGATGATGATAGCAGAAAAATTGCATGCTGGTTTCCTTTTGACAAAACTCTGGATATAGAGATGCTAAACCAGATCAATGCGGTACAATGGCAAAGTGCTCAAATACCACCTCAACATATAACTGACAATCTTACTATTTAATTAAAAAAATAGTTGAACATTGTTCAATGCACATTTCAATGACTTAGCAACTGGAGAAAATTAAATCAGTTCTCTCATATTTTTTTCATTTCTATCCACCCACTGAAATATTCCTTGATTTATAGTGGATGGTATAAAACCCACTGCTCTTAAAAGGATCAATAATTTGATCAGTTTGCATTCAAGGCCTATTGCCCAAACAAGTGAAATGCACACCCAGAAGTTAATATAAATTTATAACACAATAACCTAAGATTTTACAGGAAGATATAATGCACACATTATACGTTCAAAAGCATGTGGAGCTTTGCTTCTGTAACATAATGCGCAACTGAAAATGAAACTGCCTCAAATATCCACTTAGTGTGTCATTGCATACCAATGTTGTGTATTATGTTTCCGTCTTTCATGTCACATATTCTTCGCACAGTTTGGAGAAATTAGAAACAAAATTATTTCATATGACTGAATGCAAAAGAGGCTTTCATTTTGAAAAAGCAATTCTCAATGTAATGTTTTCTTCTGATAGCAACTGAGGATATAAATAAAAGTCTGGATCGCTCATGGACTTGCTCTTGCGGGCAACTCTTACTTCCAGTGGCTGACTGAGCACAATCTCCCACACGTCCAGAGGCTTATCAATTTAGGTTAGCAAGTGCTAGACTTTCCATTTAAAACTAGCGTTCCCACCCCACAAAATACTTTGAGAGCCAATTACGCCCCACTTGCAGTCAAGGATATTGACGTCTGTGAAGATTTCTAAACATCATGGCCTGCCTTGGTAACTTGAACACCTAGGAACGATAGAGGCTGCAGAGAGTGGTCGACATTACCTGATCCATCACTAGTACTGACCTCTCCACCATCGGAAGGATCTAGAGGAAGTGCTGCATCAAAATGGCAGCCAATATCATCAAAGGCCACACACCATGGCCACCCTTTCATCTTGCTACTACCATCAGGAAGATGCTATACTGAGTACTATGACCTCCAGGTTCAAGAACAGCTTCTTGCCATCAACCATCAGGCTCTTGAACACTGCACAAGACTAACCATTACCCTACTAGAGCAACTATGGCCAACTATGTTTATGAAGGAACTGCAGATGCTGGAAAATCGAAGATACACAAAAATGCTGGAGAAACTCAGCGGGTGCAGCAGCATCTATGGAGCGAAGGAAATAGGCAACGTTTCGGCCCGAAACGTTGCCTATTTCCTTCGCTCCATAGATGCTGCTGCACCCGCTGAGTTTCTCCAGCATTTTTGTGTACCTATGGCCAACTTTGGGCTTTTTTTGGTTCGTACTTCGGTTTGCACTATTATAGTTATAGTTGCACTATTATGCACTACCTAGTTTTACTGATTATTATTTTTTGTATTATTGACTATTGTATCTTATTTGTTACTGCATTGCTGGAGCTGTAAAGCTGCAGCAAGTAACAATCTCATTGTTCCATTGCCAGTACATTTAACACTCATTCTTCTACTACTTGCATGGATAGTGGTCCCAGTGGCTTGAGTCCATCCATCTTCACTTCTGACACCATGTAATGTGTGTATATAACCTTGTTGTGACTAGCACAATGAATACACGTCCAACGTCTTGTAAGAAGAGTTTATTACCAACAACTAACAGAAACTTCTAGAAGGTCACTTGACCTCAGTAACAAGGCACTGGCCAACTCGCCAGCTTGTACTCCTGGCCTCAAGGGGCGCTGGCATTTACATTACATTTACATTACAACAATTAAACTATCTGGACTCTTGTCTTGACAAAAACATCCAAAGTTATTTCTGAAAATATTAATCTGAATTATAATAAAGACTTTAAAATGTATGATACAATTAATAGCTTTTAAATTAACTGCATTAAGTTAAACAAAAAAACCTTGCATACCCCTCCCTTCACAGCTGTTATTTTTAATTGAAGTGAAGATGCCTGCTGGATTTGAACCAGGTTACTTTGGCACAGGTTCAGCTGGCAGATTTCCCACTTAACTGCAAGATCTGCAAACATTTTTGTTTTCCTATAGGACTCCACGAGATGTATAACGCTAAATGAAGTTGTTCTAAGCTTCCCAACCTTTCAGTTTTGTGTTTTGATTATGTTTCTGCACTACCTTCATTTGCATATGATCTGCGCCTTACAATGGCCATCAAGATAACATCAAACAATATAACTAACAACAAAAGTTGGACACAAAAAGCTGGAGTAACTCAGCAGGACAGGCAGCATCTCTGGAGAAAAGGAATGGGTGACGTTTCGGGTTGAGTTCTTCAGATTGATGAAGGGTCTCGACCGGAAACATCACCCATTCCTTCTCTCCAGAGATGCTGCCTGGCCCACTGAGTTACTCCAGCATTTTGTGTCTATCTTCGGTTTAAACCAGCATCTGCATTTCCTTCCTAGACAAGGAATAGGTGACGTTTCGGGTCAAGACCCTCTTCGACCCGAAACATCACTTATTCCTTGTCTCCGGAGATGCTGTCTGACCCACTGAGCTACTTCAGCTTTTTGTGTCTTTCTTCAGTTTAAACCAGATCCATCCTACTCATAACTAACAACAAAAATGTTTCTCTATGTTTTCACAGAATAGAATGTCAAAGATTTAAAAGAGCAAAATGTAGGTAAAGAATATTCTTTACAAAGAATAGTCAAATAGACCAACTGGGGAGCTTACACATTTAAGCAGAGATTTTCTATTAAATATTCTAATTACTGCACATATAGTCTACTGACACCTGCAAAATATATCTTGTGGTACATTCACCTTAAAAGTTTATCACTCTGATGGACATGATGGGTCCATGTCAGGGCTTCAAGCTCAACGGAGAAACAAGACACTGCAGATGCGGGAATCTTGAGCAAAGAACAAAATGCTGGAGGAACTCAGCAAGTCAGACATCGGGAAATGGACAAACGACGCTTCAAATCTGAAGAAGGGTCTTCTCCCGAAACATTGTCTGTCCATTTGTTTCCACAGATGCTTCTTACCCACTGAGTTATTCCAGCACTTTGCTTCAAGCATTATACTTTGCCACAATTTGAGACTTAAGTGGATGGGCTCAATATTGGTATGGAGCTAGTAGGTGTTCAAGGGACTCCCCATCCATTTAAACTTCCTTCCTCTGCTTTCATAATTTGCATCTCTTCCTCCAATATCTCACACCTTTTGTTTTTTCATCTCTGGCCTATGTCCATCTATCTGCCTATCAAAGCCCCCTCACCTGTGTCCACCTATCACTTGCCAAGCTTTGTCCAGCCCCTCCTTGCTCCCAGCTCTCTCCACCATCACCACAATCAGTCTGAAATTGGTTCCCGACCCGAAATGTCATCTATCTATGTTTTCCAGAGAATTGCCTAACCCACTGAGTCACTCCAGCACTTTGTAAACCAGCATCCGCAGTTCCTCATATCTACACTAAAACTGTGTTGCCAAATGGGTGATTGCTGTTATTTCCATTTTTTGCCAAGCAGTGAATGTGTGCCAACATTATGCGCCTACATTACTAAGATCCTACATTCCTTTTTCAAAGATAATGCATCAACACCCCCCACCCCCCCCCCCCCCCCCCCCCCCCTCACCACCATCAGGAAGAAACAGGACAGAAAACATTAATTCAAATAATTCTGTAAATATCCATGTTACACAGGCAAGAAATAGTTAACACCCATGGGAAAAATAAGTTCATTGTGTTGAATGGCCTTTAGTAATGGTTTGCATTATCATCATGCTATTAATATTTTTAGGTGTTAAAAAACCTCAAACTCATGAGCGTTAAATTTGTTTTTTACGTCTGTTTGATTATATGATTTGATTACACAATGTTTGTTTATAGTAATTAACTTTAATTGTAGTCCGATTTACATTGTTTCTTTGCAGAATGTCAGTAAATGAGTGCAATTTTCGCTTTGAAAGTCTCCTGTAGCTGGGATGACTGGCTGGCATTAGCAGAGCTATTGTTTGACTAAGTGTCATCCTGTCAACCCGACTACGGCCTTAATCAAGAAGCATCTGTTTTCTTTTGTTTTATTTTCATGAATATTAAACATTTTGCTGCTTCTGATGCGAAACAGATGCTTTACAGAAAATTTTTTTACATTCGGAATCTAAATTGAAAACTGAATTTGTTGCCATATTAATTTTCACTCAAGCAGAAAATGTGCTATTCTGAGTCTAGCATCAAATAATGACCACTCGCGGTTACATTTATTACTTCAAATATCAGTCACAGCACCAACTTGCATTCAAATAGTCTCTTTAACGTAATCAGAACAATCAAAGAAGCTTTACAAAAGCACCACCTGACAGAATTTGATACGGTGCCCCATAAATTGCTAAGAGGACAGGAAACCACAGTTAGGTTTAAAGGAGGAAAGAAAGGTAATGTGGCAGAGATAGTGTTTAGGGATACTCTCTACATTTCCGTTGGACTTGTCATGCACCATCCATACTGCGATTCTGAGGGTAGACCTCAGTATCGCAGTATGACTAGGAGGAGCTGTTTGAGGAGGATTCTTGTTGTGACTTTTTCTTTGGCAGACAGCAGGGTGATCTGTCTGAAATCAAACAATGTTTTCTTGAAAATGCTCGTGATTATGACGTATCTGGTAGAAGCAGATATGATAGTGGTTTTTAAGTGCCTTTTGGACAGGCTTATAAGTATGCTGGGAATGGGAGGATATGGATCATGTGCAGGCAGAAGAGATTAGTTTAATTTGGCATCATGTTCAACATGGCCCAGTGGATCTATACTATACTGTTCTATAAAAGCCTCAGGATTATGTGAATTCAGTCGATGAATCTGTGCATCGTTAGCATCCATGCTTTTTCTAAAGACAGAGGTTGCGGGTGGGAATTGCTGAGTTTAAGGCCTGACAGCCAAAGCATAAACGTGTATTGTGCACTGATGGAGTTTGGGATTAACCAGGGAGCAAAAGTGGAGAAGCATGGGGTGATTATCTGATCATTGAACGTTGATCATTGATCATTGAAAGTTGCTCCGGGTGTGCAGCTGGAGAATCTGAGCGGGGACTGACTAAACCCTTTCTCAAAAAGGACACAATGTGCTGGAGTAACTCAGCGGGTCAGGCATCATCTCTGGAGAGCATGGATAGGTGATGTTTTGGGTCGGGACCATTCTTCAGACTGTTGGTAGTGGGAAAAAGCTGGAAGAGTGGTAGGGGCAGGACAAAGTCAGGCAAGTGATAGGTGGATACACGTGAGGAGGGTGGGGGGGGGGGGGGGGTTGATTGGAAGATGGTTGGACAAGGAGTAGAAATAAAAATACAAAAAGTGTGAGAAAACGATAGAAGAGGTGAGAATTACAAAGCCAGAGGAAGGAATATAGGTTGAAGGGGACCGGGGAGGGTGAAGGGGGAAAATGGGTGTGAATTCAGATAGGGTACAGGGAAGAGAAGGGGACAAATCTCTTTCTAAACTATGTGATTTGATCGTGAGGTTTTGCTAACAGATAAGAACGACAAATTAGTTTTCCATATCTTCAATGGCAATTCAATGAATAAAAAAGATTTGCTTTTTATGTTTGCTGTCAGTTCCTGAAGTCAGATATTGAATAGGTTTCACTGAAGTGCTTACAAAAGATTAGCCTGATGCAATACCAGAACCACTAAATCAGTATTACTTCAGTCAGTGCTTTACTTTAAAATTCTACATTTCACACAAATAGTTGTATTGAAGATATCAAGAAAACAGCATTATGTGTAATAGATCAATTTCCCTACAGTAAAATAGGCTTAAAGTACTTTCATTACATTGAAAATAAATTCTAAACCTTTATAGCACATGGGATATGTTCATTTTCAAGTTACAGAAATGGTGGAGAGTTTCCTTATATGTAGAGTCCTGTGTGCATTCATGCAAGAATCAGTCAACCTCTTGTGGCACTGCATGTAAAAGCCCTGAAATCCCTGTGGCAAACAGGTCTCCAACCTTCCTCCACGACTTTCTGCCTCTGACCACCAAGCTAAGTTTGAATCTTTGTCTGCTCATCCTCGATCCCATGAGATCCAAGCTTCCATATCAGCCTACCACATGAGTCCTTGTCGAAAGCCTCGATAAAATCCATGTAGGCAACATCTACCCTTCAGACCATGGAAATTCTCTTCCTCTGTTCTTCATAACACTCAATCAAATTATGAGGCATTGAATTGAATTGGATTTCCTTTATTGTCATTCAAACAAGTATGAACGAGATTTCGTACCATGCAGTCATGACAGAAAAAAAGCAACAAAACACACAATGAACACAATTTAACGCAAACATCCATCACAGTGAATCTCCAGGCACCTCCTCGCCGTGATGGAAGGCAAAAAGTCTTATCTCTTCCTTGCTTGTTCTCGAGGCGATCGAGGCTCTCGAAGTTGAAGCCACCGCCGGGTGATGGCAAGTCCCGCGGCCGATTTTAAGCTCCGCGAACGGGCCGATTCAAACTCCGCGATTTGGGGAGGACGAAGCTGCTGTTGCGGGAGCTCCCGAAACTCGGTCACCAACCAGAGACCTGCGAGCTCCCGATGTTACTGTCCACAGGGCTCGCGGCCGATGCCTCCGAAGTTCCGAAGTCAGGTCGCAGCCACATCGCCACTACAGCCTCCGAACTCAGCCAGCTCTGCGATGGTAAGTCCACAGGCTCTGCCACCGGAGCCCCCAAGGTCGATTCCAGTTGGAAGCCGCCAGCTCCACGATATTAGGCCTCAGCGCAGACGGAGACGGAGATACGACAAAGAAAAGGTTGCATCCCCATTGAAGGAAGAGATTTTTTTAAAGTTTCCCCCACCCCCCCCCACATATACACAACTAAAAATAGACTAAAACATACATCTAACAAGACAAAAAGAAAACAAAAAAAGGAAAGACAGATGGACTGTAGGCGAGCTGCAGCTGCTTGTGCAGCGCCGCCACTTCCGGATTTCCCACGCACACAAACATGTTGATTATCCTTAATCAGTCCATGCCCCAACAAACATAACCAAATCCTGTCCTTCAGAATTTCCTCCATTAACTTTCCCACCATTGGTTCACTGGCCTGTCGTGTTCTGTCTTATTCTTGTTACCCTTCACAATTAAAGGCACCAAATGAGCTACCATCTGGTCTTCCTGTACCTCATCTGCGTCTCATGTTTTAATGTTTTCATTATCGAGTCCCAGAGGAATAAGGCCCTACAACATGGCACCCGGCCCTTTGGCCCACTTGTCCAGGCCAACCATGCTGCCATTGTGGGTTAGTCCCATTTGGCCACATTTGTCCCAAATCCCTCTAAATCCTTCCTATCCGTTTACCTGTCCAAATAGCTTTTGAGAGTCATAATTGTATTTGCATTTGATAAAACCTGTAGCTGCATTTAGCATTTCATACTCAAATATATAAGTTGGAGGCCTTACTGGACACATGGAGAAGATGGAAAGAAAGATAGCGTCCATTTGTTCAGCTTTAGATGACAGCTGCAAAACAATTGTTAAGTTTCTACTTAGCTGCTGACATTTCTAAATATTTTTTCTTTAAAACTGCATCAAGTATTAAAGAGGAAAATATTTTTAACCCTATTAGAATTTGAACAAGCCTAAATAATATAATAGGCATGATATCTTAGACAGTGAAAACCTTTATCACAGTGCCACCTGCAGGTATAACTGGTCCTTTTAGGCAGGTTTGAGACTGCAGATAAGAGAGTGATCCATCAGTGTTGACAAGCAAAGTGATCATATTGATATTAACACACTGAAAGTAAAGCAAAGAAACATTTAAGGGCCTGTCCCACTTGGGCGACCTAATCCACGAGTTCTGGCGAGTTTGCCCTCAACTCATACTCGTAGCATGGTCGATACGAGGTCGTAGGAGGTCTTCGTAACTCTCCTTCATGCTCGAGAGTGGTCTCTGTGAACTCGAGGCCTCAGCTAGGTCGCGGCATTTTTTTTCCGATATGTTAAAAGATGCTCGCCATGGAGAAAATTGATACTTTTTTTACTCGTAGGTTTAGTCGTAGTAGGTCGGCATGTTAGTCGTAGGTAATCGAGGGTAGTCTAAGGTAGTCGTAGATAGTCTTCATCATAGTCGAAGGGAGGTAGAAGGAGATCGAAGGAGGTCGTCTTCACTCTCCACTATTCGGTGCCCAATTTTCCCGAAGTTAGACGTAGCTAGTCTAAGCTGGTCCTCAACATAGTCGAAGGAAGTCGAAGGACGTCTTCTACATAGTCGAAGAAGGTCTTCAACATGTCATTTTTTCAAACTTTTCTAAACTCGCCATTTAGGTCGCCCAAGTGGGACAGCCCCTTTAGTCAGATGGTTCATTGAAATCACCAAATGTCAACCTACTTTTTAAAATTTTCTTTGACCTCCCAATCACAAGAAAATAGAAAAGGTGTTGAAAGATTTAAATCAATGAAGGGACAGAAAGGGATAACATTTCAAACAGAGATAGGGAATTACAAAATTAAAATCATATAGAAGTGGGAAAACCCAATAAGGATGAAAAATGACTTTTGAAAGTTAAGAATACATTCATTGAGTTACAGTGCCCTCCATAAAATTTATTTACTTGCCTCTTTACTTCACCATTTGAGATTTGTAATAGAAAAAAATCAAATTTCGTTAAAGTGCACATTGTCAGATTTTAATTAAGGCCATTTTTATACATTTTGGTTTCAACATGTAGAAATTACAGCAGTGTTTATACACAGTCCCCCCATTTCAGGGCACCATAATGTTTAGGACACAGCAATGTCATGTAAATGAAAGTAGTCATGTTTAGTATTTTGTTGCATATCCTTTACATGCAATGACTGCTTGAAGTCTGCGATTCATGGACATCAGCAGTTGCTGGGTGTCTTCTCTGGTGATGCTCTGCCAGGCCTGTATTGCAGTCATCTTTAGCTTATGCTTGTTTTGGGGGCTAGTCCCCTTCAGTTTTCTCTTCAGCAGATAAAAGGCATGCTCAATTGGGTTCAGATCGGGTGACTGACTTGGTCATTCAAGAATTGAGCATTTTTTAGCTTTGAAAAACTCAGTTGTTGCTTTAGCAGTAAGTTTAGGATCATTGTCTTGCGGTAGAATGTACCGCCAGACATTGAGTTTTGAGGTATTTGTTATACATTATACACTTTCTATACACTTTAGAATTCATTATGCTACTACCATCAGCAGTTGTATCACCAATGAAGATAAGTGAGTCAGTACCTTCAGCAGCCATACATGCTCAGGCCATAACACCCCCACCACGGTTTCACAGATGAGGTGGTATGCTTTGGATCTTGGGCAGTTCCTTCTCTCGTCTATATTTTGCTTTTGCCATCCCTCTGATCTTCGTCTCATCTGTCCACAAGACCTTTTTCCAGAAGTGTGATTGGTCTTTTAAGTACTTCTTGGCAAACTGTAACCTGGCCATCCTATTTTTGCGTCTAACCAGTGGTTTGCATCTTGCAGTGTAGCCTCTGTATTATGTTCATGAAGGCTTCCGTGGACAGGAGTCATTGACAAATCCACACCTGACCCTGAAGAGTGTGTCTGATCTGTTTGGGGGATTTTTCTTTATTAAAGAGAGAATTCCTGTCATCAGCTGTGGAGGTCTTCCTTGGCCTGCCAGTCCCTTTGCAATTAGTAAGCTCCCCAGTGCTCTCTTTCTTCTCAATCATGTTCCAAACAGTTGATTTTGGTAAGCCTAAGGTTTGTCTGATGTCTCTAACAGTTTTATTCTTGTTTCCCAGTCTCATAATGGCTTATTTGACTTTCATTGGCACAACTTTGTTCCTCATGTTGATAAACAGCAATAAAAGTTCCCAAAGGTGATGGAAAGAATGGAGGAAAGACCAGGTGCTGCGAGCTCTCTTATACCCGCATTAAGGAGGCATTTAAACACACCTGAGCAATTCCAAATGCATGTGAAGCCATGTGTCCCAAACGTTATGGTGCTCTGAAACGGGGGTCTATGCATAAACATAGCTGTAATTTCTATATGAGGAAACCAAAATGTACAGTATAAAAACACCCTTTAATAAAATTTAATAAAATCTGACAATCAAATAGAGAAAGCTAGTAGACAGAATGGGAGGCAGGAAGCAGAAAAGGGAAGCACTCGGACACAAGAGGAGAAAGAAAAAAAAGGAAATAAACAGAGAATAAGAGACGGGGGGTTTCTTAAATGTGCATATTTTAATGCTATGAGCATTGTAAGAAAGGTGGATGAGCTTAGAGTCTGGATAGACACCTGGAAGTATGATGTTGTGGCGATCAGTGAAACATGGTTGCAGGAGGGCTGTGATTGGAAACTAAATATTCCAGGATTTCGTTGCTTCAGGTGTGATAGAATTGGAGGGGCAAGAGGTGGAGGTGTTGCATTGCTAGTCAGGGAAGATATTACAGCAGTGCTTTGGCAGGATAGATTGGAGGGCTCATCTAGGGAGGCTATTTGGGTGGAACTGAGAAGTGGGAAAGGTGTAGCAACACTTATAGGGGTGTATTATAGACCGCCAAATGGGGAACGAGAATTGGAAGAGCAAATATGTAAGGAGATAGCAGATATTAGTAGTAAGCACAAGGTAGTGATTGTGGGAGATTTCAACTTTCCACACATAGACTGGGAAACACATTCTGTAAATGGGCTGGATGGTTTGGAGTTTGTAAAATGTGTGCAGGATAGTTTTTTGCAGCAATACATAGAGGTACCTACTAGAGGAGGGGCAGTGCTGGACCTCCTGTTAGGAAATGAGATGGGACAGGTGGCGGAGGTATGCGTTGGGGAGCACTTCGGGTCCAGTGATCACAATACCATTAGTTTCAATATAATTATGGAGAAGGTCAGAACTGGACCTAGGGTTGAGATTTTTGATTGGAGAAAGGCTAACTTTGATGAGATGTGAGATGATTTAAAAGGAGTGAACTGGGACATTTTGTTTTATGGGAAAGATGTAGAAGAGAAATGGACATTTAAAGGGGAAATTTTAAGAGTACAGAATCTTTATGTTCCTGTTCGGTTGAAAGGAAACAGTAAAAATTGGAAAGAGCCCTGGTTTTCAAGGGAAATTGGACATCTTGTTCGGAAAAAGAGGGAGATCTACAATAATTATAGGCAGCATGAAGTAAATGAGGTGCTTGAGGAGTATAAGGAATGTAAAAAGAATCTTAAGAAAGAAATTAGAAAAGCTAAAAGAAGATATGAGGTTGCTTTGGCAAGTAAGGTGAAAGTAAATCCAAAGGGTTTCTACAGCTATATTAATAGCAAAAGGATAACGAGGGATAAAATTGGTCCATTGGAGAGACAGAGTGGACAGCTATCTGCAGAGCCAAAAGAGATGGGGGAGATATTGAACAATTTATTTTCTTCGGTATTCACCAAGGAGAAGGATATTGAATTATGTGAGGTAAGGGAAACTAGTATAGTAGCTATGGATACTATGAGTTTCAAAGTAAAAGAAGTACTGGCACTTTTGAAAAATATAAAAGTGGATAAGTCTCCAGGTCCTGACAGGATATTCCCTAGGACATTGAGGGAAGTTAGTGTAGAAATAGCCGGGGCTATGACAGAAATATTTCAAATGTCATTAGAAACGGGAATAGTCCCCGAGGATTGGCGTACTGCGCATGTTGTTCCATTGTTTAAAAAGGGTTCTAAGAGTAAACCTAGCAATTATAGGCCTGTTAGTTTGACTTCAGTGGTGGGCAAATTAATGGAAAAGATACTTAGAGATAATATATATAAGCATCTGGATAAACAGGGTCTGATTAGGAACAGTCAACATGGAATTGTGCCTGGAAGGTCATGTTTGACTAATCTTCTTGAATTTTTTGAAGAGGTTACTAGGGAAATTGACGAGGGTAAAGCAGTGGATGTTGTCTATATGGACTTTAGTAAGGCCTTTGACAAGGTTCCTCATGGAAGGTTGGTTAAGAAGGTTCAACTGTTGGGTATAAATGCAGGAATAGCAAGATGGATTCAACAGTGACTGAATGGGAGAAGCCAGAGGGTAATGGTGGATGGCTGTTTGTCGGGTTGGAGGCAGGTGACTAGTGGGGTGCCTCAGGGATCTGTGTTGGGTCCTTTGTTGTTTGTCATGTACATCAATGATCTGGATGAAGGGGTGGTAAATTGGATTAGTAAGTATGCAGATGATACCAAGATAGGGGGTGTTGTGGATAATGAAGAGGATTTCCAAAGTCTACAGAGTGATTTAGGCCATTTGGAAAAATGGGCTGAAAGATGGCAGATGGAGTTTAATGCTGATAAATGTGAGGTGCTACACCTTGGCAGGACAAATCAAAATAGGACGTACATGGTAAATGGTAGGGAATTGAAGAATACAGTTGAACAGAGGGATCTGGGAATAACCGTGCATAGTTCCTTGAAGGTGGAATCTCATATAGATAGGGTGGTAAAGAAAGCTTTTGGTATGCTAGCCTTTATAAATCAGAGCATTGAGTATAGAAGCTGGGATGTAATGTTAAAATTGTACAAGGCATTGGTGAGACCAAATCTGGAGTATGGTGTACAATTTTGGTCGCCCAATTATAGGAAGGATGTCAACAAAATAGAGAGAGTACAGAGGAGATTTACTAGAATGTTGCCTGGGTTTCAACAACTAAGTTACAGAGATAGGTTGAATAAGTTAGGTCTTTATTCTCTGGAGCGCAGAAGGTTAAGGGGGGACTTGATAGAGGTCTTTAAAATGATGAGAGGGATAGACAGAGTTGATGTGGACAAGCTTTTCCCTTTGAGAATAGGGAAGATTCAAACAAGAGGACATGACTTCAGAATTAAGGGACAGAAGTTTAGGGGTAACATGAGGGGGAACTTCTTTACTCAGAGAGTGGTAGCGGTGTGGAATGAGCTTCCAGTGGAAGTGGTGGCGGCAGGTTCGTTGGTATCATTTAAAAATAAATTGGATAGGCATATGGATGAGAAGGGAATGGAGGGTTATGGTATGAGTGCAGGCAGGTGGGACTAAGGGAAAAAAGTTGTTCGGCACGGACTTGTAGGGCCGAGATGGCCTGTTTCCGTGCTGTAATTGTTATATGGTTATATGGTTAATGTGCACTTTAACCACATGTGATTTTTTCTATTACAAATCTCAAATTGTGGAGTACAGACACAAATAAATAAATGATGAGTCTTTGTCCCAAACATTATGGAGGGCACAATGTGTAAGATAGAACTACAGATGCTGGTTATAAATCGAAGATAGACACAAAATGCTGGAGAAACTCAGCGGGACAGGCAGCATTTCTGGAGAGAAGGAATGGCCGACGTTTCGGGTCGAGACCCTTCTTCAGACTGATATCGGGGGAGGGTGCGGAACAAAGATAGAATGTAGTCGGAGACAGTATGACTGGTGGGAGAACTGGGAAGGGGGAGGGGATGGAGAGAGAAAGCAAGGGCTATCTGAGGTTAGAGAAGTCAACGTTCATACCGCTGGGGTGTAAACTACCCAAGCGAAATATGAGGTGCTGTTCCTCCAATTTGCGCTGGGCTCTACTCTGACAATGGAGGAAGCCCAGTACAGAAAGGTCAGATTCGGAATGGGAGGAGGAGTGAAGTGCTGAGCAACCGGGAGATCAGGTAGGTTACGACGGACTGAGCGGAGGGCACTGTAGGTTTAATGACAGAAACCAAATCACTCCATACTGACATAAAAATAGGATCTTGTAAAACAATTATGACTTCCCAGACAGAGGTTAAGGTGCCTTTGTTTAAGTCACTGCCATGATTATTTAATTTAAAAAAATGCTGGTCTGACTCCATAATAGCAATGTGTGAACCATAAACAGCTGTAGCAGAGCAGTGTTACACAGGATGCATGCAGCTGTCAGGATTATAATGAACACATTATTGGATTCTTGAAGCTGCACTTCAATGGATTACAGATCAATGAGTGGGCTTACAATGCAATGTGTTAGTAGATGATCATACTCCTCAACTTTGACATTCAAAGAAGCATAAATAGAGGGTATATGAAGACGGATAAACATTTTCCAGCAAAAGTGAATGAGGGCAAAGATAAGGATAATTCACAGATATTGTTGAAATAATGTTGCAGTTGCAGGAGACACATGCCCGGCTCTCATTCACAAGACCTTCCCTTAAATAACTACTTAATCCATAGACAGTTCCCTCTGCACGTGCATAATGTGAAAGAGGCACAATATTGCTCTCAGTATTAAATCACTTGGCCACCACTCCATTCCCTTCTATCACCTTATTCTGTCATCTAAAGGGAATCTTTCTGTTCAATCAATATCAAATCATTCAGTAATTCCCTTCTATTTACTGGTTAGGTGCCAGTGATTGTTGTGCTTGCTCTAGGATAGTTGCACTCTGCCTCTCAGGATAGTAAGCAAGTTGTTTGACATTTTCATTTCCATTCTTTCTCCTACCAAAGGTGGTTTTGTGCCTCTCAGGGGTGATCTGTGGTGATGCTGAACATGTGGGTAGTGACTGTAATCGCTTTCCCTGCTGCGCACATGTTGATTCATTGACTATCATTTGATGAGAGCCATTTTCTGTGCCTTCTATCTGAAATAAGAACACAAGCCCTTATCTCAAAAGCCCTTGCTTTCCCAGTATGTGCACAATTCTGCCATGAATTCCTGTGCAAATAACTTACCTCCATCTGGCTTCCAGTGTGTTGATAATCAACAATGGAGATTCAAATCTACAGCCTGGATTTTGGCAGTCTGCAAGTTTGTGAATAACACACAAACGGGGTGAACAAAGCCACCAAAGTACCAACGGTTAAGCCAGTGTTGTTGCAAGCTCTTGCTTAACTGCAGGCCTGGTTAATAATCATTTAAGGCAGCGTTTCTCAACCTTTTTACCCTTGCAGAACCCTTGAAATAATTTTCATGTCTCAGCCAACCCCTGAGTTGGGGATTGCCAGGCCTGCCGTCATTTTGAGGTCGTCAGCCTCGCCAGCACAGTTGGGGGAGGATTGCCGGGCCGGGATCGCCATTTTAACATCCAGCATCGTGTATAGGTGAGTGCTACTGGGGGAATATTGGTGGAGTGGGACCCAACGGGTCCACGCTTGGTCTAGTTTATCACTATTTCTCTCAGAACCCCTAGCAACCTCTCGCGGAACCCTAGCGTTCCGGGGAACCCCAGTTGAGAAACGATGATTTAAGGCAATGGAATACTGACCCTTTCTGTAGCTGGCATCAGACCTTAACATGATGGAAATATGCTGGAATTCTAATAACTGGAGAAAATATGGTAACCCAGTTAGTATACTCTTGTTACTCTGAAGAAGGGTTTCGGCCCGAAACGTTGCCTATTTCCTTCGCTCCGTAGATGCTGCTGCACCCGCTGAGTTTCTCCAGCATTTTTGTGTATCTTCTCTTTTTAAATGATGGCTTGGAAACGTCCAACTTTCCATAGACAATAGACAATGGACAATAGGTGCCGGAGTAGGCCATTCGGCCCTTCGAGCCAGCACCGCCATTCAATGTGATCATGAGATCATTCACCCCTCTGCAGAAAACATCAGTTAGACGGTTCAAAGCCCAAGTCCAAAACATCTATATCCTATGGTCAGCAGATGATCCATCAATACCTTATCCACTCCTTTACCAACAATTTCCACTATACTAACATCACTAATCTCCACCCTGTCTCAGTCAATCTGCCACCATGCCCTTCACCTTCCTTCTCCATAACCACATCTCCCAGAGATCCCCGTGCTTTCTCAAAGCTGGCCTCTCTTTTCCTCTTCTCTAAAATCTACCTTTGAATCAAGCTTCAGTCACCTGCTCCAACATGTTCAAGTTCACATTTATTGTCACATGCACCAGTTAAGGTACAGTAATATTTGAGTTACCTTACAGCATACCAAGTAAAAAGAACATAATACACACATAAGATAAAGTTTAACATAAACATCCACCACAGTGGAATCAACATTCCTCACTGTGATGAAAGGCAATAAAGTTCAGTCAGCTTCCTCTTTGTTCACTGTGGTCGGGGCCTTGAATCCTCTGCAATTGCCGTTACCAACGCTCCAATGCCCAGGCCCTCTCGTCATTATGATCGAAACTCCGGCATCGAGACGGATTGGAACACTCCGTGACATGGAGCTCCCAAGTCGGCCACTTCGTACCGGAGACCGCGGGCTTCACGGTGTTAAAATCCACAGGCCCCGCGGTCGGAGTTCTTCTTCTGGCGATCCTCGGCAAAGGATCCTCGGCTCCGCGATGGTAAGTCCTCGCCGTGCCCACGGCTTCAAGCTCCGGGCGGATCTCCAGGAAAGGCCGCACCAATCCAAGTTGTTAGCCCGCAGGGAGGGCGGAGATGCGAAATGGAGAAAATCGCATCTCCATCGAGGTAAGTGACTGAATAAAAGTTTCCCCCTATTCCCCCCCCCCCTCCCCACATAAACTAACCAAGAAACATTGAAACATACATTTAAGACATACTTAAAATAATTAAAACAGAGCAGGGACGCGACAGACTATTGATAAGGCGGCCATTACGAGCGCCACCCGGTGGTCATATATAGATGGGTATTAATTGGTATTTAAAAAAACTTTGTAAGTGCATGTTTTTGTTGCTTGATTTTGATAATACTATTACTGTAGCCCATAGGCAAACAGACATAGACGGCCTTGAAGGCATATAAATCTGAACTTATTAAAACAGTAGAGAATACTGTAACATCTCTTTTATTGAGGAGAGTGATAGACTTAGAACAGATAATATCTTACTCACATTTAATTAAGTCTAACATAACGTAAGGTTTTAGAGGTAGCAAAACTGATTTAAGATTTGACCCTCTATTTGAATGACAAAGTTGAACTGCACACTTAATGTTTCACCACGTTCTGTAGATCTTGCAAGTTTCATGGCAATGTATATTGCAATGCTTCTGAGATAGCACGTGGAAAAGGCAGAGTTGGTGACACATTTCAAAGGCAAGACAACTAAAAGTGACATGACAGGATCACCGTGAAAAGTGCTGCTACAGCGGATCTACATTAATTAACAATGTTGAGTTGACTATGTGTGGGAATGTGGTTCATGAGTTGGAATGACTGAATGTTACAGACCACACGTTTGAGATTCTTTGGATGAGGACACTCAGCCCAACACTTATAGGAGCAAGTATTTGAACCTTTGTATTTTTGTAGTTCAGGACTCGGTAATGTCATTCCAAGTCTGCTCATGTTTTACAAACCTCCACTTTTACAAACCAATCGCCCCCAAGAGCAAAGGGCAGACTACGTTGTCTCACCACTTGGAAAATAGCACTAGCATCACCCAATAATAACTGGAGTAAACAGGATTTGATGTATTTGAATGTGGAGAACAGGGATTAGAATCTGTTGTTAGTGAAGAGAGAAGCGGAGCTTGGCGACTTCTCAAGATCTCTACTAATTATTTTCATGTACCTTTTCCTGTACAGCATATTATGACACGTGGTACATCCAACAGTTAAACTTAACAAGCTAAATCAAGCTGAGTAACGGCTGGTGGTTACATTGGAAACCAGTAGCGATTAGCCAGCTGTTCAGAAGCACTTCTCACACTCCTGCAACCACTCGGTCTAATCAGTGACCTCGTGCAAAATGCTAAGTGGAGAGAAGAGATTGAGCTACGTTAATGATTTTAATTATTTGTTTGAATGTATGTAAGGTATATTTCATCTTTTTATATTGTTTAAAGGTAATTAATGTATACATTTTTGATTATTTAAATCTATTCAGATAATCATTAAAATAAAACAATCAGAGACAATTAAAAGCAGTTCAGAGACTATTGACAGCAGCAAGCTCTCAAATTCCACTGGATATTCAGGGCCTGCACTGCTCCACAGGACGCCTCTCAGCAGTACGATCTCACCCTGATTGGCCTCTGCACCTGGGCAGACAAGCAGGCACTACACGTGATCAATGCAGGGAGCAGGTTGGGTGGTGAACAATCAGGCATGATTCATGTTGTATCTGTTATTAGATAAGAGGAAGCTACAATCTTCCACTAAGATATTACAAAGTCATGAAAGGAAACTTGATCAGGATTATAAAAGCAAAGCAACTCACAATTAGGTCAAATTAACATTGGATCCAATAAAAAGAGACAAAGTGCTGAACTAATTCAGCGGGTTGGATGGCATCTCTGGAGAACACGGATAAGAGATGTTTCAAGTTACAACCATTCTTCAGACACGAAACGTCACCAATCCATGCTCTCCACGGATGCTGCCTGACCTGTTGAGTTAATGCAGCACTTTGTGCCTTTTTTTGTAAACTAGCATCTGCAGTTCCTTGCTTCTACAATATTACATCCATGCATGTGTCTATTATCAAATTCAATTACAGCTAATTTAATATAGTTATTAAAACAATAAACATTAAGCTCTGTATTCTCAACATTACACTGCAGTTGGTTTCCCTCATTATTAAGATAATAAAATATCTAATTGTTCGTTTATCCAACATGTATTTGTGCAAAACAAAATTGATTTCCTGCTGCACAATTTGCAAAAAATGTGAATTGACATAAAATGACTTTGAAATAACATCAGATATCAAACCGCAAAAGTGCAATTACCATTGACGCACTTGTCCCTTGATATGCAAATTGAACAGTTGGCACGCCGAGATGATTGATGAAGAAATCACTGTTCCCTTCCACCTGAATTGAGTTGACCTTTCTTCCCGGACACCGTTCTTGATTTGTGCAGTTTAAAGAAAATCTCTGCAAAACAAGAAAGCAGAAGCAAAATGTGTTAGATTTAGATCGTAAAATCTATCAATGGTAATTCTAGTAAATTACACTAAAGCAGTGTGAGCACTAGCTAATTTTATGCTCACAATTCAAACGACACATCTTTCAAGGCCACAGATATATTATTTGATAAAATGCATGGCTGGTCGAGGAATATAGCTTTATGTCACGTGACGCTGAAAAGGCGACCAAAACTTGCCTGCTCTAACAATTGCAAATTCTGGGAATTTGCCAAGACTCCACAAAAAAATTGATAATTTTACACGAAAAACACTCTAATCCAGCGTACTTACGCGTAAGTACCTACCAATTAATTATGATACAATAGGGACTTCCTACTATGCATATATTTATGAGTAGGTAGACCAAGATGTCTTTTGATTAATGTTTCAGTAGCTTGAGGTGAGAGAGACTGTCCTTGACGTCAAAGCAGCATCTGGCCACGAGCACCAGCAAGAGGCCCTGGGAAAACCCAAGTCGAGGTGAAACATCTCTTGCAGAAAGGGAGATCAGCACAATATTGAAAGGTCAACAGCACTGCACCAGCATGTTATCTCAGTTCCTCTACACAGTGCCCTATGCTCAAACGTTGCCCCACATTGGCACAGCGGGCGGTGCTGCTACCTCAAACATTCAGCGATCCCGGTTCAATCCTGGCCTCTGGCACTGTTAATGTAGAATTTGTATGTTCTCCCTTTAACCAGGTAAGATTCCCCGCTCCCCACCACCCCCCCCAGCGTATTCCCATTTCTGTCCACATCCTAGAGATGGGCATGTTGGGAAGCTCATTTACTAATGTACATTGCTGCTTGAATGGGGGTGGATGGTCGAAACTGATGGAAGTTTGTGAGAATGTCTGGAGTATAAAACAGGAATAGTGTTGGATTAGTAGAAATGGGTGCTTGACAGCTGACGTGGTCTTGGTGGGCTAAAGAATCAGTTTCCATGCTGTGTAACTCTGTACCTCTATTTAGCTAATCACTAATGTATATTTTTCAACACAGATCTAAAAACAAGAAGTTTTAGTAATTAACTTGTTCTGGTCATTTTGACACAAAGTGCTGGACTAACTCGGAATATCCGACAGCAACTCTGGAGAACATGGATGGGTCACCTACTATCGACCATCCATATTCTCCAGGGATGGTGCTTGACCCGCTGAGTTACTCCAGCATTTTTTGTCTGAAGAAGGGTCTCGACCCGAAACGTCGCTTCCTCCTTTTCTCCATAGATGCTGTCTCACCTGCTGAGTTTCTCCAGCATTTTTTGTCTATGCTGAGTTACTCCAGTATTTTGTGTCCCTTTGTTTAAAAATGATCAAATTCATCCCTGCTTGTGCCTAACTATTATGTTGAGCTGTAACTGAAAATAACTTTTCTTTTCAATGCATTTCGAAATAAGCATACATTCATGATACAGAAATACAAGAAAATTGCAGCTGCTCTCCGGAATGTGTAGGGAGTGGATGTGAAAGTCGGATAACATAGAACTAGTGTGAACGGACGCTTGATGGTTGGAGTGGACTTGGTTGGCCAAAGGGCCGGTTTCCATGTTGTATCTCTTAACTAAATGTATTGTATTAGCTCCCAAATGTTGGAAAATTGTACACTACTGGTACAGAGCTGGACAACATTCACATCCAATGAGTAATACTAAAATATTGACATGGTCACCTATTTATTCCTGTATTTTGTAAAAAATCACATTAGGTGGCCTGCCGGTGGGGGTGGTTAGCTGTAGAGGCATCAAAATGGACCAATCGAGCAAGTCCCATCCATTTATTGATTTGTATACCTAGGGAACGATATACTGTACAGGAAACAAGAGAAACAACAGGAAAAGAGAGAAAGCAGCAGTTTTATCCCTTTTGCAATTCCTAAGGGCACACATTTACCCATTTCCTAATGTAGGCAACAAAGTAATTTCAATTGTAAAGTTGCTTTCAGCCCAATTAGACCCTGGCATTGGTAATCTGTTGCCCCCTCAATGTTAAATGGTGCTTACAATGTGGATTCCAAGAAGCTGAAAATACTTGACAATTCCATTTCATGAAAAGCCTGTATCATGACTGGAAGATATTTGATGCTAAACCATGTCTAATTATGAGTTCAATTGCAAACAGACTCAACAGAAGAATAAATAAGGCATCTGTAAGGTGCTTCTCTTCCATTATTCAAAGGATACATTTGAATTATTTACAATTAACAATACATTTATCAACATGGGTCAGTATCCAATGTTTAAAATAATTTGTAGAAGTAAGTCCTGCACTGTTCCAGTTGCAAATCACACTATTCCACGTAAAATGGCAACTGTACCAATCTTTTACACTGTTGAAAAATTTCACAATGTATCTGAAGAAATTCATCTCTCATAAATGTCACTGAATTTTCCATGTTCTTCTAGCTTGGATGTATTATGGGACTGTACTGCTCCATGTTCTTCTAGCTTGGATGTATTATGGGACTGTACTGCTCCATGTTCTTCTAGCTTGGATGTATTATGGGATTGTACTGCTAAAATTATACAATGCACACTAAGTGAAGGGAAAAGATGTTTAGTTAGAAATAATTTGGTGTCAAAAGAGACAAATCAATACAAGGCCATAACAAAATTGCAACACAAGGCTATTCCTGTTGTACTATAAGATCGGTTATGGATCATGCCAGTTGAAGTGGGCACAGGGAGTTTGCTGAGAGAGTTGGTCTGGCGGGGAGGTTGCATGGGGGAGCATAAACAATCACAACAAGATTTTGTGGATTGGGAAAATAATGAGGTGTGCGTTTGGTAGGATGGAAGGGTGGTGATGAAAATTGGTCAGGGGCAAAAGTAATATAAATAGCAATGGGGACACTGAGGAAATTTCTTAAAGTAGGACTAATCTCAATGCTACTGGCCATACGAAGGCAAGTCTGGGACTCTTCAGTTCAGATGTTGCCTGAAATAAAAACCAAATTCTGTCTATATCTCCAAATTCTGATTTTATTGCAGATTTCCATCATCTGCAGCTTTGTTCAGCTTTTTTATTAAAGTGCAAATGCATCTTGAAATCCTGTATATTGCAGTGTGGCACTAAGATTGGATAATTCCTCATTGATCACACCTCTGCAGTGGAAGAACATGCCAGCTGCACTAAAGTGCCTGGTTGGCTCCAATATCATATTCATGAGGATAAATTACTGTAATTAACTTGTGCCAATTCATTTAAGTGAAATGGCAGAGTAAAAAAACTGTCAATGAACAACCAATCACCATAGCCAACATTCCAATAATTTTCAAAATGCCTGTACTGTTTATTGTCCTTTCTCAACTGTGCCAAAGATGGATCTAAAAATAACATTTTAACTCATGGATTATTTTCCAAATGTCATACTGCACAGACAGCCCCTAATTGCTGAACTCATAATCTATTGCATATGGAATTGCAACTGTGTAATGACAATTTCATCTTTCCTTTTCAAAAGATCATCATGGATTATATAAACAAACAACCATTTATTGAAGGATGGGGTTACCAGTATTGTTGGCAACACATAAAAGATTTAACACAATTAAGTGGTGTCTCATGGATACTGTAAAATATGACATTTTGTTAAACCTTATAAAAGATTAAGATATGAACAATAGACGTGTTTAAAGTGCTTAAGGGATTTAAAAGAATGAAGGGAGAAAAACAATGTCCTCTGTTAAGAGAGTACCGCCTATGCCTTTAAGATTAGAAATGGGGTATTGAGAACTCCTAGGGAAAACATATGGAACTCATTCCACCAAAACAAGGGTGGCGGGTATACGGAACGAGCTGCCTGAGGAGGTAGTTGAGGCAGATACTATAACAACATTTAAAAGAGTTTTGGACAGGTACATAGATAGGAGAGGTTTAGATGGGTATGGGCCAAACGCGGGCAGGTAGGACAAATGTAGATGGGGCAACTTGGTCGGCATGGGCAAGTTGGGCCGAAGAACCTATTTCCATCTGTGTGACTCTACCACTCTAAAACACTTACAAGAAAATGTTAGAACTGCTTGACAAACATTTGTTGGCCATGGTAAAAAGCAGAGAACACTGGCAGGTAGATGTGGTTCAGATATAGATCAGCCATGATCAAATTTGAGAGCAGAATTAGAGATGAAACTAGCTTCTCAAACCTATGTCCCAATCATTTGTTACAAAAAAATTGTATTTCAACGTAGATACTAACAACCAGGTTGGTCAATTAAAACATAATTCATATTATTTTCCCACTGGAAATAATTCATTGGAATTTTCCTACTCTGCTCTAAAACATCACAATCTTAATAATGTAACAGTTTTTGATAGACCTTTTTCTGTCACATTTGCAAGGCATGCGAAAGAATCTTAAGTTCAAAATATTCACCAGGCACAACATAACATATCAAATTTCCCCTGGCTCTGCTTTCTGTTAGACTTAAGCTGTTGTATACCAAGGCTCAGATAAATAAAGCATAAATCACTGTCATCCAATCTGATTGATTGTCTGCCGTACAAACTCCGGTAGGAAACTACCCGCAAACAAAACAGAAATGAACACAGAAAAGACGCAGGAAATCTCCAATGAATAGTTGTCAACAGCTATGAACCAACCGATCCAATCAGTCATTTGTTTTTGATTTTCTTTGTTTCTTTCAAGACACTGGCAATTAAAACATCAGCAATTAAAATACCTCAGGTAATTAACTTCCAACAAGGTCCATTCCATTATAACTGGGGCCAAATCTCAGCCACACATGTATATTTCAACTTTACAGACACCTGGAATGACCTGATTCTGTTTGACCAAACCTATTCTAATTTGCAGGAACAAGGAACTGCTGATGCTGGTTTACAAAAGACAAAAATTGCTGAAGTAACTCAGCGGGTCAGGCAGCATCTCTGGAGAACATGGGTAGGTGTTGTTTCAGGTCAGGATTGAAGGGGTTTCCCGACTCGAAACGTCACCTATCCATGTTCTCCGGGAATGCTGCCTGGCCCATTGAGTTACTCCAGCACTTTGTGTCTTCCTTGCAAGATTTCTGCTCAGTTTCCACAGCTTTCTATGCTTTGGTGAAACTGCCTGCTATTTCTTGAATTCTAATCTCATCTCACTTAAAAGCTTGAGACAAGTACAGGTCTACAAATCTTTATTTGTGGTAAAATTCACACTTCATTGGAGCATAAATGAAGATTAGAATTTATTTATTTCAACATTGATGATGTTAAAAATAGCATTGAAATCCCATTGCCCAATTTTATTCATTTTTGCATTTTCCTCTTCTGACATATATTCAGATTGCACAAATTTTTGATTTAATTCCCTTTAGCCTGTAGTGGACAAGTCAGTGAAGGGTAACGTGAAAACGCTTGCAGCCAAATAAACTTAAAGATTTGAAGAATCCAACTCCCCCCCCCCCCCCCCCCCCCCCCCCCCACCCCACCCTGCTTCTTTTGCCAAGCACACAAATTTATCCAAACTTTATATAAAACTGTTTTGAGATGTTCCTCCTAAGATGAGCAAAAACGTTTTCACCCAGAGAGTTGTGAATCTGTGGAATTATCTGCCACAGAAGGCAGTGGAGGCTAATTCACAGGATGTTTTCAAGAGAGAGTTAGATTTAGCTCTTAGGGCTAACGGAATCAAAGGATAAAAGCAGGAACGGGGTACTGATATTGGATGGCTCGATTGGCCGAATGACCTACTCCTGCACCTATTTTCCATGTTTCTATGTTTTAATTTCCTAATTTTCAGTGGCACAGGGCAAAGCTGGTAGAGTTGCTGCCTTGCAGCACCAGAAATCCAGGTTCAATCCTGACCTCGGGTGCTGTCAGTGTGGAGTCTGCATGTCCTCCCTGTGACCGAGTGAGTTCCCTCTAAGTTCTCCCACATCTCAAAAGTCATGTGGGTTTGTTGATTAGTTGGCATTTGTAAATTGCCCCAGTGCGTAGGGAGTGGATGAGACAGTCGATAGTCATAAATGATGGTCAGCATGGACTCAGTGGACTGAATGGTCTGTTTCCATGCTGTATCTATAAAACTAGAAAAACTAAAACCAAGGCATGAAGACGACCACTCAAGTTTGAAATCTGAAGAAGGGTCTCGACCTGAAACGTCGCCCATTCCTTCTCTCCAGAGATGCTGTCTCATCTGCTGAGTTATTCCAGCATTTTGTGTCTACCTTCGATTTAAACCAGCATCTGCATTTCTTTGTTGGGGAAGTCCAGGACAAGGGGTCACAGTTTAAGGATAAAGGGGAAATCCTTTAGGACCGAGATGAGAAAAACATTTTTCACACAGAGAGTGGTGAATCTCTGGAATTCTCTGCCACAGAAGGTAGTTGAGGGCTGTTCATTGGCTATATTTAAGAGGGAGTGAGATGTGGCCCTTGTGGCTTAAGGGATCAGGGGGTATGGAGAGAAGGCAGGTACAGGATACTGAATTGGATGATCAGCCATGATCATATTGAATGGCGGTGCAGGCTCGAAGGGCTGAATGGCCTACTCCTGCACCTATTTTCTATGTTTCTATGTTTCTTACACCACTCAAGATGTGCCAGATTCTAGTATGTTCCCTGTATCACCTGCCTCCACATCTTTGAATGTTTCAGGTATCGACCAGTGATGTTTAACAAAGTTCAATAGGCTGTTCTTGCTTCCCAGTGAGCAGTCGAACTCCTGGCCCAAAATAAACTCTATTCAACATAAAAAAATATCTATATAATTAAAAGTCTCATCTTGACCACTTCCTGTTTGCACTGTGCTTTGATTTTAGAAAAAAACGCTGCGGTTTTATGGCCATCGAGGGTTTTTCCTATCAATGAAAAATAAAATACTTATTATTGTTTAAAAAATCTTGAGATTCTCTCTCCTGTCAATCACCGCCATGAAGGCCACGCCCCTTCCGGTGGGAGGGGGGAAGGACAATAAAACCCGGAAGTGTGAGCCTGGCTCAGTCTGTGATGGTGAGGGAGAGGTCACGATTCTCTGTCTGAGCTGGGAAACTACAGAACACTGTGAGTATGCAATGTACTTGAATAAATGATTTGTTAGCCCTTAATGAAAATATAATGAGTCGTTTGGCCTGCCCTGTGCTTGAAACTGCAATGGCAATGGAAATGAAGTGAAAATGCAATCAGCTGTTTGGCTTGAGCCTGCCATGTGCTTGAAACTGCAATGGCAATGGAACTGAAATGAAAATGCAATCAGTTGTCTGACTTGAGCCTGCCCTGTGCTTGAAAGTGCAATGGCAATGGAAATGAAGTGAAAATGCAATCAGCTGTTTGGCTTGAGCCTGCCCTGTGCTTGAAAGTGCAATGGCAATGGAAATTAAGTGAAAACTCAGGCCAGCCCACCAGCCTGAGTGACTGAGCTGCCAGCCCACCAGGCCTGAGTGACTGAGCTGCCAGCCCACCAGGCCTGAGTGACTGAGCTGCTAGCCCTCTGGAAACCAGTCCCTTTGGCCCACAACACCTTTACTAGCGCTCCTGTAGTGATCTCCCTTCCTTTGTTTGATGGGTGCCCCCACAGGTCTCAGCCCCTCAATGTCCAGCAGCAGAAGGCCCTCCCCAAACTGCCACATCTAAACACTGTCAAAGCCATTGGGAGGAATTTAATCTTTACTAAATATGACTGAATTGATCACAATCCATTTAAGTTAGTGGTAAAAAGCTGAACAGTTTTAAATCTTGAATTATTCCTTATTCCATTAATTTTCCTCCAGATGTTAAGTTAAAATTTCCCCACTATATCCTCAAATGATTTTACATTGAGGAGTTGTGATTTGATTCCTTAATGGTCTAATCAGTGGAGTCTAGCACTTTGCATTAGCCTCTGAATTGTTCAGTTAGATTATTACTATGTTTCACACTCCTATGAATAATCGCACAGGCCATGTCACGCAGCAAGTGGAATGCAAATCAGTCTTTTTTCACAGTATGAAGCTAGAAAGATTGATCTAGATCAAAGATTGGTCTGACAAATATGAATTGAAGAGGGATTTGGAGGGGGGGAGGAGGTTGTATCAAATCACATTTGGCCATCTTATGATTGCTTAAAAGAAAAATCTACTGTGTAAAAGCACACAGCAGATAATTGTGGAGATGTCATTGGGCAATTCCGGAGTCAGTCGGTTGAATGAGGCATATATATTCCAATATTGTCAAAGCAAGGAATTCCTGTGGAGTGCATCTGTTAACATTTTATACAAGGCAACTAGGAGCTGTTACTTTACATTTAAGTGTGCACCTGCTGAGATTTCCTGTTCTATAACTAATAATAAGTCAACACGACAAGCTTAAAAACCTATCAGCTCCAGACAACATTGAAAAATAGAGTGGCAAGTCGCACTCCTCCCAAAGATTTCCTCAGCACTTTCAGGGCATCAGTGCGACGTGACTGACTACAGGACTCTGCAGCTGGGACTGCCGCTGTTTTAAACAGTCATGTTGAAACATTGATTGATTTTTATTGGCCCAACACTATACTCTAGCGGGTTTTTCCATACATACATTTACTATCATCATGCAACAGTGATTTATTTGATGTTTAACTGCTGTGCATTATATATTCTTTTTGACCTTTTTATGCTTTCAACACATCATAATTCTTCCTACTTCTCCTCTCATGGTCTATTGCAATATGTTCCAACAGTTCTGCCTCCACTTCAATGCCATTGTGTTCCCTGCCTTTCCCCCCCCATCTAATGGCAGCCTAAAACCAATGCCCAGCACATCAATGCTGCCTATTTTAACCTTACCTCCTCACCAATTTAGACCAATCCTCACAGTTCAACCATGCAGCAAACGTTTACTACGCAATAAACCATTGAAAGGAAGTGCAAGATTGATCACAAAAGGGTTATTGACATTCCCATACACAGGGCACAGAATGTGAAAGAGTCCGAAGAAGGGTCTTGACCCAAAATATCAACCATTCCTTCCCTCCAGAGATTCTGCCTGTCCCGCTGAGTTACTCCAGCATTTTGTTTTACTTTTGGGGTAAACCAACATCTGCAGTTCCTTCCTGCACAGAATGTGAAACTGATTTTTGGTATTTCCCTGGGTAATAATGGATGGGATTTATATAGCTCCTTTCTAATACTCAAGGCGCTTTACATCGCATTATTCATTCACTCCTCAGTCACACTCGGTGGTGGTAAGCTACTTCTGTAGCCACAGCTGCCCTGGGGCAGACTGACGGAAGCGTGGCTGCCAATCTGCGCCTACGGCCCCTCCGACCACCACCAATCACTCACACACATTCACACACATTCACACACAGGCAAAGGTGGGTGAAGTGTCTTGCCCTAAGGGATACTACAGGTAGCAATGACATGGGTGTTGCCCAGTGAAGCTCCATAACCACCAAGGCATCAACTGTCAATGTTACAAAGTCCAGTTCAGTTTAGTTTATTGTCACATGTACCGAGGTATAGCGAAAACTCAATAGTCAGAGAATTACCATGTCAAGACGTCGTACTGTTAAGTTTTACATCAAAGTTTTGCATAGCACAGGCCCTTCAGCCCACGAAATCCATGCCAAATACAACGCCAAGTTAAACGAATCCCCTCAGCCTGCACGTGATCCATATCCCTCCACATCTATGTGCCTATTGAAAAGCTTCTTAAAGGCCACTCTCATATCTGCTTCCAACGCCACTGTGTTCCAGGCACCCACCACTCTCTATGGAAACAACTTGCCCAACACATCTCCATTAAACTTTGTGGCTTTCATCTTGAACATATTCCCTCTAGTTTTTGACATTTCCATCCTTGGAAAAAGGTTCTGACTATCTCTGTCATAGAGTCAAACAGCACTGAAACAGGGCCTGTCTAAGCTACTCCAATTTCCCCACGTTTGGGCTATATCTCTCTAAACCATTCCTATCCATGTATTTGTCCAAGGGTCTTTTAAATGTTATTATTGTACCTTCCTAAACTAATTCCATACACCCACCAACCTCTGAATGAACAAGTTGCTCCACAGGTTCCTATTAAATCCTGCCCCTCTCACCTCAAACCTATATCTTCTGGTTCTTGATTCCCCTCCTCTAGGTAAAAAGACTGTGCATTCATCTTATCTACCCCCGTCCTGATTTTATACACCTCTATAAGATCACCCCTCAGCCTCCTGTGCTCCAAGGAATAAAGTCCTTGACTAACCAAACCTTCTACACTCTTTTTAGTTTAATGACATCCTTCCTATAGTGGGGTGACCAAAACCGAAAACAATACTCCAAACGTGGCCTTCCCAACTTCATGTACATCCGTAACATAGTGTCCCAACTTCTATAATCAGTACCCTGATTGGTGAAAGCCAATGTACCAAAAGCCTTCTTTACCACCCGGTTGGCCTGTGATGCCACTTTTGGGGGACTATGCATCTGTACTCAGAGATCCTTCTGCTCTACAACACTGCACAGGGACCTGCCATTCACTGTGAAGCCCCACACCCTGGTTTTATTTCCACAAATGTAACGCCTCACACTTATCTACATTGAACACCATTAGCCATTCCTCAGCATACCTGATCAAAATCCATGAGGATAACCATCGTCATCATTTACATTCCCACCTACTTTAGTGTCATCTGCAAATTGGTACTCATGCCTGGTACATTCTCATCCAAATTGTTAATATAAAGCACAAACAGCAATGGATCTGACCCATTGATCCAGCACTGATCCCTGAGGCACACCACTAGTCACAGGCCTCCAGTCTGAATTGTACAGACAATTTATATAAGTAACAATACAATGGTTTAGTCAAATGCAACTTTCTACTAATTCTCTAAACAGGAACTAAACTGAATTTGCTTTAAGAACACAAGAGGATTGCTGAGAAGCAGGAAAAAATCCTTTGTGGGTTTTCTGTTATAAAAAAAGTGGTTATGATTTTGCTTCTGTTGTTACACAGAGGATATCTTCCCTTGGCTCGCTTACTTATTCCAGATAATCCACTGAAGAATAAAGGAACTGCTGCATTTACAATTTCTGAGTCTCCTCGCTGGATTTCTGTGACAGCTCAGCAGGTTTAGGCAGTGAAAGACCTAAGCTGCATAGAGATTGAAACGTCCCAGGCTCAATCCATAGAGTTGGATGAATTAAGCTTAGGTGAATGTAGGACTCGAAGTCCCTCAAGTAGAGAAAAATTAATAGTCATGGTTCATGCTATTGATTGCCATACACTGACCTTTACTGAAAATGTACCTGAAGAGAAAATCCCACTTGGTTCTGATGTCTCACATGATTGAGTATCTTGCTAACATCACTGTGAATGGGCAGACATTAATAATGGACATTAACGAAATGTCCTCGTTCTTCAGGGAACGGGGATTCCCCTCCGCCACCATAGATGAGGCTTCGCACCAGGGTCTCATCCATACCCCGCAACACTGCTCTCTCTCTCCCCATCCCCGCACTCGCACCAAGGGCAGAGTCCCCCTAGTCCTCACCTTTCACCCCACCAGCCGGCAAATACAATAAATAATCCTCCGCCATTTCCGCCACCTCCAACGTGACCCCACCACTCGCCACATCTTCCCATCTCCCCCTATGTCTGCCTTCCGCAAAGACTGCTCCCTCTGCAACTCCCTTGTCAATTCTTCCCTTCCCTCCCGTACCACCCCCTCCCCGGGCACTTTCCGTTGCAACCGCAAGAAATGCAACACCTGTCCCTTCGCCTCCCCCCTCGACTCCATTCAAGGACCCAAGCAGTCGTTCCAGGTGCGACAAAGGTTCACCTGTATCTCCTCCAACCTCATCTACTGCATCCGCTGCTCTAGATGTCAGCTGATTTACATCGGCGAGACTAAGCGGAGGTTGGGCTATCGTTTCGCCGAACACCTCCGCTCAGTCCGCAATAACCTACCTGAACTCCCGGTGGCTCAGCACTTCAACTCCCCCTCCCATTCCCAATCCGACCTCTCTGTCCTGGGTCTCCTCCATTGCCAGAGTGAGCAACACCGGAAATTGGAGGAACAGCACCTCATATTCCGCCTGGGTTGCTTGCGTCCGAGTGGCATGAACATTGAATTCTCCCAATTTTGCTAGCCCTTGCTGTCTCCTCCCCTTCCTTAACCCTCGAGCTGTCTCCTCCCATCCCCCCGCCCTCGGGCTCCTCCTCCTCCCTTTTTCCTTCCTTCTCCCCCCCACCCCCCATCAGTCTGAAGAAGGGTTTCGGCCCGAAACGTCGCCTATTTCCTTCGCTCCTTAGATGCTGCTGCACCCGCTGAGTTTCTCCAGCATTTTTGTGTACCTATTAATAATGGCTACTTGGGAGATGCATGTAGTTGGCACTGAAATGTGGGAAGGTACATTTTCAAGAGTGCTGTGGAGAGGAACTTAGGAAACTACCTCTTTCTGTAAAGCGATCAAGATTCAACAAAGCCAAACGTAGCCTCAATATACCTCCTGATGACATTTTAGATTTCCTACTTGATGGTGAATATTTATTGAATTTAATTTTCTGCTCAAAACAATATTTTCCTTTGCTGCCTTATTGCAGTATTTTAAAGAAAAACAGTTATTTCATGTCTCCATAAAACCTGTGCACCTGCATCCATACCTTACCCTAAATACTTCATCTGCTGCCGATGAAGGACATTATCCACACAGAGAAAATAAATGGTGGATGCTTACCATGGCAGCATGGCTTTGCTCTAATCATGACGTAATACTTTTCAACCCTATTTCATTGTTCAATATAACCATTCAGTTCTCTGTTAGTCATTTACCACCACTAATTAGATCTGTGCAGAAGTTGCAGATGCTGCAAAATTGAAACAAAAATAGAAAATATTGTAACTACTCAACAGGTCTGGCAGCATCTGTGGAAAGAGATGCAAGTTCAAGTCGACGACCCCTCATTAACGTGAGTAGTTAACTCTGTATCTCTATTCACAGATGATGCCTCTTGCTGATCATATCCAGAAGTTCCTCTAATTATTTAGTTTAATGTATGGTTGTGTTTCTCTCATTCATTACACCTGCCAATTTTTATTGTGCATCTCAAAAAACCAACGAGTTGCCTGAGGAGGTAGTTGAGGCAGGTACTATAACACCATTTGAAAGACATTTGGACAGGTACATGGATAGGAAATGTTTAGAGGGACATGGGCCAAATAGGGGCAGGTGAGACTAGTGTAGATGGGCATCCTGGTCGGCATGGGCAAGTTGGGCCAAAGGGCCTGTTTCCATGCTGTATAACTATGTAAAGTGTCATTTGATTCATGTTCTAAACAGCAGAAATCAGAAATTATGAATGATGTGAATGAATAAAGCCACTGTCAGTAATATGGTTGCCTCTCTTGAGTATACAGCCATCTCTGTCAGTTGCTGCTGCCTCTGTTCCATCGACCTTGGCTTCCTTATACTGATGGAAGTTGTCACTGAAATTGGCGATTTGGGCAAAAAGGCAGTGCGTAATATGCTGAAAACTCAAAGTGATTGCAATGATAAGGAAAACATTGTTGGCTGGTTTATTTAAATTGAAATGCTTTGTGATTATAGATTTAAAATATTGATTCATTCGTATAATTACAGAGGGCATTCTGGCGATTTCAGAAAACCTAAAATCACCCAAATTTAACAACAGCAAAATTACAACTTTATGCCTGTCTGAGAAATCTGGGCTTTAATATGAAAAGTTGCAAAATTAATGTAAACCTGTCAAATAGCAATGAGAAAGAAAGAAAAAAAACGTATACCCTACCACGAATATGTGATTCTTACTATAATGGCATTAGGTTTCATCTTTCATTTCAATTTAAAATTAAAATGTTAGAGTAGAAGTTATTCATATCAATGAGATAATGTAATATAGAACAGAAAACATGACGAGCAATGTTAGCCACTATTCATAATGATCTTTGGTTATTAAAGATACCGAAAGTAGTTTAGAGCAATCAGCTTGTTATGAGGTAGCAATAAATATTGGAGCAGCAATGGAACTCGCCAGAGCAACCAGTTTTATGAAAATAGAAAACAGTTGTTTCTATTTACCTTTCAATAAGCCAATGCCTTCAACAACAGAATGCAGAATTTGTTGTTTCAGACCAATCATCATCAATAGAGAAGATTGTATGCAATTGTACATAAGCCTTCCATTTATGGCGGTTATAAGTTTAGTTGTAAATAGAACAGTGCAGCAAAAGAACAGGCCATTCGGCCCACAACATCTGTGCCGAACATAATGTCATGACCAATTCTTATCTGCATGCACATATTTCATAACCCTCCATTCACTGCATATCCACGAGCCTTTCCGAAAAGTCTCTTAAATGTGCCTGCCTCCACATCCATCCCTGGTAGTGGGTCCCAGGGACTCATCACCCTTTCTGTTAAAAAACTTGCCCCGCACTTCTTCTTTTAAACGTGCCCCTCTCACAAACCTATACCCTCTTGTATTTGATTTTTCCATCCTGGGAAAAAGGTTCGGATTGTCTACTCTACCTATGCCTCCCATAATGTTACATACTTCTTTCAGGTCTCCCTGCAACCTCTGGCGTTCCGGAGAAAACAATCCAAGTCTGTCCAAGAAATAGAGGAAAGAATCAGTTGTTTCATTGATGGAGTGTATGAATGACACTGACTGTTTGACAATCATTCAACTTGGTAAAACAGCTCACATAATATTTAAAATGAAAGGTATCTTTTAATAAGATTCATCAATTTTCAGCCAAAACTATAATAAATCGTATGAACACATAAGTAAAATCTTCCTTCATCAAGCACACATTTTTTTTAATGGACAAGGGGAAAAATAGTAATTAAATTCCATGATTTTGGATGATGATTCTGTGATTTAGGAAATTAATTTGAACAGAAGCTTGACCTTTGCTTTAGAAAACAGCACAATTTCAAGATCAATTCTAACCCAGATTGCTGATTATGTCTGAGTCCAAAACACTGTTGCATTAAGTTTAAATTAAATCATGACTTTCATCACCGGCCATCGTCATTTAATATTGGATGAACTGTACGTCAGTACATCTTTCATTTTTATTTAAGCCTGTCAATATTCCCCAAAGTATTTGCTTTATTGCAGCTGGTGACTCACATCAAGGTATAGTTTCATGGGAGCATATTTTCCCACTTGTACCAGTCCCAGGTGACTAATCTTCACGAGTGAGTGAGAAGCCAGTTTAGCCTGCTCTGTCACTCAGACACTCGGGACATAAGGAACCTCTATTTGAATGTGAGCCTTACTTAATTAACTTAGAGTGGAGCAAGCACTGTACACAACCAGTCTTCATCACTCAAGCCCCTATGTTATGCTCATGCTTGTGAATTATCATCCACTCATTTTAATGCTTCACCTACCCTCCCACCTCTAGGAGTATTCACCCCTTTTCCTCTTTTTTATGATGATTATTATATTTTTTATTTTACTTTGAGCCATGAAGGAAGATGCAATTAAGGTGCATAACACTGTAAGAATCCAAATAGGTTGAACAGGATGGATGCATTGCTGTCAGCAGAGAGATCGATAACGAGGGGACACGGATTTAGGATTATTGGAGGAAGGCTGAGAGGAATTGTACGGATATCTGACAGTCGGGAGAGGTCCAAAATTTGCTATCTGAAATGATGATGGCAATCCATCGTATTTAATTGATGGCAATCCATCGTATTTAATTAGTACCTGGATGAACTTTGATGAACTGTACCTACAAGGCTATACGCTGACGTAGGAACTGGGATTTTTCTCAATTATTCTTTTAATCAGACATAATAATAATAATAATAATAATAATAAATTTTATTTATGGGCGCCTTTCAAGAGTCTCAAGGACACCTTACAAAATTTTAGCAGGTAGAGGAAAAACATGTAAGGGGAATGAAATAAATAGTAGAGACATGACTAGTACACAAAGTAAAGACAGAATTCAATACTAAACACAATATGAGGCAATTAATGCACAGATGAAAAGGGAGGGGGACGTGGGGCTAAGGATAGGCAGAGGTGAAGAGATGGGTCTTGAGGCGGGACTGGAAGATGGTGAGGGACACGGAATTGCGGATCAGTTGGGGGAGGGAGTTCCAGAGCCTGGGAGCTGCCCTGGAGAAGGCTCTGTCCCCAAAACTGCGGAGGTTGGACTTGTGGATGGAGAGGAGACTGGCTGATGTGGATCTGAGGGACCGTGAGGGTTGGTAGGGGGAGAGGAGGTCAGTGAGATATGGGGGGGGCCAGATGGTGGAGGGCTTTGTAGGTGAGGATCAGGATTTTGTAGTTGATCCGGTGGGAGATGGGAAGCCAGTGAAGTTGCTTGAGGACTGGAGTGATGTGATGCCAGGATTTGGTGTGGGTGATGAGTCGGGCGGCTGCGTTCTGGACCAGTTGGAGTCGGTTGATGTAGGTGGAGCTGATGCCAAGGAGAAGTGAGTTGCAGTAGTCCAGTCGGGAGGAGATGAAGGCATGGATGAGTCTTTCAGCAGCGGGAGGTGTTAGAGAGGGTCTGAGTTTGGCGATGTTGCGGAGATGAAAGAAGGAGGTTTTAATGACATGGCGGATGTGAAGCTCAAGGGAGAGGGTGGAATCAAAGATCACGCCAAGGTTGCGGGCCTGGGGAGATGGGGAGACAGTGGTGCCGTCGATGGTGAGAGTGGGGTTATTGATTTTGCTGAGTGTGGCTTTGGAGCCTATGAGGAGGAATTCTGTCTTATCGCTGTTGAGTTTGAGGAAATTATGTTGCATCCAGGTTTTTATAGCTGACAAACAGGAGTTGATATGGGAGAGGGGGGGGGGGGGGGGGGGGGTGTGGGGGGATTTGGTGCCGAGGTAGATCTGGGTGTCATCAGCGTAACAGTGGAAGTCCAGGTTGAAGTGGCGGAGTATCTGACCAAGGGGGAGGATGTAGATGATGAGTACGGAGCCTTGGGGAACGCCTTGAGTGACTGTGGCTGTAGCAGAGGTGTGGTTGTGGAGAGAGATGAAGTGGGATCTGTTGGAAAGGTAGGAACGGAGCCAGCTGAGTGCAGAGCCTTCAATGCCGAGGTCTTTGAGTCTGGTGAGCAGGATGTTATGGTTCACTGTATAGAAGGCTGCGCTCAGATGGGATGTTGAGGGAACCAGTGTCAGCAGAGGTGAGGAGGTCGTTGAGGACTTTGAGGAGAGCAGTTTCTGTGCTATGGAGGGGGCGAAAGCCAGATTGGAGGGGCTCAAGTAGGTTATACGCAAGGAGGTGGGAATGAAGTTGCGACACAACGATACGCTCCAGGGTTTTTGAAAGAAAGGGGAGGTTTGAGATTGGGCGGAAGTTAATGAGAGAGGAGGGATCAAGACCAGATTTCTTTAAGATTGGTGTAACAGCAGCAGTTTTGAAAGCGGAGGGGACAATTCCTTGGGACAATGAGGAGTTGAAGAGATTAGTGAGGTAGGGGCAGAGAACGGGGAGGCAGGACTTCAGCAGGGGAGTGGGGAGAGGGTCGAGGGAGCAGGTAGTGGGTTTGGAAGAGCTGATGAGTTTGGAGATTTCAATAGGGGTGACCAGGTCAAACTGGGAGAGGAAGCAGTGTGGAGGAGGGGTAAGGAGGTCAGTGGAGATGTTGAAAGGAGGGGCCTTGGTAGGTGGTGGAGTAGATGCTGGGGAGTCGGGTACAGGGGATAAAGATTGATAGATGGTGCTGATTTTATCAGCGAAAACGTGGAGGAATGAGTTGCAGAGATCCGGAGTAAAGGTAGGGAGAGTGTTGGCTCGAGGCTTGAGGAGGTTGCCCACTGTGGAGAAGAGGGTTCTGTGGTTTAGGCAGGGATCGGTGAATATGGAGGAGAGGTAGGCAGATTTTGCAGCAATGAGGGCATCTTTGTAGTCAGTGAGGTGGAGTTTGTAAGCTTCAAGGTGGACTGTGAGAGATGATTTATTTGTGAGTCGTTCAAGTCGGCGACCAGTCTGTTTCAGTTTACGAAGTGCAGGTGTGTACCAGGGTGAAGATGTGTTGAAAGTTACGGTTCTTGTTTTGAGGGGGGCCATAGTGTTAAGGGAGGTAGACAAGGTGGAGTTGAGATGGTTTGTGAGATCATCAGGTGAGATGGGGGATGAGTCCAGGGGGAGAGTGGTGGAGAGCAGGTCAGAGAGATGGTGGGGATCAATGGATTTTAGATTACGGAAGGTGATTTCTCGGAGGAAGCGGGGGCGAGGTGTCGGAGAAGGGATGGTGAACCGTATAAGCTTATGATCAGAGAGGGGGAAGAGGCAAGGATGGAGGTCGAGTACCGGTTGATTTGTGGAGCAGACCAGGTCAAGGATGTGACCTTTGTCATGGGTGGGAAAGGTGACGTGCTGAGTGAGAGAAGTTGTCCAGTAAAAAGGCGAATTCAGATGCCAGCTTGCAGGTGGGGGAGTCCATGTGAATATTTAAGTCACCAAGTAGCAGCAGACGTGGGGAGAGGGATGAGGCAAGTGTGAGGAGTTCAGTGAAGTCAGATAGGAAGGAGGGGTTTGGTTTAGGTGGCCGGTAAATGAGGATGACTGTCATGGAGGAAAGGGCTTTGAAGGCGAGGAATTCAAATGATGCTACTGGGGGGAGGGTGAGTTCAGTGATACGAAAATTCTGGTTGAAAATAACAGCGAGGCCACCTCCATGGCGGGAGGGGCGGGGCTTGGAAATGTGATTAAATCCAGGTGGGGATGTTTGATTGAGGGAGAAGAAGACATCAACCCCCTATTTTGTGCCAAACATTTCTATTGTCCCTTTATTGTCATTAGGCATAGTTAGGCTATTATAATTATTTTCAAGTGTAAACTTCAGTAAATTGTTTTATTCTATGCATCTGCTTCAAAGAAGGGCAGAAACTAATTATGCCATTAGAAATATATATGTATATCTCTCTGTGCCTTTGGTAGCTGATTCCCTGCCATTAAATGGATCAGAAAGCATTCCCAGTGCCAGGGACAATTGTATCACAGCTTGTGTGGATTGGAGTAGCAGCAACTTCGCACTCCCCCCACGCGGAGTCTAGTAACACAGCACGCTGGAGAAAATACTCCCAAACTTCAATATTTGTACGGTAATCGGGAAGTAACTGACAGTTCTGTAGGAAAATGTTAACAGCTTCGTCTGTTGGTACAAAAATCTGGGCAAATGTTTCAGGTTCATGACCATTCATTAGAAAATTAATCAACCTGAAACATTAACTGATTCTGCTTCCATCAATGGCGTCTGGCCTTGCATGCATTTCCAAGAATATCTGTATTGATGCTAGATGTCCAAAATCTGCAGTATTTTGCTGTTGTTTCCATGTTTCCATATTATAAATATTAGTAATGTAGATTATCATGGTTTAAAGTATAATTACATTTTATTCTATATCCCTGTGAACATGACATGCTCTACTTCAATCAGGTTAGGGTAGTCATTACTTAACACGAATACGCTGAATTCCAGTAAAGCCGGAGTGCTTAGGACTTTTGTGTAAAACGCAATCGTTCTTTTCTTCTTTAGTCTTGAGAAATGGGGAACTGAAATATTTAAAATAATTGTTTTGTCTGCAAGGAAAAGATAAATATTCCATTTGACAAATGGATCACCATGGGATGACATTAGGCTTGAACTGGCTCTCGATTAAAGTACTTGAAGTTAACCTATCGATTTTGCAACCATTATCATCAACTACTTGTCCAAGCGTAACTCAGATGTACATACCAAGTCTTCGTACTTTTATAGAGTGCTGGGTGGGCAAGCTTTCTCAGTAAAGTTATTGACTTAGTCTTCCCGGCGCTAAAGATAACACACCATTTGTCAACTCGCTGTCCAATTCTGTCTATATCTGTCTGCAATGAAATGGTGATTAACCACTTAGTCGTAACCAGAACTTGGAACAGACTTGCTGAACGTGTGATCTACAGAGCAGCTCTTTTGAACTAATTTCAAAATCTGCTATTTATAATATGTCAGCACAGATTTCCGGCAAAATGTAAAATGCCATCTGACATCTTCTTAACACCCTTAATGGCACTAAATGGCTTCGTAGCTTTGAATCAGTTTATTTAACACCTTTTAGCACATTACTTTCACTGTAAATGTGAGAAGTCATAGAAAATTATTGACAAGATTAGACAAATTCCAAATTTTTATAGCAACATAGATTTTACTTTCTTCCTCTTCAACTGTAAGTAGTCCCCTATGTTAGCATCACCATATTCATCGGATTTATGACATAATAGTTAAGACCCTAAGATAGATTAGCTACTACAGTGCATGATCAGCTATAACCAAATTAGTGATCCACATAGTCTAGGTATTACTTTAATAATATCCCATTTTAATAACTCTTCTGACTAAACCTCAATTATGTTCAATGTAAAACTAAAAGAATAGCAAAGGATAGATATATCCCCAGTCTATTATATCCTTCATTGAAAGTAATCAAAACAATTGAATTATTTTAATTTTGTCTGTCTGTTCTTTAACACCACAGAAATTGGAAGTAAAATGATCTGTACTTTTTTTTTTAAATCCTTGCTCAATTGCCTAATTCAGCACTAAATCTTTTAATTGGAACAAGCAAGAAATGCAGGCTTGGAATGCAGTGGGTCCAACAAGTGACATCTGCTGGTATAATTAGAGCCAAGTAAATTAAATGGAATCCAGCCATTGCCCCCAATAGTCTTACCACCATCAATTTATTTGCAGTGACAGTTAATTTAAATTGATGCTGAGTAAAAAGACTGTGGTTTAATTGATTCCAAAAGACTTCAGCTATTGAAGTGAAAGTGGTGCATGCAATTTCCACTCCCCATTGCTTTCAGCATACAGCTGTGTGATCTTTAAACTGTCTGCAAGCTTTGCTCACAATTACAATTCATCGTACCCCAAAGCCAGGTGCTAACTTTTAAATTTATGCAGAGCAAAGGAAACTTCTTCATGTATGTTCATTCACTGCTGCAAATTATTAGGAAAAAAATGAAGGAATTTGCTGATTCAGCACAGAAATATTTACCCTTTTCTAAAATTCCTCCGGCAAAAGCTAATGTAAAGCAGGTGATGAATATTTAATAAAAAATATATATTTTACGTTACTAAATACTGTTGAGATACAATTCAAAGAATTTCCTTCAAAATTACGCTTTTTGTATAAAATGTGCATTATTGTGCTTGATCGAGGTTTGCATCGGACTGTTAGCCAAGAGTCAAAATAATTTAATTGTCATATTATGTAAGTGCTACAGAATAATTAAATTATTTCTTGCTGCAGTTTAACATGCCAATTAATGTAATAACCCACAATAAATATAACATAATCAGTAATATAATAAATTAATGATCAATAATACTAGGCCCGTGATGGTTGTAAGCTGCCCAAGCGAAATATTCTTGCATTTTTGTCCCTCTACTTTCTGTTGATCATTTGGGGGACTACACTACAATCCCAATGAGTTCATCATACCCTTCATATTTCTCAGCTCCACTTAAAATCATCACTAGATGATCCCTCCGTAATTTAATCTCATCATAGTTTCCTTGGTTACAAAGTGCAACTCCCCCTCCTCTCTTTCCTCCACCTCCCTACTGCCAGTAGCACCTGTATCATGAAGCATTAAGCTGCCAATCCTGTCCTTCCCTTAGCCATGTTTCTTGGAATATTAAGCCATGGCCTTAATATTCTAAGGTACCTATCCATTTCCTGCATTCACCTGCCTTACCTGCCAGGCTTCTAACATTGAAATAAATGCAATTTGATCCAACAATCTTTCCTCATTCTCAACCAGGCTCCTGCCTGTCATGTCCATACCACCTGTTGTTGTTGATCACGGTATCAACTTCCAGCTTCCACGATAGAATGTCATGGAAATATTTTGTGTGGAAGTGATTCCACCAGGTGGCGCCAGCAATGGCTGCCTCGCCAACAGTCTGTCTGTCCCTTCCTTCTCTGTTGTTTCTTTAGGATGTGTTAAATGTATATTTTTAGTGTTCTTTAGCTTGTTTTATGTGGGGGGTGGTAGAGGGGTTAGGGGAAACTTAGTTTTAATCTCTTACCTCGACGGAGATGCGATTTTTTTCCTGTATCGTATCTCCCATCTAAACTGCGGCCTAACATCGAGTAGCTGGAGGCCTCTGCTGGAGACCGACTTCGGGAGCTCCAGCCGTGGGAGCTTGCGGGACTTTAACATCGTGAGCTGGCGATCCCTTGGTCAGGGATCGATCTTTGAGCTCCGACTGTGGGAGCCTGCGGACTTTAACGGACTGAGAGACCAACTAGGGAGGTCCAGGAGCTTCAACCGCCCCCGACGCGGTGGGCTTCGAGCACCCCAACGCGGGGTTTTCGATCGTTCCGACGCAGGAGCTTCGATCGCCGACTGCAGGAGCTTCAACCGCCCCGACGCGGGATCTTGGATCGTTCCGACGCGGGAGCTTCGATTGCCCCGACGAATGGTTCGACTGCCCTGACCTCGAGATAAAAATGAGGGAAGAAGGTTGGACTTTATTGCCTTCCATCACAGTGAGGAATGTGGAATCTGCTGTGATGGATGTTTATATTAACATTTATGTAGTTGTGTGTCTTGTTGCTTTTTTTAGTATGGATGAATGGTAATACAAATATCACTGTACCTTAATTGGTACACGTGACAATAAAAGACCTTTGAAACCTTTATGTTCCATGATAGCATTTCAAGGACAATAAGTCTTTATGAAAAGGTGGAAATGATTGTTGTGTTAAAAAAATGATGGAATATAATTAAATATGTGCATTCAATAATGCTTTTTCCAAAACCCAATGAACCCTCCAAAATATTTTAGATAGACACAAAAAGCTAGAGTTATTCAGCGGGACAGGCAGCATCTCTGTAGAGAAGGAATGGGTGACGTTTCGGGTCGAGTACTCCAGCTTTTTGTGTCTTTCTTCGGTTTAAACCAGCATCTGCAGTTTCTTCCTACTCCAAAATATTGTCAGATACTGCTTTCTGAAGCCAAAATCAGTTTCCTACGGTCACAAGCCGAAACGTCAACCATTCCTTCTCTCCACTGAGTTACTCCAGCTTTTTATCTCTATCCTAGGATCAAATCACTTTACAGTCTAAGATATGTCAAATACTCTGTCTAAGATAAGAGTTGGTTCCACAAACCAGCTTTTATTTTGCAGTAATCCTATATTTTAACTTTTAAATATGCGCTTCAGTCAAAAGTTAAAGCTCTTAGGTAGGAAAATCCAAGCAAGTGCAGATGCTGGAAACCTGAACTTAATCTAGAAAATGTTGCATACATTCGGGTCAGTCAGCGTCTGTGGAAAAGAGAAACAGATAACATTTCAAGTCTGAGACCTTCGTTAGAACTGGAAAAGAGAGAAAACGTGTTCGGTTGAGGTTGCAGAAAAGGTGGATGAAGGATGGAAAGAACAAAGGGAATATCTCTCATTGGGCGACTGAATGGGTTTATGTGATAGTTGGTTGCCGAAAATAATAGGGACTTAGAGACTTAAACCAGCAGCAACAATGTGATAGGGGTGGGGGTGGTTTAAAGGATGTGCAGATTGTCATGGTTCCATCAATAATAACATCAATGTATCGTGGAATCAATAGACAATAGGTGCAGGAGCAGGCCATTCGGCCCTTCGAGCCAGCACCGCCATTCAATGTGATCATGGGTGATCATCCACAATCGGTACCCCGTTCCTGCCTTCTCCCCATATCCCCTGACTCCACTATCTTTAAGAGCTATATCTAACTCTCTCTTGAAAGCATCCAGAGAACCGGCCTCCACCCCCTTCTGAGGCAATGAATTCCGCAGACTCACAACTCTCTGTGTGAAAAAGCTCCTCCTCATCTCTGTTCTAAATGGCTTCCCCTTATTCTTAAACTGTGGCTCCTGGTTCTGGACTCCCCCAACATTGGGAACATGTTTCCTGCCTCCAGCGTGTCCAAATCTTATCTTTAATCATCTTGTTTCAATAAGGTCCGCTCTCATCCTTCTAAATTCCAGAGTATACAAGCCCAGCCATTCCATTCTATCAACATATGACAGTCCCGCCATCCCGGGAATTAACCTTGTGAACCTAGGCTGCACTACCATGAACACCAAGCAAAATGTCTACCAATGCATTCTATTCAAGTTAATTCTAAATGGGTTTTTTGAATTATTGCATAATTCACATTGCCGTAAAAAGATTTTTCTGTTATTTAAATCTAGTAAAACGACTGAACACCAGGCATTTTTTCAGACCAAAATGACAACCTCATATTGTGAGGAGTAAACTGTACAAGATTATAGGCATTCGTGAATTTGCGAGTATGCCTGTATTTTCACAGTTTCAGCTGAATCATTAAACACAACTGCAGTAATAACGTTTTAAAGATTTTTTAATCTCATTAAGTACTTTGCTAAATATTTGGTAAGTGGTTTAACATCAATGTTGCTGATGCATTCTGGTTAGCAAATTGTTTTGTATGCAATTCATCCCATATATTGCATTTCCCCCAATTTACAGACAATTGACAAAATGAGGGATTTCAATCTCTAAAAGGAATGGATAGATGCAACTTCTTGAAAAGAAATGATTCTTTCAAATAAATAAATGTCTTTAATTCCATCATAAATCATAATAATGACAAGAATATATTTTAAAAATCTATGACATTATTCATAATCTATGACATTGATCACACCGGGTTTTGACCCATCCGCACCCTCCATGCAAGAACAGCCCATCACCTGCATAAGTGGGGATGACAGACAGCTCTGCTTGCGACTGTGGACATCCAGACCAGACCATCCCACACATCGTGAATGACTGCCCACTGAGGCTTTTCCCTGGTGGTATCAAAGCCATGCACCCAGTAACTGATGCTGTCCTGATATGGATGTCTACCCTTGATCTGCAACTTTAGGCTGTGCACGCCATACGCAAGAAGAAGAAGGTTGTTTGATAAAATCAAAGTAATTTAATTCAGTTTAATTTGGAAATAGAGCATGAAAACAGGCCCTTTGGCCAACCATCGATCACCCATACCCTGGTTCTATCCTGCATACTAGGGACAATTTACAGAAGACAATTTACCCACAAACTTGCTCATCTTTGGAATGTGAGAGTACCCAGGGAAAACCCATGTGATCACATGGAGAACGGACAAACTCCATACAGACAGCACTCATAGTCAGGATTGCATCCGGGTACTGGTGCTGTAAGGCAGCAACTCTACCACTGTGACGCCCTAATTTATTTCGGTTTTATTGACCAGGAATTGCAACTAGCGTTATCCTTATAGAACAAATTGCAAAACATGCAATTTCTGTTGCAAAATGTAATTACATGGCAATAAAGCTGGCATGCGTACAATGAGGCCCAGTGCAATGAAAATCCTGGTGGTGTACGTTGATGAGGCCCTGATGGTTTGTGTAACATCTCTGATTGAAAATTTGTAAGTTCTCATTCAAGCATGTCTCTGAAGTCAAGCAGCCAAAAAGTATACATAGAAAACTAAATCTTTCTGCACCAATTACACTACCTTCACAACTGATAAAAGAAAATTCCTCCTCCCTTGCCTGTAGTGTGAATATTGAATTCCCTTTGTCACTAAGTGTCTTCTTAATGGCGATCCTGATAATACATCTGGTCTGATAGTCTTGGATGCTCAATATTTAATTGTTCTTTTAAAATGAATTTGCTTGTTCATTAACTGCACATAAACATGTCCTACAGAGGTCGATTCAGAAGGGCACCAACATTATGCAGTTGAGATAGATACTGTAACCCAACTTTAATCATTAATGGTCTTGCATGACCTTTGGTTTCTGGTTCAAAATGTGTAACTTTTCACAATCTCCAAAATTGCTAGATGAAACTGCTGTGTCAATCTTTCTATTAACTCTTTGACAAAAATGTCATTTGTCTTGTGTCGTGCCAAGAGCTACACCAAAGTGGGACACGTAATCAAGCATCTCTCCATTCATGAGACTACTTTCTAACTTTTCAAGCGGGTTTTGTCTTGAACAGGTACATTTTCATCAGGAACCCACACCATCCTGGCCACACTCCCATTTCACTCCTGCCATCGGGAAGAAGCTATAGAAGTCTGAAAACTGTGACCGCCTGTGTGTAGAATAGCTTCTTCCCACTTAAGTCCATGATCTATTTTGTTTATTATATAATATCTGCATGTATTGTGTGTGCAAGCCTGAAATACTCCTACAAGTAAGAATTTTATTGTTCCGTTCTCAGTCAATATGACAATTAAACGCTCTTCACATTGCCCTGAATTTCTGAAAATTGTTTTCCCTGAAGAACAATTCCATCAATTCTACAGAGCAATTCCTGTGTTTTATCGAATAAGCCCGAGCTCCTGACGTAGCTAGATTGGATCTGAGGTACTATTCTGCCCTATTCTTTCTTTAGTCGTTATAATTTTAAGAGGATGTGGCTTGGATTTACGAGGATGCTGGCAGGACTTGAGGGCCTGAGCTATCGGGAGAGGTTGTGCAGGCTGAGACAGAGGTTTGAAGTAAGATGGGAAAGATTTAATTGGAACATGCGGAGAAAACCTTTTTCACAGAGAGGATGGTGGGTGTACGGAACGAGATGCCAGAGGTGGTAGTTGAGGCAGGTACTATAACAACATTTAAAAGGCATTTGTATAGGCACATGACACGATTTAAAGGGATACGGGCCAAACTCAGGCAGGTGGGACAATGTAGATGGAACATTTGGTCAGCATAGCCAAGTTGGGCCAAAGGGCCTTATTTTCAGTCTGCATGACTCTTTCCAATATTCCACATACCAGCTTTTACTTCTCTGATCTTCAGTCTTGTCAGTTTAAGTCTGCACAGTATGTTTATTGTGAAATTACAGATTTATTCTGGCATGGCTACACAGTCCCATGACTTAATTGTATCAAGTAGCTACTGTTTGTAACTTATTATCAGTGTAATATATACATCCCTGCAGGTTCCTAGACTGTAATGAAGTAACATGCAGAGTATTGCACAGGAAACGTTGAAAGCACGAAGCCTTTGATGTGTCCTAGAATTGCATCTTTTATTCAACAACAATTGGAGAGCATATTTAAAGTTACAAACTTATATTTATTTTATAAAGAAACTAACTGATTCAAATTGAATTGGAGCAATCAAGGAAGCTTCACAAGTGACGACTACTTAAACACTCTGCTCTGCTTTTATGATTTCAAATGGAGTGAAATAAGTTTGGGAATTTGAGCAATTGCTCCTCGTCCTATTCTTTTTACAAGCTCTGTCATTCTACGAGAGGCAAGAAATCTACAAACAGGACATCTTGTGGTTTCCTCGTAGATCTTTAAAAACTCAAAGCTAAGACCAAGATGCAGAAAAGACCTGTCAGCAAGGCACACTATCAAATTGCCTTGGAGTCACCAGTATCCGTAGGTGCTGGTTTACAAAAAAAGAGACAAAATGCTGAAGTAACTCAGTGGGTCCGGCAACATCTCTGAAGAGCATGAATAGGTGGCATATTTGATCGGGACCATTCTTCACACTCATCAGTCAGTGCATTGATTATCAGAGTCTGGAAGTCATGCAAAAACTTTATAGGACTTTGATTAGTCCGCTTTTGGAGTATTGAGTGGCATTCTATCGGCTCGCCCTATTACACTATTGTTGATGTTTTGGGAGAGGGTGTAGAAGAGGATAACCAGAATGTTGCCAGATTAGATGGTATTAGCAATACGGAGAGCTTGGTTAAACATGGATTGTTTTTTTCTGGAGCGACAGAGGCTGAGAGGAACACTAATCGTAGCATATAAGATTAATAGGTGATAGGTAATAATTAAAATGAGCACTTTGGTTCTGTCTTCACTAAGGAAGATACAAACAATCTCCCAGAAGTACTAGGAGACCAAGGATCTAGTGGGAGGGAGGAACTGAAGGGAATCCACATTAGTCAGGAAATGGTGTTGGGTAAACAGTTTGGACTGAAGGCAGATAAATCCCCAGGGCCTGATGGTCTGCATCCCAGAATACTCAAGGAGGTGGCCCTAGAAATCATGGATGCATTGGTGATAATTTTCCAATGTTCTCTCGACTTCTGGATCAGTTCCTGTGAACTGGAGGGTAGCTAATATAACCCCACTTTTTGAGAAAGGAGGGAGAGAGAAAATGGGGAATTATAGACCAGTTAGCCTTACATCGGTAGTGGGGAAGATGCTTGAGTCGATTGTTAAAGATGTTATCGCTGTGCATTTGGAACGCAGTGACAGGATCGGCATGGATTTATGAAGGGGAAATCATGCTTGATTAATTTTCTGGAATTTCTTGAGGATATAACAAGTAAAATGGATAAGAGAGAGCAAATGGATGTGGTGTATCTGGACTTACAAAAAGCCTTCGAGAAAGTCCCACATAGTGTGCAAAATTAGAACACATGGTATTAGGGGTAGGGTATTGACATGGATAGAAAACTGGTTGGCAGACATGAAGCAAAGAGTAGGAATTAACGGGTCATTTTCAGAATGACAGGCAGTGACTAGTGGGGTGCCGCAAAGCTTGGTGCTAGGACCCCAGTTATTTACAATATATATTAACGATTTAGACGAGGGAATTAAATAACAACTCCAAGTTTGCAGATGGCACAAAGCTGGGTGGCAGTGTGAGCTGCGATGCAGATGCTCTGAGGCTGCAAGGTGACTTGGGTAGGTTGGGTGAGTGGGCAGATGCATGGCAGATGCTGTATAATGTGGATAAATGTGAGGTTGTCGACTTTGGTGGCAAGAACAGGAAAGCAGATTATTATCTGAATGGTGTCAGATTAAGAAAAGGGGAGATGCAACGAAACCTGGGTGTGCTTGTACATCAGTCACTGAAAGTAAGCATACAGGTACAGCAGGAAGTGAAGAAAGCTAATAGCATGTTGGCCTTCATTGCAAGAGGATTTGAGTTTAGGAGCAAGGAGGGCCTACTGCAGTTGTACAGGTGAGACCACAGCTGGAGTATTGTGTGCAATTTTGGTCCCCTAATTTGAGAAAGGACATTATTGCTATTGAGGGAGTGAAGCGTAGGTTCATCACGTTAATTCCCGGGGTGGCGGGACGATGAACGAATGGTTCGACTGGGCTTATATTCACTGGAAATTAGAAGGAGAGGGGATCTCATGGAAACATATAAAATTCTGAAAGGATTGAACAGGCTAGATGCAGGAAAAATGTTCCCGGTGTTGGGGGAGTCCAGAATCAGGGGTCACAGTATAAGAATAAGAGGTAGGCCATTTAGGACTGAGATGAGGAAACATGTTTTCACCCAGAGGGTTGTGAATCTGTGGAATTCTGTGCCACAGAGGCCAGTGGAGGCCAATTCACTGGATGTTTTCAAGAGAGAGTTAGATTCAGCTCTTAGGGCTAAAGGAATCAAGGGATATGGGAAACAGCAGGAACGGGGTACTGATTTTAGATGATCAGCCATGATCATACGGAATGGCTCGAAGGGCCGAATGGTCTACTCCTACACCTATTTTTGTATGTTTTCTATGTTTCTAATGAGGCAGAGGTGGGCTAGACAGTCAGAACATTTATCACAGGATTGAAATGTCAAAAACTAAAGGGCATAGCTTTAAGATGAGAGGCGCAAAGTTTAAAAAAAACATGTGGGGGAATATGGATCATGTCCAGGCAGTAGAGATTAGTTTAAATTGGCATCATAGTCGGCATGGATTCTATGGGCTGAAAGGCCTGTTTCTATGCTGTACTGTTCTATGGACACTGATGTCTCACAGACCTAATGAGCCAGTAAATAGTTCCTCAAAATTTTGCAGTAATTTCCAGCTATTTAAAATGTAGTTATTCAAAGAAGACAGTCAATTAAAAATGCATTTTTTGTGATAAATTCCTCTGTGAATGGTATGCTGCGCCAAAGTATTTAAAAAAAATGTTTAACTGCTCAGTTGTACTGGCTTGTGACTGATATTTCATTCAACCATTTGCAAATGAATTTGAGTTAAATGCTGAAACTGATCAATACCACTCAAAATAAGCATAATCTGTGTCCTTATCGATGATAGTACTGAAAATGAAAACACTCCCTCATATATTAACCAACGAGCCCAGTTCCAAAAGACGTTTTTTTTTTTGCAGTTTGTGATACGTGTTTCTCCAGTCATTCTGCAGAGTTTATCCACTTCACACTGGGATTAGTCTTGTTGATCATTTATGAACCCTTTCTAATGCAAGTTTCTCTTGTAACATAGCAATCAAATTAGCATAAATAATCTCAAAAGAAGTATCATCGGTATATTATAAAGCCACAGAAGAACTCCTTACATTTATATTCACATATTCCAGCATTATATCTTAACAAGCTATTACCTTTTAAAATTAGCCTCATTGTAAGAAGACTGAAATCGATTAACAGTAATTTCAGGTTTCTTTTAAGATCTGCCTATGTTAATTCAATTTGTTTTGTATGATTATCTCCCACATTTGGTTGAAATATATGGAGTATATTACAATTATTCGGATTGCATTTTATTTGTTTTTGGCTGCTGGATGGCTTGGCCAGTCCATTAGCCTCCGCATGTCCTTTGCATCTCCTCGCATCACGTTTGTTTCCCCCTATTTTCTGCAACTGGTAGTTTATATACTTTTATTATCCAGGTCATTTTTGTGCAGCTGAAATGACAGCAATTTAAAAAAAGGAAATCGATATTAATAAGAACGCAAGCAAAGGAAAAATTAGTGAAATTGGTACTTTAAAAACCATCCAGGAAACGAAACAATAATGGAAAAGCAGATAAATGGATGAAGGAAATAAGCGAATGCCTAATAAAATTGTAAATACGTAAAAGAGAGAAATATATGAAATAGCTCTCCTTGCAGTTTGACCACTTTCACAAAATATCTGCCATAATGTTACTATTCGACAATATTTACTGATCAAAACAAACAGGTCATCCATAAATTAATATACATATCATGTTGGACACCTCAATAAAGGGACATACCATGTTTATAACATCCGTTGCGAGTTGCCAAAGCGATGGAGATGCTACAGTATGCAGGCTTCCATTTCCCATAACAGGTTTGAATATGTTGATATAAGCCACAGCATTATTCTGCAGAACAGGTTCCATCTCCTGAAAAACAGTAATATGCCGGTTGCATTAGGATTAGGTTGGTTATCGTCTTGTGTACAGAAGCACAATGCAATACTTTGTTTTGCGTGCTATCCAATCAGATCTGATATGCTATGCAAAAATACAATCAAGTTAAACTCAAGTAAACCAGATAGCGAGCAGCGGAAGATAGTGAATGTAGGGTAACGGATAAATAAATAATGATCATTTTATTTCCGTGTTTCTACCAAAAGAAAAAGACATACATTTACGCTGCAGCTTCTATGATGCTGCCAGATTATCCCATTGTGCTCTGTTGACAATGGAGTAATTCTGGACGATAGTCACTGACCTAATATAGGAAACAGCACACAATTTATTCAAATGGGTCTTCCTTAAATATCTATCTGGCATGGTCCAAATAAAGGGTCAGGCCTTGCTGATCGTAGCATGCCACATGTTCTCATTCATAGCTTTCATAGTACTTACACACACGCGCGCGTGGACAGCATGTTTGCGCAGCGGTAGAGTTGCTGCATTACAGCGCCAGAGACCCGGGTTCGATCCTGACTATATTATAGGTGATTGCCTGTACGGAATTTGTATGTTCTCCCCGTGACCTTGGTGGGTTTTCTCCGGGATCTCCGGTTTCCTCCCACACTCCAAAGACGAACAGGTTTGTAAGTCAATTGGCTTGGCATAATTGTAAATTGTTCCTAGTGTTGTAGGAAAGCGTTCGTGTGCAGGGATCGCTGGTCTGCATGGACTTGGTGGGCCGAAGGGCCTGTTTTCGCACTGTACCTCCAAACTAAATTCACATACATTTACTTAACAGCTACAGGTAGGCTTCACACAATGGAATACCTTCACCTGGATAGCCATAAGTGTCTGAAAAATATCTATAATAATGAATTGACAGCCAGTTAAGCCAAGTTATCCGATGAAGGGTCCCGACTCGAAACGTCACATATCCATGTTCTCCAGGGATGCTTCCTGACCCGCTGAGTTGCTCCATGGCCCTTTGTGTCTTTCCAATGGCCACACTTGGTTGGCTGTCAAACATCTCAAGACCTTTCATTATTTTTAAATGTCCCAGAACTCATCTAAAATCTATGGGGATATTAAACTATTTTAAAACAGTGTTGTTAGACACAAACAGTTGGAGTAACTCAGCAGGTCAGACAGCATCTCTAGAGAAAAGGAATAGATGACGCTTCGGGTCAAGACCCTTCTTTAGACTGAGAGTCTTGGGAAAGGAAACGAGGGATATAGACGGTGATGTAGAAAAATATGGAACAAATGAATGAAAGAGTAATGATAAAATAGGCCATTGTTAGCTGTGTGCGAGGTGAGAGCGAGTACAGACAATGAGACTCAAAAAGACGACTTTGTAACGTATGTTGTAACGTTTTTAAACTAAAAAACTTCCTAATAATAAAAATATTTAATCACCCTCAATGAAATAAACAATATAATTGGCCAACAATTTATCCCTGCTCCTTATCGGTGACCCTGCCTACATGAAGACCAGATACGACCTTGGTAAGGCCATCAAAAAGGCCAAAAGGGATTTCTGCTCCAAACTGGAGGACGAGACAGATGTTCGGCAGCTGTGGCAGGTCCTGAATGCAATCACCTCCTACAAGGCAAAACCAGGAGGCAGCTCGAATGTCGGTGTAACATCACTCCCTGACGAGCTCAATGCGTTTTACGCACGCTTTGACAGGGAGAATACTGATGTGCCTTCCCGATCCCCCATTCGCTGTGATGGCATTTCAGTCTCAGTCACAGAGGCCGATGTCAGGAAATCCTTCAGAGGGGTGAACCCCCGAAAAGCACCTGGTCCTGATGGTATACCCGGCCGTGTTCTAAAAACCTGTGCGGACCAACTGGCGGGAGTTTTTACGGACATTTTCAACCTCTCACTTCTGAGGTCTGAGGTCCCCACCTGCTTTAAAAGGGCATCAATTATACCGGTGCCCAAGAAGAGTAAGGTGACGTGCCTCAATGACTATCGACCAGTGGCACTAACGCCGGTGGTGATGAAGTGCTTTGAGAGGTTGATCATGGAGCAAATCAACTCCTACCTCGACAAAAACCTGGACCCACTGCAGTTCGCGTACCGCCACAACAGATCAACGGTGGATGCGATCTCGCTGGCCCTCCACTCCGCACTGGACCACTTGGACAGCAAAAACTCATATGTCAGGCTGTTATTCATTGATTACAGCTCGGCATTTAACACAATCATCCCCTCCAAACTGGTTACCAAACTCGCAGAACTGGGTCTCTGCGCATCCCTCTGCAACTGGATCCTCGACTTCCTCATCCTCAGACCACAGTCTGTTTGTATTGGTGGAAATGTGTCAGCCTCGATAACAATCAGCACGGGAGCACCTCAAGGCTGCGTGCTCAGCCCCCTGCTGTACTCACTCTATACCCATGACTGCGTAGCGAACCACAGTGCGAACTCCATCATCAAGTTCGCTGACGACACCACTATTGTGGGGCGTATCACTGATGGGGATGAGTCAGAATACAGAAGAGAGATCGAGCAACTGTCCATATGGTGCCAGCGCAATAACCTGGCCCTCAACACCAGCAAAACCAAGAAACTGATTGTGGACTTTGGAAGGAGTAGGAGGGGGACCCACAGCCCCATTTATATCAACGGGTCGATGGTTGAAAGGGTCAAGAACTTCAAATTCCTGGGCGTGCACATCTCTGAAGATCTTTCCTGGTCCGAGAACACTAACGCAATTATCAAAAAAGCTCATCAGCGCCTCTACTTCCTGAGAAGATTACGGAGAGTCGGATTGTCAAGGAAGACTCTCTCTAACTTCTACAGGTGCACAGTCGAGAGCATACTGACCGGTTGCATTGTGGCTTGGTTCGGCAATTTGAGCGCCCTGGAGAGGAAAAGACTACAAAAAGTAGTAAACACTGCCCAGTCCATCATCGGCTCTGACCTTCCTTCCATCGAGGGGATTTATCGCAGTCGCTGCCTCAAAAAGGCTGGCAGTATCATCAAAGACCCACACCATCCTGGCCACACACTCATCTCCCTGCTACCTTCAGGTAGAAGGTACAGGAGCCTGAAGACTGCAACAACCAGGTTCAGGAATAGCTACTTCCCCACAGCCATCAGGCTATTAAACCTGGTTCGGACAAAACTCTGATTATTAATAAGCACTTTCTGTTATTTGCACTTTACCAGTTTATTTATTCATGTGCGTATATATTTATATCATGGGATATGGACACATTTATCTGTTTTGTAGTAAATGCCTACTATTTTCTGTGTGCTTAAGCAAAGCAAGAATTTCATTGTCCTATACAGGGACACATGACAATAAACTCACTTGAACTTGAACTTCAGCAAGTTGACCGCCCACTGTCGTGCCTGGGGTTAAACTGTGAAGCCCGTGTGTTGTCCGAGACTGTGGTGCGATCAGCAACATTTCACCAAAGAGCAATCTATAAAGTTGGGCCTTTGCATTTGCTTGGAGGTCCCTCACTTACCAACACTTATGGAGCAAATGCTTGGTCTGAAGAAGGATGCTGACCCGAAACATCACCTATCCATGTGATGCTGCCTGACCCACTGAGTTACTCCAACACTTTGTGTCCATCCTCAGCCCATCCCTGCCTCCCTGCTGTGATTGAGGGATAAATATTTTGGCCAAAGAATAACGAATAACCTTCTTAATAAGCTTCTCCCCGCCCCCCCCCCCCCCCACCCCATCAGTCTGAAGAAGGGTTTTGGCCCGAAACGTTGCCTATTTCCTTTGCTCCATAGATGCTGCTGCACCCGCTGAGTTTCTCCAGCATTTTTTTGTACATAACGAATAACCTGTTTGTTTTCCTGAAATCATGTACATCGACCTGAGAGGGCCGATGGGGCATCAGTTACAGTACATTTTCTTTTACTAGGGGATACCATTGCTGAAAGTATTCACGTTGTTCCCTTACTCCAAACAAGACCGCTAATGTAGACATCAGACATAACATAAGATACACACTAGGATATTGCAATACCCTCTCTCTATTGTAAACATTGAATGGAATATTTTCTTGGTGCTTTATTTTTCTAATGCATGTTATATATTGTATGAATAATTAGTCTGAAGAAGGGTCTCGACCCAAAACGTCGCCAATTCCTTCTCTCCCTAGATGCTGCTCACCCGCTGAGTTACTCCAGCATTTTGTGTCTACCATATTAAAACTGTCAGTCAGTCTCATCTCAGTGGGTTCCACAGCAATCAACACATGCCTTTAGAGAAAATGGGCTGAGGTTAATTATTTTGTTGGATATTCAAAAGATTAATAAATGCCTACATGATGAAGCAAGATGACTGAGCAAGATAATTTCACTTGGTAGAATGAGAAAGAAAATGCAAGAATATTAATTTTTTTAATGTTCAATCACTGACATGTAATTAACAATTTACACAGTTAGACTGGACTACACTTAAAGACCTGTAACTTTTAAAAAAAGGAATCCGCTAAAATGCAACATGCGAGCTCGTGGTTGGGGAGATTACAATCACAAGCACAACTGGGCAAAGGAATCAAGTCTTGTCATGTACTTGGATTTTCAGTGATGCCCAGGTTTTGGATTTCTGCAGCCCACCGAGTCCACGCCGACCTGTTGACACAAGTTCTATGTTATCCCAATTTCTCATCCGCTCCCTACACACATGGGGCAATTTACGGAGATCAATTAACCTGCAAACTGCACGTTTTGGGATGTAGGAGGAAATGGAAGCACCCATGGCTCCACAGAGTGAACGTGCGAACTCCACACAGACAACATCTGAGGTCAGAATCAAAACTGAGTGACACTGTGAGGCAGCAGCTCTACCAGCTGTGCCACTGTGTTGTCCTCTAAAACTAATACCTATTGGTTTTGCTGTAACAGGATATATTAAGTTAATGTGCACAAACATCTTGTCCATCACATACTGGTTAATATATTTTCTGTTTTGCATGGTGTAAAAATAAAATAAAGTAATTGGATCTATGTAAGACTGCAGATGTCTCTCCCTGTCAGTATTGTCACCGAGTTGCTCATAAGGCAAGAAAAAAACCTTTGGGGATTTTCAAAATAATTTTAAGTACAGCATTGTTAAAATGAAACTATTTGATGTGAAGTGCATTGCTCTGAAACTCCTCTCTACATCTAAACTGCATTGTAAAGTAGAAGTAAAAAAACATCAAGGCTATTGACTACACTTCTAGTCACAGTGTTTCTAAAATAGTAAACAACTGTAAAATTTATGTAGCATTCTATTTTTTAACAGAAATGCAACTGAAACCCTTAAGGAATTAAATCTCCTCTCGTCTAAAAAAATCCCTGTCAGATTGAGTTTAGGCCTCTGGGCTATGAGACTTTGGCAGGTTACCCATTAAAACTTGAACACCAGCAATTCTCCGACAACATGCTTCCCTGGTGCCTGTGACTGAGCAGCGTAGAAGTTAAGTCATGCCAGATAATGCAATTTAGCAGCAAGTGTGGGCATGGAAGATTGGTCAAGAACCTGCTGGCAGAAGGGCTTTGCTGGTATCTTGAGCTTAGACTGACTACTGGTAGAGATTTAGTGAGAAATATATTTCCCTTTGCCGACTCAATGGTGTCCTTGAGCCCATCGCTCCATACTTTGTTTAAATGAAAGATTCATAGATTAAACAGAAAGGACTGTGAAATCAGATGCAAAACACCAGATTGGAAGAAACATTTTGGAATCATTCAGCTACATTCCAATTTATATCAACACAAACTGGATGGTGGTCATATTTAAAAAAATAATTATTCACAAAATAGGAAAACTCACTGCAGTTAATTTGAGTTATTGGTCGATCACGTTAATGTTGGCAGCATTGCAAAGCTTGAATGGTTATTAATTCAAATAATTGAAAGTGTTAATATTGCTCGCATCAAAATATATTTCCCTCCTGTCTCCAAAAATAGCTTTCAGTAGCTCATCAGCTACTCTGGTCTTTGGTGAAACAAAATTGGCAAATTATTACTGCATTATTGTCACTAATGGCTGCAAATTTGTTTCAAACATGTTTTAAATTTCTTAAAGATTTTGCTGATTTAAAGCAGATTTCATAGAGTATTTTACCAATTAAAACTATTGAAGTGGGCATTCATAAAATGTAAGTAAAATGTTTGGGGAAGCCTATTCAACATTAACAATCAGAAGGGAATTGCGTGGATAGTTGATGGAGAAAGATTTGCAGACCCTGGGGTGCAGGACAAGGGAGAGACATGAATAAGAAATATCTCACAGAGCCAGAACAGTAACTTGGGCCAAACAACTTTCTTTCATGCTGTGTTATAGAATAAATCAGTTATATACAAGGAATTGAATTCAATATCTACCAGGGTATGTAACTTTAAGCTCAGAGTTGCCCTTCTGATTTACGTTAGCAAAGAAAAACAATAGTCGGCATAAAGAGAAAGCCTCAAGAACTTGGCAAAGAATGTAAGATATAGATGTTAGAGTATCCCATATGACCCCTCTTTCCTGATCCACCACTCAATAAAATCATGGCTCATTTTTTAACTTTAGTTACACTTTCTAGGACTAACCATTTATCCTTTGATTTCCTTGTACATTATTAATTAGCGCAGGAATCCGCAGGTAGCTCATTCCGAGTGGGAAAGGGGTGGAGAAATAAAGTTACAGCCTACTTGAAGCTCAGGGTCAACTCTATGGACTAGAAAGTAATGTGCACTTCAAAACAGTTCTCCAATCTCCATTTGGTTTCTCCAATGTTGAGGGACTACATTGTTGCCCCTCGGATTCATATTAAATCTTTACCCCTTGTCCTCTGGTCCTTGATTACCCTACTCTGGGCAAGAGACTCTGTGCATCTATTCCTCTCATGATTTTGTACACCTCTATAAGATCACCCCTCATCCTCCTGCACTCCATGGAATAGAGACCCAGACTGCTCAACCTCTCCCTATAGCTCACACCCTCTAGTTCTAGCAACATCCTCGTAAATCTTTACTGAACCCTTTCAAGCTGGACAATACCTTTCCTATAACATGGTGCCCAGAACTGAACACAATATTCTAAATACGGTCTCACCAACATCTTACACAAGTGCAACATGACCTCCCAACTTCTATAGCAGGGGTTCCCAACCTTTTCCGTCCCATTTACCCGTCAATTTTAATAGCACATAGCAATGTTATTTCACTTATTTATGAACAACTAGTGATGAACAGATATACCGGTATATCAGAACCAAACACAGTCAGTCAATGAGAAAAAATATGTAAAAATCCAGAATCAACAAATTTACCCCCTGGGTAGGCGAAATGTGCTCCCTGTTGGGAACCCTTGTTCTATACTGTCCTTTACGGTCCTATACAGTCAACTGTCCATTGTGCAGTTTCAAGTGATTTGGGAGTTTTTGCCAGACTGTGTATCTGTTATTTTGTGAAGAGCTCTGCTGAAGTGCTCACCATGACGGTGGTAATTGCCGTGTGGTTGACAGCGAAGAGGAAAGCTTCAGGCTGTATGGACATGTGGATGTCTGCAACTAGTGTTTAACCCGGGGGAGTGTAAGGTGATTTTATGTGGGGAGTGGAACAAGGCAATGGAATACACAATAAATGAGAGGACCTGAGGGTCTTCGGAAAGCAGATCAGAATAGATAGTTGAAGGTAGCAGGGGAGGTCAATAAAGCGGTTAAAAGGGCATGTGGGATGCTTTCCTCTATCAACTGAATATAGTTAAACCATACCTCTTTTACTGTGTACAGTTCTGGTCATCTCATTACACACAAGAAAGATGCATTAGTTTCAGCAGGCAAATCACTACAAACCAATGTCTACAAAATCCCCCATATTCTCCGTAAGGAGAAACAAACCAATATCCGTGTCCTCTTTCAGCCCAACATTCCTGGTGATGAGAGCCTACTTACACTCACTTCAGCAGGTTATATTGTTCATATGCTTGACGTTCAAAACAGAACCCTATTTCTCTCAATTAGAGGATGAAGCTGTACACTTAGATTGTTTTCTTTGAAGGGGCGTAGATAGGATGGATGGTCAGAATCTTTTCTCCAAGGGGTGGAAATATCAACTACTGGAGGTCTTAGCTTTAAAATGAGAGGGAGAAAATTTAAAATGTGCAGGACAACCTTTTAGTTTCCATTTAGTTTATTGTCACGTGAAAAGCTTTTGTTGCGTTAGGGTTAGGGTTAGGGTTAGGGTTAGGGCATGTAAACCAGTCAGCGGAAAGACAACACATGATTACAATCGAGCCATTTATAGTGTGTACTTATATGATAAGGGAATAACGTTTAGTGCAAGGTAAAGCCAGTAAAGTCCGATCAAAGTTAGTGCGAATGAATGAAGAGCGTGGTGCGTTCGTGGAATGCGTTGCCAGGAGTGTGGTGGAAGCAGACATGATAGTGATGTTCAAGAGGGCTTTTAGACAAGCACATTGTCATGTAAGGAATGGAGGGATAAGGATCATGTATAGGTAGAAGGAAGTTAATTTGGCATCATGTTCGGCACAGATGTCACTCTTGTTCTTGCTCAATCTACAAATGGGCGAGCACAAAGGAGCAAATGAGACTTTTTTGAGGGCTCCCGCTCCTGTGTTGGCAGAGAAGCCATTTAAGAGATAGGAAGACATCTCGGAGGCACCTGTGCAGAAAGATTTGGTAACTGGAGAACATTTGATGGAATCAGAGTAAATGGGAGAAGGTAATGCAATCCTACAGAGGAAATGATTTTGGGAAGTATTGTTGAGATAACGGTGGGAGTCTCCTGGTTTGTGAAGGATATTTGTCACAAACCTATCCTCTGGATGGAGAGCAATCCACACAGGGATGTGTCAGAGATGGACCATATGAAGGTGAGAGCAGGGTGAGAACTGACAGCAAAAGCAATTATATTTGATCATGCTGTATGTGTGCGCGAGGCAGCATCAATATATCAGAAAACAAGTTTAAGAGTCTTTGACTGGAAATCCCAACTGTTCCTCTTTCCACAGATGCTGTCAGACCTGCTGAGTGTTTCCACCATTTCCTGTTTTTATTTGCGATTACCAGCGTCTGCAGTCTTTTAAAATGTTCATAGATCCAAATTAAATTGTATCTCCTGGTTGATTTCTTAACATACAGTTCTGGAATACCAGAGTGTATTCGTCCTCTACATTTTTACTATTAAAATTCTTTGCCCGTTCTATGAAGATTGAAGACCCCTACATAATATGCTATACTGTCTTCATGAGAACCACATGCTGAATTACCCCCATTATTTGCGTGGTTTGAGACAATTTCCACCGATGTACTTAACTCCACCTAAACTGATTTGACTTGTTTTTCCAAGCTAAGTTCCTTACACTCTACAGTTTTTTTATCCTATCCTTTAGTATCATGGCTACTTGCTTCCTTTTCCAATTTGACTATTTTCTTGAAAATATTACATGAATTTCCATGCTTTGACTTATCTCTGTTGTACAAAATTATTTTCATTAACTGCATTGAGAAACTGCAGGAATCTCCATTGAAAGTGTCTGGATAATATCATGCATGCTGCAAAATCTTCTCTCTTCAAGCTCATTCAACCAAAATATGTTTTTCACTTTTCTTCACTGCTGGATGTTAAGAGGTGATCCTGCTTTATCATGTTTTAAATCTTTGAGATGCTCCCTTTAACGGAACTCACTGAATAAACAGGCAGGGGTTGAAATTCCAATGTTCAGTCAAATACAAACTGGTAATGACCTGTCAGCCTATGTACAGGGTCCAGTCACACCAACATGGGACGGTTGCAGCCCTTATTAAAGAGCGTATCTTTGTTCTTCTTAGCCAATTTGACAAATATCTTGAGGTAATTTTACTACCGACAATATTGAATTCTAAAAGTCTACAGAAAAAACAATTTTTCAGGGTTTATTATATATGACAGGAAGGATACGCATCCTCCAGTGCTTCTACGCAGCGGCGGTGGAAAGCATCTTGTCCGGGAACATAACCATCTGGTTTGGGAATTGCTCTGCCAAGGACAAGAAGGCTCTGTAGAGAGTAGTGCGTTCAGCCGAACGCACTATGGGAACTTCACTTTCCCCCCTGCAGGAACTATACATCAGGAGGTGCAACTACAGAGCCAACAATATCATGAGAGACCCCTTCCACCCCTGCAACGGACTGTTCCAGCTGCTACGGTCAGGCAAACGCCTCCGTTGCCATACGGTGAGAACGGAGAGGTTGAGAAGGAGTTTCTTCCCAGAGGCCATTCGGACTGTAAACGCCTATCTTACCAGGGACTAACTCTACTGAATGTTTTTCCTTCCATTATTTATTATGTAAAAGAATATGTGTGTTATGATTGTGTTTATAGTTTGTTTGGTTGTTTGTCTTTTGCACAAAAGTCCGCGAGCATTGCCACTTTCATTTCACTGCACATCTCGTATGTGTATGTGACAAATAAACTTGACTTGACTTGACTTGACACTTGGAAATCTGCAAAGGGCAGTGAATGCTCTGAGGGATAAACCTCAATCATGCAGAATTCAAAAGAAACTGACTGCTGGATAAGTCATGAGCTTAATTAATTCTCTTCAAACCTGAATGAAGTTATACATTTTTCCTGTAAGATAGAACTGCAGATGCTGGTTTAAATCGAAGTTAGACACAAAATGCTGGAGCAACCCGCGGGTGAGGCAGCATCTCTGGAGAGAAGGAATGGGCGATGTTTAGAGTCGATACCTCGACCCGAAACATCGCCTATTCCTTCTCTCCAGAGATGCTGCTTTAGCTCGCTGAGTTGCTCCAGCATTTTGTGTCTCCCTATAATTTTTTCAGCAGAAATAAATGTAAAACAATTTTTTGACTCCATGGATCATCCATATGCATAAATATTCACTTTCATGAGAATTGTGCATGGGAACATTAAAGGGGCTATTTGGCTATCATGTTCACTTTCTCTGATGTGTAAAACTTATTCCACCCACTGAATCGCTTGAGAAAAGATTCAGCACAAAAGCACTGAGATAATCAAATAAAGCTCCATGACCTTCGGTGTCCCATGCTCAATGCTGGTAATCTGTGGTCTATTAATAAGATTTTGTTTTGCCATTCTCTCAGTCAAATATTCAATAATGTTCCTTTCTGTAATTTAAAATTGTGCATTGCTGTTTAAAAGTTAATTCCTGTTAAATGAGTTTGGATGCGAAGCCTGACCTTTTTGCCCATCCGTTGTTATCTAACGAAGGTAGGGCCACTTTATTTTATTAATTTAACAGCTGTCAGAAAATACACAATTGTTCATCAACTACTATTGACAGCCTATCTCCCATTACACTGCCCCTCTTTACCCTTCTTTCCCTCCCCCTCCACCTCTAGCCCTCCATCTTGCTTCACATTTCACTCCTTTGCTCCTTAACTTGCGCCCTTTTGTCTCTTTTTCATCTCTTGCCTTTGTTCACCCATCTGCCTATCAAAATCCACCTCACCTATATCCACTAATGCTTGCCAGGATTTGACAATAGACAATAGGTACAGGAGTAGGCCATTCGGCCCTTCGAGCCAGCACCTCCATTCAATGTGATCATGGCTGATCGTCCCCAATCAGTACCCCGTTCCTGCCTTCTCCCCATATCACCTGACTCTGCTATCTTTAAGAGCCCTATCTAGCTCTCTCTTGAAAGCATCCGGAGTATTTGTCCTGCCCCCACCTTTTTTCCAATGTTCACAACCCTACTACAATCACTTGAAGGATCCTGACCCGAAACATCACCTACCCATGTCTTCCAGAGATGCTGCCTGACTTGCTGAGTTACTCCAGCACGTTGTGTCTTAATTTGACAGCCTAATTCATGGGCTCACCATTTAATAACATGTTTAATAACAAACATGTGTCCAACTAGAATCATTTACCAATTATGCCAATAATGGAACAAAACCCGCTTATACTTCAACACTATCCTTTTAAAATTGCCTATGAAAAGTTTAAATACCTTGGAATCTATGTGACCAAGAAATATACTTCTTTATTCAAATCAAATTTTCCTCCTTTACTAATTTACACAGAAATATCCAATATTGGAAAACACTTCCCATCTCTTTAGTTGGTAGAATTAATGCTATAAAGATGATTTTTCTCCCACAATTATTATACTTATTCCAATCAATTCCGATATATCTCCCAAAATAATTGATTCAACTGTTACAAATTTTATCTGGGACTATAAGAGCCACAGAATAAATTAAAAGAATGTATGCAAGTCCAAAGTTAATGGAGGATTAGCTTTACCAAACTTTCTATTATATTACTGGGCAGTTAATATTAAAAATATTACCTTCTGGCTGGATGACATTGATCGACAGCTAGACTGGCTAAAGATGGAGAGGGAGGACTGCTTACCATTTGAAATAGGCTCGATTCTTCTAGCTCTGATTCATTTGAATAAAAAAACATACGGAGGAAATCCGATTATACATAGTGCTATACGTATGTGGAAACAATTAAAACCCACTCTAAAATTGGGTAATTTATCGCCTTTTCTCCCGATTGTAAATAACCCTTCTTTTAAACTGTCTGTTTTAGATAGAGGATTTGTTCAATGGAAAACCCGTGGAATTAAAACGGTGGGAGACCTTTACCAAAAAGGCATTTTTCTCTCATTTCAGGAACTACAGCAGAAATACGAGTTACACGATAATAATTTAAAAAAATATCTGCAACTCAGAGACTATGTAAAACTACATACGCAAGGCTATAGATTTAGGGGTCCAGAAACCCTTGATGAATGTTTGACTAGACATCCCAATACAAATAAATTAATATCTTATATTTATAATATCCTCTTAGATACTGAGGTTCCGTCTTCAGAATCATATAGACGAGCATGGGAAGACGAGTTGGCTCAACTCATAATAAAAGACACATGGGATGAAAGCTTACAATATATAAATCACTGTTCGTTAAATGCTAGGCACTCCTTGATACAATTCAAAATACTATAGACTATATTATTCGAAGGCAAAATTAAATAGGATTTTCCCAAATATTTCCCCACTCTGTGATAGATGTCCATTTCAAGAAGCCAACTTAACGCATACCTTGGTAACGTATAAAAATCCATTTTTGTGTGGACATTTTAAAAATTATTTCTGAAGTTATCAATATCCAACTGGACCCAGAGCCAAAATTAATAATATTAGGATTATCAGAACATACCACAAACTTTACGATAGGTCAGAGACAATTTCTTGATTACAGTCTAATAACTGCGAAAAAATTAATACTAAAATTTTGGAAAAACCAGCAACCCCCACAATTAAAATGTGGATTACGGAAATGACCGAGACCTTGCATTTGGAAAAAATAAGATTTGTCTTAATTGACAAACCAGAATTTTTTGTTAGAATATGGTCTCCATTTATTGATTTAAAAAAAAAAGTAAATTGGTTTAACACAAAATCAGGGTTGAAACCTGAGTTTGGGATTGGATGTTATATTGGATATATTGGATAGTTATACTCAACATTTCCTGGATCTATCTCCATAATCTTGTTATTGGTAGTTTCTTTTTGCGTCTCCTTTTTTCTCTCTCTCTATTACTTTCTCTCATCTTTTTCCCCCTTTATCTTTATTCTTTAAAAAAAACTGAAGCTATGTAAGAAATCTGTAATTAAATTGTTGCTTTCTATTAATTGTATACATGCTTCTAATAAAAATATATATTTTTTAAATAGAATCATTTACCAATGTTTTATTATTCAGAATTCAACTTTAAAACATCTTCTTACATTTACACCAGCCAAACCCCTCATCACTTGAAAAAAAATCAAATATATAGTAAAAAAGCACAGGTTTTAATTAGTGAATTTTACTGAGTAACAGGCTGATTGCTGGCCAATCGGAACAAACTTGATGCCAACTTCATATTTGACACAAAGAAGAAGGGTCTCGACCTGAAACGTCACCCCTTCCTTCTCGCCAGAGATGCTGCCTGTCCTGCTGAGTTACTCCAGCTCTTTGTGTCTACTTTCATATTTGACAAGCTCTTTTCTGTTAGGATTGAACATTGATAGGATATTAACCAATGACTAGTGGGTGCTGTTTTAAATAAGCAAATCAAATATTTACGGGATACCAGGAGATACAAAGAACTGCAGATGCTGGTTTAATACAATAAAGGGTATAAAGTGCTGCACGTCAGGTAGCATCTGTGGAGAACATGGATAGGTGACGTTTCACGGAGTGCTGTAGTAACTCAGCGGGTCAGGCAACATCTCTGAAGAACATGGATAGATGACGTTTCACAGAGTGCTGGAATAACTCAACGGGTCAGGCAGCACCTCTAGAGAACATGGATAGATGACGTTTCAGGTCGGGACCCTTCTTCAGGCTGTTTGCAGTGGTGGGGATTGGTGGGGTACTACTGGCGGCCAATGGGGTTCTCTATAATCGATGATTTTAATCTGAACCATGAATGGGCTTGCAGTGGTGACAGGAATATGGAATAATTTCTGTTTTTCAGGTGAATCAAAAGAAGCAGACGTGTTTTGGACCCCTTAATGAATCGTGTACTTTTATATCAGAGAAGTAATATCATCTGATATTATTTTATGGTCATACAGAAACTGATGGCATCAAAGGTCAGCAGACGTTGCTAAATTGGAAGATGAGCCTATTAAAGCCTTGTAAGTAGGTTAACATGCATCACTGAGAACCCGTGGACTGTGACAAAGAATATCTTATTAAAAGAAAGAACGAGTCTCCATCTCAGAGATGGGCTTGAGCACTTTATATCAACTTTAAGTAGGGTTTTACTCAAAATACAGCTTCTGAAGAATGCTATGTGGATTGCTGTAGGTGAACGTGCATGGTGAAGTTTGAGAGAGCTTGTTAGGTTAATTTGCGGGAGCAGGGTGCCATTGGATTCAAGGCCAATGTAACCACACTGTAAGACTACGCAGAAGACATACAGGTAAGTAAGTTCTTCCATTAGATGGTATGCCATTGACGTGTGTTAGAAGATAAACCAGATATAGCTGCCACAGGAGCTGCACTTGAGAGATTTTATTTTCAATACTGAGTTGCAACGACCCATATCGAAATGGAAGAAAAAAAGTTACGATTTAATATCATCTTGACTTAACTGAAGGGATTGGCTGCAATTTGTACATCCAGAGAACGGAGGAACTCGTTGATCCATGACAGAATTGCATGCAGAATTCTGAATGTAGATTTGAGGAGAGCAGACACAGACCTGGCTAAGTGTGTCAAATATTGCAGCGCCTCAGAGCTGTCAAAAGCCGGAGTTGAAGAGTCTGATGATGGACAACATAGTTATATCCATGTGGACGTACAGAGACTCAGCAGGAGTTGAGAAATATTGGGCAAACAACACAAACAGTGGAAGGAGAGATGTTCACCTCTGTAAGGAATGTGCCAAATGTAATAACGTCAATCTTTTTTTATTCCAGCGCAGACACAAGACGACTGGTGGCAAAACGTGTTTCAGACAGGGAACAAAGGTTCAGTTCACAATGCCAGGAGAGTTGACCACAGTTGCTATGACACGTTTGAGTGAGAACAGAAGATGATGAAAGTGATAGCAATGAGTCCAGGCAGAGAGGATCTGGAAGACAATAGACAATAGACAATAGGTGCAGGAGTAGGCCATTCGGCCCTTCGAGCCAGCACCGCCATTCATGGCTGATCATAAGTAGACAGAGAATGACGAGGCCAACTCTTTACTCCCGTACATGTAAAGGGCAGAGAGGTAACATGCTGCACCATTCTTCGGTCGCAAGCTAGTGCTAAGAATGTACACCCTCACACCACAATGCTATTGGCAAAAGCAAACAGAATTAAAACAGAACAGGAAGAAATACTTGGTAGTTAGTTGCAAATGAAGAGCACAGTATGCCATTCCTTGGTAGCCAAGCAAATAACACTGATAATATTACAAAGAAGAGGTACAACAGATTTAAGTCCTTGCACTCAAAAAGGTGTGAGATGAACTTGCAGATGCGTTTGGAACTGAAAAGCTGAAGAAAAAGTACTATTGAGCAGTGACCTACTCTAGCTTCTAAGTCATGGCTACTTGGCTGAAAACTTTCAATATGAGCGCGGCATTAACTGTTACATTAACATGTTGCTTGCCGCTCGTTCATGATGTGACTTTACAAAGGAATTTTTGTAACTTTAACAAAGACCACGTACAATAACAACAGAAAAAATGAAATTAAAGATACATGCAAGAAAACATGTTATTATCAATAGATGTACTTCAGTGTAGTTCAATGTGGTGCATAGTATGGGGACCCTTGCTTAGAGCCCCCCTTTACCATCCCACCTATTCCCTCACCCATACTCCCTTTAACCCCTAATACTCAAAATCTTCTTTGTCCCGGAACCACTTTTCTTAGTTTCCTCTTCTTTGCTTTGTGACCTCCTCAGACAGACACAAAATACTGGAGTAACTCAGCGGGACAGGTAGCATCTCTGGCGAGAAGGATTGTGTAACGTTTTGGTTCGAGACCCTTCTTCAGACTTCTTCTCGACCCTAAATGTCGCCCATTCCTTCTCTCCAGAGATGCTGCCTATCCATCTGAATTAATCCAGCATTTAGTGTTTATCTTCGGTGTAAATCAGCATCTGCAGTTCCTTCCTTCACATTTGTGACCCCCTTCTTCCCGTCCCCTCCCTTCCCTTCACCCTTGCACCCCCTCCACTGATTGCTCATGTTTCTGCCAGTCTCTGGGCTGCACCTCCAGGTCAGACTCCCCACTTGAAGAGTTTCGGCAATGGCTGGATCAGACTCTTGAGGGACTTGCCAACAGAAAGTGCGCAGAGGCTTATATTGTTTTTGGAGACGTGGAGGGTGAAGCAGAGGCTTTAATGGACCGTGACAGAAAGGCGAGGGTCTGAAGGAACAGATTTCAAGAGTTTCAGCTTTGGTGTAAGATGGTGTAACAACTAAAGGTCAAACCGAATGAGGTTTTCACTGGACGGGCCATGTGATCACTGATTGCCAGAGAGGGCTCAAAGCAGACCAGTCAAGGTGAGCACAGTGAAGCGACTGCCAAGTCCAACAGATAGAACTGAGTTTCAGAGGATTTGTGAACTACTTAAGAAATCCCTCTCCGATTTGCATGAGAAATGTGAACCATGGAGATAACTGACAAGGAAAGATATTAAGTGTCGTTGGAAGGACATTCAACAGAAAACAAACCAATAAATCAAAGTACTATTCGCAGCAGATGACAGGAAAATGCCAACACTTCAAGCAGAGTGCTGAGATTGGGATCAAAAACGGCCAACGAGTTGTGCATGCAAAGCAGAGTTCTACCAGATGCTGTGTCACCCCACACTGAATTTGTAAAGGAGGACTCTCCATTTTGAGAACTGGACTTGAGTTGAGTGCTCCATGAACTACCCAAGAGAGGCAGATACCTGCTACATGGCAGAGACAGGTCACAACCTTCTTGAATGACTGTGATGAAGAAACTTCTGCAAGCATGAAAGGGACAATACGCCCAAATACAGTTACAGATATACAATTCAGAAAATGTTACCTCCCAGCCAGTAAGATGTACAGACACACTGGACTGTGTGTATCTCCCTCCGCACAGAATTTGAGCAAGTGAATATATTGAAGGATCTGCCTGTAGCAGAGCCAATGATGAGATACTCCAGTTGATACAATGCTGCAAGGGTTGATATGATTGTCAAAGAATCAGCAGGGGCTCCCACTAAGTTCTGTCCGTACTTGAACATTCAAAGATAAATTCAGGATTTTTAATGGATTGCTTCACCAAATCTACGAGTGAGAAATATGAGTCCATAACACTCATCAAACCTGGGAGGAAATAATGAATGCAGAACGCAGAAAGGTATTACTTGAAAATGTAGATCTATGGAGGCTTGTGTGTAAAAAGTGAGGTCTCGAATAAAACCTGAGTTTGCTCAGGAACTCATGTTTGCACGCATGTTTGAACATAGAGCATCTCAGATAAAGTTGTACCCAACATTGTCACACATTTGATGCAGATGACATGGTAACGTTTGTGAAAAAACAGAGGATGCTGTAAAAACAGCCGAGTTACTTCTCACAGATATATACTTCAGTTTCTCGTCCTCCGGGAACACTTCAGTCTAGCCCTGAGCCTGATGAACCAGAAATATACTTCAAGGTTGGTCAAGTCTAACTTTCCAATTGAAGGGAAAGGAAGCTCCCTTTCACACCAACAATAAAGGTAGTGGAAAGTTACAATGATAAATAGGGATCACAATCCAAATCCCACGAGTTGAAGAGTGAGGAACAGGCATAATCTATTGAAGTAATTCAGGAAACCAACGTCTTGAACCGGAACGTCACCTATTCCTTCGCCCCAGCATTTTTGTCTACTTTCAGGAAACCAAAGGAAAGCTAACAAAGGCTGCACCATAATATCTGCTGCAGAACAAGAACACCACATCTCAACTAGGTCAAAATGCAAAAAAAAGTGACAATCAGGGCTGGGAGAGTTGTTCACTGTTAAAAATAACTTGGGAAATTTGTGCCGATGTGGATCAATTAATATGCTATAGGATTGGAAATATGTGTTTAACTTTTCTGCTGAAAGTACAGCAGATTAAGATAAAAAGATGTTAGATTGCATTGGTAATAACCCATGAAAATGTATTTGGGTTCATTAGAACAATTAGATAGCCAGAGCCATCTCTTGCCCCTCTTTTTGCCCTCTTGATGTCCTTCTTAAATATATTCCTACATTCTGTATTCCCCATTCCAGGGATTCACTTGATCCCAGATGCTTGCACCGACCATGTCTCCTTTTTTTCCGATGAAACTACTACAGTTTTGACCAAAAACACAACGGCTGGGTATTTACTAGAATGGATTTAATTTCCATTGCAAAGTTATAAAACTCATTATGAACATAATCTTGCAGCAGGCAGGAATATATCCTTAAAATCCAACAGCTGTGGCTTGTTGTCAAGAATGAAGTGAGGCTGTACAATCATTTTTGATTTAAATAGGTAACCTATGTCTCTCGGCTTCTAAACTGCTAAGATCTAATAGGGTCATCGCTGAAAAGAATATAGTCATTAAAAACTATTTCTTTAAAAAAAGAAGCCTTTGCACCATCTCTTTCAATCTTTATCATCAATCTTTGATCTTTGAAAGCCTTCCATATAACTTCTTAGTTCAAAACCATCAACGTTCCCTTCAGACATGCATATTTATGGTAATCGGAGGAGAGAATATGCATAAAAGCAAGAAAATATGAATGAATATGATGTCGGAAGACAATGCTCCTTCCAATTTTTTGCACCGTGTGTTCATGTGAATCTCCACTCTTGATCTCAGGATACAGCAAAGGATGGCAAAAGAGCCATAGACATAGACATAAAAAATAGGTGCAGGAGTAGGCCATTCGGCCCTTTTGAGCCTGCACTGCCATTCAATATGATCATGGCTGATCATCCAACTTTAATTTAAAAGCAGATCAAAATTGAAACTGCAAAAGCAACTATTAACTTATTTTTCAGGCAGCGACAAATCCCATGTCTCACTTGCTCATCTCACCCTAATACATTTTTGTTTTCAAATTTACGCAACATCCTGAACAGGATAATCAGCTTGCACTTCATTGTAATGTTAATTAAAGGTGGCACTGACACTGAATCTGAATTAACGAATGAAATATTTCCAACTTGTCATTAATGCAAATTGATGCTCTCAAACAGTAAAAGAAAGACATTATTTACAACACAATAATATAAATTGTATATTTAAAAACAAAAGGCAGCAGAAAGTAATTACATGGCCATAATCCAATCAAAGGAACAGAAGGCACCATAAACCTCAAGTGCAGAACTCAAGGAGTTTAATGAAACTCATCAGGATTCTGTAATTAGATCACAGCCACAAATTTAGTCTCCCTATCTATTATTATTTGGAATACATGCTGGACATTTTTGCTCCCTATAGTTAGGTGTTGATGTTTTTACGTCCTTCAGTGGCTGAAAGTTAAAATCATATTTCATACCAGTTTTTTTTCTCCCCTCTTTGATGCCTTTTTTGTATCATCTTGTGATGAAATGGCATGTGATGGAGCTTTCTCTTATTTGTGGTGACTATGCCTTTGCATTTTTAGTACATTCTTGCACTTTATGTGTGCGACTCAATTTTGATGTACACATAATCACTGGTGTGACAAACAGAATGAGGACCCCTTTCCCATGTGCCACATATTAAGGACACATTTGCATTTAATAAAGTACATGATCTGTTCTATGTTTGAGAAGGAACTGCAGATAGTGGAAAAATCGAAGGTAGACAAAAATGCTGGAGAAACTAAGCGGTTGAGGCAGCATCTATGGAGTGAATGAAATAGGCGTAGTTTTGGGTCGAGACCCTTCTTCAGATCTGTTCTATTGTAACTTCATAGTTGCTGAGGGGAATGCATTGTGAAATTTGCTGTCAACTGGTGAAGAGCAGTTGTGCTTCCTCACTCACTAGTGAGCAAGCACACGAGGTGCCTTTGCCCTCATGCTGATTGCATTCTGCCTCAAAGCCACAATCTGATTTCTACCAAAGGATTACACTTGAGATGGTGTAAGCAAGGGTCAGATAAACTACTGACATGTCTCCTTCTCTTACCCAATATAAGCCCAAGTCTGAAGAAGGGTCTCGACCCGAAACGGCATCCATTCCTTCTATCCAGAGATGCTGCCTGTCCCGCTGAGTTACTCCAGCATTTTATGATTATCTCTCACTGATGTCAGAAAATGTGGCGTTTTGGAGGTAATACAATCTTGGGGTTATGTAGAAGCACAAATGGAAGGTAGAAATAATAAGCCATTGAAAATGTGGTGAAATAGCAAAAACGAAGGAATGAATGCAGGGTCATTCACATGCCAGGCAGAAGATCGCCTTGCGATGCACGTGTGAATTGGAGAATAGTGGCCACAACGAGCTAAATGGATCGTGTGCACTTAAATTCATCATGCACACATGGAGGGAATTAAAATACAGGCGCATGGAAAAACTGCTGTAGAATGTAATTAATTGGACAGTTTTAGAAATAAGCTGGTGCAGGAGTGAAGGGTGATATAAACAACTTTGCTGTATCATTCCATGATTCTCTCTGAGCATAATTGAATTGAATTGAATAAAATTTATAGCCAAGTATGTATACATGCAAGGAATTTGCCCTTGGTGCTTTGCTCGCAAGGATAACAACACAATATACAGTAGACAAGTAAAAATAAAACATTATAATTTAAACATGTGAAGAATAAAATAAAATACCAGAGCAAATGGAGGCCGCATTCCTAATTAATTCCTAATTGAAAAAAAACTCGTCATATTTTGACCCCATTTTTGTTTCCTCTAGTGTTCGTATTTCCCCCAGAATGTAATAGTCTTCCTCATTGTTGTGTTTCAATATTCTTCCATTTTCTATTATCCAGTGTCTCCGTTCTTCCATTCCCCTTGCAGTGACCAGTTTCCTCCAATTCCTGACTTACCTACTCTCCTCTATGAATTTTCCCAATGCTCCATTATTTGGTCCACATTGCGTTGGAATGTGTTTTCCTACTTATACCAGGCTCATATTTTCCTCATTTACCAAGTGTGCCCCCCAACACCACCTGTTTAAAATGTCAAGGAAGGAAATGCAGATACTGGTTTAAATCGAAGATAGACCTTTACTTTAATCCATTTTTAAAAATCTCCTTCCTCTTCTCTTTGTTGTTTACCAAATCACAGCAGTTTTCATCACGTTATATGGGAATGCATGCATTAGATAAGAACCAAAGTTTCATCACAAGCTCTCAACGACAGCATAAAATATCCATTTTCTTCAGAAGACGCATGAAAATATTGTAGAGAAAATCAAAACAGGACATTTCTGTGAAGGTGTATGGTCATTCATTTATCTATTTGTTGTGCTGCACCCAAATTGGGAGTGTTTTATACTAAAATCAGGTATCTGAAGCATTACTATTTTTCAGCTTTGACATTATTCATCTTGACACAGCAGAATAATTAAAAATCAAAATGCATCAATTTAAAGTTAATAGAATCTCAAATTATATTTTCTTCAACAAATAGCTGTTGGTGTGCAACAATTGGGTTATTTTATGTAAAATGTTAATTCAGAAGATTTACTTGCAGTGCAAGGAATTTAAAGGATACGCTGTTAAAGTGAAGACGCATATGAATGAACATGGTTCAAAGTCTGCCATCATATCACAGATAAAACTTATGTGCATATATTTTGAACTAACAAACAAGGTTCTTCACAGAAACATTTTTGAAGTAAATCACAGCCCGTACCTCTGCCCACTCGTATGAGCCAATGTTGCCAAACGTAGTTCCTCCCCAGCAACAGAATAAAATGCTGCGGTTTGGCCGCCAATGTCTCTTCTGAACCTGGGACATTATCGCTTTGATTATCTCTGTAATGATGGAAGTACTGCTGGTCCAGGGTTCTTCCTTGTTGCCATGGTGACTACCAACAACAACATACTTATCTGGAAACAAAAATATATATTTTGTTCGTTGGACTTTTTCACAAAGAAGCCACAGAAATTAAAGCAAGAACTACATTCAGTAATTTAGGTATTTAACAAATGAATCTATGTTTAATTTCTGCAGAAGTGAATGGTCTATGGATGCACAGCAATAAAGCTCCAAGTAATAAGATTGCTGCCTGCAATAGTTCAGGTTTTCTCTCTGTACTTTTGTCTTTAATTGTAGCAAAAAGACATTTCATTGATTCACTTGTTCATTCAAACATGTGCCATTTCCTGAATAAAGATAAAAACTGACTTTTATTGTATCACATCCTGGAAATCACACCATATGTCTGTCATGGTCCCTCTATTCATTTGGAAAGTTAAAGAAGAACACTATTAGAATGATGTTCACTTTGAATTGATGTCCAAACGATGCCCAATGTGGTCCAATTTTGGAGAGAAAAGCAAGATAGGGTAAATAAATTAAGGGTAAAAATTGCTCCTCTTGTATTTCCGCTCATTCAATGTGGTCCAGCTATTTGCCTATGGGAACCACTACTGGGGTGAAAGCTCTCATTCAAGGGAGGGGGAAAATCCATTCAGTTATTAAAACTGGCAGATATTGTACATTTATGATTGCAAGTGCACACAAGGAGACTTGTATAACTCAGCCAAATTAAATCGGTGTTGTTGATTCACTAACAGCATAACTACCACTGATGTCAATCTTCAAATGTTACATTTCATAATCTACACAGTGACAATGCTTTTTGATCACGTTTTGGTTGATAATAGCCTCATCTAAATATCTACAATCTGAAGAATCAGAGAAGAACCGCAAGTTCAAACAGTTAGTGAAGGTACATGGCTGAGGAGCCAGTGGTACAAGCTACCATCCAAGAGAATTTTGATTAAATGGCTCAGAGTTAGAATTATGCAGTCTGCATGCAGTCATGATTCCACAAGACCATATAAGAAGTCCTATGATTGCAATGTCTGTTGCAGCTCATGTTGGCTTCGGAGAGTGTTGGATATGATTTTATTATGCAAGTACCACACTTGATCAAAAGTGGAATGAGCACCCTGATCTCATTTGTCATGAAATTCATCCCCAGTCGTGAGTGCCAAATATGCTTTGCACATGGCCGAGTCATAGTCATATACAACATATAAACAACATATAAACAAGCCCTTCAGCCGTCTTGGTCATGCTGACCAAGTTGGCATACTGGGCTAGTATGTACTTAGTACTACTTTAACTGTATGTGGCTATCAGCCTTCTTCATCGTTCATCGTTCCTATCCATCTACCTGTCCAAATATCTTTTTAAATTATTGCGCAGTATTCTATCTCTGAAATTCGGTTCTATTAACTTTAATTAATATGAATGATGGAGGCACATTAGAAAGTGCTGCTTCTACTCTGCAGCACATTTAGCACTGTTGATAGGGGATGGATGTTGTCTTCGCTTCATTACACTAAGGTAGTATATTAACCCAAGGTTTCTTTCTGGATTTAAGTTGTTCTGTTTCTTCAATGACAACAGTGTCCAAATTGCTCAAAGTCCAAGGTGGCATGCCAGGCTATGGAAATTTGTAACTACATCATACCTCTGTGATGGATAAGGTAATTAAACTCCAGGGTCAGACGGGTCTGCAGTGTTCTGGAACACAAGTGATGATTGATGATGGTCGGTGGGGTTTAATAACAGAATACAATTATGTAGAGCCCTGGTGCGGCCTCATGTGGAATGTTGTCGACAGATCTGATCTCCCTTCTTGGGGAAGGATATACCTGCCATTGAGGGACTGCAGTGAAAATTCACCAGTTTCATTCCAGAGATGGCCATACAATGAGAGATAAAGGAGACTGGCCCTATACTTCCTTGCAGAATGAAATCTTTTAAAAACATATTAGAGGATTCTTATGGACATTGCTGGTACTGTACACGGTTATTATTCCTCTGGACAAGTCAACTGGAACTAAGGGGTCAGTGTCCCAAAATAAGGCTCAGCTATTCAGGATTGATATTTGGTGAAATTCTTCACAAGGAGGGTGGTGAATCTGTGGAATTCTCCAGCCAATGGGCTGTGGTTGCTCAGTCTCTCAGTATATACTGGACTTAGTTCAATACATTTTTAACAACTAAAAGATTAAAAGAAAATGGGATGTGTAAGCTACTCTCCACAAACCTGTTCCAAACCTGTGAAGTAAAACGTTGCTGCTGCATTCATCAGGGGACCATTAAGAATGGCCCAATCCATTACAATCCAAACTGGAGAATAGTGAAAAGGTTTGGGGAAGTCAAAAGGAGTAGCACTCACAACAGAATATTCAACTCCAATCCCTTTTACAGCCACAGCATTTAAGGGGTGTTCCTGTTATGTCTCTGGTCAATAGTGACCCCCAAAATATTGATAGCGTGAATGCTGGTGATGCCGAGAGTAATGCTGGTGGATGTCAAGTGGAGGTGACTAGACTTTTTTCTTGCTGGAGACGTGTATGTCCTGGCAACTGCATGGTCTGAATGTTATTTGGCATTAACCAGCCCACGGTGGAACATTGTCCTTTACTTTCTGTCAGTCTGCACAGGTTGATCACACGAGGAGCAGAGGAAGTGAACATTGTGCAATCATCGGTCAATTTCCCCACTTCGGACATTATAATGCAGGGATGTCACTGGTGAAACAGCTATTGAGTTGAGACACTTCCCCGAGGATCATCATGGAGCTGCAGCAATCACAACTCATTGTTTGAAAAGATAGTCAAGCATGCGGAAACTGTCGCTCACAAATCCGTTAGGAATTTCTTTGAAGTGGTAACCTAGAGGATTGATAAGATCAGGGCAATGGACATTATCTATACGGAATCTATTCAGAAATGTCTTTGACAGGGTCTTGTATGGTAGGCTTGCCTGGAAGGTTAGATCGCATGGGAGAGCTAGTTAATTGGATACATAATTGGTTTGAAGATATGAAGCAGAGGGTAATGATGGAAGGTTGTTTCTCCCACTGGCAGCCTGTGTCCAGGGATCGTCACGGGCCCATTATGGTCATTCAACTAAATGGCTGGATTAGTAGCCAACATCCATTAGAAGCTCAGGGACCCACAGCTACCTTGACTATACATCCTCCCACCCTGATTCCTGGAAGGACTCCATTCTATTTTTTTGGTCATTTTTCACTTCTGGCTTTGCTGCTCTGGTGATGCCACTTTCCACACAATTGTCATGGCAGGACAGTACAGTCAGAATGCAGAAGTGCAGTCAGAAATGCAGTGCAGTCAGAAATGCAGACAGTGCAGAAATGCAGAGCAGTCAGAAATGCAGACAGTGCAGAAATCCAAGCACATATACACAGTTAATCTAAGGTGATGTAAAATATCTTGCAAAAATCTCCTAATTATTCAAAACGCATTTGGAGACATCAGAAAATAAAATCTAAATTGCTTTAGCAGTTTGAAACATAATGATTTTCAAAATACTTCTGCACAGCTGTCTGACATTTACTTATCTAAAACATAAACTCTTTCTTGATGGCAACTGGAAATGAAAATGCAGTTAGGAAGTGAACTGTTCTAAATCCTAAAATGATGTTAGGTTGTGAACAATGTGAACATCTGTAAATTCACGGCATTCTGTCATGGAAGCCCACACATCCCACACTTACGGCTGAAGCCTTCAGTGTTCTTGCCAACTACTCTTCCTACTTGCAAGGAAATATGTCATTCCTAGATTCATTGTGCTTGCTGGTCTGGCTGTAATCTACGGCAAGCAATAACAGTACTTGTGGATCCAAGCTATCAATTTACAATTATCCAGTAAAGCAGAGTAATTGGACAAAAGCACTCATCAATGGTTTTTCTGCTTATCAACTGTAACTGCTTCTGAGTGGTAATCTATTGGCTATTATTCACTTTGACATGTCTTCAAGACATTAAAGGTGCTATTTAAATGCACATATTTTCATCTACCCTCATATATTACATATATTACATGTGTTTTGTGTTTATCAATATCTCTATCAGGTTGGAAGGGGGTGGTAGTGGTGATGCATCTCGATGCAACTAATCGTATAGATCATAAGGTCGTGTGGACTGCAGAAGAAGCAAATAAATCCAGAGAAACTGAGCATAGAAGTCCATTCTCCATCAATACAGCTGCACATTATAATTATTTCTGCAATTCAGCTCCATGGACTTCAGCTGCTCTTATAACGCACACTTAGCACAAATGATTGAGGACAAATTTCTATCTTAGTGACTAATAATGCTCAAGACAATAACAATCAAGCTTATCACCATTGCATAATCCAACTCAATTTTCCACAAAATACAGAGCATTATTGTTTTACTGCCAGTGCTTTGACCTTCATCCTAAAAAAATCTCATTAGCATGCTGCTTAACACACTAAACTGTGCAGCCCATTTAAAACACACCAAATGATGCTGAATGCTAAGTAGTTTCATCCCGACAGTGCGAACATTTTATTAGCTCAAGCAATGTACTGTACTAAGAATAAAACAAGGCCCCTGCAGACCTATTACCTTCACAACAGCAATTTTAAGTCTTTCAAATTTCTCTTTGGTGCAGCATATCAAGTCATCTTCAAGAAAATGTGCCGTCTTAAGCATTACATCTAAAACAATCCATTGCCACCGAAAATCACTAATGTTAACAATGTCTAAATTAAACTGTATAATAATGTCATTAGTTTTATAGCTATTATTCAAATGTGTATGCATGCTATATTACAAATTAGTGTGCACTAATTACATTTAAAACAAACTTTATTTTAATGAAAGTCAAATACAAAGTAAGATCATAAAACTTCAGTGCTGATACTCCAGGTATTGACAATATATTATAATTAGGAGTACTAAATTAACAAGATGGCTAGTTTCAAATTGCATCATATAAGTCTATATATATAAACAATAAACTGTCTAACGTAGTTTAATTTTTTTTCCCCCAAATGAAATCTAGATATATTTAAAATCGTAGATTTCTACAAGCCGGACTATGGATCATGTGCAGGCAGAAAGGATTAGTTTATCAGTTCGGCAGAGAAGGCCTGTTCCTGTGTTGTACTGTTCTATGTTCAATTAAACTTCAGTTACATTTGCTGGCGGTGGCTTGGTTCAAAGCAAAGATCATGAGTACGATTTTGTGAACCAGGATTGATGCTATACTGCATTTAAACAACAGATGGTGATGAATGAAGCAGTATGAGATTAACACCTCGTTCTCAAAAGAACAAACAGAAATACTGGTAGACAAAAATGCTGGAGAAACTCAGCGGCAGCAACAGAAACACTGAATATGTTTTGTCCATGGGTTGTTAGAACACTGAGTGGTAAAAAAGATTCAAGTCACAGGAAGAGTGAATAAATACTTGGAGAGACAATTAAAATACTTTTGAGGAAACTGCAAGTTTGTTAGGCAATGAATAATGTTTTCAAAGTTCCAACAACCAAACGAATCTCGGCACGAAACGTCGCCAATTCCTTCTCTCCATAAGTGCTGCCTCACCCACTGAGTTTCTCCAGCATTTTGTGTCTAACTTCGATTTTACCAGCATCTGCAGTTCTTTCTTAAACGAATAGGCTCCTATTGTGTTAAATTTTATAATGTACTAATTCTCTCCTTGCCTTGATTTGACGAGGCATACTTACCCGGGCCACTCCCTTTTCTCCTCTCATCCATAAGGCAAGAGGTACAGAAGTTTGGAAACGCATACCTCCAGTGTCAGGCACTGTTTCTTCTCAGCAGTTATCGGACAACTAAACGGTCCTTTTATCTGCCAAAATGCGGTCCTGAGCACACCCCCTCCCCCCCCCCCCGTCTACCATTGGAGACTTTTGAACTATCTTTAATCTGACTATCTCGCACCAAATGTTATACTCTTTATCCGCCATTTGTACATTGTCAAGTCAAGTCAAGTTTTATTCGTCACTTGCACATAAAGTGCAGAGAAATGAATTTGCCAGCAGCGGTGCAATAAAAAAAGAACACACAATACACAATCAAAAAATTTAACACAAACATACACCACAGCATTGATAATAATCATGTATAGTCTTTCGTTGAATGGAGAGCATGCAACAAAAGGCTTTTCACTGTACCTCAGTACTTGTGACAATAATAAACTAAACTAAGGTTTAGAGAGAGCTAGGCCTGGGCAATGGGGTGTGTTTGGATGGGGAATTTTGGTTGGCATGGGGAGTTGGGTGGGGAGGTTTGTTTCCATACTGCTTGACTAACTATGACTCGGAGCAAGTTTTTTTGCCAGAAGGACAAGAGGAAAGTTACCTTTCAGCTGGAGGCGAGATCTATCAAAGATCTGTTAAAAAAAATCAGTATTCTTGTTGGAAACACAAGGAAATGCAGTTGCTGGAATCTTGAAGGGTGGTGAGTGCCTGGAACACGGTGCCAGGAATGGTAGTTGAGGCAGATATGACAATGGTATTTTTGGATAGCCACATGGATATGCTGGGAATGGAAGGATATGAATCCTCTGCAGACAGATAAAAGTTGTTCTTGGCAGTATGTCTGCCACAGACATTGTAGGCCGCATGGTCTGTTCTTTTGCTGTACTGTTCCATGTCTATGTTCTATGAAGATAGACACAAAATGCTGGAGTAACTCAGTGGGACAGGCAGCATCTCCGAAGAGAAGGAATGGGTGACATTTCGGATCGAGAGTCTCGACCCGAAACGTCACTCATTCCTTCTCTCCAGAGATGCTACCTGTCCCGCTGAGTTACTCCAGCATTCTGTGTCTATCTTCGGTTTAAACCAGCATCTGCAGTTCCTTCTTACACATTCTATTCTCTACGACTATATCTTGGTGATTTGCTTTTGGGCACTACTCTAGTTACTGTATATGGGTGCAATTCAATTCAGTGCTTGAATCCTGACACTCTTCCAGCTATTCAGCTATTCTCATTGCCAGGGGTAAGTATAATGGGATCGGAACCAAGAAAGTTTGTGTAACAATGCCACAGTTGTGGAATATGATCAATTAGCACCTGTTGTTTGATGACTACCGATGACAATTTGTTACCATGGGTGTTGAACAATGTTTGTGCTGAACATGATGCTTAGATAAACTAATCTCCACTGCCTGCAAGCGATCCATATCCCACCATTCTCTGTATATACGTGCGCCGATCTAGTAGCCTCTTAAAATGCCACCATGGTATCTGCCTCCACCACCATTTCTGGCAACACGTTTGAGTCATCCATCCAGTGAGTGTAAAGATTTGCGCACACATCTTCTTTGTACTTGCATTACATTCCGTAGGCCGCTAGATCAGGCAGACCTAGGATTGACAACTGTCCGGTATTAGCTGGGACATCCCGTATATTGGGCTGGCCGTCTTCGGGGCTAAGGCAGCGGTGGCTCGACTTGCTGGTGCGGCGTTCTGGCTTTCGGCGGCGGCCTGGAGCTGATGCAGCGGGGCTCGGAGCTGAGACTGCGGGACCCGGAGCTGGGGCAGCGGCCTGGAGCTGGGGCAGCTGCCCGGAGCTGGGGCGGCGGCCCGGAGCGGAGACTGTGGGACCTGGAGCTGGGGCGGCGGCCTGGAGCGGAGACTGCGGGACCTGGAGCGGAGACTGCGGGACCCGGAGCTGGGGCGGTGGCCTGGAGCGGAGACTGCGGGACCTGGAGCTGGGGCGGCGGCCCGGAGCTGATGCTGTGGCGGAGACGGCGTTCCGGCTTTCGGCGGCGGCGACATCACCACGGAGGTCCACTGGACTGGAGAGCGGCATCTTCGGCCTGGATCGATCGCCTCAGCGCAGAGGGAGAACAAGGAGGGAAGAGACGGAGACTAAGACTTTGCCTCCATCACAGTGAGGATGTGCTTGGTGAACTCACTGTGGTGGAGGTTTAATTTGTGTTTATTGTATGTTTTGTTATTATTGATTCTGTGTATGACTGCAGGCAACATAATTTCGTTCAAACCGAAAAGGATCTATCTATCGATCTATCTAAATTGGTTTGTCCCGTACGGGACCGCCCTTGTCCCGTATTCGACTGTTACTACTCGGGTCAAGGGGACTGTTGGGTCGGAGCGCCGCGTCCGACCCCGCCTCACCCGTCCTGACGTAGTGCAGCCCATGGAGTGCAGCAGCAGCCGCCGCGCCTCGCCCGTAGCCCCGTCGATCGGCAGCCCGGCCAGCTGTCCGACCTTCGGACCTTCGCTTACCGCCGACACCACCACCCCTCCTTCTCATGGCCGATCATCGGTTCATGAGTTGGTCGGGGCGCCGGACTTTGTGCGCGATGTCGCGCGCAAAGTCCGCCGCCCAGGCCAAAACTACTCAGCTGGCCCGCTATCTGGGCTTTGTGTGCAGTCCAGCACCCGGGCCAACTCATCATTCACCCTGCCACGGCCGAGTCGATCAACAAATTGCCATCGGGAATTCGTCCCTTATTTGGGAGTGAGAAAGTTGGCAACCCTAGGCAGACCCCAAGTGAGTACAAACTCCTGGAGAACTGGACAGCCTGCTGGTAAACGGGGAAATAGGATGTGTAGAGAAGGGCAATCTGAAGAAGGGTCTCGACCCTAAACGTTGCCTATTTCCTTCGCTGCAGAGATGCTGCCTCACCCGCTGAGTTTCTCCAGCATTTTTATCTACCAGTGCTAAGGGAAAGTTGCCTTTCAGCTGGAGGCTATATCTATCCAAGCTCTATAAAAAGCCTATCACTATGCTCGTTGGCGACAAAGAAAACACAGATGCTGGAATCTTGAGCAGTCGGTAACTTTAGAGGGAAATGTTCAGGTCAGGGCGCTTTTTCAAACTCATTCTCTGGAATGTTCCCACATGCACCCGCCAGAAATTTAGCCGTGCTGCTATGCAAGAGTCGCTCTGCTAATGGTTATTAAAGTCTTAGCACCTCTCAGATGCTATGGCTGGGCTGGTCCCAGGCTGGAACTGGAGGTATCTGTAAAATATCACAGATAGCATTGCCTAAGGTAGGACAGATACATTTATTCCAAGAGAGCTGATGGCAAATCAGTTTCCCTTTCCCTCACACAACAAACAGAATGAGTACAGCTTTTCCCAACCCAAAACGTCACCTGTCCATGTTCTGCCTGCCTTGCTGAGTTACTCCAGCACTTTGTGTCCTATTTAAAAAAAAAAAATCAGCATCTGCTGTTCCATTGCCAATGACCGTAGTCATATGGCATGATTGGCTACATGAAATAGACTAAAATAAATTACCTATTTTTCTGTCCTTAGTGCAAATTTAAGCAGTTAATTTGTACATGTATACATATACAGCTTTAGTGTTAGGGGAGTTATACATGCCCATGGTGTATTTGTAAGTTTTATGCTTGATTATTCTAAGGACAGAACAAGGTCAGGTTAGCTCTTTGGTGTATAAAACCTGGATAAGGAGGAGGTAATATTTCCACAGACAAAAAACCTCTCACACAGATCATTAATTGCCAAGGGCACTATGCCTAGTCAGCCTAGAAGCAGCCCTTTGTCTAGCTTAAGCTGCACCTGATAAGAATCGGAGCAAGGACCCTGAGGGCATTTTCTCGAGGGAACTGAATGGGACACTAACAACGTGTGTACAGGAGATAAGGAAAATAATGAGTGCACGGGGCTGAAGCCCAAGCTAGAAGGAACCTGTCTTGAGTCCCTTTTCTCTGACTGGAAAACTGAAGGGGTTGAAGTAATGTAATGATTGAAATGAAAGAGAAAGGAGAGAAGACTAGAAGGAAGAAGTGGGCAGGGGACAGGCCGAACCATCCATTCTCCAATTTCAGGTAGTCCCTGCTTTCTCCCTCTTTCCCCTTCCCTTCCCAGCTCTCCCACAGCCCACTGTCTCCGCATCTTCCTTTCTTCGCCCCGCCCCCCACACCCACATCAGTCTGAAGAAGGGTCTCGACCCGAAACGTCACCTATTTCCTTTGCTCCATAGATGCTGCCTCACCCGCTGAGTTTCTCCAGCATTTTTGTCTACCTTCGATTTTCCAGCATCTGCAGTTCCTTCTTAAACACATCCTCATGAAGTCATCTCCGAAGTGGTTGAAAACCCTCAAGGTCTACAGAGTCATCAGCAGGTGCCAGGATAAAACAATCTTTAGTGACACAAAGGGTGGTAGGTGCCTGGAACAAGCTGCCAGGAGTGGTGGTGGAAGCAGATACAATAGTGACATTGAGATAGGTTCATGGATATGCAGGGGATGGAGGCATATGATGATGTGAGGGCAGAGGAGATTAAATCGGCACTATGCTCGTCACAGGCATAGTGGGTCTTCTGCTGTACTGTTCTATATTGTATATTCTGTGTTCAATTCACATGACAGCACAATATTATTGTGTAAAATTCAATCATGCAGGACATAAACTTTATTAACCATAAATATAAACTTCTTGAATGGCAATGAAAATATTTTTTCGAAGAAGTGTATTTTGTTGATCAGCAAGCACAACTATTTAGAAATTCAGTTGCATTTAGGAATCAGCCAACATGCGATTAGGAAATATAAATAAAACCAATATTAATTAGGATTATAAATTGAAAATGACAAAGAAAAAAATATCAGATTAAAACAGCGAATTGAATTAAAAAAAAAAATCTGTGCCACCTGCTAAACAGACTTCTGTCCAAATAAATCTGCAGCTCACACATAAAGCATATGGTTATCTATTATCAGTAGTTATTTGCAAAAGGTTTAGTCTTAGCCCATTTAGTGGACCAAATGTTCATTGGGATTGAACCATGAAAGTAACAGAAGGAAATGGTTTTGCAGTTGGACAGTAATTTAATTAAGCTCTGTTTCAGTGCTGTAATCATGGTAGACTCCAGTGGAAGTGGAAGGTTAGTAGCCTGAAAGGTAGATTTTAATGTAGGAAGGACCTGCAGATGCTGGTTTAAACCGTAGACACAAAATGCTGGAGTACTGTAACTCAGCTGGACTGGCAGCATCTCTGGAGAGAAGATGTGGGTGACATTTCGGGTCGAGACCCTTATGAATTGGCTCGACCCAAAACGCCACCCATTCTTCTCAGGTACAGCAGGCAGTGAAGAAAACAAATGGCATGTTGGCCTTCATAACAAGTGGAATCAAATATAGGAGCAAAGAGGTCCTTCTGCAGTTGTATAGAGCCCTAGTGAGACCACACCTGGAGTATTGTGTGCAGTTTTGGTCCCCTAATTTGAGGAAGGACATTCTTGCTATTGAGGGAGTGCAGCGTAGGTTTACAAGGTTAATTCCTGGGATGGCAGGACTATCATATGCTGAGAGAATGGAGCAGCTGGGCTTGTACAATCTGGAGTTTAGAAGGATGAGAGGAAATCTAATTGAAACATATAAGATTCTTAAGGGCTTGGACACACTAGAGTCAGGAAACATGTTCCCGATGTTGGGGGAGTCCAGAACCAGGGGCCACAGTTTAAGAATAAGGAGTAAGCTATTTCGAAAGGAGAGGAGGAAACACTTTTTCTCACAGAGAGTAGGTCTGTGGAATTCTCTGCCTCAGAGGGCGGTGGAGGCAGGTTCTCTGGATGCTTTCAAGAGAGAGCTAGATAGGGCTCTTAAAAATAGTGGAGTCAATGTATATGGGGAGAAGGCAGGAACGGGGTACTGATTGTGGATGATCAGCCATGATCACATGGAATGGTGGTGCTGGCTCGAAGGGCCAAATGGCCTACTCCTGCACCTATTGTCTATTGTCTCTCCAGAGATGCATGTCTGTCCCGCTAAATTACTCCAACATTTTGTGTCTAGCTAGAAAGATTTTAGTGTTAAAGATAAAGTTAAAACAATTTTTTTCAGACAAAATTTGATTTGCACTGAATTATTGTGTTCTTGTCTTTTGTAATGTGTTTCTCATCTAAAGCATAATTATTTTATTCTACAGCAACTTTATTCTTCAGACTCTGAAGAAGGGTCTCGATGTCATGATGCCTAGTTCATCTCCTCTGCCCTCACATGATCATTTCCCTGCATGTCGCCCATTCCTTCTCATCAGAGATGTTGCCTGTCCCACTGAGTTGTCCAATTCAGAAATCTGTTTGAATCACAATAACTATTCTACATGTCTTTCTCTTTCAGCTAAATAAGGAGGTCTCGACCCGAAACGTCACCCATTCCTTCTCTCCAGAGATGCTGCCTGTCCCGCTGAGTTACTCCAGTTTTTTGTGTCTGCCTTCAGAGGAAAAATAAAGTCAAGGATCTCCTCTAAGCAACAAATGTGACATTTCTTCCTCAGATACCCAAATCTTTATTCATTTCCTTTACTTACAGAATTAAACATATATAACTTATTTTGTAATGAAAACAATAAATTGCAAGGTGTTTAAGAAGGAACTGCAGATGCTGGAAAATCAAAGGTAGACAAAAATGCTGGAGAAACTCAGCGGTTGAGACAACATCTATGGAGCGAAGGAAATGGGCAACGTTACGGGTCAAAACCCTTCTTCAGACTGATGTGGGGGGGGGGAAAGAAGAAATGAAGAGGTGGAGCCAGTGGGCTGAGGGAGAGATGAGAAGGGGAGGAGAAAGTAGGGACTACTGAAATTGGAGAAGTCAATATTCATACCGCTGGGGTGCAAACTGCCCAAGCGAAATATGAGGTGCTGCTCCTCCAATTTACAGTGGTCCTCACTTTGGCCATGGAGGAGGCCCAGGACAGAAATGTCGGATTCGGAACGGGAGGGGAAGTTGAAGTGCTGAGCCACCGGGAGATCAGGTTGGTTATTGTGAACCGAGCGGAGGTGTTCGGCAAAGCAGTCGCCAAGCCTACGCTTGGTCTCACCGATGTAGAGCAGCTGACATCTAGAGCAGCGGATGCAATAGATGAGGTTGGAGGAGGTGCAGGTGAACCTCTGCCGCACCTGGAAAGACTGATTGGATCCTCAAATGTAGTCAAGGGGGGAGATAAAGCGACAAGTGTAGTATTTCTTGTGGTTGCAAGGGAAAGGGCCCGGAGAGGGGGTGGTTCGGGTGGGAAGGGACAAATTGACCAGGGAGTTACGGAGGGAGCGGTCTCTGCGGAAAGCAGACAGGGGAGGAAATGGGAAGATGTGGCAAGTGGTGGGATCATGTTGGAGGTGGCAAAAATGTCGGAGGATTATTTTTTGTATGTGACGGCTGATAAGGTGGAAGGTGAGGACAAGGAGGACTCTGCCCTTGTTATGAGTGGGGGATGGGGAGTGAGAGCAGAGTCACGGGGTATAGAAGAGACCCTGGTGAGAGCCTCATCTATAGTAGAAGAGGCGAACCCCCGTTCCCTGAAGAATGAGGAAATCCCAATGCCCTGGTGTGGAACACCTCATCCTGGGTGCAGATGCAGCGTAGACGGAGGAATTGGGAGATGGGGATGGAGTCCTTACTGGAAGCAGGGTGGGAAGAAGTGTAGACCAGATAGCCTTGGGAGTCAGTGGGTTTATAGTGGATGTCGGTCAGCAGTCTATCACCTGCGATGGAGATAGTGAGGTCAATAAATGGTATGGAAATGTCGGAAATGGTCCAGGTGTATTTGAGTGCCGGATGGAAGATAGTGGTGAAATGGATGAAGTCAGTGAGTTTTGTGTGGGTGCAGGAGGTAGGACCAATGCAGTCGTAAATGTAGCGGAGGTAGAGTTCGGGGGTAGGGCCACGGTACGCCTCGAACAAGGATTGTTCAACATACCCTACAAAGAGGCAGGCATAGGTAGGGCCCATGCGCGTGTCCATAGCTACGCCTTGTATTTGGAGGAAATAGGAGGAATTGCAAGGTGTTGGATTGTTACTGAACAACATTCGACCTTAAGCAATGGACTATGGCACCAGGTGCCCTATGAGGGGTTTGGGATTAAATAAAATTACTGCCCATGAAGGTGAGACAGAACATCCTTATCTATCTACCATATACATACAAATTTATAGCGAAGATAGACACAAAATGCTGGAATAACTCAGCGGGATAGGCAGCATATCTGGTGAGAAGGAATAGGTGACGTTTCGGGTCGAGACCCTTCTTCAGACTAGGCTGGGGAAAGGGAAACGAGAGATAGTTAGTGATGTGGAGAGATATAGAACAAAGGATATGCAAAAAAGTTACAATTATAAAGGAAACAGGTAATTGTTAGCTGCTTGCTAGGTGAGAACAAGAAGCTGGTGAGATTTGGGTAGGGGAGCGATGGAGAGAGAGGGAGTGCAGGGGTTACTTGAAGTTAGAGAAACCAATGTTCATACCACTGGGTTGTAAGCTGCTCAAGCAAAACATGAGATGCTGTTCCTCCAATTTGCGATTAGCCTCAACCCGACAATGGAGGAGGCCTAGGACAGAAAGGTCAGTGAGGGAATGGGAAGGGGAATTGAAATGTTTGGCAACTGGGAGATCAGGTAGGTCCAGGTGTCCAGGTGAGTGAAGGTGCTCAGCAAAACGATCGCCCAGTCTATATTTGGTCTTGCCAATGTATGAGTCCACATCTTGAATAACGGATACAGTAGATGAGGCTGGAGGAGGTGCAGGTAGGTCCTGGCGGACTGGGCGAATGGTGATTATTTGTTATCATTATTCATTGAAGTTATGAGAATAAGCATTTACTGTCAGGATATAGAAGGCAAAAAAGATGGATTTGGCCGACTCAATGTTACCTCATAGGACGATTCCTTCCTTTAAGCAGTATTGCTTCCTTAGACCAGATCAAACTGACTGCAGTAAAACTTAGAGAAGGCCAAATTGGTTCAGCATCTCATATTTTCCTTGGGCAGGTTACAGCCCAGTGGTATGAATATTGAATTCTCTAACTTCAAGTAACCCCGGCATTCCCTCTCTCTCCATCCCTCCCCCACTCAAGTTGCACCAGCTTCTAGTTTTCACCCAACAAACAGATAACATTGGCCTGTTTTCTTTATCATCGTTACTTCTTTGCATATCTTTCATTCATTGTTCTTTATCTCTCTACATCATTGTCTATATCTCTTGTTTCCCTTTCTCCTGACTAGCCTGAAGAAGCGTCTTGACCCGAAACGTCAGCCATTCCTTCTCTCCAGAGATGCTGCCTGTCCCGCTGAGCTACTCCAGCTTTTTGTGTCCATCTACCATTAATGACCCTATGTTTGAGCCAAATGCAATGTGACAAAGACTCGTACATTGAAGAACTTTCAAAATCAGAGGTGCAAGGTTACCAAGGTTATGTGCAGCAGTCATGCTTCGCATAACACATTGAATGGTTCAATTAACTAATCACCTGATCCCAAAAATGTTATTTTCAGGAGGATTTTTTATCTCATTTGCATTTAAGTGAATCAATACCAACTATTTCTGTTCCTTCCCTGTGGATTTTGTCCACAGATTGGCCATCCACTCACTGGAACAAGGGAGGAACGGTGCACCAGTTCCAGAGGTAATGAAATAACATAGCTGTGACCTTCTGGAACAGCTGGTTATTCATGGGGAAAAAATAAAGTGGACAAAGCATTTCAATTGCATGACCAATTCAATTTTAATTTAATGGTCAAGGTAGAATATACAGTATTTTCAAAGGTCACCAGCAGTGTTCAGTCTCTCTGTAATTACATTTGGTCTAAATGCTGCACTTGGTAACACATACCACAGCAAAAATGAAAGCAATGAAAAGTAGGAAAAATCATTCCACACTTGCAATGAAAATCTCATCTGAAAAGAGATGCAGTAAAGCACTAAAATGCAGCACTAATTACGGTCCCACATCCTAAAGCTGGATGTGCATATCTGAATTTCATAGGTTTTCTGGAAACTACAGTGCCCTCCATAATGTTTGGGACAAAGACCCATCATTTATTTATTTGCCTCTATACTCCACAATTTGAGATTTGTAATAGAAAAAAAAACACATGTGGTTAAAGTGTACATTGACAGGCCATTTTTATGTATTTTGATTTCACCATGTAGAAATTACAGCAGTGTTTATTGATAGTCCCCCCATTTCAGGGCACCATAATGTTTGGGACACATGGCTTCACAGGTGTTTGGAATTGCTCAGGTGTGTTTAAATGCCTCCTTAATGCAGGTATAAGAGAGCTCTCAGCAGCTAGTCTTTCCTCCAGTCTTTGCATCACCTTTGGAAACTTTTATTGCTGTTTATCAACATGAGGACCAAAGTTGTGCCAATGAAAGTCAAAGAAGCCATTATGAGAATGAGAAACAAGAATAAAACTATTAGAGACATCAGCCAAACCTTAGGCTCACCAAAATCAACTGTTTGGAACATCATTAAGAAGAAAGAGAGCATTGGTGAGCTTACTAATCACAAAGGGACTGGCAGGCCAAGGAAGACCTCCACAGCTGATGACAGAAGAATTCTCTCTATAATAAAGAAAAACCCCTAAACACCTGTCCAACAGATCAGAAACACTCTTCAGGAGTCAGGTGTGGATTTGTCAATGACCACTGTCCGCAGAAGATTTCATGAACATAAATACAGAGGCTACACTGCAAGATCCAAACCACTGGTTAGCCGCAAAAATAGGATGGCCAGGTTACAGTTTGCCAAGAAGTACTTAAAAGAGCAACCACAGTTCTGGAAAAATGACAGATGAGACGAAGATTAACTTATATCAGAGTGTTGGCAAGAGCAAAGTGTGGAGGAGAGAAGGAACTGCCCAAGATCCAAAGCATACCACCTCATCTGTGAAACATGGTGGTGGGGGTGTTATGGCCTGGGTATGTATGGCTGCTGAAGGTACTGACTCACTTATCTTCATTGATGATACAACTGCTGATGGTCGTAGCATAATGAATTCAGAAGTGCATAGACACAATCTATCTGCTCAGGTTCAAACAAATGCCTCAAAACCCATTGGCCGGCAGTTCATTCTACAGCAAGACAATGATCCCAAACATATTGCTAAAGCAACAAAGGAATTTTTCAAAGCTAAAAAATGGTCAATTCTTGAGTGGCCAAGTCAGTCACCCGATCTGAACCCAATTGAGCATGCCCTTTATATGCTGAAGAGAAAATTGAAGGGGACTAGTCCCCAAAACAAGCATAAGTTAAAGATGGCTGCAATACAGGCCTGGCAGAGCATCACCAGAGAAGACACCCAGCAACTGGTGATGTCCATGAATCGCAGACTTCAAGCAGTCATTGCATGCAAAGAATATGCAACAAAATACTAAACATGACTACATTAATTTGCATGACATTGCTCTGTCCCAAACATTATGGTGCCCTGAAATGGGGGGACTATGTAAAAACACTGCTGTAATTTCTACATGGTGAAATCAAAATGTATAAAAATCACCTTTATTAAAATCTGATAATGCGCACTTTAACCATATGTGATTTTTTTCTATTGCAAATCTCATATTGCGGAATACAGAAGCAAATAAATAAATGATGGGTCTTTGTCCCAAACATTCTGGAGGACACTGTATGTTTCGCCTCAATCTGTCATCGTTCATTGAATTGAGAAATGCTGGCCAAGCTATCAAGGAATACAACAGAAAGTACCACATAATTAGATAAATAAATAAGGAATTTAACCAGAAAAGCAACTCTAACATTACCGAATATGTGTGCAATCACTTTCACTGTTGTAGCACCTCAATATGTGTTATACCAAAAATGAAAATAGTTTACAAGCATAAAAAATTTAGTTACCTGGGTTGATAGATCCTTTGAGGAAGCCTATTACATTCTGAATCGTCTTATATTCTGAGATTTTTCCCACCTCCAGCCTGATGGTTTTCCTGACTGTAATAAAAAAAACAAGTGGAGACTAAACAAAAGATCTGGAGTAAAGGTAAGAAACACACTTGCACAGAACGCTCAATCTGTTTAACCATTCATTCATGCCGTTATCCAGTTACTGGATGTGGAGATTGTTGACAAGCCCAGTAATTATTCCCCACCCCATCCTGGAGATGATCTTGGAGAGTCCTCTTTTCGAACTGCTGTTTCTTCCTAAGAAAGGCACCTTCATATTAGAAACATAGAAAATAGGTGCAGGAGTAGGCCATTCGGCCCTTCGAGGCTGATCATGGCTGATCATCCGACTCAGTATCCTGTACCTGCCTTCTCTCCATACCCCCTGATCCCTTTAGCCACAAGGGCCACATCTAACTCCCTCTTAAATATAGCCAATGAACTGGCCTCAACTACCTTCTGTGGCAGAGAATTCCAGAGATTCACCACTCTCTGTGTGAAAAATGTTTTCCTCATCTCGGTCCTAAAAGATTTCCGCCTGATCCTTAAACTGTGACCCCTTGTTCTGGACTTCCCCAACATCGGGAACAATCTTCCTGCATCTAGCCTGTCCAACCCCTTAAGAATTTTGTAAGTTTCTATAAGATCCCCCCTCAATCTTCTAAATTCTAGCGAGTACAAACCGAGTCTATCCAGTCTTTCTTCATATGAAAGTCCTGACATCCCAGGAATCAGTCTGGTGAACCTTCTCTGTACTCCCTCTATGGCAAGAATGTCCTTCCTCAGATTAGGAGACCAAAACTGTACGCAATACTCCAGGTGTGGTCTCACCAAGACCCTGTACAACTGCAGTAGAACCTCCCTGCTCCTATACTCAAATCCTTTTGCTATGAAGCAATTGTGAAGGAGTTTCAGGATTTCGAGTCAGAAACAACAGTGATCCATTTGCAAATTTGGATAATGTACAGATAGTGGGATTCAGAGGTGTTGACTGATTTTCTCCTTGTGTGTTGATAGTGGTTGCAGATTTGGGAGATTATGACAAATTATAATAGTCCAACTAAATAATTTACAAATTTCTGCAAGCTAATTTTCATCCTCTGCATTACTAACTTCTAAAACAATTATTAAATCAGATCTAGCACATCAATGAATCTGACAAGCTATCTGTACAAAAGCACAGGAATAGCATTAGTCAATTGAAATTAATTCTTTGTTGAATGATTTTTATTTATTTTTACAGAGTCCAGCTTTGTGTTTATTTACTTTAAAGCACATAACACTTAGAAACAGAAAATAGGTGCAGGAGGAGGCCATTCGGCCCTTCGAGCCAGCACCGCCATTCATTGTGATCATGGCTGATCGTCCCCTATCAATAACCCGTGCCTGCCTTCTCCCCATATCCCTTGACTCCACTAGCCCCTAGAGCTCTATCTAACTCTCTCTTAAATCCATCCAGTGACCTGACCTCCACTGCCCTCTGTGGCAGGGAATTCCATAAATTCACAACTCTCTGGGTGAAAACATTTTTTCTTACCTCAGTCTTAAATGACCTCCCCTTTATTTTAACTTATTTGATGTATTTAAAACATTAGAGTCAAGAGTGTTTTATTGTCATATGTCCCAGATAGAACAATGAAATTCTTATTGCTGCAGCACAACAGAATATGTAAACATAATATAATATGAAAAACGAGAGAGAAAAGAAAAGTTCAGTGTGTATGTATATATACACATCCTCACGATATATTTATACATCAAGGTTTCAAGGTCAATTTACTGTCACATGTACCAATTAAGGTACAGTGAAACTCGAATTACCTTTTGTGTCATTCTAAAAGTTCATTATACATAAATAATTTGGTTTGAAGTTCCACTGCCCTGTTAGTACAGCAATTTTCTAAATGATAGTTCACATAATTCAAATGGGTTTTGCAGCTGAACAGTTAACATGCTGCTGATGCACAATGACGTTTTCACAGAGCATCACAGGTCCCTAATATACAAAATGTCTAGCGTTTAACATTTTCAGACAGTGGCAATCAGCTCGTTTAATTGCAGTCTCATTTCTGCTCTTTAAGTAGCTGTCAATCACTCACCATTTCACTCGGAAGAATACTGACTGATTGACGGCTCATTGGTGGTCACAAACAGAAAGATGCACCTCAGTGACTGCTCATGGATGTTTAAAGAGCAAATCTGCCATCTGCTATAACGTTTAATGTACAGAATCACCTTGACAACATAAATTCATCAACTATATACATAAACAAACTTTTTATTTTGCATATCTTCCATTCATTTGTTCTATATCTCTCAACATCTCACATTTCCCTTTCCCCTGACTAGTCTGAAGAAGGGTCTCGACCCGAAATGTCACCCATTCCTTCTCTCCAGAGACGCTGCCTGTCCCGCTGAGTTACTCTAGCATTTTGTGTCGATATTCAGTTTAAACCAGCATCTGCAGTTCCTTCCGATACAAACTAGGTACTAACTAAACAATGATTCAGATCTTGGAATAGAAAATAAATAATGTGATCTAAATCTCACCATTGTTAATATACAAAATCAACAATTTCTGCCAGTTATACATATATAATTAAATATAAAATGTTAAAAATGCAGTCCAGGACACTGCAGAAAATACACAATGCAAGTATTTCCCCAAGAGTCTTTGCAATCCAAATATTGAATGCTCTGAAAATATTCTACTCATATATAGGCACCAATGAAACTTGGCAGAAAACTGAGACTCTATCTGTATCCACCCATCTCTGTCCTGCCCCTCCTTGCTTCCAGCTTCCTCCCTCCCCCCACCACAGTCTGAAGAAGGGTCCAGACCCAAAACATCTAACAAGGTCCTCCAGAGATTCTGCCTGACTCACTGAGTTACTCCAGTACTTTGTGTCTTTCTTTTAAATTTAAACAACCGATAGCTTTCCTATACCCTTCAATCTATCCTTCCCTCCTTGCAATCCCTACCTGCACCAGGACCAGCACCATTTCCAAGATGTGCTTGACTTGTGAAAACCCGGCTGAATCAAAACTTGTACTCTGCATTGAACCTACAATATTAGTTCACCCTCACGGCATGGCTGCTCCCCAGCAAGGTCTTGTGAAGAAAGGATTGTTAATAGAAACAATGCCACTAACTAAAACGGCAAACCAGTTGAAAGGTGCAAAGATCGTTGTCTAGTTAGAATAAAAGCAAACAAAATCAAAGTAAAATGACGGAATAATCGAGTGAGGGGAGAGCTAAGAGTAAGAGCTTGTGGCAACATCTCTGGGAGGGAGAGGGGGAAGAATTGGTTGAGGATTCTGATAGCAGTGGAGAAGAAGCTGTACTCAAATCTGGATGCTCAAGGTTTCAAGCTCCAGTATCTTCTCCCAGTAGGGGGGAGGAGAGAAAAGGGAATGTCCAGAATGATGATTTTCCCAGCCTTCCCGATGTCACACATTGTGAAGATGGACTGGATGGAAGGAAGTTACAAACTTTTTGTGGACTGGGCTGTGTCCATGAGTAAACAAACAGGATTGGTTTGTTGAATTATATAAAATTCAGGTGGTAGTTCTGAGTAGGGATTCATGTTAAAACCTATATTTTCCAATTTATATCCTTGACTTGGCTATAGAAACTCAATGCAAATGGAATAAATTGGCAAAACAAATCACTAGTAATTAAAAAAGTAAGCTCAGATAAAACAAATTAAGTTGAGAAACAGCCATCAAGGTTGAATGTTCTTTGTTGATATTACTGTTATATGTATTTTCACATTTATTTATACTTGTTGATTATATTACACTCATTTGCATCTGAGACATACATAAGGATTGATTAACGTTCATAACTCTGACAGATGGTAAAGCTGTGGGCAGGACCTAGTTAGCTTTTAAAGACTTCCAAAGGTGTTGTGTGGGCACATCTTGTTTATTCCAAATCCATTTTTATAGTGTGTTACATCGGGAAGGCTGGAAGTACTATCGCACTGGGCACTCCCTTTTCTCTCTTCGCCTTTCTTGTAAATAGGGGAGCTTGAAAGGTCAGACATCCCGATTTAAGAACAGCTTCTACTGCAAAGCTATCAGATTCCTGAACCAGTCATTTCTTTCACATCCCCTTCTGGGAGGTACTGCACAGTGTCAGAACCTTACGAGTTGACACCGAGACCACCTCAGTGACAAAAAAGGTCAGCCTTCTAGATTAGTTTAGTTTAGTTTAGTTAAAGGTGGTGAAAAGTCAGAAAAATCAGGGACATTAGTATGTTTGTGAAATACATAAAAGTTTCTCCTAGAGTGCTGGAGCAATCTGAATTATGAAGATTGGCCAAACCTGGGCCTTTGACTTTGAAAAGAAACATCCTTCAACAGTTTAAAATAAAGTTTATTACTGACATGAATTAAAGTGTGGCAGTGTGGCGCGGTGGCGCAGCAGTAAGGTTGCTGCCTTACAGCGCTTGCAGCGTCAGAGACCCGGGTTCGATCCTGACCACGGGTGCTGTCTGTACAGAGTTTGTATGTTCTCCCCGTGACCGGGTGGGTTTTCTCCGGGTGCTCCGGTTTCCTCCCACGCCGCACAGGTTTGTTGGTTAATTGGCTTGGCATAAATGTAAATTGACCCTAGTGTGTGTAGGAAAGCGTTGGTGAGCGGGGATCGCTGGACTCGGTGGGCCGAAGGGCCTGTATCCTCGCTGTATCTCTAAACTAAACTAAAGTGTGGGAAGCCATTCAGGCAAGTGGTAAATTGGGTCAGAATCCTTTACTTTTTGAGAGTTCCAAGCTTGCTTGAGATATACACAAAACAAAATGCTATTTGATTTACTCACCTCCTACAAGGGATTATTATGCACAGAAATTCAGTCTTCACTGAAAATATTCACCACTTCAAAAACGCAGGAGAGCTTACTCAGCAACTTTCTCACTTGATTTCTCTGGAGAATTGCAGTATTATCCCAATCTGCTTATTTAATTTTTTAAAACGTTCATGTACTTAAGCAATGACTGCTGAGAACTGATACTAAATCTTGGTGGAACCAGTCTGTTGCTGAAGGTACTCCTCAGGTTGACCAGTGTGTCATGGAGAGGGTGAGCTGTATTGTCCAAGATGCTCCGCACTTTGAGGAGCATCTTCCCTGCAAGACCAACCTCCCATGAATTCAACTCTGCCCCCCTTCCTGATGAGTTGTTAATCCTGTTGGCGTCCGCGGCCTTCGCCCTGCTGCCCCAGCACACGGCAGCGAAGAAGTTGGCACTGGCTACCACTGATTGGTAGAACATCTGCAGCATCTCACTGCAGAATTTGAATAATGAATAATACATAATATAATTTCAACAAAAGTCACAAAGTGCTGGAGTAACAACAGTCACGCAGCAGCTCTGGAGAACATGGATAGGTAACGTTTCCAGTAGGCGGCTTCTTCAGACTGATTTTGGTGAGAGTAAAAAGGTTGAAAGAGAGGAGGGGCACAACAAAGCCTGGCCTCCCTTGTCCATCCCTTCCGACCAAAGCCATCACCTCCCAGACTGTTACCAACTCATCACCTCTGGCGATCTCTCTTCCACAGCCTCCAACCTCATTGTTCTCCAACCCTGCACTGCCTGCCCACTTTTATCTCCTTCCCAAAACCCACAGACAACTGCCCTGGCAGACCCATTGTTTCTGCCTTCTCCAGCCATACAAAATTCGTCTCCAAATACTTTGATTCCATCCCATCCCCCATCTTGAGCAGCCCCTATCGCCCGATACCCTCACATCTGTATCCAGCTGTCACTTACCAGGCTTTATCCTGCTCCTCCTCTCCTCCAGCTTACTTGCCCCATCCCCCAACCAAAATCAGTCTGAAGAAGTGTCCCAACCAAAAACATCAACTATCCCTGTTTACCAGAGATGCTGCCTGACCCGCTGAGTTACTCCAACACTTTGTGTCTTTATTTGTAAACCCTGCAGCTGCGGTCCCTTGTGTCTACACAGTTCCACACACTGCTATACTGGACAGTTGGGAGATTGAAAGAGGTGCACCATGCCAGACTACCTTCATGTCCTTCATGGAAAGGTTTCTGCAAAAAAGCACCTTTGACCACAGGTTCATCATGCAATGGATGGCAAGGTGGATCCTGTGGTGTGGATTCCCGGCCAAATATCATAGATATTTGACAGAATGGCTCGTCATCAGAACTCACAAACAAGCACCAAGACCTTGCTTTGCCGGCAGCGAGGAGGGCCCTCTCTATCACGTCCTTCCTGATATAGCCAGAGTCTCGCTGTCGGCACATGCTGCCTTTGAGAATGACTGCGGTGAGGATGAGATGATCGGCAGCCTCTTTATTTCCAAGAACGTCTGGAAATAATTGCTTGTTTTGGTTTGCCCTGAGCGGTTGTGTAACAGAGGACTTTGATCTATGGACTAATCACAGGAATGCATACTGAGACAAACATCAAATGCAAATGGATGATGATAAACCTGTTGAAAGACATACTTTGGTCAGCGTGAAAATTGTTGGCCTCCCAGGGCAAGGAGATGTCTCCGACTGGTGCATTACAGAGTACAGGGGTATGTGCTGACAGACACTGAAGATACAAGAAACTGGAGATGCTTGTATTTTGAGCAAAACACAAGGTGCTGGAGGAACTCAGTGGGTAAAGCAGCATCTGTGGATAGAAAAGACAAACCACATTTCGGGTCCAAATTTCATCTGCCCCTTGCTCCACAGATGATGTCTGGCCTGCTAGCACACTAAACCTTGCGCAAACAATGCAAGGCTTTACGGGGTTGGTCCACATTCAGAATCAGAATGCTTTATTCAACTCCACTGGACGGTGAAACGTGGTGTTGGTGCATTAAAAAAAAAAAAAGACTAAGGGTATAATTAATGCATAAGAATGAATGCATTTGCTGTATTTATTATAAATAAAGTTTTTTTTTTAATTAAAAAGTGATGGTAACCTAAATATTCTAATGTATAATATAAAATGCTACCGAATTCTAAATGTCAAAATAAATTGTTGCATTACTCAAATTATACCACTGGGAATTGGATGTGGCGTAGTTTAATATGAGCATTTCTACAATAGTTATTTATTTAATAATTCCTTAAATATGAGGAATTAAGGTGCAGGAAAAATTAGTTCATTGGAAACTATGAAAAATAGTTGATTTTCACTAGTCATGGAGTGATAGAGCAGGAAACAGGCCCTTCGGCCCCACTTGTCCTTGCCGAGCAAAATGGCCACATATGCAAGTTCCATCATACCTATATAATTAAAAGTGTCATCTTGACCATTTCCTGTCTGCGCTGTATATTGATTTTAGAAAAAACGCTACCGTATATCGCTATGATTTTTGAACATCTTACTCATAGTCCTCCTCCGCTGAGCAGGCCCAGAGGATTTTTCCCATCGATGAAAAATAGAAAAGTTATGAATGTTTAAAAAACCTTGAGATCCTCTCGCCTGTCAATCACCACGATGAAGGTAACGCCCCTTCCGGGGGGTGGGGGCAGAACTATAAAACCCCGGATGCCTGGATGTGACTCGAAGTGTGTGAGTGTGTGTGTGAGTGTGTGTGTGAGTGAGTGTGAGTGAGTGTGTGTGAGTGGGAGTGTGTGTGTGTGTGTGTGTGAATGTCTGTGTATGTGTGAGTGTATGTGTGTGAGAGTGAGTGTGTGTTTGTGAGTGTGTGAGTGGTCTCAGTGACTGAGCTGCCAGCCCAAGAATCCATTCAGCCCACAATGTCCATACTAGCCCTCTGGAAACCAGTCCCTTCGGCCTACAACACCATGCTAACGCTCCAGAAAGCCCCCCACCCCCCTCACCACTGGCCAGCAATATTGGAATTGGTGGAGAGGTGGAATATTGCCTTGGTGGACCAGCCCCACCATATGAAGCTGGGATATGGGATCCAACGGGTCCCACTTAGTCTAGTAGCTTATAAAACTGATCTTGGATGTTCGGTTGTGGAGGTGCTTGCTTGTTTGAACTTTTCCTTTGATTCGCATCTTCTCCAAAACCCGATGCGGTAATGGTGAAATTGTTACATATTCCGGTCGAGATTTACCTCATGATTTCAAAAATCCCCTCATCTGTAAATTTGATTCACTATTTCCTGAGTTTTTTTACCAAATTTGTTCACCAATCTGACATCTTTTAAAAATCTAACGAGCTGGATGACGTCACAATGCCTTTGCTCCTCGCGGCCAGCTGGGCAGAATTTTCAACGCGCAGGGGCACTGAATTAAACGAGCTGCCTCTGCTACTCACGGCCAGCTGCGCGCGCAGCCTGCTGGGCACATATTTCCACGAGCTGCGAGTTACGAGGCCGCAGCCCCCGATCAACCTTCCGAAGGGGCCGCTCCCCAAGCCCCGGCCACTTCCAGCCCCACACTCACGACACCTGGTCACCCGGTACAGAGGGGGGAGGGATTGGGGGGGGTACTCCCCGTCTGTCTGCTCCTGGGCCCGGCCGCCCGCCCCTCCTCCGGGCCTAGGCTGGGCGTCCCTGGAGAGGGAATACGTGGTGTCCGCGGGGACCCCGGAGGCCCTCCGCGAACACTGGTCACCGCAAGAGGTCGAGCGCTCCGATGATAAAGTTGGCGATACATCAACTCGATGATCGCCTGCCTGCAAACCAGTCATTGAAAGTAGGCATGCAGGTGCAGCAGGCAGTGAAGAAAGCGAATGGTATGTTAGCATTCATAGCAAAAGGATTTGAGCAGAGGAGCAGGGAGGTTCTACTGCAGTTGTATTGCGTACAGTTTTGGTCTCCTAATCTGAGGAAAGACATTCTTGCTATAGAGGGAGTACAGAGAAGGTTCACCAGACTGATTCCTGGGATGTCAGGACTTTCATATGAAGAAAGACTGGATATACTCGGCTTGTACTCGCTAGAATTTAGAAGATTGAGGGGGGATCGTATAGAAACTTACAAAATTCTTAAGGGGTTGGACAGGCTAGATGCAGGAAGATTGTTCCTGATGTTGGGGAAGTCCAGAACAAGGGGTCACAGTTTAAGGATAAAGGGGAAATCTTTTAGGACCGAGATGAGAAAGACATTTTTCACACAGAGAGTGGTGAATCTTGTGGAATTCTCTGCCACAGAAGGTAGTTGAGGCCAGTTAATTGGCTATATTTAAGAGGGAGTTAGATGTGGCCCTTGTGGCTAAAGGGATCAGGGGGTATGCAGAGAAGGCAGGTACGGGATACTTAGTGATCAGGATACTGATATGATCATATTGAATGGCGGGGCAGGCTCGAAGGGCCGAATGGCCTATTCCTGCACCTATTTTCTATGTTTCTAAAATGTCAAAATTGATTGTGTCAATACTCGCACTCGCCGGCAGTCCACGGCGCAGCGCCCCGCACCTCCCCCCTCCCCCTCCCTCCACATCCCTTCCCCTCCTCTCCCCCTCCTCTCTCTCCCCCCTTCCCCCCTCTCCCCCTCTGCCCTCCCTCCACCTCGCCACTCTCCCCTCCCCCCTCCACCTCCCTCCCGCTTCCTTCCCCAACTCTCCCCCTACTCTCCCCCGCTCCTCCTCTCTCTTCCCCTCCCTCCTCCCCCACTTCCCTCTCTCTCCACCTCCCTCTCCTCCCTTTGCCCCCCCTCTTCTCCCACTCCCGCCTCTCCCCCCATCCTCTCCCCTCTCCTCTCCACCCCCTCTCCCTCCCTCCTCTCTCCCCCCTTCCCCTCTCTTCTCCTTTACCCCTCTGCCCTCCCTCCCCCCACCCCACTCCCTTCCTCCTCTCCCCTCTCTCCCCCCGCCTCTCACTCCCCCTCCCTCCCTCACTCCCCCCTCCTCTCTCTCCCCCTTCCTCCTCTGCCCCCCTCCCCCTCTGCCCCCCCTCCCCCTCTCCTCTCCCCCATCACCCTCCCTATCCCCCCTCCCTCCCTCTCTAACCCCCATCCCCCCCTGTGTGTGTGGGGGGCGGTTAGTGTCTGGGTGACGCCACAGGCGCCCCCCCGCAACAGCACGTCTAGTATCCCTCTAAATCTTTCCTATCCATGCACTGTCCAAATGTCTTTTAAATGGTATTATGGCACCAAAATTAAAACAAGTTAATCACAATATTATCTGATGACTTTTCTCGTGCATGTTAAACTTCTCTCAGGATAACTAAAGACTGTCTGCAAATATTAGCATGAGAGTAAAATTGTAACATTCGCTCAAATTCAATTATCAACAATGACAGAAAAATAATGAGAACCCGAATTAAAAAAAACATCTCTTTGTTTAACCACGTTAGATTAAGGTTCCAGCTTTCTGCAAGAGAAGACAGAACAATAGGGCACATTTTGCTGTAGAATCAATCGTGAAGGTGGACAATGCTTTTATCATCAACATGTGAATCAGGCAGCAACTTCCAGCAATCGCACTTACAGTTAAATGTGCAAACATAAAAACTGCAGTTGGAGCTGCGTTCCATCTCTAGAGGTTTTGTGTTAATGCTATCTTGTCAAGACACTTCCTATTGAAATTGAACAGTTTCAAATAGTTGTACTTAACTACTTTAAGTTAAATTCCAACTACACAAAGCCAACATGATCAAAGACATTCCCACCCCAATTATTCCTAAAATGGACACAAAATGCTGGTGTAACTCATGGGGACAGGCAGCATCTCTGGAGAGAAGGAATGGGTGACGTTATCCACTTTGGTGGCAAAAACAGGAAGGCAGATTATTATCTAAATGTTGTCAAGTTGGGAAAAGGGGAAGTACAACGGGATCTGGGGGTCCTTGACCATCAGTCAATGAAAGTAAGCATGCAGGTACAGCAGGCAGTGAAGAGAGCAAATGGCATGTTGGCCTTCATAACAAGAGGAGTTGAGCATCGGAGCAAAGAGGTCCTTCTGCATTTGTACAGGGCCCTAGTGAGACCACACCTGGATTATTCTGTGCAGTTTTGGTCTCCAAATTTGAGGAGGACATTCTTGCTATTGAGGGAGTGCAGTGTAGGGTTAATTCCCGGGATAGCAGGACTGTCATATGTTGATAGAATGGAGCGGCTGGGCTTGTATACTCTGGAATTTAGAAGTATGAGAGGGGATCTTATTGAAACATACAAGATTATTAAGGGTTTGGACACGCTAGAGGCAGGAAACATTTTCCTGATGTTGGGGGAGTCCAGAACCAGGGGTCACAGTTTAAGAATAAGGGGTAAGCCATTTAGAACGGAGATGAGGAAAAACTTTTTCACACAGAGAGTTGTGAGTATGTGGGATTCTCTGCCTCAGAGGGCGGTGGAGGCTGGTTCTCTGGATGCTTCCAAGAGAGAGCTAGACAGAGCTCTTAAAGATAACGGAGTCAAGGGATATGGGGAGAAGGCAGGAACGGGGTACTGATTGTGGATGATCAGCCGTGATCACATTGAATGGCGGTGCTGGCTCAAAGGGCCGAATGGCCTACTCCTGCACCTATTATCTATTGTCAAGACCCTTCCTCAGACTAGTTATTCCTTCTGCCCATCCGGTGTAAGATACAGAAGCTTGAAAGCCAGCACCACCAGAACAGCTTCTTCCCCTCTGTTACTAGTCTTCTGAACAGTCCTTCCATAATCTAGGGTACTGTCTGATCCACACCTGCCTCGTTGTAGGCATTAGACTTTGTCTATGGAGCAGGTGCATTACAATACTAAGAACTATATTCTGCACTCTGTATCATCCCCTTTGCTTGACCTACTGTACTCGAGTTTGACTTGATTGTAATTGTGCATAGTATTAACTGAACTGATCCGATAACATGCAAAAACCTTTTTTGCTCTATCTCAGGACAAATGATAATAATAAACCTAAATCGAAATGTTGGTATTTTTCTTTCTGTCATTTTTACCTTTCCTCTTAACCCAGTCTACCTCCCGCCCACAACTCCCCCCCCCCCACCCACCTGATCTGGTCTGAAGAAGGGTCTCAACCCGGAAAGTCACCCATTCCTTCTCTCCAGAGATGCTGCCTGTCCCGCTGAGTTACTCCAGCATTTTGTGTCTATATTTGGTTTAAACCAGCATCTGCAGTTCCTTCCTACACTATAATACCTGATTTGGTCAATAAAAACTAGTAGCTGGAATTCTTCTTGATATTATAAAGGCTAACCTTGCAACTGAGATCAAACTGAATATTAAACAGCAAATAAATTGGGATTAAACGGAATCTGAATATTAAACAACAAATCCAATTTAAACGTTGACATTAAACTCAAGAAAATGACATTTCATTATCCTTCTAAAATAAAAATAGAAACCTTATACTTCATGAATGTTACCGTCACTATTAAATACATTGTGAAATTTGTTGAAGAATTGGTAGAGGTGATTAAATATCTCTTAAAAGAAACAGGTGGCCCTTCATTGAGAATTGCTGCCAGTTTTTACACAGCCCAGTGCCTAAGTTAATGAAAAGAATCACTGGTACCTGAGGCATTTGCCTGCCTGCAGATGGCTGAGCAAAGCCAGTCACACAATGGTATTCTTTAATTCAGCATTCAGTACAATTTAGGTTCAGACATAAATTTGCCTCAACACTGCTGCATGAAGCAGAATCAGCAGGTTAAAAGGCAGATTTACAGGATAGTGGAAATTGAGATGGTTACAAGGAACTATGGAAATTGTGGCAGAACAAGAAAGCGTACATGAAGGGAGATGAGCAGCCAGGGGAAGCATTGAGTGTCAGTAGCTCCCTGGATTATACACAACATTTCATCTTAACTGACATAGAGTCAAAGACTTGCCAGGTCATATGAGGCCAGGCAGAGTTATGTACCCTGCATATCGTTAAGGACTAACATGCACTGAAGACTATATCTGATCTAGGCAGATACCATGGGCAGCGGAACCCGGGGGGCTGGGGGCTGCAGCCCCTCCACTATTTTGGTGAGACCATATAACCATATAACAATTTACAGCACGGAAACAAGCCATCTCGACCCTTCTAGTCCGTGCCGAACACGTATTCTCCCCTAGTCCCATATACCTGCGCTCAGACCATAACCCTCCATTCCTTTCCCGTCCATATAACTATCCAATTTATTTTTAAATGATAAAAACGAACCTGCCTCCACCACCTTCACTGGAAGCTCATTCCACACAGCCACCACTCTCTGAGTAAAGAAGTTCCCCCTCATGTTACCCCTAAACTTCTGTCCCTTAATTCTCAAGTCATGTCCCCTTGTTTGAATCTTCCCTACTCTCAGTGGGAAAAGCTTATCCACGTCAACTCAGTCTATCCCTCTCATCATTTTAAAGACCTCTATCAAGTCCCCCCTTAACCTTCTGCGCTCCAAAGAATAAAGCCCTAACTTGTTCAACCTTTCTCTGTAACTTAGTTGCTGAAACCCAGGCAACATTCTAGTAAATCTCCTCTCTACTCTCTCTATTTTGTTGACATCCTTCCTATAATTAGGCGACCAAAATTGTACCCCATACTCCAGAATTGGCCTCACCAATGCCTTGTACAATTTTAACATTACATCCCAACTTCTATACTCAATGCTCTGATTTATAAAGGCCAGCACACCAAAAGCTTTCTTTACCACCCTATCTACATGAGATTCCACTTTCAGGGAACTGTGCACAGTTATTCCCAGATCCCTCTGTTCACCTGCATTCTTCAATTCCCTACCATTTACCATGTACGTCCTATTTTGATTTGTCCTGCCAAGATGTAGCACCTCACACTTATCAGCATTAAACTCCATCTGCCATCTTTCAGTCCACTCTTCCAACTGGCATAAATCTCTCTGTAGACTTTGAAAATCTACTTCATTATCCACAACCCCACCTATCTTAGTATCATCTGCATACTTACTAATCCAATTTACCACACCATCATCCAGATCATTGATGTACATGACAAACAACAGTGGACCCAACACAGATCCCTGTGGCACCCCACTAGTCACTGGCCTCCAACCTGACAAACAACCACTGTTGAATCCATCTTGCTACTCCACTATTAATACCCAACCATTGAACCTTCTTAACCAACCTTCCATGAGGAACCTAGTCAAAGGTTTTACTGAAGTCCATATATACAACATCCACTGCTTTACCCTCATCAATTTCCCGAGTAACCTCTTCAAAAAATTCAAGAAGATTAGTCAAACATGACCTTCCAGGCACAAATCCATGTTGACTGTTCCTAATCAGACCCTGTTTATCCAGATGCTTATATATATTATCTCTAAGTATCCTTTCCATTAATTTGCCCACCACTGACGTCAAACTAACAGGTCTATAATTGCTAGGTTTACTCTTAGACCCCTTTTTAAACAATGGAACAACATGCGCAGTACGCCAATCCTTCGGCACTATTCCCGTTTCTAATGACATTTGAAATATTTCTGTCATAGCCCCTGCTATTTCTACACTAACTTCCCTCAATGTCCTAGGGAATATCCTGTCCGGACCTGGAGACTTATCCACTTTTATATTTCTCAAAAGTGTCAGTACTTCCTCTTCTTTGAATCTCATAGTTTCCATAGCTACTCTACTTGTTTCCCTTACCTCACATAATTCAATATCCTTCTCCTTGGTGAATACCGAAGAAAAGAAATTGTTCAATATCTCCCCCATCTCTTTTGGCTCTGCAGATAGCTGTCCACTCTGACTCTCTAATGGACCAATTTTATCCCTCGTTATCCTTTTGCTATTAATATAGCTGTAAACCTTTGGGTTTACTTTCACCTTACTTGCCAAAGCAACCTCATATCTTCTTTTAGCTTTTCTAATTTCTTTCTTAAGATTCTTTTTACATTCTTTATACTCCTCAAGCCCCTCATTTACTCCATGCTGCCTATAATTATTGTAGATCTCCCTCTTTTTCCGAACCAAGTGTCCAATTTCCATTGAAAACCATGGCTCTTTCCGATTTTTACTATTTCCTTTCAACCGAACACGGACATAAAGATTCTGTACTTAAAATTTCACCTTTAAATGTACTCCATTTCTCTTCCACATCTTTCCCATAAAACAAAATGTCCCAATTTACTCCTTTTAAATCCTTTCGCATCTCCTCAAAGTTAGCCTTTCTCCAATCAAAAATCTCAACCCTAGGTCCAGTTCTGACCCTCTCCATAATTATATTGAAACTAATGGTATTGTGATCACTGGTCCCGAACTGTTCCCCAACGCATACCTCTGCCACCTGACCCGTCTCATTTCCTAACAGGAGGTCCAGCACCGCCCCTTCTCTAGTAGGTACTTCTATGTATTGCTGCAAAAAACTATCCTGCACACATTTTACAAACTCCAACCCATCCAGCCCATTTACAGAATGAGTTTCCCAGTCTATGTGTGGAAAATTGAAATCTCCCACAATCACTACCTTGTGCTTACTACTAATATCTGCAATCTCCTTACATATTTGCTCTTCCAATTCTCGCTCCCCATTTGGCGGTCTATAATACACCCCTATAAGTGTTGCTACCCCTTTCCCATTTCTCAGTTCCACCCAAATAGCCTCCCTAGACGAGCCCTCTAATCTATCCTGCCAAAGCACTGCTGTAATATCTTCCCTGATAAGCAATGCAACACCTCCACCTCTTGCCCCTCCAATTCTATCACACCTGAAGCAACAAAATCCTGGAATATTTAGTTTCCAATCACAGCCCTCCTGCAACCATGTTTCACTGATCGCCACAACATCATACTTCCAGGTGTCAATCCAGGCTCTAAGTTCATCCACCTTTCTTACAATGCTCCTAGCATTAAAATATACACATTTAAGAAACCCACCCTCTCTTATTCTCTGTTTATTGTCTTTTTCTTCTCTCTCCCCTACATTTTGGGTCAGAGTGCTACCATTCTCTGCCTCCTGCCTCACACACTGACTGCTAGCTTTCCCAATTTGAGTCCCTCCCCCCAACCATACTAGTTTAAAGTCTCCCCAGTAGCCTTTGCAAATCTCCCCGCCAGGATATTGGTCCCCCTCGAGTTCAAGTGCAACCCGTCCTTTCTGTACAGGTCGCACCTTCCCCAAAAGAGGTCCCAATGATCCAGAAACTTGAATCCATACCCACTGCACCTGTCCCTCATTCACTCATTTATCCTCCACCTCGCTCCATTCCTACTCTCACTGTCGCGTGGCACAGGCAGTAATCCTGAGATTGTTACCTTTGCAGTCCTTCTCCTTAACTCTCTACCTAACTCCCTAAATTCTTCTTTCAGGACCTCTTCTCTTTTTTTACCTATGTCGTTGGTACCTATATGTACCACAACTTCAGGCTCCTCTCCCTCCCATTTCAGGATTTCTTGGACCCGTTCAGACACATCCCTGACCCTGGCACCAGGGAGGCAAACTACCATCCGGGTCTCTTGTCTGCGTCCACCGAATCGCCTATCTGACCCCCTGACTATAGAGTCCCCTATTACAATTGCCCTCCTCTTCTTTTCCTTACCCTTCTGAGCAACAGGACCGGTCTTTATGCCAGAGGCCCGGCCGCTGTCGCTGCCCCCAGGTAGGCTGTCTCCCCCACCCTTACTCAAACATGAGTACTTATTTTCAAGGTGTACAGCCACCGGGGTACTCACCAGTCCCTGCCTCTGCCCGTTGCCCTTCCTAACTGTGACCCAGTTTTCTGTCTCCCGTGGTCTTGGAGTGAGCACCTCCCTGTAACTCCTATCTATGACCTCCTCGCTCTCCCTGAGCAGACAGAGGTCATCGAGTTGCTGTTCCAGGTTCCTAACACGGTCCCTTAGGAGCCCCATCTCGACGCACCTGGCGCAGATGTGGACGTCTGGAGGGCACTCAGACTCCATGACCTCCCACATGCTTCATAACCCGAAATTATCCGGCCCGCAGGCATATTTTTCTCTTCTTCTGAGGACCTCCGACATCCAGAACCTCAGAACAAGCGCACGGTGAGCGTGGCAAAACCACGACCAGCCGCGGCGGAAACCGACCAAAACCCTCCCTCCCCTCCGCTCAACGGCCAATCACAGCGCGGTTCACAGTCGAGATATGGGGCAGTTAACGAAGCGCTGTGATTAGCCGCTGAGTGGAAGGGAGGGGGAGAGGAGGGGAGAGAGAGAGAGAGAGAGAGAGAGAGAGAGAGAGAGAGAGAGAGAGAGTCGGCCCCGAGAGAGAGAGAGAAAGAGAGAGTCGACGGTCCTGAGAGAGAGAGAGACGGTCTCGAGAGAGAGAGAGAATGTCCCGAGAGAGAGAGAGGGAGTTGGCCCCGAGAAAGAGAGAGAGGGGGTCGGCCCCGAGAGAGAGAGTTGGCCCCGAGAGGGAGAGAGAGAGAGGAGGGGTGATATCTCCCCCCACTTTTTGAGTTGGGGGATGGCCTGTATTATCCCCCAGTTTTTGGAGGTCGAGCAACAACAAAAATTAATAATTGTGCCCCCCTCCCACCGCTCGGCCGCTCCGCTCCCTCACCAGGTACCCCTGAGGCTGGTGATCAGTGATTGCTCAGCCCCCCCGCTTTCAAAAATGTTCCGCGGCCCCTGGATACAATCCACACTACAATAGAGGCAGCAACTTATCAACTTCTGAATGGGGGTAGCTGTCAAGTTGCCAATGACTTTTCCTGCAGCAGTCACGAGAGTCCATGGAAAACATGTTCTTATTTAGCTCCTTTCTTCAAGAAAGTCATAATTTTAGCTCTCAGTGGTTTCTTGGCATGATCTTCTCTCCTGGACATTGGAAATAAGATTGTGAATTTGTAACTCAACCTCTTTACTGCTAAGATATGGCACTCTGATTGAGATACCATCTCAAGATCTTGTTGTTTACATCCACATACATACACACAAAAAAACAAACAATAGTAGTGCAATAATAAAAATAATAGTTTATGTAGTTCATCCTGATGCCTGTAGGGAAGAAGCTGATCCTGAACCAGGACTTTACAGTTTTCAGGTTCCTGTACCTTCTTCCCAATGGCAGGGGTGAAATGAGTGTGTGGTCAAGGTGGTGTGGGTCTATGATAAGGCTGGCTGCCTTTTTGAGGCAGCGACTCCGGTAAATCCCTTCGATGGTGGGTGGTCAGAGTCGGTGATGGACTGGGCAGTGGTCACAACTTTTTTGTAGTCTTTTTCGCTCCTGGGCGTTCAAGTTGTCGAACCAGGCCGTGATGCAACCAGTCAGTATGCTCTCTACTGTACACATGTAGAAGTTCAAGAGGATCCTCTTTGACATACCGAATCTCCTTAATCTTCTCAGGAAGTAGAGGCGTTGATGTGCTTTATTTATATTTGCATCTGTGTGCTGGGTCCAGGAAAGATCTTCAGAAATATGCATGCCATGGAATTTGAAGTTTTTGACTCTCCAATCTTAACAGGATTGTGGGTCCTCATCCTTCCTCTTCCAAAGTCCACAATCAGTTCATTGGTTTTACTGATATTGAGAGCCAGGTTGTTGTGCTGGCACCATTTGGTCAATCAGTCGATCTCACTTCTATACTCTGACTCATCACCATCTGTAATTCGTCCAACAACGGTGGTGTCGTCGGCTAACTTGAAGATGAAGTTCGCACTGTGTCCGGCTACACAGTCATGAGTATAGAGTGAGTAGAGCAGGGGGCTGAGCACACAGCCTTGAGGTGCTCCCGTACTGATTGTTATTGAGGAAGAAGTGTTTCTGCCAATTCGACCAGACTGTAGTCTGTGGATGAGGAAGTCGAGGATCCAATTACAGAGGGATGTGCAGAGACCCAATTCTGTGAGCTTGTTAACCAGTTTTTTAAAAATGTAATCCAAAATATTTATTCAAATATTAAAATAATATATGCAGTACAGTAAAAAACAAGACAGAACCCACCACCATAATACACGTCAAATGCTAAACTATTATACAACTCCTTGTCATGGATGCATTCAACCGCCAGCGGAGCCCAGCGTTCCCGGAAATCCCCCAGGGTGCCCGTAGACAGCGTGTAGTCCCTCTCTAACACCACCCGGACCCGCACATAAGCCCAGAAAAGGGACAGGCAGCCGGCTCAGGCAGAGCCCTCTTCCGCCTGGCTCCATGACTCGCGGATGGCCAGCTTGGCCAAGCCCAGGAGCAAACCAACCAGGATATCCTCAGCCCTACCCTCTCCCCTATGCACAGGGGGTCCGAAGGTGAGGATGGTAGGTTAGTAACCAGCTTGGAGGGGATGATGGTATTGAACGCCGACCTGTAGTCTATAAGCAACAGCATGACTTAAGTGTTTTTATTGTCCAAGTGGTCCAGTGCAGAGTGGAGAGCCAGTGAGATTGCATCCTCCGTTGACCTGTTGTGACGGTAGGCGATCTGTAGTGGGCCGAGGTTCTTGTTGAGGTAGGAGTTGACATGTACCATAAAGCACTTCATCACCACATAAGTTAGTGCCACCAGTCGATAGTCATTGAGGCATGTCACCTTACTCTTCTTGGGCACCGGTATTATTGATGCCCTCTTAAAGCAGACCTCAGTAATGAGCAGTTGAAAATGTCCACAAAATCTCCAGCCAGTTGGTCTGCACACGTTTTGAAAACTCGACCGGGTATACCATCAGGTCTAAACGTTCCCCCCTTAAAGGATCTTGTGACGTCGGCCTCTGCGATTGTGACTGTAATACCATCAGGGCGTGTGGGGCTCAGGAAGGTACATCAGTGTTCTCCCTATCAAAGTGTGCGTAGAACGCATTGTGCTCGTCGGGAGTGCTGCTTCGTTGTCGCTTCAGCTGCCTCCTGATTTTGCCTTGTATGAGGTGATGGCATTCAAACCCTGCCACAGTTGCCGAACATCCACCTCATCCTCCAGCTTAGAGAGAAAGTCCCTTTTGGCATTTTTGATGGCCTTGTCAATGTCGTATATGGACTTCTTATAGACCTCTGCGTCACCAGACCTGAATGCCGTCAGAAGAATGCCCTCTTGTCCTCAGAAGAATGCGGATCTTCTGGTTCATCCAAGGCTTCTGGTTAGGAAACACTCGAATGGTTTTTGTAGGAACACAGTCCTCCACACATTTCCTTATGAAGTCTGTACGACTGTGGCGTATTCATTCAGGTCCGCTGCCGACTGCTTGAACATTGTCAAGTCTACTGACTCCAAGAAGTCCCGGAGTTGTTCCTCTGCCTCCCCCGACCAGCTCCGTGCAGTCCTCACCACTGGGGATGTTGAGTAACTTTGACAGCATTCATGAACCCATGTGTATCAGCAGTTTCTAGGCCACCCATGCACCATCTTCAAACTTCAAAAACGCCACCCATGCACCATCTTCAAACTTCAAAAACGCCACCTATCCATGTTCTCCAGAGATGTTGCATGACCCGCTGAGTTGTTTTTCTGTACAACTATTTTTCTATACTTCATATTACATGCGGGAGCATGATGGCCCCGATGCGGAGGGTCCGACCACCGGCTACGGGGGCCAAGATTGTCCCATCAACGGAAAGCTCGAGGCCCCCGACCGCGGGAGGACAAAGAAGAGAAGAACTTTGTCTCCGTCTTCCATCAGAGTGAGGAATGTGGCGGACTCACTATAGTGGATGTTTATGTTAAAATGTATTTTGTGTGTTTTGTTGCTTTTTATTGATATGACTGTATGGCAAATCAAATTCCTTGAATGTTGCAAAACATACTTGGCTAAAAAAAGTATGATTTTGATTTTGATTATGATTATGATTAAACAATCCCCTGAAATTTGAAGAGTTAAAAGTTGTGTGCTGGCTCTAAAATGCAAATCAAATATAAATGTTGTATTCCAGCCGCAATAGCCTAGATGCATTTGCACTATAGGGAGATGCAGTGCTTCACCATCAAAGAGGATTCCCACTTATCATTTTTGACAACAGGAAGGCACGTTGTTGATAAAAGCGAGGACTGCTGAATGCAGCACAACAGCTCAGGGCACCAGAAGTAAAATTAAATTGGTCAACCATATCAATCGCCTGAAATAAGAACAAACAATTCCTGTGCAATGTCAGCATTGACTCTCAGACATTAAGCAAGGGAGACAAATGAGATTTTAGCAATCAATACTGAAAATTAAGATTTAATGTAAAGGATTAGGAGAGTTTGAACAGAAGAATTCTGATTGGAATGAGAAAGAATAATTCATTAGCACATTTTGGTCAAGCTCTGTGCAATATTAAAACCTGCACAGCCTGCCAAGCAGGGCATATTTCATGAGTGTCAATTTATCCTAACAAAGCAATGTAGTCGTGCAAAATGTATTCTTGGTGGGGTTGTTGATTCTAAGAAACCCAACAAGGGAAGTCTTCCATTATTAGAGTTCGCAGCAGCATCGGTCAAACTGTTGAGCATAATTCAATATTTACCAGGACAATGGAAAGACAGATTTATGAACAATTAATGGTGGTTCTGGTGCTTCGCTCCGTGTGAAGCAACAAAATGGGCACGAAAACAAAGGTGAAACATATACATGTCGGTCCAGAGAATGGGAAAACAATTTTGAAGTTCAGATGCTGATGTACAAGCTGCGCATTCTGGTTCGCAGTGAAATTCAATGATGCAGTAAATATCATAAATCTGATATGATTGATAAAACAAAAACAGAATAGTAACTACACTGTACACCTGAAATTAAAAAAAGCTAAAATACAGCATCTGTGGTTAAAGAAACAGAATAAATCTTTAAAACATCTCCAAGTTTGCAGATGACACAAAGCTGGGTGGCAGTGTGAGCTGCGAGGAGGATGCTATGAGGCTGCAGGGTGGCTTGGATAGGTTGGGTGAGTGGGCAGATGCATGGTAGATGCAGTATAATGTGGATAAATGTGAGGTTATCCACTTTGGTGGCAAGAACAAGAAGGCAGATTATTATCTGAATGGTGTCAGATTACAAAAAGGGGAGGTGCAACGAGACCTAGGTGTCCTTGTACATCAGTCACTGAAAGTAAGCATGCATGTACAGCAGGCAGTGAAGAAAGTTAATGGCATGTTGGCCTTCATAGCGAGAGGATTGAGTATAGGAGCAAGGTGGGCCTACTGCAGTTGTACAGGGTCCTGGTGAGACCACACCTGGACTATTGTGTGCAGTTTTGGTCTCCTAACCTGAGGAAAGACATTCTTGCTATTGATGGAGTGCAGTGCAGGTTCAACAGGTCAATTCCCGGGATGGCGACACCGACATATGATGAAAGAATGGATCCACTGGGCTTATATTCACTGGAATTTAAATGGATGAGAAGGGATCTTATATAAACATTATAAAATTCTTAAGGGATTGGACAGGCTAGATGCAGGAACAATTTTCCCGATGTTGGGGGAGTCCAGAACCAGAGGTCACAGTTTAAGAATAAGGGGTAGGCCATTTAGGACTGAGATGAGGAAAAACATTTTCAGCCAGAGAGTTGTGAATCTGTGGAATTCTCTGCGCAGAAGTCAGTGGAGGTCAATTCACTGGATGTATGCAAGAGAGAGTTAGATATAGCTCTTCGGGCTAGGAATCAAGGGATATGGGGAGAAAGCAGGAGCAGGGTACTGATTCTGGATGATCAGCCATGATCATATTGAATGGCGATGCTGGCTCGAAGGGCCGAATGGCATATTCCTGCACCTATTTTCTGTTTCTAAAGGGATATTTTGCACTTACAAGCTAATGGTATTTCAAATTAATTAATCATAATTGGATCAGAAGACAAGTTTGTGTACGTCGGGTTGATTGTATTAGTTGAAACCGGGTGGACCACGTGAAGGTTGCAATCTCCCAACCCTCCTCCATGCGCCTGAAGTCCCGCAAACCCTTCTGGTCTTCCGTTAAATCTCTGGAAGACTTTGACTCCAAGACTGAGTGGCGCAGAGCCTGGAAAGATGCCAACACCAACAACGGAGAGGTCATCACAGACCCCACAGTAACTGATGCTGTCCTGGTCTGGATGTCTACCCTTGATCTACAACTTTAGGCTGTGTACGCCATATGCAAGAAGAAGAGGACAAGTGATTTGACTAAGATTACTCTAATAACACATGTTATTAGAAGGTCCATTAGAAATTGTTCATTATGATTGGCAATAATCCCTGCAGATCAGAAAAGCAATGTAGCAATTACTGCTTTTTGTTCGGTTACATTGATAATTATAAGGTGGTGGCGCATCAATTGTTTAAAAGAACTCAAACTAAGAATCCAGAAGGGAAATTGTTATCAGGAGTCTGACAGCCAATTACTTTCCATTAAGCCTTGTAGATATTTCGCCTGAGGTATAATATGAAAGGATATCTTAGCTTTAGATGGACACAAAAACCTGGGCATTTTCAACAACAGCAAGAAAACTTGGGAAGGAGTGGGTGTAAAAGAGTAAATAGGGGAAAAGGAACATTTACCAAAGGTTCTAATGATACTGTGGTTACAATTGCCCGGGCATCAAAGAAGTTATAATGCATTTTTAAAGAAAAAAAATCTAAATTGGTTCCATGGTTGTTGCTATGGCTATGAATGCAGAACCACTTTAATTCTTTAGCATAACTGTCCTGTTCATTGGTAATGGAATGGTTGCTAAGGGAATATCTGTGTGGTGCGTGGGTGTGAAGAGAACACAGCTGTTAAGAGTTTAAGTATTAAACACGCTGTGCTGTGCCACCATAAGGAGTGAAAGTATTTTGTAGCACGCATGCCTTGCAGGGAATATCTTGTTGGCTCAATAACGCTGCCCATGAAATTAAATGTGATCTGTCAAATTACCACAAAATTGGATTGAAAGGCAATAATAGATTCTGTTTGCCCTGTAATTCATAGATATTAGCCCAGGGGTTCCCAACCTTTCTCGGTCCCGTTTACCCCCGGCTACTTTAATAGCACATAATAATGTTATTTCACTTATTTATGAACAACTAATGATGAACAGATACCAGAACCAAACACAATCAGTCAATGAGAAAAAATATGTACAAATCCAGAATCAACAAATTCACCCCCTGGGTAGGCGAAATTTACCCCCTGGGGGTAAATTTACCCCAGGTTGGGAACCCTTGTATTAGGCCAATTGAATGATTCCCCAGTTTTCTAGAATAAATCAAAAACATGCAACATATTTATGATTATTTATTAATTTGATCCATTTCAAAATGATTTTTCTGTTTTTTCAATCACTTTTTTTGGCAATGTTGCTCAGTGTTTTTCACAGCATTTATTCTAGATTTTGTCATTACAGATCATTTTTCTTTTAGTTTTTCCCCTGAAATACCCCCAGCTTCACACTGATCTGCTATCAAATTATTTGATGTGCAACGTTTCCAAACTGCATTTTTATCTGCTATTTGATACAACATACCTGGTTGGTGCCTCCCCCTCACCTCCTGCACCCACTGCCCTTCCTGTATCCCCTCTCCAGACTGTCTCATTCTCAGAAGCGCAATTCACCAGCACATTCACTAATTAGATATAAAACTGAAGCTTACATCCAAAAATCAGAAAGACTTGACGACAATCATTACTTATTGCAGAATATTTTTTTCAGTATTATCTCATCCCCCCCCAAATGTTTTGCAGTTCACAAATCATCTGAATTTTCAAGAAAATTGTTAATAGCAATATATTCTACATGTTCAACATAAGAAAACAGTTTATATTCTGCATGTGTTTCTCCTTGGAGCTTCATTTTAGTTTGTTTGTTTCTTTATTTAATTTAATCAAAACAAAATAACGTCTTGGTTCTGAGTGACAAATGGTGTTCAGTCTTGCACTTCTCCAGTATTAGCCAGGTCCCTCTGTGATATTTGTATCACACGACAGTCTCAGAAACATCAGTGGTAATTGGTAGATTTGGTATGTAAACGTCACCAACTGATGGGATTGCTGTCACAATTGACTGGTACAACATTGTTTTCAGAGGCAGAATTATTAGGAAGGAAGGAATACTTTATTGTCACATGTGACTAGGCACAGTGAGATTCTTTGTTTGCATACACAATGTATACAGATAGCAGCCACCTACGGTGCTGACAAAGTTACCAAACACACCGGCATACCCTTTTGTCCCCCCTTCCCCCACCACAGCAGTTCCCCCAAGCCAGGTCCCCATTGTCCATTGTTCTTCCCCTCTCCCCTCACGGTGGTTCTCCACGCTCCCATTGACTGTCGACCGCGGGTTGACCCGCGAGGCATCGCCGCCGCCGCGAGGCTTCACCACTGCTGAAGCCCCATTGTCGCAAGGCTTCACCGCTGCCGACACATCACCCCTGTTGACGCCCCACTTCACGCCTCCGTGGTGCCGACCTGGGCTCCAGCCGCGGCTTCCGTCGGCCGATTCGCCCGACCCGGGCTGCTACCCACAAGGCCCCAGCCAGGCTTCTATCCACGAGGCCGGGCCCCGACCCGGGCTTCTACGCGGCGATCCGGGAGGCATCGAGACCGGCTGCGCCTCGATAAAGGCCTCCGGCTGCATTCCCAATCCACAGCCGCGGCCCCACCGTCGGGAATCACAAATTGTTAAACTTCACTTCCTGCAAGTTTTCTTTATAAACAGCATCATCTTTGCCAACCTGCCTGGGTCAATATCTGGATACAAATTCCGCTCTATGATCTTCGCCATCTACTTAAGTTCAACTGCATAATGGCTCACATGAAGGATTTGTGTCTCTATTTTTTTGTGGTTGTTTATTCATGTTAGCTTTTATCTACTTACATTATAATGCAAGTCACGCTTTAACAGTGGAAGCCCCAGTGTGATTTGAATTGTATTGTCAATTGTTTTTACATTTGCATTTCTTCGATCTTTAATGAATGTTAGATGAAGCAAGATTTGGTTTGATTATCATTCAATGCAATTCAGCTCTACATAACAACGTGAAAATGATATTTAAGCCATGTCACTTCTATGCATTGTGTAACATAAGCAGAATAACTCCTACAAATTCAGCGGGTGAGGCAGCATCTATGTAGCGAAGGAAATAGGCGACGTTTTGGGACAAGACCCTTCTTCAGACTGATGTGGGGATGGGGGGTGGCGGGACGAAGAAAGGAAGAGGCGGAGACAGTGGGCTGTTCTTCCCGCCCCACCCCCACTTCAGTCTGAAGAAGGGTCTCGACCCAAAACGTCACCTATTTCCTTCGCTCCATAGATGCTGCCTCACCCGCTGAGTCTCTCTAGCATTTTTGTCTACCTTCGATTTTCCAGCATCTGCAGTTCCTTCTTAAACTCCTACAAATTGAAAGTTTTCACTCTGCCACTATAACATTTCAATTGTTGCCAGGACTAGAGGGTGTGAGCTATAGGGAGCGGTTGAATAGACACCTCCATGGTCTTTTACCCAGAGTAGGGGAATCGAGGACCAGAGGACATAGGTTCAAGAAGGGGAAAAGATTTAATAGGAATCTGAGGGGTAACTTTTTCACACAGAGGGTGGTGGGTGTATGGAACAAGCTGCCAGAGGAGGTAGTTGAGGCTGGGACTATCCCATCGTTTAATAAAAAGTTAGACAAGTACATGGATAGGACAGGTTTGGAGGGTTGTGGACCAAGCGCAGGCAAGTGGGTCTAGGGTAGCTGGGACATTGTTGGCCTGACTGGGCGAGTTGGGCTGAAGGGCCTGTTTCCACACTGTATCACTCCATGGCTCTAATTACAATTTCCTTTGTAAAAGCTATGGAGATTCTTAAATGATTGGCATTACTTTATTTTCTGGCCATTCTGAATCAAATGAAAAACCCAACATGGACTTACTATGATGTTAAAACAAAACTTATACAAGGTCCAACTTTTCTATATTGAACAGATAAAAACTGCAGATTCACATCTCCATACATGTGAATAGGACATTTTTTCTTTGAGATATACGCGTGACAATATTTGGTCGAGTTATAAACAATTATGAGGGTCCCAGATAGGCAAGGTAGTAGGAATATTTTCCCCTTGGCAAAGATATCTAAAATTAGAGACCATAGGTTTTGGGTTGGGAGTAAGAGGTTTAGAAAGAAGCTGAATAAATATATTTTCACCCGGACAATTATTTGGTGGAGATGGTTGCTCTTAAAAAGTATCGGGACATTCATTTGAATCAACAAAACATGGAAAGCAAAATACCAAATGCTGGTAAGTGGGATTAGTTTAGATGGATGAGGGACAATCTCATTGAAATCTACTGAATAAGGAAAGGCCTAGATAGAGTGGATGTGGTGAGGATGTTTTCAGTAGTGTGAGAGTCTAGGATGAATGGGCACAGGTTTGAAATAAATGGACGTACCTTCAGAATGGAGATGAGGAGCAATATCTTTAGCCAAAGGGTGGCGAATCTGTGGAATTAATTACCGATGGATGGCAAGTCATTAGGTATTTTTAAAGGGGAGATTGATAGGTTCTTTATTAGTAAGGGTGTTGAGGTTACAGGGAGAAGGCAGGAGAATGGGTTTGAAAGGGAAAAAATAGATCAGCCATGATTGCCTGGCGTAACAGACTCGATGGACTAAATGGCTGAAGTGTTATGGTCTATGGATACATAATTGTCAGTATGGACATTAGGAAATGAGAAGGCAAAGGGCCAGTTTCTGTGCTGTCTGACTCTATAGCTGTAACTTGTAGAGAACTAGGACTTGTCAGACAACAATTCGTCTCCAGAAGTTGCTGGCTGAGTCACTTTGAAATAATATTGATAGTCCTGATGGTCACATTGTTAATTCTGCTGCAAACTCCAACACATTGTAATTAACAGTTAAAACTAATGATGGGACACAAATCTATCAGAAACAAGATTGACTAGTCAATAGAAGGGTAAGAAATAGCCAAGAAAGTGGACATAGATGTCTCATAGATATAAAAGCTCCAGGATAATTAGAAGGAATGAAAGAAAAAGAGTAATTGAAAGAAAGTAAAACAGCTTGAGGGATCTTTCACTGTGATACAATGTCAATGGAGATGAAAAAACTGTTCACTCTTCATTGTCTCGAGTCTTGAATCAAGATCACTGAAGCTTTAGTCATCAATATACATTCAGAGGTTTTAGCTGCAAAATACTGCCAAAACCCTGCCAGCTCCTTCACTGAAGAGGGGATACGGCTTATGCTAAACATCTGGAGTTCAAAGTTAACCTACTAACCAGCCCATAATACACAGCACCATCCCCTGACAATCAAGGTAACCTGGAAAAAGGGGAACACAATTCAGATCTCAGGAGCCATCTCCCAACGAAGGCAGGCATTCATGAAGAAATTCACCACCATTTCCAACGCTCAAGCACCTTCAGCAAACTAAGAAACGGGTTCACCCGTCAACCACACAACTCTAGCTCACCTGTATCCACATATCCAGCAGCCCACTTACCATAATTCTTTACCCTCATCCATATGCTCATCTCCTATTCCAAAGTCCCATATTTCTCGTTTATTCCCCCCATATCCCCATCCACCTCATCCTGTCTGTGGAACTCTCTGCCTCAGAGGGCGGTGGAGGACGGTTCTCTGGATACTTTCAAGAGAGAGCTAGATAGGACTCTTAAAGATAGCGGAGTCAGGGGATATGGGGTGAAGGCAGGAACGGGGTACTGATTGTGGATGATCAGCCATGATCACATTGAATGATGGTACTGGCTCGAAAGGCCGAATGGCCTACTCCTGCACCTATTGTTTATTATCACCCAAATTCCTCCCTACGGCTTTGGATTTCACATCTTCTTTCCCTATCTGACACCTTTTCGTCTCTTTTCACCTCTAGCCTTTGTCCCTTACACCACTCCTCTGCCGGCCAGCCCCCTACTTTTATCCACCCGTCGCAATGCCAGGCTTTGTTGCAACAGCTGTCCCTATTTACTGACCTCCAGAGCCAACATGATTTGGAGTATCATCAGTAATGAATGAATCCAAATAGTTGATGGAATTACTCACAGTAAGTCTCCAGAAGAGATTACATCCCATTCAGAATGTCATCCCATACAATCAACACTGATAATGTTATCACATTTTAGATCCAAAGTCTGATGAACCACTGGTAACGCTTTCACTTCACTATAGTTAGATATAGCAGAAGAGATAATGCTGTCTTTCTCAAAGCACTTTAAAGGCTATGTATTAGTGATGTTGTTAGCAAGGAGCCTGCATGCTGTGATAAAGGCTTGATGAACACAGGTCTTATTTCCCACTTGAACAGTTCAAGAGGGAGCACAGTACCTCTGCGTGGTGCTCTGAAACATCGGAAGAAGAATGGAGAAATGCAGAGACAATCAGCCATGGCACAGTTTTGTGTTCCACTGAATTGGTGTAAAACAGATGTGGATAAATTGCTATGGCTGGTGTTTAACTAGATAAAGCATTATCCATTAAGCTGGAATTAACTGAAGCCACCAAATTCAAAGATGGCCACCCAACAAAAGCGATATATAGAAGATAGACATAAAATGCTCGAGTAACTCAGCGGGAGAGGCAGCATCTCTGGAGAGAAGGGGTGACGATTTGGGTTGAGACCAGGTCAACCTGAAATGTCACCCATTCCTTCTCTCCAGAGATGCTTGCTGCCTGTCCCGCTGAGTTACTCCAGCATTTTGTGTCTATCTTTGGTGTTAACCAGCATCTGCAGTTCCTTCCTACAGTCTATTTGATCTGGCAGCACCATCTAATTTGTGCAAAAAGCAAAGTGCTGGAGGAACTCTGTAGGCCAGGCAGCATCTGTGGAGGGAAGTGGACTGACAACATGTCTGTTTTTTGCTCAAGATTCTAACATCTGCAGTCTGTTGTGGCTCACTCTAATTTCTACTGGCAACATTCTAAAATGGCATAAAATATTGTTTGGCTTCTTCAGTCCATAGAAAACATAGAAAATAGGTGCAGGAGTAGGCCATTCGGCCCTTCGAGCCTGCACCGCCATTCAATATGATCATGGCTGATCATCCAACCCAGTATCCTGTACCTGCCTTCTCTCCATACCCCCTGATCCCTTTAGCCACAAGGGCCACATCTAACTCCCTCTTAAATATAGCCAATGAACTGGCCTCAACTACCTTCTGTGGCAGAGAGCTCCAGAGATTCACCACTCTCTGTGTGAAAAATGTTTTTCTCATCTCAGTCCTAAAGGATTCCCCTTTATCCTTAAACTGTGACCCCTTGTCCTGGACTTCCCCAACATCGGGAACAATCTTCCTGCATCTAGCCTGTCCAACCCCTTAAGAATTTTGTAAGTTTCTATAAGATCCCCCCTCAATCTTCTAAATCTAGCTAGTACAAGCCGAGTCTATCCAGTCTTTCTTCATATGAAAGTCCTGACATCCCAGGAATCAGTCTGGTTCCATATCAGATGCAGAAAGTATACAAATGCCTATTGTGTGCAGATGATCTGCACCCTTTGTCTTTCCTGCCCTTGGAACTGCCTTTGCCCCTCAAGATGCCAGCATTTCTTCTACCATCGCTGGCTCCAGCCATTCATTCACCATTGCCCTGCAGCCAACTCTCTCAATTGCAACCCCACTTGGTAGAAGGCAGCAGTGTACAACAGAGGTGGGAAGGTGATGGAATGTGACCCAGAAATGTTTCTGTTCTGGTTCGTCTGTCTGACCACAGTTTATATTTTCCCAATCAGTACCAGAGCACACAAAAAAAAACTTGTTTCAAAAAGTGCTTTTTTTGGACAGAATTATCTTTTAACTTTATACAACTTATCTTTACACTGTAGTTACATGAAATGTTAATTAAGCAGACTTACACAAATAAACAAATAAATTATGTTAAACATTTTTATCAACAACAATTTGTAACAAATTCTCATTACTTCAGAGTTGCAACAAGAAGATGAGGTGTTATGCAAATCAAAACAGGAATTCAACGTTGGGAGATTCCTCATGCGTGACAAGAACACAAATGTACGATTTGTTGCTTCTCCTAACCAAACTGGCATGAATCATGTCACCATTTTTTGCATAGTTCATTTGCACTGAAATGTTTTCAAAATTGTGCATGGAAAAACATGTTGCAATAAAAAAATTATTAGCCACATAAAAGTACGTGAAACTACATCAGTTACCTCGACTTGAATTTGTGAGGTGAAAACATCCATTTCTGTTTGGCTCCTCAGTGGAAGAAAGAAGTGATTTGGCCAAGGATGCAGCCACTGGCTGGACCAGCAAAGATGTAAGGTTTGTGCGATGCTCTCTGAAGCTTCCACCTTTTAAAGTGAAACAAACATATATTAGCTCAACATGGTCACTACCCCCTTCATAAAAGACACTGGATTGTGCTTGCATACTATCCATGCTATAATCTTTGTATGATTCTGTGGGCTGTGATGTTCTAGAAAGCAGCATATGAAGGAAGTTCGGCATGTCTCCAATCACTCTTATAGCCCTGTCCCATGGTACGAGTTCATTCTAAGAGCTATCGCGAGTTTAAAAAAATCAAACTTGTGGTAAGCACGGAGATTGAACGTAGCGGGTACGTTGGAGCTCGGGGACGTCTCTTAGCAGCTCGTAACGCTAACAGCAGGTACTCGGGAAGACTCGCTAACAGCAGGTACTCGGGAAGACTCGCTAACGGCAGGTAAGCACGGGAAGACTCGTGAAGATTTTTCAACATGTTGAAAACTGTCCACGAGAGCCCCGAGTACCGACGAGTGGCCATTACCGTAAATCTCCGAGTTCGAATCAGGGCAAACTCGGGAGAGTTCTTGGAATGAACTCGTACCGTGGGACAGGGCTTTTACAAACCCTTACAGATGCACCATAGAAAGCATACTGTTGGTTTGCATCACAGCTTGGTTTGGGAACAGCTCGGCCCAAGGCCGCAGGAAATTGCAGGAGTTTTGGGTGTGACCCAGTCCATCACACAGTCCTATCTTCCCACCATCGACCCCATCTGTACTTCATCTAATTCATTATTTTTCACTGAAATATTCCTTTTCGTGGCTGAGGAAAGAGGTTAAGTTTGAATTGACAGCAGAAAAGTCCAAATAACTTCTCTGATGAGTGGTACATATAGAAAAAAGACGCTGATCCCTGCTAATGCAGCTTTGACCCGATATATCGCCATCGCTATCCATCTGCAGCAGGATCTGGATCGATTGGCCAGTTGGGCTGAAGAATGATTGATGGAATTGAATACAGAGAAATGTGAGGTGTTGTATTTTGGGTAGTCTAACATAGGCAGGACCTACTTAGCGGTAGAGCTCTGGGGAGTATTGTAGAGCAGAGGGATATAGGAGTGCTGGTGCATGGTTACTTGAAGGTGGAGTCGCAGGTAGATGGGTGGTCAAAAAGGCTTTTAACATATTGGCCTTCATCAGTCAGAGTATTGAATATACAAGTTGGGAGGTCATGATGCCGTTGTATAAGATGTAAGTGAGACTACATTTAGACTATTGTGTTCAGTTCCGGGCACCATGTTATAGGAAAGATGTTGTCAAGCTAGAAAGGGTAGAGAAAAGATTTACGAGGATGTTGCCAGGTCTAGAGGGTCTGAGCTATAGGGAGAGGTTAAGTAGGCTGGGACTTTATTCCTTGGAATGCAGGAGCATGAGGGATGATCTTATAGAGGTGTATAAAATCATGAGATGAATAGATCGGATAGATGCACAGAGTCTTTTACCCAGAGTAGGGGAATCGAGGACCAGAGGACATAGGCTCAAGGTGAAGGGGAAAAGATTTAATAGGAATCTGAGGGGTAACTTTTTCACATGGGTGGTGGGTGTATGGAACAATCTGCCAGAGGAGGTAGTTGATGCTGGGACTATGTTTAAGAAACAGTTTGACATATACATGTATAGGACACGTTTGGAGGGATATGGACCAAATGCGGGCAGGTGGGTCTAGTGTAGCTGGGACATGTTGGCCGGTGTGGGCAAGTTGGGCCAAAGGGCCTGTTTCCACATTGTATGACTATGATGATGAATGATGAGACGGAGTACAGGAAGGAGATTGGGAACCTTGTGTCCTGTTGTCGAAACAACAACCTTTCTATCAATGGCAGCAAGACAAAGGAGATAGTGATCGACATCAGGAAGCAAAGAGGTCCACATATCCCAGTTTGCATTGACAGTGACGAAGAAGAGATGGTTGAAAACTTCAAATTCCTAGGAGCCAATATCACCAACAACTTCTCCTGGACCACCCATATTGAAGCAATGACCAAGAAATCACACCAACGCCTCTACTTCCTTAGAAGGCTTAGGAGGTTTGGCATGTGCCCTACAACTCTCCCCAACTTCTACACATCCAAGACCGCAAGAAATTGCAGCAAATTGTGGACGCAGCCCAGACCATCACACAAGCCAATCTCCCTTCTATTGACTCAATTTATACCTCACGCTGCCTCGGCAAGGCCAACAGCATAATCAAGGACGAGTCGCACCCTGGCCACTTCCTTATCTCCCCTCTCCCATCAGGCAAAAGGTATAGAAATGTTAAAACGCACTCCTCCAGATTTAGGGGCAGTTTCTTCCCAGCTGTTATCTGGCAACTGAATCATCTTAGCACGATCAGAGAGCAGTGCTGAACTACTACCCAACTCTCTGATGTCTCTCGGACTATCCTTGATCAGATTTTACAGGCTTTACCCTGCACTAAACGTTTTCCCTTATCATGTATCTGTACACTGTAAATGGCTCGATTGTAATCATGTATTGTCTTTCTGCTTATTGAATATATGCAACAAAAGCTTTTCACTGTAACTCGGTGCACGTGACAATAAATTAAACTAAACTACATTCATTTTGGATGTGAATTCCCCTCTATGGAATTGATAGATGATTTGAAGCTTGAGATATACTTCATTTTGCATTTATTCTTTCAACAACAAATTTACCTCATTTCGCTACTCTAAATCTGGATCGTGGTGGAAATAAGGGCTTATTGGAGATTTGAGCTAAAAAAAGTAATTGGTTGGACGCGTCTTACATAGATCAGCTAACCCTGCCCTGCTGTCACTCAAGCCAATGCTGCATGAACTGAATGAATTATATGTCTGTACAACCCTAAAGCATTGCTCAAGCTACATTTAGCTTCCACCTGGTCTTCCTCGTCATGAAAAAAATCCATTTGTTAGGATGTCTTAATATCTGTATGTTTTTTTAACCTGACCACTAGTCAACCATTGCGTAAGATGAGAAATAGGTTCCCAAGGAAACCCTGTTTTGCAGTTCAGAAAAGTGGCCTTTACTCTACAGATAAAATGACCTGTTGTTGAACTAACTTAGACGATTGATGAAGATTAGAATAAGAATATATATTCTTGGTTGCACCATAAAAGAACACTTGTATTACAAATACAAGCTTCCACAAAACAAGCTTAGACGTGTACCTAGCGAAAAGGAGCATCACAGTCTGATATGATTAACAAATATACTTTCCTGACAAAATGCTGTTTCTTTTTCAAATATAAAATACTCCTATTTTTACTGCTGATATTTATTACTGATACAAATTTACCAAGCTCCCATTTAAATATAGTGCATGTTAGAATAAACAGTCTGAAGTAGCTAGCTTTACATGACATAGCACCTTTACACATTTGCCCTTAAGAGAAAAAATAACTGGAACATTATAGAAAATGCATACTAAAAAAAATAGATAGCAGCCATATAATGATAGGCTGTCATTTCTACACAAAGATATTTTACAAACCAAGAAAACTGGTGTATAAAAAACATGTCATACAACAGAAAAATAGTTTGTGGTCAACTATTACACGATCTGCAATCATCAAGCTTTTCTGTTATTATCAGTATTATTCAGAATTTCTTTCAAAACCTAACAAATCTAATGTACATTAAAAAAAATTGTAAACAACCAATACTTGTATGTTTTCACTAAAATGTAGATTTGTTTTAATAAAATGTATTGCCCATTTTCACTAATTTTATAAACATAACAGCTTTTATTTTAATATTTGATAATGCTTTTTATATTTAAATAATTTTGAAATAGAGATCTTTGAAAACGCATAAGAAAACAAAATATGCTCCATAAATGTGCTCAGTATATTTCTTAAAATAGTAACAGATCAAATTCCATGCATATTGTGCACTGACTGTCAATATAATTGCAATGTGTCTAGCAAAGAAGGTGACATTTAGAAAAGGTCTCACATCTATTTTGAAAATAATAATCTTTTATTTGAGAATTGGGATTTGTCAGGGATTAGCATGATTCTTCCTGTGTATATTTCGTAAAGTTTGTTTTGCAATCTAAGATTATATTACTTCATTGAGACTTAAGTGATGTATCAGGCAATTCTGTATGTTCTCAACATAATTCCATTTTCAGAGGTTCCTGTAGAACTGGCTACTTCAATCTGCTTGTTAATCAATACACCAAAAAAAGTTTAATTTACACAAATTACATTTCTTTCCATCTATTGCAAGGAGAAAAAATAAATATAAATTATTTTGCAACTTTAAAAGGAGATATATCATTATTTTTATTCTTATTCCAATACATTGACACATTAATCTATTTTTGTGTTTGGATTGTACATCTTAAAATATCTATATCTATCTATCTATCTATACATAACTAAAACTCTGATCTTGTTATCTTCCTGTTTGCGCGTTTCTTCTATTTGCGGAAAAACGGTACGCGATAGCGCTACGATTTTTTTTACCACCTCACTCACCGTTCCCCTGTGCTACGAGTGCAACAAGTTTCCGATCGGTGGCATATTGTAAAAGTTAGCGAGGTTTAGAAATCTTACCGCGCGTGCGCAGATCGAACTCCTCTCCTGCCAGTCAGGGCCATGTGGATTAGTCCCTTCTCCTGTCACTCCGCAGGACGGTCTGCCCCTTCCTGCGCCATCGCGCCTTTACTGGTGCTGAGGGACGCTCTGGATGGCCGGCGGAGATCTCCAACCGGACACAATTTTTGGAGGGACCGGAAGCGGCCCAGCCTGGCCTGGCGCGGAGTCGGAGATGTCACCGATATCATCAAACGGAATGCGGAGACACTGATCCCAGAGGAGGACGACCAGCGCCCGCTGTGAGTCCCCATCGCACCACCAGCACCTGCCCCTTCCTCTCTGTTCCCCCTTGCTGGCTCCTGCCCCCCTCCCCCTTGATACTGCCCCTCTCCCCATGGCTCTTCCCCGTCTTTTCTCCGAGCTCTCTTCCCCCCTCCCCCCCTCCCCCCCGCCCACACATCCCTCTCCCCCACAAACCCCCCCACCGCCCACACTCCCCTCCCCCACAACATCCCCTGCCCACACACCCACCCCCCTACAATGCGTTGGGGAATGGGTTGCGTTGGGGGACCAGGCCTCTCGTGTGACTGGGACCCAACGGGTCCCACTTAGTCTAGCGTTTTTAGAAAAGTAACAAAAACATATATACATTGCTGTCTCATAATTAGATTAAATATTTTGGCACATTGTGGCACAGTTAATAAAGCTGCTGCCTCATGGACCTGTTGCCCAGGACTCGGATTCAATCCAGGCTATGGAAGCTGGCTGTGTGGAGTTTGGATGTTCTCCCTGTGACAATGTGGCTTTCCACTGGATGCTCCAGTTTCATCCCATATCCTAAAGACAGGCAAGTTGGTGTGGAATGGCTGACATTTCGGGCTGAAACGTCACCCATTCCTTCTCTCCAGAGATGCTGCCTGTCCCGCTGGATTACTCCAGCATTTTGCATCTATCTTTGGAACCAGCCTATTCACCTCCTTCCTACACAAGTTGGTGTGTTAATTGGCTATTGTAAATTGCCTCACCGTGTAGGTAAATGGCAGAATCTAGTAGTTGGTGAAAAAGTGGAAAGACTGAAAACAGATTTAATGTAGGATTATTGTGTAAATGAGTGATCAATGGTCAGTGCTGAACCTCTTTTCTCTCCATGTCTCGAGAAAATTCTCGTGTTCTCAGTTCTTTTTGCGAAGGACACCACTGACAGGATATAATTGGCCGATTTCAAGCACTGTATACAAATGATTTTAACAGTGAGTGTGAAGCTTTCAAATTCCTTGAATGTACCAGTTTTTATTTAGCGCCTCAAAAAAGTTTGAATAAATCAGAAAGACTCCGATAATCTGATGAATAACTTTGATAGAAACAACACAACTGACAGCCTCGGGCGAGTATATCTGTGTCACTGGGGCAACGGGCACCTCTTGTACACCCTTAACCCAGTGTAATGGCAGGCCAATGCTTTGGAGACTTACTTTGAAACTGAAAGGCTCGTGTCTTTGATGAGAAATTCTGTAATCCACAGGGAACTAATTATATTCTATAGATACTGAAAATTTGTCACAAATCTTGAGAAAGTTTGCTACATAAAACCATAATGAGTAATAGTATTTGACTGATGGTGAATTTTAAAAGAATCACTTTTGTCTTATGATTGGATTTCCACATTTAAAGTCTATGCTCTACAAAACAACATTGAAATGTAGCTTGTTAAGCAGGTCAAAAGTATTAATATACCAGTAATAATCATTTCTGCAAAATCCAAGAGTTCTAATGTCAAATTATTTCAATAAAAACAATTATTGTGTGAATTGACAGTGGGGTGGCACAGTGGCGTAGCGGTAGAATAGCTGCCCTACAGCGGCAGAGATCTAGATTCGATCCTGAGTACGGGTGCTGTCTGTACGGAGTCTATGTGTTCTCCCTTTGTCAGAGTATAGAAGTGAGATCGACCGATTGTCCAAATGGTGCCAGCACAACAACCTAGCTTTTAACACCAGCAAAACCAAGGAACTGATTGTGGACTTTGGAAGGGGTAGGATGGGGACCCACAATCCCGTTTATATCAACGTTACAATGATGGAAAGGGTCAAGAACTTCAAATTCCTGGACGTACATATTCCCGAAGATCTTTCCTGGTCCCAGCACACTGATGCAGTTATCAAGAAGGCACATCAGCGCCTCCAGTTCCTGAGAAGATTACGGAGAGTCGGTATGTCAAGGAGGACTCTCTCGAACTTCTACAGGTGCACAGTAGAGAGCATTCTGACTGGCTGCATCGTGGCTTGGTTCGGAAACTTGAATGTCCAGGAGCGGAAAAGAATGCAGAGAGTTGTAACCACTGCCCAGTCCATCATCGGCTCTGACCTCCCCACCATCGAAGGGATCTATCGCAGTCGCTGCCTCAAAAAGGCAGCAAGCATCATCAAAGACCCACACCATCCTGGCCACACACTCATCTCCCCACTGCCATCGGGAAGAAGGTACAGGAGCTTGAAATCTGGAACATTCAGGTTCAAGAACAGCTTCTTCCCCATAACCATCAGGTTACTAAATACGACATCAACCAGCTCTGAACAATAACAGTCTATTGCATTTTATCTGTTTACCTATTGTGTACACATATGATCTATGGTATATAGACACACTGAACTTTTATCTCCTGTTCTGTATTATGTTTACATATTCTGTTGTGCTGCAGCAAGCAAGAATTTCATTGTCCTATCTGGGACACATGACAATAAACTCTCTTGACTTGACTTAATCGCGTGGGTTTTCTCCGTGTGATCCGGTTTCCTCCCAAACTCCAAAGATGTGCGGGTTTGTAGATTAATAGGCTTTGGTAAAATTGGCCTGAGTGTGTAGGATAGTGCTAGTGTATGGGTGGATCGCTGGATGGGGCGAACTCGATGGGCTGAAGGGCCTGCTTCTGCGCTGCATCCATAAAATCTAAAGTCTAAAGTAAAGACAGATCCAGCGAAGAGAAACACTCAGATCATAATAAGATAAGTAGAAATGTTCCAAAGAAAAAATAATTGAATGCTGAGGTGCATGAATAATCCTGCAGTCGTTTGATACAAAGAATTAAAAGACTATAAGAAAATAATGGTTCCTACCGAAAGTGTTTACAGCTGAAGAAGTGTAGGGTCATTGTCGAGTCATAATTATTAGTAATTGCAAAGATGGACAAAGTTAATTGCTAGAAAGTCAGGCATAGAAATTGCCCCACTGCCATATGGGACTGTCAAGAGATCCCCACCAATTCCATGGAGTTGTGAGGGAGTGATTTCTTTGCACAAACAATCTGCATGAACTCTGCCATTTATCATTATGCAATGTGGCACAAACTTTCATGCATATTTCCTCAAAATACAAAATTACTTTAAAGTGGCAAATCCCAAATGGAACTGCTACTGGATGTTTCTGAGCAGATTCCGTTGATCATTTACGATGAATGCTGTGACAGACACAAGGACAGGCATGCCACTGGACAAACATCATGGAAGAGAAAGTGGACACTGAATAGAGGATCAAAATGATCAGGACTTGTCCCACATCCCCCAAAGAAAACAGCTCCAACCCGCTAATGCACAACAACAAACTTGACCATCAATATATCACGGAATAACCTATTGCTCTCTTTCTTCAATCACTGTGATCTTTAGAAGGATCGCGGCCTGAAACGTCGCCTATCCTTTTTATCCAGAAGTACTGGCTTTCCCCTCTGAGTTACTCCAGCACTTTCTGCCTTTTTTTTTTGTAAATTGGCATCTGCAGTTCCTGGTGACTCCTTCTTCCTTCTGAAAGGTGCTGCCACACTAGTCAAGGCCCACACTACACTATTTCATTGTCATCGTTTTGATTTATGTCACTGCTGCTTGCCCGGCAACCACTGTGTAGGCGTATCCACACACAGAATGCACCATTGGAAGATGCATGCTTGGAATCACTGATCACCCTTTGCAATTGTTTTGATTGACCCTAATTGATTTTACACTAAATTGAATTTCTCCTAAAAACATGCACAACTTGATTTGACTCTGATCCCCAATTTCTTAAGACAGTATAAAGGGTCGGCACAGTGGCGCAGCTGTAGAGTCTGCCTTACAGTGCCAGAGACCCAGGTTCGATCCTGTCTCTGGGTGTTGTCTTTACGGAATATGTACGTTCTCCCTGTGACCAAGTGGATTTTCTCCAGGTGCCCCGGTTTCCTTCCACACTCCAAAGACGTACAGGTTTGTAAGTTAATTGTCTTCTGTAAATTGTAAATTGTCCTTGATGTGTATGACAGTGCTAATGTAGAGGGTGATGGTTGGTTGGAGCAGACTCGGTGGGCCGAAGGGCCTGTTTCCATGTTGTATCTCTAAATTCTAAAGTATAGGTGAGGGAATATATAAACACCATTAAAAGAATATGGAAATAGAATTCCAGACTATGGGGGCAAGATTGGTGAAACTACAGGAGTGGGGAAAAAAACAAGCACTTTGGACCATAAGTAATTATATGGATAGGGCAGTAGGGAAGGATAGGTTGGCAGAAACAATGAGATTGTAAACAGGTTTTAAGAGGAATGTCAAAGATTTTGCAGCTGATAATAACTTATGAAGATGGAGTGGAACTGCCAACAATCCGGCTGATAAGGGCAAAACAATTCTTGAGAAAATAGATTATATGTAAGGCTGAAATTGGAAGACTAATGAAGAGCTAATGGAAAAGTGAAGTCTAGTTTAGTTTAGAAATAAAGCATGGAAATAGGCCCTTCGGCCCACCGAGTCCACACCGACCAATGATCACCCATTCAGATTCAGATTCAGATTCAGATTCAGATTCAATTTTAATTGTCATTGTCAGTGTACAATACAGAGACAACGAAATGCATTTAGCATCTCCCTGGAAGAGCGACATAGCAAATGATTTGAATAAATAATAATAAGTGATAATAAGTGTCCGGGGGGTGGGGGGGTGATTGGCAGTCACCGAGGTACGTTGTTGAGTAGAGTGACAGCCGCCGGGAAGAAGCTGTTCCTGGACCTGCTGGTTCGGCAACGGAGAGACCTGTAGCGCCTCCCGGATGGTAGGAGGGTAAACAGTCCATGGTTGGGGTGAGAGCAGTCCTTGGCGATGCTGAGCGCCCTCCGCAGACAACGCTTGCTTTGGACAGACTCAATGGAGGGGAGCGAGGAACCGGTGATGCGTTGGGCAATTTTCACCACCCTCTGCAATGCCTTCCGGTCGGAGACAGAGCAGTTGCCATACCATACTGTGATGCAGTTGGTAAGGATGCTCTCGATGGTGCAGCGGTAGAAGTTCACCAGGATCTGAGGAGACAGATGGACCTTCTTCAGTCTCCTCAGGAAGAAGAGACGCTGGTGAGCCTTCTTGATCAGAGTTGAGGTATTGTGGGTCCAAGAGAGGTCATCGGAGATGTTGACTCCCAGGAACCTGAAGCTAGAAACACGTTCCACCTCCGTCCCGTTAATGTGGATGGGGGTGTGCGTGCCGCCCCTGGACTTCCTGAAGTCTACAATGAGCTCCTTGGTCTTCTTGGAGTTAAGGGCCAGGTTGTTGTCAGCGCACCATGCTGCTAAGTGCTGGACCTCCTCCCTGTAGGCCGACTCATTGTTGTTGCTGATGAGGCCAATCACCGTTGTATCATCTGCATACTTGATGATGGGGTTAGTACCATGTACAGGTGTGCAGTCATAGGTGAAGAGGGAGTAGAGGAGGGGGCTCAGCACACAGCCCTGTGGAACGCCGGTGTTCAGGGTGAGGGTTGAAGAGGTGTGCTTGTCTAACCTAACAGACTGGGGTCTGTTGGTTAGAAAGTCCAGTATCCAGTTGCAGAGGGAGGGGTCGATGCCCAGGTTACCGAGTTTGGTGATCAGTTTTGATGGTATAATGGTGTTGAATGCTGAGCTGTAATCGATGAACAGCATTCTTACGTAAGTAAGAATGCTACTTTTCCCACTACTTTTATATATCATCTCAATTTTGCATCCATTTCCTACACACTAGGGGATATTTACAGCAACCAATGAACCTACAACCACATATCTTTGGTATGTAGGAGGAGACTGAAGCGTTCAGAGAAACCTATGTGGTCATAGGGAGAATGTGCAAAGTCCACACAGATAGCATCCAAGGTCAGGATGGAACCTGGGTCTCTGGCGCTGTGAGGCAGCAGCTCTACCAGCTAGGCCACGGGACCACCCTAGGAAGTCTGGAAGCCAAGAAGGACAATTGGCGTGAGTAATGTTCTGGGCTTTAGGCAGAGAAATGGAATATAAAGAGATCATGTCAAGATTTGTATTCCCTTGAATATAAAAGGCTGTGGGGTCTGATCGAGGTTTTTAAACAACAAGGTGGTTGTACAGATGAAAATAAACCATTTATTTTGTTGAGGGAAACAAGGGGACATCTTTGTAAAATTACAGCTGGGCCATTCAGGTGTGTAATAATAAGGAGTACTTCTTGACAAGAGGGGAGATAAAACCTGGAACTCACTCATGGATGTTCGTGTTGGGTAAATAGAACCAAATTTAAACTGATAGCTAAAGCCACATCTGCGAAGAAAGCAACAAAAGATTCTTCATGGAGTCCAATCTTCAAGAAGTAGACACGAGTTTTCGAATGTATCAGATAGCTACGTACAGAATTAATCTCAACGGTATTTTAGTATACTATTTTGCTTTGCTATATCTTTGATTATTGTTTTAAAAGTGGAGAGCTGCATACATGGTAATCTATCTGCATGTAAAAATAGACAATAGGTGCAGGAGTAGGCCATTCGGCCCTTCGATCACTGTGAACTTCTTCTTCTTCAGGTGTATGGCGTGCACAGCCTAAAGTTGTAAAACAACTTGTTCTGTTTGATCTTCTGTTTGTGCACGCCAGGTTGATTGCATTCGTTGAAACGGGGTGGACCACGTGAAGGTTGCAATCTCCCACCCTATTCACTGTGATCATGGCTGATCATCCACAATCAGTACTCCATTTGTGGATGATCCATGATCACAGTGAATGTCTCATCATTGTGTATTTCTGTTTATTTTAAACATCTCAAGTGACTGCAATGCAGATCCTGTCATTGTTTTAGTGCAGTATTGATCGCTTTCTGAGACTGATGCATTCAATTTTAGTCTAAATAAAATAACATTTGATCTGGCCTGCTTTGCATTGCATTGGGAATTAGATTGCTTGCTCCTCGATTCAATACAGTGAAAATGTCACAAAGACCAGTGGAGTGGATGTAGATTGCCACTCCCATGTCAGATTGAACATTCATCATCATGGGACAGGTTTGACTCGGTTGTTAGTCCCCGACAAGATTATGATTGGAGAAGCACCACAAAGTGCTGTCTGCACTTATCTTGACCTCTCTATTAATACAAGAAACCAGTAAATCTGCATCAATATTATTAATCTAAAAAACTATAAAGAGGAGTTGCAGCTCGCTTGCTCTGTTTCTCTTGCTGCAAAGTCAGCCACAGTGATGCACAGTTGCTTTCGGCTAATTTCGTGAACATTCCTGGGGACGGCATGGTAGTACAGCGGTAGAGTTGCTGCTTTACAATGCCAGAGACCAGATTCGATCCTGATTCCAAGTGCTGTCTGTACGGAGTTTGTATGTTCCCCTCGTGGCCTGCATGGGTTTGCTCCGGGTGCTCCGGTTTCCTCCCATGACTCTCAGAAGACCATGAAGAAGCAGTGCGGCAGATCGCTGTGGCCGGTTCCTGGGTCTATGGAGCCCTGTGGCCGGTCAATGGGTCAGTGGATCCCTGTGCCTGGTCCCTGGGTCTATGAAGCCCTGTGGCCGGTCTCTGGGACTGTGGAGCTCCTCAACGAGGTCGGGTCGGTCATCGACGAGGAAGTCGGTCCGATGGCCGATGAGGGCGCCGGCGGTCGAGGTCAACGGTTGCGGTCGAGGGCGGGCCACGTGGAAGCTGGCGGGCGCACCTTCAAGAACGAAGGAGGACCCAGCATGCAGGAACCGGAGTGAGGGGTGGGGGAAGTACAAAAGAGGACCTGACGCGGGATACTTTGTAACATTCAGCACCCTTTATGTGGCGACTCTTTGCATACCTTGGGTATGCAATAAAGTATTAATTAATTCATTCAAAGATGTACAGGTTTGTGGGCTAATTGGTTTGGTAAATTTGTAAATTGTCCCTAGCATGTGTAGGATAGTGTTAGTATGCGGAGATCGCTGGACTCGATGTTTCTGAACTAAAACAATTCTTAGGCTGTGAAAAATCTGTATGCAGAAAAGTATTGAACAAGATGAGGCCATTTAGTTCAATAGGCCAGCCACTTCCGTAGAATATTTACAAGCTATCCTTTATGGGTTTTTACAGCAACTGTTTATATTTCTAAGGGAAAGCAATTGAAGGTAAGTTCTCCCTTGACTTCCACTAATGCTAGTTGAGTGAAAGTCTCAATACCCTCCAATTACCTGATTCTCACAACACATCAGGCCATTTCACCTCCATTCTCACAGCAATCCCATCAATTTCAACATGCTAGAGTCATAGAGTTAAGCAGCACAGAAACAGGCTCATGACCATGCCAACCAAGATGCTCCATCCAAGCTATTCCTGTTTAGGTAGCAACATTACCTTTGGTTCAACCGGATTGGGTGAAAGACAAGAAAATTGATGGGCTCCCATTCCCGATCGCTGCTGTTTGAAGTGAACGGGGTAGATTTTACCTTCACCACTTGGCCGTAAAGCAGCCACTGCTCACAGCACAAGATTGAACAACCGGACATCACTTGCTGAGAACCAAGTCTGCCAAATTATTTGGATAAATGTATTGTGAAAAATGGAATGGAATATTTTATTGTCACATGTGACAAGGCACAGTGAGAATACCCAATGTGTACAAATAGCAGCCACCTATGGCGCAGACAGTTACAACGTATGCCGGCTCCTCTTTTGTTCTCTTCTCTCCCCCCTACCCCACAGCAGTTCCCCCATGCCGGCTCCTCCATTGTTCTTCCCTTCCTCCCTCACAGCGGTCCCCCACTCTCTCATCAACCATCGATCATGGGCTGCATCGCTGCCACCGGTGAGGCCCCACCACTGCCGATGCCCCACTTCACGTGTCCGCCTCGTCCGTCAGTCGGCACCATCATCGGCCGCTGCACCGACCTCTCCACAATGCTGCCGCGTCCTCTCCTGAGGCCTACGTGGTGCCGACCTGAGCCCCAGCCGCGGTGCTCCATCGGCCGCTCCGCTGCCCCGGGCTCCGACGGCCCTGGCTCCGACCCGAGAGGCGAGGCTCCTCCGACAGACCCGCGAGGCATCGGGACCACAGCGCTTCGATAAAGGCCTCCGGCCGTGTTCCCAGTCCGGAACCATGTGCCGGCAGTAAGCCTTCTGCCGCGCGGCCCGCGATTTAATCTACATCATTAGGTATTTCCAAAAAAAACTCACTTACTACATTTATTTAAGGAAATAAGCATTTAAAAATCCTTCTCATAAACTATTACTCAGAATCATTTCTAATAATTTTACTTAAAGCTTCTATAACTCTCCTTTTAAAGATAGGTTGTCAAACTGCGCAGATAATTCAAAGTAACACCAATTATCTACAAGTTTAAAATACCTTGTTTTGACATAATTATATACCATCAAAATGCACACTAGTCCTTCCAACAATATTAATAATAGCTTCAGAGTAAGTCGAAACCACTAGGACAATGTGTGAGCTATTCATCATTGTTTCATTGTTATTATCTGTACTTAGTTGTTATACGACTGGATATGTAAAAGAGATAAAATGAAAGATATACCTGTACAGGCCATTGTAGCAGCGCTGTGTTAACAAAATAGAAATTGAACCCAAATGAAATCTTATTAATTGGAAAATGGAATGCTAAGGAGAAATAACCCCAGACAAAATTATATTTTTGGTTAAACATGGAACATAATATTAGATATTTGTATTTTCTTTTATGAACTGGAAAAACAGGATATACCATTTCAGATCAACTACCTTAGCACCAAGTCAATACCCTTTTCTGGTACAAATGGATAACAATATTTACATTGCACAAAATGCCAGAAACCCGTTGCTTATGGATTAAGCAGTCTTTGCACAACTGCACCTTTGAAAACGTAACATCAAAAATGTGTTTATCAAAGAATGTATCTTGTATTGGTGCACTAAAACCTTCTACTATTTATCTGTGATTGCCACTCTCCTTTAAGTTCAGGGAAATCAGGTCTGTGCCAGCTACTTCACAAGCCACAAAGTATGAACCATTTAGATGCAGAACAATCTGTTCAAAATCGGAGCCAAGGATTCAATCACAAGTCTATGTGCAGCAAATGTCTGATCAAATGTCGCATTACTTAGACCAAACTTGAATCGATCAGCCTCAGAAAACTATCTGAGATAGTAAAAAGATGTATTAAAAACATTGTTAACACATACTGCTGGAGGAACTCAGCGGGTTAGGCAGAATCTCGGGATGACATGGATAGCGACGTTTCGGATTGGGAGCCTTCTACAGAATAAAGCCTTGATCTAAAACATCGCCTATTCATGTTCCCCAGAGATGCTACCCGACTTGCTGACTGACTCCAGCATTCCACACAAGACTCCAGCATCTGCAGTTCCTTGCGTCTCCATATTAAAGCAATGATGGAAGCTTTGCATTTGAGGCACACGGAACGGTTATAATGAACAGAATTACATAATGTTGAGATTTTGTTACTTGGAACTGTACAGATAAATTACCAAACACGACGCCCATCATATTTTACCAAATACTCAAAAAGATAACCATGCAATTTTTCTAGTAGTGTGTAGTACAGATTAATTCTCAATAAATAGTTGACGGAGATACAAGAAACTATTATAAACTTCATTAACTTCAGAACTTCAAATTCCTGGGGGTGCACATCTCTGAAGATCTTTCCTGGTCCGAGAACACTAACGCAATTATCAAAAAAGCTCATCAGCGCCTCTACTTCCTGAGAAGATTACGGAGAGTCGGATTGTCCAGGAAGACTCTCTCTAACTTCTACAGGTGCACAGTCGAGAGCATGCTGACCGGTTGCATCGTGGCTTGGTTCGGAAATTTGAGCGCCCTGGAGAGGAAAAGACTACAAAAAGTCGTAAACACTGCCCAGTCCATCATCGGCTCTGACCTTCCTTCCATCGAGGGGATTTATCGCAGTCGCTGCCTCAAAAAGGCTGGCAGTATCATCAAAGACCCTCACCATCCTGGCCACACACTCATCTCCCTGCTACCTTCAGGTAGAAGGTACAGGAGCCTGAAGACTGCAACAACCAGGTTCAGGAATAGCTACTTCCCCTCAGCCGTCAGGCTATTAAACCTGGCTCGGACAAAACTCTGATTATTAGCAACCGCTTTCTGTTATTTGCACTACCAGTTTATTTATTCATGTGTGTATATATTTATATCATGGTATATGGACACATTTATCTGTTTTGTAGTAAATGCCTACTATTTTCTGTGTGCTTAAGCAAAGCAAGAATTTCATTGTCCTATACAGGGACACATGACAATAAACTCACTTGAACTTGAACTTGAACTTGAACTTGAACAGAAAACTGCAGATGCTGGAAATTTGAAACAAAACCAGACCACTAGAAGGGCTTAGATCAGGCAAACTCAGTGGGGAGAGGCACATAGTCAACATTTTGGGCATTACTCGAGTGGCAGATTGGAGACAAGAGACATGCAGTTAATTAATATTCTGTATCACCCATTACTACAGCACCCTGGATAGTGGTGCGAGTCAATATTTTGGGGCAAGTATCCTTCAATGATAAAATGAGCTTCCAGCTAAAGAAGGAATACTAATACTTTAACCAAAATCTTGGTTCGAGATGAATCTTTTGCATCTTTAGCTGTGAAGCTGTTAACCACCAAAGGGGCTAGGTACTCTAGTGCAACGTTTCCCAACAGTTGGTACTACGAATAGATTGGCTCTGGCTGAAACATTTCCTGAAATTTTAAGGCAAACGCCTGCGTTCCAACTGCTTTAAATCTGTTTTCAATGTTAAGTGCAGAGGATGTGGCACTAATATGGAGAGTTCTTGTTTTGCACACTGCTTTCAAAGCAACAATTTTGCTTCAATGCTTCCTATAAATAGGACTATGATTACACATTTTTGACAATGTTTCATGTATTTCAGGAGAAAAACAGTTGCTCTATTACAGTTTCATTTAAAGAAATTTCAATATAAGTTGCTTAATTACAATGCTTGCAATTCACACAACAATCACTACAGGAAATTAGTAAGTTTTCAAACAGTGTACAATACATTTTCTACAAAATTAGCCAGTTCAGTGGACATTATGATTAATCAATTATATGTCAATACACATCAACTATTATTACACCACATTCAATTATTTCCTTCCTATCTATTTATTTCATTCATAGATATATTAATAATAATAATAATAATTTGTTTATAGGGACAGTGCATATTAATGAACATTTGCATGTAAAATATGCGAGATTGTAGCCAATCAGTAGCTAATTTCCGTCTCTAGTCCCAGGCAAAGGTAGGTGAAGTGTCTTGCCCAAGGACACAACGACACAAAGGTGAGGGAAGTGCCCTGTGAGAAAAGTGTGAGTCTTTGGCTCGAGAGTCTTCGGAGAGGAGGCTGAGGAGAGGAGACTATACTGTACAATAGCGGGGTTTAAGAAGCCGTTCCCCTTCCTTTCCGTTTTCGGGAACCACAGGTGTAAAAATTCTACCATCTCCCCAAAATACATGTTTTTTCAATCTTATTCAATCAAAATGGGCGGCCAGGAGATGTGCCAATACTGTGAGATGTGGGAATTTGTCGACACCATTGATGTAGATGATCCCTACAGCTGCAGTAAGTGTTTGAGGCTAGCGGAACTCGAGCTCCGCATTGATGAGCTGGAGACCCAACTTCATACGCTGCGGAACATCAGGGAGGGGGAGTATTACCTGGATGTTTTGTGCCAGGGGATGGTCACACCGACCAGTTTAACTAATTCAGTAGTTAGTGAGCAAGGAATGGAAGGTGTGGCCATAAGCGAGGCAGGTAGGGGGAACCAGGAGGAGATGCGGCAGGAGCCACAGCCCTTGTCCCTGACGAGCATGACCGAGGCTCTTACTCAATGTGAGGACGGGATCAGGGGCTGTGGGAGGGATGAGCAACCTGGCTGCAGCACCGTGGATCAGGGGGTCATTCAAGAGGGGGGAGTTAGAAGAAATGCCGTTGTGATAGGGGATAGTATTATTCGGGGGGTAGATAAGGTTCTCTGCGGCCAGCAGAACATGTCCCGAAGGCTGTGTTGCCTACCCGGTGCTAGGGTTAAGGATATCTCTGCGGTGCTGGAGAGAAATTTGCAGAGGGAGGGGGAGGATCCAGTGGTCGTGGTCCATGTGGGGACCAATGACATAGGAAGGACGAGGAAGGAGGATCTGCTGAAGGAGTTTGAGCAGTTAGGGAATAAATTAAAAAGCAGAACCTCGAGGGTACTAATTTCCGGATTGCTACCTGAGCCACGGGCCAAATCGGCGAGGGTACGTAAAATTAAAAAGCTGAATGCGTGGCTCAAAGACTGGTGTGGGAAAAATGGGTTTGGTTTCTTGGGCCACTGGCACCAGTACTGGGACAGGGGGGATCTGTTCTGTAAGGACGGACTTCGCCTGAACGGTGCTGGGACTGGGGTCCTGGCAAATCATATAACTAGGGCAGTAGAGAGGTCTTTAAACTAAGTAGCGGGGGGGAGGTATCAAGGGGGGTAATAACGGCAGGGGTAGAGGAAATAGAGCAGGGTATCAGTGGGGAAGCGGAAAATCAAAATGTGACAGGAGGATCCAGAATGTGTGAAGATAAAGCTCTAGATGTAAAAGGGGCAAAAACGGAAAGGAAGGGTAGTAAAAATCACCTGAAAGTCCTTTATCTAAATGCACGGAGTATTCGAAATAAGATAAATGAATTAACGGTGCAATTAAGTATATATAGTTATGATATCGTGGCCATTACGGAGACATGGCTGCAAGGGGATCAGGACTGGGAGTTAAATATAGAGGGGTACTCGACAATTAGAAAAGATAGACAGGAAAGAAAGGGAGGAGGGGTGGCCCTTTTAATAAGGGAGGGAATAACAGCAATAGAGAGGAAGGATATTGCGTTGAAGGATCAGGATAGTGAAACAGCTTGGGTACAGATAGAGAATAACAAGGGGAAAAAAACACTAGTGGGTGTAATTTATAGACCTCCAAATAGCTGTGACGCTGTTAGTCAGAACATAAATCTGCAAATAGTTGACGCATGTAAAAAGGGAACTGCTGTAATTATGGGGGACTTCAATTTTCATATTAATTGGGCAAACCAAACTGGGCAGGGTAGACTAGAGGAAGAGTTTATAGAATGTATTAGAGACGGGTTCCTAGAACAGTATGTCGCAGAACCGACAAGGGGGGAGGCAATCTTGGATCTGGTCCTGTGTAATGAAGCAGGATTAATTAAAAATGTCATAGTTAGGGACTCGTTGGGAACAAGTGACCACAATATGGTCGAATTCCATATTCAAATAGAAGGGGAGCAGGTTGAAACTCAGGCTAGGGTGCTTAGTCTAAATAAGGGGGATTATGAAGGTATGAGGACTGAGCTGATCAAAGTTGACTGGGATAGCAGACTCAAGAATAAGACGGTACATGAGCAGTGGTGTACGTTTAAGGATCTACTGTATAACCTTCAAGAAAAATTTATTCCTATGAAGAAAAAAAGGGGTAAGGGTAAGAACAGTCAGCCATGGCTCAGTAAAACTATAAAGGATAGTATTCGGCTGAAGGCAAGGGCATATAAGGTAGCCAGAGATAGTGGGAGGGCAGAGGATTGGGAAGCATTTAAAGGTCAGCAAAAAATAACTAAGAGATTAATTAAGACGGGGAAAATAGACTATGAAAGGAATTTAGCGAACAACATAAAAACTAATAGTAAGAGTTTTTATAGCTATATAAAAAGAAAAAGGGTGGCTAAGGTGAACGTTGGTCCATTGGAGGGTGAGACTGGAGAGTTGTTGGTGGGGAACATGGAAATGGCAAAGGCATTAAACGAGTATTTTGTATCAGTCTTCACCATAGAAGACACAAAAAATATTCCAACGCTGGATAAACAGGGGGCGGTAGGAATGGAGGAGCTAAATACTATTAAGATCACCAAGGAGGTGGTATTAGGGAAATTAATGAGACTGAAGGAGGATAAATCCCCTGGGCCTGATGGATTACATCCAAGGGTCTTGAGGGAGATAGCGGTGGGGATTGTGGATGCATTGGTGATAATTTTCCAAAACTCCCTGGAGGCAGGAACGGTCCCAGTGGATTGGAAAATGGCCAATGTAACACCTATATTTAAAAAAGGAAGTAAACAGAAGGCGGGTAACTATAGACCGGTTAGTCTAACATCGGTGGTGGGTAAAATGTTAGAGACAATTATTAAAGAAACACTAACGGGGCACTTGGATAAACATGACTTCATCGGACAGAACCAGCATGGTTTTGTGAAGGGGAAGTCCTGTTTAACGAATCTGCTCGAATTCTTTGAGGAAGTAACAACCCGGGTGGATAAAGGGGAACCGGTGGATGTGGTATACTTGGACTTCCAAAAGGCTTTTGACAAGGTGCCACATAAGAGACTATTGCTAAAAATAAAAAATTATGGGATTGGGGGTAATATATTAGCATGGGTAGAGGATTGGCTAACAAATAGGAAGCAGAGAGTGGGGATAAATGGTTCATACTCGGGATGGCAACCGGTAACTAGCGGGGTTCCGCAAGGGTCAGTGCTGGGACCCCAGTTGTTCACAATTTATATAAATGATTTGGAGGAGGGAACCAAGTGTAATATATCAAAATTTGCGGACGATACAAAAATGGGAGGAAAAGTAGGGGATGAGGAGGATAGGAAGAGTCTGCAAAAGGATATAGATAAGCTAGGTGAGTGGGCAACAACTTGGCAGATGAAATTTAATACTAATAAATGTGAAGTCATTCACTTTGGGAAAAAAATGATAGGGCAAGTTATTTTCTAAATGAGGAGGAGCTGCGTTGTAATGCAACGCAAAGGGATCTAGGGGTATTAGTACATAAATCACTAAAAGTTAGTATGCAGGTGCAGCAAGCAATCAGGAAGGCCAATGGAGTTTTGGCCTTTATTGCTAGGGGGATTGAGTATAAAAACACGGAGGTCTTGCTGCAGCTGTACACAGTATTAGTGAGACCACATTTGGAATACTGTGTACAGTTCTGGGGTCCATACTTAAGAAAGGATGTACTAGCCCTGGAGGCAGTGCAGCGAAGGTTTACAAGATTAATTCCTGCAATGAGGGGATTGACATATGAGGAAAGGTTAAGTAGGCTGGAACTCTACTCTTTGGAGTTTAGAAGAATGAGAGGCGATCTAATTGAAACATATAAGATCGTGAGGGGCCTTGATCGGGTGGATGCACCGAGGATGTTCCCAATGATCGGGGAAACTAGAACTAGGGGACATAGGCGCAGAATAAGGGGGGGCTCTTTTAAAACTGAGATGAGGAAGAACTTCTTCACCCAGAGGGTGGTTAATTTATGGAATTCACTGCCCCAGGGAGCAGTGGAAGCAGAAACGTTAAATATATTTAAGTCTAAAATAGATGGTTTTTTAGCTGCCAAGGGGATAAGGGGCTACGGGGAGAGGGCAGGGATATGGACCTAGGTATGGTTAGTATAGTAAGACCTGAGTGATCTCCTGGACAAGTGTCGATCGCCTGGATTGGGGTCGGAGAGGAATTTCCCGGATTTTTTTCCCGAATTGGACCTGGGTTTTTATCCGTTTTTTTGCCTCCCCCAGGAGATCACGCGGTTCTTGGGGTGGAGAGGGGTGATAGCGGTATAAAGGGGAGGGTAGTGTCTTGTGTTCTGTGTCTTGTGTCTACTGTTTGTGGGTAAGTGTGTCTGTTTAGTGTTCAGCCATGAGCGAATGGCGGTGTGGGCTCGACGGACCTGGTGGTCTACTCTCGCACCTACTTTCTATGTTTCTATGTTTCTAACGACAGTACACACTCCAAGCAGGATTCGAACCGGCCACCTTCAGGTTGCCAGCCGAACACTTAGCCCATTGTGCCATCTGTCGTCTTTCATGCCTACTTTATTTACATAGTTGAATAAATCATGAATACCTCACAATACAAATAGTACACGATGGATAAGATCGTAATACTACATGGGATGGCATGCTGATCATAATATTATATATTACTACATTACTCACAGCCAAAAATTCAGATATTCGTGTATTTTTATTTGCAATATAAGATTTAAGTTGTGCAGCAAACTGTTAATTTGAGAAAATTAATCAAAATATATAGTCTAATCCATGTCACTCTATTTATACTTTACATGCACTGAATGCCTCTACTGTTTGAAAAAAATAGTTGTACTTTTAATTATTAGAAGAATTATATAAGACATTTAAAAAAAAGTGAGTTTTAAGTTGTGGACACACAGGTCAAGGCCAGGTAGAGATTTTAGAATCATCATCAATGATGGTTCATATTCTTGTATACAGAAGGAACGTACTGAAAATAATAGTGTACAGTGAGTGAAGGGCATCATGTAAATTCTCACAGGCCTGAACTTTAGCAGCAGTTACCTCCCCTACCTACATTTTTGGGATTGACAATTTAGTATTGGCATATTGAGCGACCAATTGTTTGGGTTAGAGATACAGCATGGAAACAGGCCCTATGGCCCACACCGACAACCACTTGTCCAGACTAGTTCCAGGAGCGGCATAGTGGGGGCGTAGCGGTAGAACTACTGCCTTACAGTGCCAGAGACCCGGGTTCGATCCTGACGACAGGCACTTGCTCCCCATGACCTGTGTGGGTTTTCTCCGAGATCTTCAGTTTCCTTCCATACTCCACAGACGTACAGGTTTGCAGGTCAATTGGCTTGGTGTAAATGTAAAATTCTCCCTAGTGTGTAGGGTAATGTTAATGTGCGGGGATCATTGGTCGGTGCGGACTTGGTGGGCCGAAGGGCCTGTTTACGCACTGTATCTCTAAACTAAACAAAACACGTTATACCATTTTCTCATCCATTTATTATACGCCAGGGATCAATTTACAGAGGCTAATTAACTTTCAAACCCACATGTCTTTGGGGTGTGGTAAGAAACTGGAGCACCCAGAGGAAACCCACACAGTGTCAGGGAGAGCGGGCAAACTCCACACAGGTAGACAAAAGTGCTGGAGAAACTCAGCGGGTGCAGCAGCATCTATGGAGCGAAGGAAATAGGCAACGTTTCGGGCCGAAACCCTTCTTCAGACTGATGTAGGGTGGGGGGGGGGGGGGGAGGAAGAAAGGAGAAAGGAAGAGGAGGAGCCAGAGGGCTGAGAGAGAGCTGAGGAGAAGAGGAGGAGACAGCAAGGGCTACCGGAAATTGGAGAAGTCAATGTTTATGCCGCTAGGGTGCAAACTGCCCAAACGGAATATGAGGTGCTGCTCCTCCAATTTCCGGTGGTGCTCACTCTGGCCATGGAAGAGGCCCAGGACGGAAAGGTCGTATTCGGAATGGGAGGGGGAGTTGAAGTGCTGAGCCACTGGGAGATCAGGTTGGTAAATGCGGACTGAGCGGAGATGTTCGGCGAAATGATCGCCAAGCCTACGCTTGGTTTCACCGATGTAGATCAGCTGACATCTAGAGCAGCGGATGCTCTAGATGTCTAAACTCCACACAGACTGCCCAGAGGACAATCTCGAACCTGGGACTCTGGTGCTGTGAGGCAGCAGCTCTACCAGCCTATGTATGCTATAAACTCCACAAGAAATGAGGTGACTGTCAAACATTAAAGATGCATATAAAGCAGCCCCCCTCCCCCATATCGGCAACTCTGACCACCTAGCGGTTATGCTCAAACCTGTATACAGACCCAGGGTGAAACAGGACAGGCCAACGGTCAAAGAAGTCAGAACATGGCCACAGGGAGCTACCGCAGCACTACAAGACTGTTTCGAAACCACACAGTGGGCCATTTTCAGAGAGGCAGCAACAGATGACAGTGGCATCAACCTCCAAGAATACACAGAATCCGTCATCGGATACATCAATAAATGCATTGATGATGTAACGGTGGTCAAAACCGTCAGGTGGCATGCCAATCAGAAACCTTGGCAAACTGGGGAAGTGTGTTCCCTACTGAGAATCCGGAATGCTGCATTTAAATCTGGGGACAACGCAGCATACAAACTGGCAAGGAGTAACCTATCCCGGGAGATCAGGGAAGCGAAGAGGCTGTATGGACAAAAACTTAATAGCCACTTCGCAAATGACAAAGACACACGTCGCTTGTGGCAGGGATTTCATACCATCACTGACTACAAGCCCCCCCCGCTGCGGATATGCCAAAACGATCCCTCTCTACCAGATGAACTGAACGAGTTCTATGCACGGTTTGAGGTTAAAAACAGCACCCAGACACGTGCACTACTGCCATCTCCCAGTGACCAGTCGCTCAGGCTGTCCGCAGCCGGAGTTAAAAAGGCCTTTGCCAGCATCAATCCACGCAAAGCTGCAGGGCCGGACAACATTCCTGGATGCGTTTTAAGAGACTGCGCCGAGCAACTGAAAGATGTCTTCACCGACATTTTTAACATCTCACTCAGCCAGGCAGTAGTGCCCAACTGTCTTAAGAGTGCCACCATCGTCCCTGTCCCGAAGAAACCAAACCCAGATGACCTGACGTCCACGACCAACACCACAGCACTGGTCAAGAGAGCCCAGCAGCGACTACACCCTCTCCGAAGACTACGAAAAGCAGGTCTCCCCACTACACACCTACGAACTTTTTATAGGGGGACAATCGAGAGCACATTAACCTACGGCATCACTTCCTGGTTCGGGAGCTGCAAGGCGTACGAACGGCACCAACTAGACAAGATTGTGAAGACCGCCAGCAGGATTATTGGTGCTCCACTCCCTTTCCTGCTGGACATATATGGGAAGAGATGTATCAGCAGAGCCATCTCCATCATCAAAGACCCCTACCACCCATCGCATCACATATTCTCCATCCTGCCATCTGGGAAGAGGTACAGGAGCATTAGCTGCAAAACCAGCAGGATGCTCCTCAGCTTCTTCCCGCAGGCTATAAGACTGATAAACGGACTTTGCCCCCTGCCAAAGTATCGCGCACCAACCACCAACCTGGACACACTGCAGCAGAGCCACTGTCGTGCCGCTGCCGATCGGAATGCCTGTTGATGTTTAGTAGAGAGTAGAGTGTTTAAATTTGTTCATGATATATGTATTTTTATTTCTATTTATTTTTTACTGCACACTGAATGGACACTGGTTGAGCAACGTTTTTTTTGTTTCCTCTGGGTATGTGAGTACTCAGGAAAATGACAATAAAGATATACTATACTAAATTGGAAGCAAGCAATGTCTTTGTATCCAGAAGGCCTGGAGTCAGCCACAATGGCCAGGCCCCAACCAGCAAGTTGAAATTCAAGGCTCAAATTGTATTTGCAACACATTGATATTGTACAAATGAGATACAAATATTTATTCAGTGAAATCAGATTATTTGCCTGTGCATGATAATAAAAGAAGGAACTCATTTCATATCTGTAGGAACAAAAGCAATTAGTTTATTAAGACAGCAGACCAAATGACAGTATGTAAACATTTATAGAGGCTTTTGTTCAACTGGCATATTTTTCTCAGCGGGTTTTTGTGCGATAATCTCTGAGTAGAAAATTGAACTGTAATGAATCTCATTATAAACAACGATAGTCTCAGTATGTGCTTTGACCTCTATGTTTGATTTCAATATGTGACTCAGAATGTAATAATAGTTTAGAGCAAGGATCAAGCCTAATATTCTATGTTAATAGACCCTTCAAATAAGTTGAATTATAAAATATATCTCACAATGGATGTTAGCTTGCCATTCTATGAGCAGCCACAACCAAAAATAGCAATGTTATGATCAGACTGAACTCAGGACCAGTTTTGGAAAGTATACATGTGGAGGGAATGGTTAGACGATGTTTCAGTCTGAAGAAGGGCCACAACTCGAAACGTCGTCTGTCCATTCCCTCCACAAATACTCACAAAACTAAAATCCTCCGGCACTTAGTTTTGGCTCAAGATTCCAGCATATGCAGTTTCTTGTGTTTCTCTTTTTATTTCAGGTTTAGAACATTTATTCTGAAATATGAATTCACATCTTTCATACCTTTGGGTGTTTAGAACTTTATACAATGTCCTGTGTTCATCTGCTTCCATTTGGAAGGATGTTACCTCTTCACTTTAAGTTGTTTCTCTATTCATGCTAAGTTTTCATTTTAAGCCAAATGCAATAAATTTATAATGATATGCGCCCCATGAGTTACTTTTCATGCACTCATTGAATGATGTTGTCAGACAGTTTGTCATCTGTGTCATTTTTATCATTGTACACCCGTACAATTTCAGTAATGTACCAATGTCTTTATAGACAAATGGGCTCTCAGATGAAAAACCATTTCATGTAACTTTGTGGTTATCGAAAGAACTTTCCTGGTGAGAAGAAAATCTCTTCTTTTGGAGGAGGTTCATTACCTTTTTGTTCCGTTCATATTTTATTTTGTACATCCGTCTGGAAGTGAATGACAACGGATGCTGTGCGTAAGCTGATGGGCGAGTGTTGTGTGATTCTGATCATCACAAATACTGGGCATTAGTTGGATTCAAAGCAGAGCGACTGATCCTCAAGTTGATTTGAATAATGATCAATATCAATTAAAGATTGTTTTAATCAATCTTATTTCTTGGTGTAGGAATGAACAGCAGATGGTGGTTTACACTGACTCAAAAAGCTGAAGTAACTCAGCGGGACAGGCAGCATCTCTGGAGAATAGCAATAGGTGACGTTTCGGGTTGAGAGTCATCTTCAGATTCTTTTTCTCCAGAGATGCTGCCTGACGGGCCAGGTTACTCCAGCTTTTTGTGTCTATCCTATTGTTGTTCAAATAACATTCTCTCGCTGATGGTGTGAACACCTTTCTCTTGCTTTTTCTATCGTATCTTGCTGCACCATAGTCAATGCTGGCGGTAACAGAAGGAAATGAATATAAAGTACATCATCACTTGATTTGCCACAGCCAAAAATGTAAATGGAGTCATTTTGCCATACTGTTGGAGGTGAGCTTAGAGACGTGATCACAGAGTGCTGTTAACAGGCATGAATGGCCTGCAGCCAGAGGACTGTGTTGCCAGACACTGTGCCAATGACATATTTAAATTGTTGAACCAATGAACTGCAGATGCTGGTTAATACACAAAAGGACATAAAGTGCTGGAGTAACTCAGCAAATCAGGCATCTCTAGTGAACATGGAAAGGTGATGTTTCGGGTCAAGACCCTTCTTCAACAGCTTCACGTTCTTGGGTGCCCATTCTCTGAAGCACCGTTCTGGGTCCTCCACAGCGATGCAATCAACAACATAACTACTTCCTGAGAAGATTGAGGAGATTTGGTACGTTGACAAATACTCTGTTGTCTTTAATTGAATTTCTACAGGTGTACGATATAGAGCTTCTGGACTGGCAGCATCTCGCCTAGTTCAGCAAATGGAATGCCCAGGAATGAAGGAGACCTCAGAGAGTGATAGGCCCATCATGAGTGCTGACTTCTCCATCATCGAAGGGATCTATAGGAGGTGCAGCCTCAAAAAGGCAGCCAATCACATCAAAGACATTCATCACCTTGACCACACTGTCATTTCGATACGCCCATCAGAAAGAAGGTACAGGAGCCTGAAAACCATCACCACCATGTTCAAGAATAGCTTCATCCAAGCAACCATTAGGTGCTTGAATACTGCACTACATTGCCCTCAACTATGAACTACAACTATGATCGTATTTGGACTGCCTTTGGTTGTACCACGGATTTCCGTTTTTTGCACTATTACTGTTATCTAGTATTACAGTTATTAATTTATTGTAGTTTTGATTTTTATATATTATCAACGTGTATCGTGTTAAGAGGCAGCAAGTCCGAATTTCATTGTTCCGTTGTCGGTACATATGACAATTAAACAATCTTGACTTGTCTCTGTACACGTATTTTCATATCATTGACAAGCTCGAATACCTGACATTTTGCTGCCACCTCTAGACCAGGAATAGATCCCTGGAATACTCCATTAGTCACAACCCTCCAACTTGAAAAATACTCTTTGTTTTTATGTAATCACAAGTTGTTAATGTAGTCTAACACACTTGCTCTAATACCATGGGCTTTTAATGTTAACCTGCCTCTTATGCGAACTGCAGGCCAAATAACACATCAAAGGTTCCACTCTGTCCACTCGGCTTGTTGCATCCTCAAAATACTCAAGCAAAGCTGTCAAATGTGATATGCCTTTAATGGCAGCACAATGGTGCAGCTGGTAGGCCTGCTGTCTCACAACACAGAATAACCAGGTTAGATCCTGACCGCAGTGCTGTTAAAATGTTACATTGAGAAATTGTACTTTGGTTTACAAAGCTGGATGTTGCATCTATAATATGATTCCAAGATGGAAAGAAGAAACCAATGAAGTGTTATTGATTAATTAATTAATCTGAATGATAGCGTATTTGACTGTAAACTGTTTCCAACAGTGTGCATTAATGCTGTTCACAAATCAATGTTATCTTCCAGATTTAAATAGCTGCAAACTGCCATTCTTTGTCGAAGCGTCAGTGTTTGTGGGTTCCTCTATTACTACTTCATGAGCTGCAAAGTGGATCACTAATGACTGCGAACCGTGCTTGCACAAATGCTTCACAAGCACTGAGTTTGCTTCATTAAGGTTTATCTTTAAAATCCGATGTAAACAGCATACTCTCCCTTTACAAAGCAACCACACAGCTTCCACTTACTATATGGATTTGATAAAAAAATTATATAACCGTCAATAATTCAAGTTTAGAAATTGCTGCCTAGGCTTGGTCAAGAGAAAGCATAAAGAAAATTGGTTGTTTATAATGCTGGCCAGCCAACCATTCTATACAGAAGTGTCAGCTAGCTCCAGTGTCAGCATGTTCCTTATTTCCAATCTGCGTACATTAGCAAGGAAGGCTGGAATATGCTGAAAGTCAAATACGGGTGTATCTGAACTCTTACTGTTCATCTTTGCTTCAGCATTGAATGGATGGGTTGTTCCATATGGTATTGATTTAAGGCCTCGGCATTGTTTGCAGAATGCCTGGCCTTGTAGCCTCAAAACTGGTGGGAGCCAAGTGGCTAAAACAGATATGTTAGAGGTTAGAGATGTTGCAATTTTATCTTCAGCAGTCAAGCAATCTGATCTGTCACCAATTTCATTCTTTAACCAAATGAGTGCACAGTCATCTGAAGGGCGCAAGTTCTCTTTGGCAGTGGTCAGGAATGAACGGACCTGTGAAGAGGACCTCTTCAACAATTCTCTCCTTCAAAATGACACCTGAGTTATGCCTTGTTTATTCATAATTTGGTGCAAGCTCACAACCTAGACAAACCAAACACAGTGATCTAATTGAAGATTTTGCATTAAAACACAATGGCCATTAATTAAAAAGCACTCACAGTTGCATAGGATCATGATGCTTCTTAAGGATTCTACAACTTTTTTCTAAATGGCCAGTACGAAACAGGCCATGGCTTTTAACTGGGACTATCAGATTAGGTCTGAGCACAACATAAAAATGCATTAGAAATGAGTACTCATCCAGAATATTTATATTCATTGCATTAAGTCAATGCTGTAGAATCATTTATCAATAATGCATTAGATAGGAAATCTTCCATATCAAATAAAATATGCTGTCATTATACAATCTGATATTCCAGACTTCCATTTTTTAAAAACACTTTAGTGCATTGAATCCTAAATTGACACAAATCCTCTTCAACTTTCCAATGTTATTCTGATAATATACCTTCTGGAGAAAGTGATGCAAACAATATTTTATGCTGACACAAACAAATATGGCTTCATTACACAATTAACTCCAGTGTACTCAGGTTCATGTCATCAGAATACATTACTGCCTATTTAATGGAAGCATATGATTGTTCCCGATGTAGATACCTCATTTTTTAAATTTTTGAACTGCGAAGTGAATATCTCGACATACAATTAGTTACACTTCAGCCAGTTTTTCATTGAATCTATTATGGTTCATTCACATCCATTTTATTCCTGCTGCTATGGTAACTAGAATTAAATGTTCCTAAAGAAATCAATTACTATTATTATGATATGATGAATTTGTGCTCATTAATAATACAATCAACTTGAGGACAAGGTATTTCCTATGAAATACAGATAATTACAATAGGCACTGAAGCTTGAAAATATTATTAAAAAATTACTGAAAAATCATTGAACAATTTTTCTGAGTTTAAATTTGGAAGGGGAAACAGTAAAGGGGCTGTCCCACTTGGGCGACCTAATCTGCGAGTTTAGAAGAGTGTCTTCGACCTTCAAACACACAGCATGGTCGACACAAGGTCCTAGGAGGTCGCTGGAACTCTCCTTCATGCTCGAGGGAAGTTCCCGAATACTCGTGGCCTCAGCTAGGTCTCGGAAAAATTTTCAGCATGTTGAAAACATTTCCGCAAGTAAAATTTGGTCGGCGTGGTTTTTTTAACTCATAGTGCAGTGGAGTGGGGTCGCTATTTGGTTACAGGCAGTCGAGGGCAGCCGTAGGCAATCCACTTCCCTGACCAGGCATTTTGTTTGGCTCATTGGAGTTTCAGGACCTGGGAAGACCCACTAGGTAAAATGCCCGCTAAACTTTATTATACTTCTTAAAAGTGTCTCCACTTCTTCTCCCCCCCCCCCCCCCTTCTCTCGCCTTCTCTTCCCTTCTCCCCCCCTTCTTCCCCCCTTCTCTCTCCTGTGGCAGCCGTTTACCTTCCTCTTCATCGCGCAGACAGCGCTCCCCCGCTTTCCCTGGCCCCCGCCTTTGCGATGTGTGTGTGTGTGTGCGTGTGTGTGTGTGTGTGTGTGTGTGTGTGTGTGTGTGTGTGTGTGTGTGTGTGTGTGTGTGTGTGTGTGCGCAGTCGGTCGATCCAGCTCGCGGTTTCAACGCGGACGGTCGATCAAACTCGAGGCTTTCCAGGTGAGTGCCCTCGAGCTTGAAGGTCGAAGACACTCTTCTGGACTCGCGGATTAGTTCGCCCAAGTGGGACAACCTCTTTACGAAGGAATAGGAAATAATAAAAGAAATAAGAATTACTTAACATTTGAAACAGTGCAAAAACGGTGGAAAAAAAGCTGCCCAATGAATGAGGCAAGCAGGATATCTATTCCTCAGTCAGTAATCTACTTCAGTGTTCCAGGGATGTCAAACTCACGGCCCGCGGGCCGGATGCGACCCGCGAAGGGGTCCAATCTGGCCCGCGGTATGATTTCCCCGGTACCAGAGCAGGCTGCAGCTGTCCGTGGTGCCGGATCAGGCTGCGTACGCGTGAGCACGGCACGATCCGGCGCGCATGAAGTCACATTTTGCCTGTGACCTAGAATAAGTTAAAATGAGTTTGACATCCAAACAAAAGAAAACTACAGCACGATCTACCTACAAGATATGTATCCAGCATTCCGTGAGAGAAATGAGAATCAAGTCTGAAACATCACTCAATGATATACTTGTGTTTTGAGGGGTAAACTGCATCATTTTCTCTTGAAACGACTTGGGAAGATGTCCAAAATACAACCTCTTACAATCCCCCTTCAGTAAAATCTTCCAGTTTGTTATCTGTTATTTTGCATTATTGATTGGACTTTTTATTTTTCTCATACATTTTAACTAAAAGTCCAGTTTATTAATTAAGGACAGATAAATATGATGTATCACTAAATACTTGTACAAGTACTTCAGATTCACTCATATTTGTGCATTCAGATATGTACAGATACCAGTACAAGTGTGTGGAGGTGAATACAACCAAATGCTAAAACTCTTGCACATTTCATGATGATGATCAAGGCAAATCTCTCCCCTTCATTTTTATTCCAGTTGTATAACATAACACAAGAATATCTATAAATCTCCAATATCCTGAAAACTGGGGCCTCTAGATTCAAGAACAACTTCTTCCCAGCAACCATCAGCTCTTAAACACTGCACAACACTAACCTCAGCAACTGTGATCTTCCCAGCAACTATTACTATTGCACAAATTGCCTCCTTGCAGTCTTCATCATATCAATCATCAACATGCCTAAAAGTGAATGGCAGCCAATTGATCAACATCATATACCTCTCATCCACCTAACTAGCATCACAAGGAATGACAATGGCATGATTAGAGAACCTTCAGCATACATATGGTCAATGTTCTCACATTTTGGAAGCCCACCGAAAGACCACAACCTTGAGAAGATCACCCCAACCTGCCCTGGCACACATCAAAATTAATTTCCAGGATCAGTGGAAGCCACGTACAAACACTAGTGACAATCATTGTATTATAATATTATGTTATCATATCAAAATCCCTTTCTCACATTCCACTTCCTAACCATTCACACGTTCACATTGGATTGCAAGCTGTAGGTGGTGCACGACCTTTCCTGCTTACCTCCCCGCCCTTCTTTACCGATATAACCACAACCTTGTGCCACTCTAATTTCAGATAGCCAAGCACTTCAACCTGTACTCTCGCCAGCGATTCAGCAACAAAATAAATGATACCCTGTCAGGATTACGATACCAGGCTCAGCACTTGCATGCAAGAGACAGTTACTGATGTATTTCACGTGGTGAATAACTGATCTTCGTATGATGTGGGACATTGATTTCCTGTTAGCTTTTATTTGCTTGTTGCAGTCAAGCGATGCTGTAATAATGAGGACCAGAAGAAAGATAAAACGGGTTTTGTCATATGATTGAGACCACGTTTATGGTTACTGCCATCAGTATATTCTCTTCCCTTCCTCTGCTTCCATTGGCTCCTCAACCTTGACTGATCATCCACTACCACCTATTCTGCAATTAGGAGATAACTTTATATGAAGGTAAGATTGTGGATCACACAATAAACACATTTGAAATGCACCCTCTGTTACGTACTGCAGGGCCAGTACACAAATGGATCCATTGTGTTCACTTAATTCCAAATTCCTTATTTCACAGATCCTCAAATTAATCAAGTGTTGTATTGCTTGTTGTGAAAACCCACATTATGCATTGTGTTAAATAATGATCCATCGTGGACTTTTTCTTAAAAAGACCCAAAGTCAGTGTAACTTAGCAGGTCAGGCAGGTCTCTGGAGAACAGGGATAGGTGGTGTTTCATGTCAGGACCCATCTTTAGGCTGCTAGGGGTGGAGGGGGGGGGGGGGGGGGGGGGGGGGGGAGAAAGCTGGAAGAGAGGAAGGGCATAACAAAGCCTGGCAAATTACAGGTGATACTGGTGAGAGGGGGCTTATTTTGAAAATATTTAAAAAACGTGTTATCTAAAACCACCCTCACCTATATCCTACCAGTTACTGCCAGGGTTTGTCCTGCCCCTCCTCTCTTCCAGCTTTTTCCCCCCCACCATAATCAATCTAAAGAAAGGTCGCAACGAACGGAATGTCACGTATCCATGTTCGCCAGAGATGCTACCTGACCCACTGAGTTACTCTGGCAGTTTGTGTCTTTTTTTGTAAACAAGATCTGCAGTTCTTTGTGTCTGCGATGCTGGCTCGAAGGGCCAAATGGTCTACTCCTGCACCTATTGTCTATTGTCTATAAACTTTAGACTTTTCCTTCCCTTGTGTTCTTTACACTCCTTTCATTGTCTCAATTTCTCAACCTGCTTAAAACGTGTGAAACCTACAACTTTTGCTAGATTGCGCAAAATGTAAATTGACACAATTTTGTCTCTACACACATGCTCCCTGTCTTGCTCAATATTTTCAAGGTTTTTTGTTCACGGTTCAGAATACTAATGTGATGTTTCATCTTGCATTACTGGAGAGAGTAAAAAAAATCACAGTACAACAGAAGACCAAATTGATGGCAATTGGAATTAAATTAGTGTTGTGTTGCTAACTGTATAAACAAACTTGTGAATAATTTTGTACTTCCATCATATTGGATCCTGTAACATGTAATTCCAAATATTTGATCTCGCAATGCCACTTTTTCTGCATTAATATCCTTGCTATTGGCACTAGGCATCCTTCTCCCCTTGGAATAACATTTGCATTTAACACAGCACATCAGTCAATTATTAATCTAACCATATGTTAGAATTAACAAAAATAATTTATATCCATCTCAACAGATTTGTGGTTTAGAAGAACAATAGTAGATCCAAGGAGCCATGTAAAATCATCGTAAACATCTACTTTTGAACAATAAACCCATGAATGGGCAAAATCCAGAACCCCAATAACAGGATCATTCGGCTGAATAACACCGAACATTAGGAATGACACATGAGTCTCTCGACTTGAAAGAATACCCGTTCTTTCTCTCCAGAGATGCTGCCTGTCCCGCTGAGTTACTCCAGCATTTTGTGTCTATCTTATGGGTTTGTCTAACTTGGAAATAAGCATCTAAGGCAGGACTTATGAATGACCTAATCACATGATAATTTAGCAAGTCTATATAGATAGGAATTATGGTGTAAAGAACTCATACTCGGCTCTTAACAAAGTCCACTGCAGAGTTTATAGACGTTTACATGTGGGACATGGACAGCTCAAACAAGATTCATGTATTCTGGAACTTTCTTTACACATGATTGCAGCCCAAAGAGCAGCTAGATATTTGACATAATCATTCAGGAATGGAGATAGCCTTGAAGAACAGACTGCATCTACCATAACCCAAGGCACAACCCAAGACCCCCCTACTCATCTCAGGCGAACCCATATTCACCACTGACTCATTCAAATTTCTTGGCACTCACATAAGCAATAACCTCAAATGGAAAATCAATTCAAATCACATCTACAAAAAAGCCAACCATAGACTCTTCTTCCTCCGCCAGCTCAAGAAGTTTAGAGTAAGGAAACACCTCCTATTCAAATTCTACACAGCCATCATCCAAAGCATGCTCACTTCATCAATTACAGTCTGGTTCAGCAGTTTAGACACTCACTCCCGTAATAAATTACAACGCATAGTTAACAAAGCATCCAAAATCATCAGCACTCCCCTTCCATCAATAGAATCACTCCATCACAAACGGTCTGTGTCAAGGGTGAAGAAAATCATCTCTGATCCCTCCCACCCAGCTCACCACATCTTCCACCTGCTGCCATCAGGAAGGCGCTACAGCTCACTGCCCGCCAAGACATCTCGATTTAAAAACAGTTTTTACCCACACGCAATCCGAATTCTGAACACACTATGATAACAGCACATATCCTCCCCATGCATGTACTGTATATTGTATGATGTTGTGTTTTATGTTATGTTTGACGGGAATCAGCCTACCTTGTAACATCCTGTACTGAACCTGAATTCCACCAGTTTGACTGTGTGGTCATTAAATAATCTAATCTAATCTAATCTAAAGAACACCGTAATTATCTGTTCTTGAACTTCATTGAATTATTCTACATTGGCCCCACTCTTAGAATACATCCACAATTCGATTATTTTATCGCTGTTACATAAACAGAACTTATTTTTATTTACTCAGCCTTCATGAAAACTTGCAACTCTAAACAGACGAGGCCCCTTTGTTCCACATATTCTTGCAACCCGCAATGATAAGGAGTAGCTACCTTTCAACTTACATATACATTCACTTCAAAAGGTTTATAGTTGCTGCTTCCACATCAATATTTCCCAGCAGAGCATTTGGCTATTGCATTACTTGTTTTAATAGGATTTATTCTCATGTACCATCATCTTCTGAGGCATTCCAGATATGAATGAGATATTTTAAATGAAAGGTTAAAAAATACACACAATACAATATAAAACTGGGACAGTCATACCATTGAAATATTTCTCTGGAGAATTAATTGGTCTTTAATTAATCATTCAAAATCATATGATCTGTCATTATCTGCGAACATAATCACAAGGGAATATCTGCGTCCTTTTGTACTTCAGAAAATCTACAATTTAGACCGACACACTAAAAGGCGACAGAACATTCCCCATGATAACCGTTGCCCTGCAAGGCTGCCTTCTCACCCCCTTAAACCTCGCAATTCTACTGCCATTCTAGAATTCAACTGCAGAAAACCAATGTTAACTTAGAACTAACATTCCAAATTAAAAAAACTTCCTTTCTTCATAACCAAATGCTTCCCGGTAGTATATAATAACAAGATAAAAGTCTCTGCTGTACTCAGAATACGACCACTGCTCTTTCCTAAACTCAATTTTTTATACAGTGTGGTCTCCCTCATTTTTGGTATTTTAAGTGTTATTTTCAAATACGTAGCATCTGCGCACATCATTTTAATGAGGAAAATCTGATAGCAACTTCCAGAGCATATAAATGCACGTTAATACATGGAAATCAAGAGTCTATCCAAAGTGATTTACTGCTTCTCTCAGGATGTGTTGGAGGACATCTCCGTTGCCCAAACAGTGAGTTCAACAGTAAATGGAAGATTATTAAGTGTGGCATTTCTACATTAAGTCATAAGAAGAAGAATTGCATGCCGCAATTTAATCTGAAAGAATTCATGGCAAATGTGCACATTCTTTTCACGTCATTTAAAAAATCACTGGCATGGAATATACCAGTAACTATAGAGAAGACTTCACCCAAGTACTGTATCCCTAGGCGGGAGTGTCTAAAACAAGAGGGCACAGATATAAGGCAAGTGGTATAAGGTTTCTTGGGGAACTGAGGTGGAATGGTTTCATAGAAACATAGAAAATAGGTGCAGGAGTAGGTCATTCGGCCCTTTGAGCCGGCATCGGCATTCAATATGATCATGGCTGATAATCTAGAATCAGTACCCTGTTCCTGCTTGCTCCCCACATCCCTTGATTCTGTTAGCCCCAAGAGCTAAATCTAACTCTCTCTTGAAAACATCCAGTGAATTGGCCTCCACTGCCTACTGAGGCAGAGAATTCCACAGATCCACAACTCTCTGGGTGAATTCCACAGATCCACAACTCTGGGTGAAAAGGTTTTTCCTCAGGTTAGTGGTTGTAATGTGGAAAATGCTTTCTGAGGAGATGGTGGGGATTGGTACTCTCACAACATGGGTGGCACGGTGATGCATTGATAGAGTTGCAGCTCCACAGCGCCAGAGATCCAGTTTTGATTCAGACCTCGGGTGTTGTCCTTGTGGAGTTCGCACATTCTCCCTGTGACCGTGTGGGTTTTCTCTGGTCTCCTCCAACATCCCAAAGACGCGCGGGTTTGTAGGTTAATTAGCTTCAGTAATATTGCCCCTGGTGTGTAGGGAGTGGATGAGAAAGTGGGATAACATAAAACTTGTCCGAATGGGCGATTGATGGTGTGGACTCATTGGGCCAAATGGCTTGTTTCCATGCTGTATCTTTAAAACTAAAACTGAGACAGGTTTAGAGGGATGTGGGGCAATAGCAGGCAGGTGGGATTAGTGTAGATGGGACATGTTGGTCCGTGTTGGTCAAGTTAGACCGGAGGGCCTGTTTCCACGCTGTATGACTGACTCTATGGCTAGGTTTGCATCAACTTTATGGTGGAGGTCAAAGACTCTCAGCTCCAAACAACTACTTGTGAAAGCTAGACATCTCCATAAACCTGGTGCAGGGCTGACAATACTGGAAGCACTCAGCAGCCCTGCTTCTCTCAGGATGTGTTGGAGTAGTCTTATTTGGCATAATTAGTGAATTTATAAGGATTCCCAATGATTTCAACTATTATACAACATTTGTTGTGACTGAACATCGGACATTTTATATCATGTGAATTGAAATGTGTGAGTTTTAATCTCATGCTAAGACATAAGTGGTGAATCTCTGGAATTCTCTGCCACAGAAGGTAGTTGAGGCCAGTTCATTGGCAATATTTAAGAGGGAGTTAGATGTGGCCCTTGTGGCTAAAGGGATCAGGGGGTATGGAGAGAAGGCAGGTACAGGATGCTGAGTTGGATGATCAGTCATGATCATATTGAATGGTGGTGCAGGCTCGAAGGGCCGAATGGCCTACTCCTGCACCTATTTTCTATGTTTCTATAATTTACTGGTTAAAAATCTCTGTGACCAGTAATCAATCTCATCATATTGCAATCCTTTACGCACAGTGACTTCCATAAGTATCCTGTAACAAAATACTTGGATGCACATGAATAGTTCAACAATACTTTCTATACGTTTTGCTACAAATAATTTCCCATATTGATCAAATGAATGCATTCTACTTACAGACACTGGTGTACTTACATCAAGCAGCGTTAGTTACTGCAAGTACCCTCTGACGTCACAAGTGTGATCATACTGCCAAGACAGGACTGATTTAGAAAGAAATAGACACTCAGAATGGAGATCCAGTTCAGGTAGGATTAGTATGGAAGGGTGCCCACACAAACGATAGATAAGCAGGAAAGGAGAAGGAAAAAAAGAATAGTTTAGAATAGAAACACCAGGATACAATGCTACAAGTCTATAATATGGGCACAAATAATATACATTTCATGCAGTTACAGTAACCTTGATCCAGCATTTCTGAATAAGCTCTTTGTCATACTTGCAACAGAATATAAAACATTCTATACAAAATGAAAGCCCACAGCTTTCATAAAACACTTCCACTGAGATGCATGGAACCAGATTTCTGTAGCACAGCACAATGTAATAATGAGATGAGATACTTTTATTGTCACGTATGACAAGTCACAGTGAGACGCTTTGTTTTGCATAACTAGGCATACAAAGGGGGCTGACAAAGTTACATGCATGCAAATAAATGCACCGCCTGATTAGCAAAATTTCAATGGCTACATTTTAAAGTTACGAAGAATAAAATATTAAATTCAGTTGTGACAATTAACTTGCAAAAGTGCATGGAGGTTTGAGTGTTCATTTGAAGAGGAGTAGTCCGGGAACACTTCGATGAGAGGATAGGTGAATCCTAAAACAAAGGTGAAGAGCTGAGGGCATTCATCTTGGGTGATTCTCAGCATCTTCATTTGCTGAAAATTCCATATGATATGTACAAAGAAATAAAAGGCCATTCTGCAATTTGTCAGTAAACTAAGCCTACACAGTATTCTTGAAAAAGCAAACCATTGTATTACACTCTACAGAATGTTATCAGAACCTGCAGCTGAGCTAAATGTTAGGTCAAATGTACAAACACAGGACCAAAAAGGAGCATCTTAAAGGAGGAGAGAGCAGCGTGGAGTTGGAGAGTTTCAAACAGGAAATTCTAGAACTGAGGACCTGTGGCATATCCATGACCATGTAGTCATGATAATTAGGGAAGTGCATTGGAAGATATCAATCGTGAAATATCAGAGGCCACAATTTATTTCAAACTGAAATAAATTATATTGAAGGACGTGGTAGTTATTGAAGGAAGTTACAGAGAAATGATGAAACTTTGGAATAATATGAAGTCAACATGAATATTTGGCCCTGTAGATGTAGATTGATGGTGCATGTGAGCCAATCACACACAAGCCACTAAATCCACCCCTCCATAACACTTATATTAACGCCCCATTCCCGGCACTTCGTTCGAGCAGCCAGGTATTGATAACCTGTTGTCCTAAGTGCTGCTAAGAGCTCATTAAAGATGTGTTTAAATCACACAATGACTTTGGCTTATGTTTACAGGCCCCATAGCAGAAGCATCCACGTCACGGGGCTGGAAATTGGAAGTATCCCGAGCTAATTCTGCTGCCACCATCATCTATTGAGACAAGTGATGGCTTCCACTGATTGTCGCCGGAAGTTTGCATCCTTTTCAGGGCGGACGATGACAGCGAGGTCAACATTTGTAACAAGATGGACACGAGAAGAAGAAAAAGAACATGAACATTTTCAAATTGATGTGATCCCAGTTGACAACCACCATTTATTCAATGAGCAAAGAAGCAATGGTGGCATGATTAGTTACAAGATAGATTGCAGGCAGTAAGATTTTGGATAAGCTCAAGTTTATGGAGGGTTGCAAGCCTGATAGGAGAGCACCGAAATAATTAAGTCAGGAGGTGACTAAAGAATGGATGGATTTTGCAGGAGCAGACAACCTGAGGCATAAAAGGAGGGTGTTCAAGATTTGGCTTGAGTCCGGATAATTTATTAATTACTGCGGTCCCAGGATCTTTGGCGTGAACTTAAGATCAGCAGAGGCACAAATGCACCAAAGTGCAATGTTATGAGCAACCAGTTGGATCTTTCAGCAAGGAGGTTCTCAGAGTTACCTTAATGTTTAAGCTCTCAGGTTTGGAAACTGGTCTCTTAATATTGGGCAGGATTTAGAGTTTGAAGCTCAGCTCATGATCAAGTAGGGTACGAATGTGAATAAATGTGAGGTTATCCACTTTGGTGGCAAAAACAGGAAGGCAGATTATTATCTGAATGGTGCCAAGTTGGGAAAAGGGGATGTACAATGAGATCTGTGGGTCCTTGTTCATCAGTCACTGAAAGTAAGCATGCTGGTACGGCAGGCAGTTAAGAAAGCGAATGGCATGTTATTCTTGCTATTGAGGGAGTGCAGTGAGGTTCACAAGGTTAATTCCCGGGATGGTGGGGCTGTCATATGTTGATAGAATGGAGTAGCTGGGCTTGTATACTCTGGAATGTAGAACTATGAGATGTGTGGAAATCCCGGGGGGGACAGGTGTTCCCCCCATGTTTTGAGAGGTGGGGGACAACACCCACCCCCCCCCCCCCCCCCCATGTTTTGTAATCCGGATTTTAAAATTCGGTGAAAAAAATTCTATTAAAAATCTCCGCTTTCCGCAAGACAATGGGGGTGGGACTGATGGTTGAGGGCGCCGATTGGACGAGAGAGACGTCGGTCAGCAGGCAATGGGGGGCCGGGACATGATGATTCAGCTCGATGATTGGAGAAGAGAGGTGTCGGTCAGAGGCGGATGTAGGGGGGTGGGACAGAGGATAGAGCGCGGTGATTGGAGGAGGGGGACATCCTGGTGGATCATAGAGCGGAGCTTGAATCGTCCCGTTTGCGGGGTCTTTCATCGCCCGGCCCGGCGCAGCTTAAAATCGGCCGTGGGATCTTCCATCGCCCCGCGGTCAAATTGTTGCGTCGAGGCAATCGAGGCTCCCGATGTTGACGCCCCCGCCGGGTGATGGAAGATCCTGCGGCCGGTTTTAAGCCACGCCGGGCGATGAAAGGCCCTGTGAACGGGCCGATTCAAGCCCCATGATTCGGGGTGGACGAAGCTGCTGTTGCTGGAGTTCAGAGTCGGTCACCAACCAGGTCAACTCCCGATGTTATCGTCCACAGGGCCCACGGCCGAAGCCTTCGAAGCCTCACGCGTGTGTGTGCGCATGCGGCTACCAATAAATTGTGTCCCCACCCCCCATGTTTTAATAGTGATTTCCACCCCTGTGAGGGGGGATCTGATTGAAACATATAAGATTATTAAGAGTTTGGACACGCTAGATGCAGGAAAGATGTTCCTGATGTTGGGGGAGTCCAGAACCAGGGGGCACAGTTTAAAAATAAGGGGTAACCCATTTAGTACGGAGATGAGGAAAAACGTTTTCACACAGAAGGTTGTGACTGTGAAATTCTCTGCCTCAGAAGGCAGTGGAGGCCAATTCTGAAGTCTGAAGTAGGATTTCGGCCTGAAACGTTGCCTATTTCCTTCGCTCCATAGATGCTTCCGCACCCGCTGAGTTTCTCCAGCATTTTTGTCTACCGCCAATTCTCTGTATGCTTTCAAGAGAGTTGGATAGAGATTTTACTGATAGGGGATATGAGGAAAAGGCAGATACAGGGAACTGTATGGATGATCAGCCATGATCACAGTGAATGGTGGTGCTGGCTCGAAGGGCCAAATGGCCTACTCCTACACCTATTGTCTATAAAGTTGATGGAAAATCTGGTTCACTCTCAGCCAGTGATCAGGTCATGCAAGGAACAGGGACTGTGATAGAGAAAATCACCACAATTCCTGTTGGACAATCAGAGGAAATTTCATTAACGTGTTGTAATCTTAAGTCCTCTGCTAATTTGAAAATGTAATTTACATATATTCTAAAATCAACTTCTTTGGAAAAAAATCTGGGACAATTTACGAAATTCACAAGAATTTGAATGAATGAGTGAATGAATGAATGAATGAATGAATGAATGAATGAATGAATGAATGAATGAATGCTACATTATTATCACATGTTATTGTGAAATTATTTGTTTTGCATGTCATACACAAAGTTACCAAAGAGTCGCCACATATAGACCACCAACAAAGTTAGAGGATTATAGTCCCCAATGATCCCTCTTAGGCCTCAGCCCCAACACCCCCCTACAATGAGTCACTCTTTATTCTCTCTGCGGCCCCCCATGCCGGGTCCCTCTTTGTTCTTGGTGGCAACCCCCCCACCCCCTGTACACCCACACAGTTCTGTTTAAAGTTTATGCATGAGATGCGTGCATCAGACTGAAGAAGGGTCTCGACCGGAAGAAGGGTCTCACCCATTCCTTCTATCTAGTAATGCTGCCTGTCCCGCTGAGTTGCCCCTGCATTTTGTGTCTATCTTCGGTGTAAACCAGCATCTGCAGTTCCTTCCTACCAAAAACTACACTCATCCTTCAGTGCTCCACCTTTACCTTTCACTAGGCTGAGTTAGTTCAGCACCTGAGGCTCTTACTGCTGCTTCTATCTTGTATGCTCCTCACCAGTATTTATGCCTACTATATTCTATTGTGCTGAAGCAAAGTAAGAATTACATTGTCCTATCTGGGACACATGACAATAAACTCTCTTGAATCTTGAATCTTGAACCTTCTGGGAGCTGTTCCAAATGCATTCCCTGAAGTTAGCTATTTGCAATTAAATACAAAGCAAATACACACCATTTTTTTGCCACAATTGTCTTTAACTTTTACTGAAACATCTCTCACATATATGCCAGGAATATCTATAAATACTGCATTCAAAATAGAATTACTATGCAAACACATGCTAAATATTGTGAACTGAAGTTGTTAAATCCTGAACTGGCATTTACCAATGCTCAGATTCTAGCTGGAAATATTCTGAAAGCTGTGATAATGAGGCATCAAATTCATAAAAGAGGTGAGGAATTCTATTTCAAAATTATGAGCAAGATGTAGATAACAAGACTCCTTGTTCATCAGAAATTAAATGGAATGATGGAATGGTTTAAATATTTGAAAATGCAAAGGGCATTTTCAAAGAGAAAAAATAGCATTTTGTTAAATTGTTCACACCTTATAAGCTGATGAAAATTTACCATAGGATATTGTTGCAAAATTAGATTAAATTTGTTTATTGTCATATACACCTGGGTACTGTGAGATATCTTGTTCAGAGTAAACAGTATACATATAGTAATGATAAATGCAACAGCATAACATGGACGAGTGCAAAACAGTAGTTAGGAGCAAAATCTAATTGGAACAAAATAATTTTGCAGTACAATAATAGAATAAATGAACGAGCTAGAGTTGAGAGTAAGAGTATGTGTCAGGACCTCCGAGAATAGGGTGTGAATTGAAGGGAATCTAGAAAATGACCTTCCATTAGAAAATGGTGCCTCTGATCTCCCTTTTTTGTCAACTGCTACTCCCAGTGGAAATCTCACACCGCAGAGTCCTCAGACAGGAGACAAGAATGACAGATTTTACAGATAAATCTGCACCACAGAGTGTCTTTGCATTTCTGTGAACAACACTATTTAATCCATTGCTCTGAACCAAAAACACTCTGTGTTGAAAAGAAACCCATCACGCACACAGGAGAAGAACTAAAGTATTTTTTTAAGACTTTGTCTTTTCAGTCACAAATTAAAAAATTAGCTGGGATATGGAAAATGTGAGGATTGATGTCAGTTTTTGGTCAGACCTTGCACTCATCATTACACACATTGTGAACAGACTGTAGCTCAGCTCATTACACTGAGCCAGGAAATGCAGGGCAACAAGAGGCTGCATGTGAAAATAAAACATTAATTCAAAATGAAGGCTGTCATCTTATTTTGGAACGTTTGTTGTTTTCACACAAGAAATATGGAAATGAGTTTAAAATGTGCCTTAAGAGTGAAGTCAATGTACAAAATAGTTTGAAAAGACTGCAGTGAAACATTAAAGATATGCATTAAAGTCAGTGAGGCAAATTGTGGAATGTCAGGCACCACAATTTATTTCAACCTGAAAAAAATGAGGATCACTTGTCTCATCCTAGATCGTTAAACCATTATCTGCTTTATTCATTTTGATGACTGCAGGGAATGTTTCCTTTTGACTCATTCCTAAAGGCGACAGAAGTGTTTAATTGACAGCTCTACTATTGAACCATCACTTGACACACCAGCAGTCTGTAGTGATCCGGGTAAAAATAAAAAAGCTTGCATTTGCACACCACACGTTCCATGAACCATAAGTGGTTTTGAGGAGCTGTCATCAACTCAGGTTGGCTCTCCACAATATGGCTCATCACTGTTTCCTCCTCCTCCGCTCACACAATCCCCTCTCTTCTTTGTGTTATGGCAGTGCAGGATGCAGCAAGACAGCAGAAAGTGAGAGATCCTCTCTGCAATCAATGCATCCAGAGAAGTCCAGAAGTCCTGTATCACTGACCTAACCTTCCACTATTTCATTGCCGAAGCACAAAATGGCAGATGCTGGCATCTTGAGCAAAATCAGAAGATCAGGCAGCATCTCTGGAGGACATGGATATGCCACGTTTCAGGACGGGAAACAAAATGAAGAAAAGTCTGCAGAAGGGTCCTGACCCAAAACGTTGCATATTCATAACCGACAGAGATGCTGGCAGCCCGCTGAGTTTTGCTCACCATTTCATTGTGTGGCTCTAAGCTGTCAGACTTCATGGAGTTGCAATTGACTGGAAATACCCTGTTAGTGGTGAAGTTGATGAAATGAACGAGTTCCACATAATACCAGTAGACAACATCAATGCCAGTAGACAACCATCCATCGGCGGTCCCTCGAGCCCAGGTATGTCTTTCTTCCCTTGATTACTCCGGTCCTCGGTCTGTCGGCCTGCAGGGTCCCAGCAAAGCCATCTGTGAAACGCAGCGGCGTGGTCTCCCTGAACCTCCGCCCGCTGGCTTGGGAGCCACTACCAGACCACAACTCACCTGCTGTCCCTGCTAAAGTGGCCCTGATCAACGCAAGATCCTTGTCGAACAAAACCTTCATCCTCAACGATTTCTTCACCGCCTGTGGATTGGACTTTTTGCTGGTCACGGAAACCTGGCTTAATCCTGGTGAGCTTGCTCCACTCGTGGAACTCTGTCCTGATAACTATAACCTTTTCAGCTGGCCCAGGCTCTCCGGATGCGGTGGGGGCCTAGCCACTGTGTTTAACACTTCAACTGCCGCCTCCTGAACGCTGATCATTTCTCCAGTTTCGAAGTGCAACTAATTATAGTAGGTCTAGTCTGTCCCCTCTTAATTGTTCTTGTGTATCGACCACCAAAAATGCATAAGGACTTTATCACCCAATTTGCTGATCTTATCTCCAGCCTTTTGACCGAGTCTTGATTCTTGTTGATTTTAACATTCATGTCTGTTGTCCTACTAAGCCTCTGGTGAGTGAATTTATGCACCTGGTTGTGTCCTTCAATCTGACTCTACTTACCACTGGACCCACTCACAAGCTTGGCCATACACTGGACCTGGTGCTATCGTCCGGTCTCCAATTTGTAATATAGAAATTATTGATACCTGCCTGTCAGATCATAGTGCAATTATATTCGATGCATCACTGCCTTTCTCTCCCTCAAAATCTCATCTCCCTGTTCGCTACTCCCGCTACATAAACTCATTGACTGCCAGTAAGTTCTCTGAGGCTCTCACAGCTGCTCCCGACATCTGCACCATCGAGGCTTCTCCCCACCCCCCAATCTCAGCACTGTTTTATTCAATACCACTTGCTCTTCCATCCAGGATTCTGTTGCTCCTCTTAAAATGAAAAAGCCTAAGCCTAAAGGTTGGCCCTGGCTCAATGACACCGCCAGAGCCCTTAGAGAGTGCAGAAAATCAGAACGGAAGTATAAATGTGATAAGCTTCAAATTTCCTTCGAATTTTTGAGAAACAATCTTCTCAAATACCAGGAAGCAGTAAAGTCTGCAGGAACACAATACTTTTCCAAACTTATTTCCAAAATCGTTCAAAATTCCAAGGTCCTATTCAGTACTATTACCTCTCTCTTGTCCAGTCCCCAGTACCAGCTTAGCTGGGTCCCCTGCCAAGTGCGAAGAATTCTCTACATTTTTCACCAGTAAAGTTGAGAACATTAGAACAAACATTTCCCCTCCCACCCGTGACCTAGCTGTCTCTCTGGTCTGTTCTTCTAAATTAGACTACTTCCAACCCGTTACTCTATCCTCCCTTATAAAGCTTGTCTCCACTATGATACCTGCAAACTGCCCCCTTGATGCTGTTCCCACTCCCCTTCTGAAGGATGTCTTTGCAATAGCCGGTCCCTGCATCCTCTCTATCATCAACAGTTCTCTGGCTACTGGCTCTGTTCCAACCTGTTTCAAGCACGCGGTGGTCCAGCCCCTCCTCAAAAAACCTAAACTAGACCCCACCTTGCCTAGTAACTACAGACCTATTTCCAAACTGCCTTTCCTCTCAAAAGTCCTTGAATAGGTAATTCTAAACCAACTAATGCCTTACCTACACCAAAATTCCAATCAGGTTTCAGGGCCCACCACAGCACAGAGTCTGCCTTGTTGAAGGTACACAACGACCTCCTTCTCACCATCGACTCCGGCGACTGTGCAATCCTGCTCCTTCTCGACCTCAGCGCAGCGTTTGATTCAGTGGACCATATCATCCTAATTGACCGTCTCCGGTACGGGGTCGGTGTTGATGGCACTGCCCTGAGCTGGTTCGTTTCCTACCAACAAAGGCAATTCTTTCTCTTCCCCAGCTAGCCTTTTCTACGGGGTTCCACAAGGCTCCATCCTAGGCCCCATTCTCTTCTCTCTGTACATGCTCCCCATCGGCCAAGTCATCCAAAGGCACGGCATTTCTTTCCATTGTAATGTAGATGATACACAGCTCTATCTCCTCCTGAAACCCAACAACTGGTCTAATTTAAACAGCACTGCCTCGATGACCTAAAATGTTGGATGGCTCAGAACTACCTCCAACTTAACAAGAGCAAGTCTGAGGTCATCCTACTCGGCTCCTCCGACTCCATCAAAACAATAACAGGCAGCCTTGGAAGCCTAACCTCCTTAGTGAAACTGCACGTCAAAAATCTTGACTCCGCATTAAAGTTTGACAAGCAAGTCAACTCTGGTTAATGCTGGTTTCTTCCAGCTTCGCACAATAGCTAAAATCAAAACATTCCTCAAATTCGACAACCTTGAAAAAAATCATCCACGCATTCATCTCCTCCTGTCTTGACTACTGCAACTCCCTATACACTGGCATCAGCCCATCATCCCTGTCCCGCCTGCAATTGGTCCAAAACGCCGCAGCCAGACTTCTGACGGGTACCCGTAAAAGGGACCAGTCATCACCCCGATCCTGGCCTCTCTCCACTGGCTCCCAGTACAGTACAGAATCAACTTCAAGCTCCTCCTATACGTATACAAAGCCTTTAATGGGCTTGCCCCCCCCCCCCCTTATATCAAAAATCTGCTAACCATTCTACCTCCAGGTCCCTCAGGTCGGCCGACTTGGGGCTACTGACCATCCCGCGGTCTATGTTTAAACTCTGGGGTGACCGCGCTTTTGCGGTTGCAGCACCTAGACTGTGGAACAGCATCCCTCTCCTCATCAGAACTGCCCCCTCCATCGGCTCCTTTAAGACACGACTCAAAACGTATTTCTACTCCCTAGCGTTTTTGAGCCCCTCTGAGGGGGCGCTGTAAACAGTTTCTGTATGTATTGTTAGGTATGTCTACCGTTGTATGTATCAAATTAGTACCTGCACTGATGTGAAGCACTTTGGTCAACGTGAGTTGTTTTTAAATGTGCTATACATATACATTTATTATTATTATTATTATTAATGCAGTTGCCGATGTTGCAGAGGAAGAGTTGAGGAATGTTGCCACAATAGGTTTGGAACAAAGACTGCTCCACATATCCAATGAAATGGCAGGCATAGCTCGGGGCGATGAAAGTGCCTATGGCTACACCTCTGATTTATAGAAAATGGGAGGAATCAAAGAAGTTATTCAAGGTAAAGCCTTAAACTTTCCAAACTTCTTTTGATGAGAAGCAATTCAACATTTGAACACAAAACTCCCTGCTTTCCCCCTCTGTACCATTGGTTCCCAAGGATGCAACATCATGAACTTTTAATGCTGAAGGCTATTTGCAACTGCTTTGCTGCAAACACACTCTTTGAAAATCTACATGAATGATTTCTATGTTAATAGTGCACCCTATCTTATTTACACAATTCTGTGTCTGTCTTGGCGCTGACTGGTTAGCACGCAACAAAAGTTTTTCATTGTACCTCAGTACGTGACATTAAACGAAACTGAATTAAAACGAAACTAATTTGATATTTTCATCAAATGGCTACGCAACTTTTTGAATTATCAAGATCATTAAAACAGGGGAGGTCAAAAAATGATCCAGAAACTATACGATACGATATAACTTTATTTATCCCAGGAGGGAAAGGGTCTACAACGGGTCTGAATAAGGGTCCCGTCCCAAAATGTCACATATCCACATTCTGGTGAGACACTGTCTGACCCGCTGTGTTACTCCAGCACTCCGTTTCCTTTTATGCAGAGTAGCATCTGCAGATCCTTGATTCTACAAAGAATTGGCCATATGGAATTTCACAGCGTCATTTCAACAATCGCAAATAATGAAGTCGATATATTTTCTAATGCCTCGACAATTTTCTCTCTGAAAAGTTAAACATTTCCCTTGATCTTATATTTGAGCTGTAGTGGGACAGGAGCATAAGGATAAGTATGTATGGATAAGAGAACTACGCTGTACATTAAATAACTAATGTCTTGCCATGCAGATTGGAAATTTGGGGATTTCTACTAAGTTAATGTATTTCATTTAAGGAGTCCAAAGTATTCCTAAATTTGGGGATGGACAAAAATTTACCATTTTTTTGTTAACTTAGCCTTCATCTATCAACATTGCTGAGATACGTGTGTGAGGCATTGGTAAAATCTGCACGCCTCCGCAGCTGAACAGTGCACTAGTCAGATTAAAGCATTAGCACTTGGGAAAAGTCCCAATGAGTTACTAGCGTCCAGTCAATGGTATTGCATCAATATGCACTTAATTCAAGAGGGGAAGAAACATCCAAGAAAAAAAATCTATATAATTAAACACATACCATTAAAGACATAGATTTCAAGGTGCATGTTAAAAGCAAACTGATAGAGAGGCAACAAGGTGTACAATAGGGTATTTGTCATATATTTCTGTTGATGTTAAGCGTCATACAGCACGGAAACAGGCCTTTGGTGTACTGAGACTGATGTCCATTTACACTAATTCCATATTTATTTTCCCCATATTCCCATGAAATGTTCTCAGGTTTCACCACTCATTCATAGAGGAAATCCATGAGGGAAATCGATGTTGTAAATGTGCTGAATCTTCTACCCAGAGTGAGGGAATGAAGAACCAAAGGACATAGGTTTAAGATGAGAGGAGAAAGATTTAATGGGAACCTAAGAGGCAACTTTGTGACGCAGAGGATGCTGGGTACATGGAACAAGCTGCCAGAGGAGGTAGATGAGGCAGGTACTACAACAACAATTATAAGACACGGATAAGTACAGCTACCTGGATAGGAAAGGCTGAGAATGATATGGACGAAACACGGGCGGTGGGAATAGTGTACATGGATGGGTCGCTGGCCGTTGGAACACTGGTCGGCATGGGCAAGTTGGGCTGAATGGCCTGCTTCCATGTTGTGTGAATCTATGGTAAATTACAATTTTTTCAAAGAGCGTCAGCGCAAATTAACATAAATACACACTTTAAAATCAAGATAGTTTGCCTTTGTGCTTGTGCCCTACTCCCAATTACTCTTGAGATGGGTATAAGGCAAAAAAGGGCTCCACTCATTGTCTCCTCTTCAGATCAGGTATTATGCTGCCTCTAGTTATTTTCTATTCCCTTTCCTACTCCTGTATCTGACAAAGAACCTGCACAGAAAATGACTTGTCTTCATTTTATCTAACTTGCTTAGTGAGTCAAGTGGTAAGATCAGTATGATATTGAGCCTGGTGGGGTTGCATTGCAAAAAGAGACTGAATTGGCTGGGTCTTGTTTCTGCTGGAACATAGGTGGCTGTAGGATGACCAGCAAATGGTGGAGCAGCAGTGGAGGACGCCACCAGCAATGCTTGGCCACGTAGACCCTGCAATGCCACCAGGACAACATGCCTTCACGGTCAGGTTAAAAATTCTACACCTATAACAACTGGGACTTGAAAATGGCGCAAAATCTGGTGACTCTGTGTACTGTCTCAGTGTAATAATAATAATAATAACAATAATAAATTTTAATGGGCGCCTTTCAGACATCTCAAGGACACCTTACATAGTAATCGGAATAAAAACATATAATTGGAATAGAACAGGTAAAAAAGACATCACAGAGACACAAATTAAAAACAGAATTCAATCCAAAAACAGAAAATCAAAAACACAGTGTGAAGAGGGAGCAGCGGCAGCCAAAGCGCGCTAGCGTCCACTCTCTCTTCACGGCAGCCATCTTGGACACAGACATACAGGACTACAATTAGACAAAAAAATCATCCCCCTCCCAGGCTCCCGATGATAAAGTCGGCGCCGCCTCTCCGCACTGCCGCCTCTCCGCACGCCGCCTCTCTGCTCCGCAGACCCGCAGCCCGGAGATGTTGCTCTCGGCGGTCCAGCTCGCCAGAGCTCCAGCGCGTCGCTCCAGCGCGGCGACCCAGGCAAGGCATCGCCCGCTCCACTCCGCTCCGCTCCAGCGCTCCAGCGCTGTGCCGCCACCGAGGCCGAGGTGCTGGGCTGTCCCCGCCAGGAAACGGCGCTCCAAGCCCGCTGGTAGGCCACGAGGACGGGTCGACGGGCAGCCCGGAGAAAAGGCTGCCACACCGACCAGGTAGGTCATTTGTAATGTATACGAAATGTTTTTCTAAGATGTATCTGAGATCTTATGTGTAGTGATATTGATACTGAACTGTGTACAAAAATTAATTTCACTGTAACTTCCGTACATGTGACAAATAAAGTACCATTGAGCTATATAGAGGTATATAAAATAGTAAGATTAAACGAGAACTTACCAGTTTGAAGTTTGATCTGTATTTTATGAGGAGTTACGATGAGGGATTACGTGAAGAACCCGTCCAGCACGCATGCGCGACATACTTCAAAGCAGCGGTGTGGAATCACAGAAACAACACAATAATTGAAATAAACATAGTAAAGACAAGGAGAACTAAGTTACCAGTTGATCTCTATAATTGAGGGTGGGAGCGGAGGGCACGTAATCCCTCATCGGCCTTAAATTATATATTTTTGCAGATTCTAATACTTTTTCTGCAAACGATACAGGTTCTGTCAGCGGCTTGTTATAAAAGTTTGGAACTTAGACCCTAGACCACCCCGCTGTAGCCAGGATGTGGTCCATAGGCACGTCCATCCTCTTAGTCACCGATGTGGATGCTGCCCTGGTGGAGTTAGATTTATACACGTTAGTATTTACTCCAGCAACTCCCAGTACCTGCTTGAGCCACTTGAGATAGTTTGGCTCGTCACCCGACCATGAGGTTTCATGTGGCTGACCCATAAGGCTTTTTCTCTCCCTCGAGGATTTCTTATTGTGTCGATGTAGTTCAATAAGTGGGTCATGACACATAACCGTGGTTCAGGTGGGTATGCCCGGAATTTCATGACTGGACCTGATGTTCCTGGTCTGCTCTGTTTGACCAGCCCCTGAATGGTAAATGTGACACGGTCTGGTGTTATAACCATATTGTCCAATCGTAGTAGATGGAGGAACTGGACTCTTTGTGCTGAGACAAGGCCATCAGCATGACCGTCTTCAGGGTAGGCTGTTCCAGGGTGAGGGACCTGGCTGGTGACCATCCCCTAAGGTACGTCAGGACCACACTGACATCCCAGATTTGTGTGGACCTAGGTCTGGGGGATTAGAGTTGAATATGCCTCTCCTGAATTTGATCACCAGTGGGTGGTACCCTATGGCCTGTTGTCCTGGTGCCTGAGTTAAGTAGGCTGACAGAGCACTTCTGGCTGTATTGATGGCGCAGTAGCTGAGTCCTTCATTGTGGTGAAGACCTGCCAGGAACTCCAGTACAGGTTTTGTTGTAGTTGAATATGTAGTTCCTGTATTTGAACAGTATCTTCTCACTTCTTAATGTTCGCCAAGTATGTTCCCTAGTGGATATGCGATGGGATGCTGTCATCATGTCGATAGTGCTGTTTGACAATCCAGGCCCAGCAGTGATCTTCCCAATTCTGCAACCCAGGCCCAGCAGTGGTCTTTTCAAATCTGCAACCCAGTAGTTTAATTTATCATGGCATGGGTGGCTTATGCCTGAAACTGGGTGAGTTGATAAGTCTGGGCTACTGGGAAAATCATTAGGATTTTGATGACCATGTCGAGGACCACTGGGAACCATGACTGTGAGTTTAGTCGGGTACTATCAAAATACCTGAAGCAGAGTCCATCTGTATTTTGTGTAGTACCCGACTGATGAGGCCGTAGTACCTGACTGATGAGGTAGAAAAAGGGGAGAACATAGAGATTAGATCCCCCCCCCCCCCCCCCCCCCCCAGCAATGAATACATTCCCGCTGCCTCAAAGTTTGGTTTCATGCGACATACATCGGTACGTGGTGATTCAATTGAAATACAAGGAAATCGATATCTGGTGTTCCATATTGCTTTGTAATTTCAGCAAATACTTTGGTTTAATATGTCTGTTTACAGTATTTAGCTCACCTGGTAGGTAAGTTGCTGATGGTCAAATATGTTTGACGACATACGTTTACCAATTGTTAAATAAATTGTCACATGATATCGATTTTATTCCGCCCAAGTGGTTTGGTATATGCCACCACTGTGATGTTGTTAATTTATAAACGAACATGCAAAAATGGTGCACTACTGAACAATATGCTTTTACCAATAGAACGTACTCAATATTTCCAACTAGGTTTTATGACCAGTGTCTATAGTGATGACGACTCCAGATTAGTCCATTTGCCACCATGTTCTGGGTATGGGTTATTTAGTTTAAACACTAGCACCTTAGCTCTAATGGAAAGGTTCAAGTTAAGTAGCTGGTAATGCTGCTACTAACTCCCAATTACTCTTGCCACTTTGTTGAATGGTTGGTTGATTGTTACCATTAATTGTTACAGGTTGTGCCATACGCTGACTCTCCTTTTGGCAATGTTATAGATGAGTGGGTATAGTTAATTGAATACCAGATAGTCAATAGTTGTGGATGGTGTCAACGTAGATTTTTCTGGATTGTATGACAGAGCCCAGGCTAAATAAGTTTTAGTAGCTAATGCTGCTGATTTAGCTATTTCCATGGATTTGTCTGTCGTTAATGTCATAGAGACATGCCATGACGATATGTTCCTTAATAGTGTCAGGGCTGGTTTGAATATCTGGAAACAGTTTTGGCTCATATTAGCCATTGTCAATAATTTATACTGCCATTGTTACCCCATCCAGGTAAATTGTGGTATCTCCGAAAATCTTTATGAATGGGTACTGAATAGTATGCATCTTTTAAGTCGATGTCTACCATAAAGTATTCTAGGAAATCCATGGTTAGTAGTTACAAGTTTCCATAAAGTGTGTATACCTGGTGAAAATACTCAAGTGGTTAAGTCAATGATGGTGCGACATTCACCATCTTTGGGTTTTTTGGTACCAAAGGTTCATATTAGGCTTCTTTATGACCCCTTGTATATCTTCTCCAGTTAGCTAGTCCCTCATGTTCTTTTTTAGTGGGAGGGTAGACCCCTTTGGGGTGCATGCTGAACTGGTAGTAAGTTTCTTAATTCAATTTTTATACTTGAATACTTTTGGTATATAACTACCAAGTGTGATAGTTCTTCATGTTTCCAACCCAGGTGTGACCCCCCCCCCCCCCCCCTCCCCCCTAGTACAAACCCTTCACCTTTTATGTAATGGTAAGAACCAAACTTATCTGTCTTAACTGTTGTTTAGTGGTGTGTTCATTTCTTCGGTTTCTGGTTCCTTGTCTGTAGGGATGGTGTTGTTGGGGGGTGGTGCATTTGCCATGGTGCCCGCTCTGGACCCTGGCCTGAAAAGGCTTACGGGGGTTGGCATGCGGGCCCCGAGTGTTCACCAGTACCATTAAGTAGACGCCTACTGGTGGACGCGTGGAGGTACTGCTGTCTGGTTTTGTGTGGTGCTCATTCCAGGCCCTGCCCTCTTGATGCCGAATATCTTGGACACTTCGTCCAGTTTTTTAGGCTTGGTTTGGTAACTTTGCCAGATAGCAGGATCTGTGGTTGTGAGGTCGGCGTTCTCACAGTCCTGTGAATTTTTTAGGTTGAGGGCAGATTTTATGACTTCCCTCGAGAAGTTGCGGAGCATACAGTGAACAGTAGGGTCAGGTGTTTTGCCATACTACCCTGCCCCTCTGGAATGAGCATGCGAAAATGATAGCTGACGTCAGGGGTATCAAATGCAATTTAAGATATTTGGGTTTTTAAAATGCCCTGCTCAATGTACCCCCCAATAATGGTGGGCACTTTAAGTAAATGCAATTTTGGGGAGGCGTGATGAAATCCAACGCCTCATGACTACCTGTCTTGGAGAGGTTTTTTGGAAAGAACAGGTAGTAAGCTGGCCGCCAGTTGAGACTGAAAAAGCCATCTCGCTAGTGGTATAGCCACATAGCGGCCACACCCAGCAGCTCTTTCTGATCCTGTACCTCAAGCATACTCCCGATGTTGTTCAGCCAGTGACCCCTCTTCTTGACCAGCCCAGCCCTGGTCGCCATCGATCCCTCGATAAGGGAGATGGCCAGTGCTGTTAGTGCACTGGAGCAGGAGTGTTATGCTCCCTTGGCGAGCTTGCCCCTGCTCCCGAGGCAAGTCTCGCTGGAGTTTTTTACTCCATGACCTTACTCTAGGCTTGGAGAACAGACACTTACTTGCTCTCGGGCGGTAGTTTGAAGTGCCGGTTCCATCTTCCGTGTCTGTCTCCAGCCCGAGGTATGGTTCTGACTTTGCTGCTAGAGGCTGCCGTTTTCGGGCGGCATCTGCGGTTCTCGGGCGGCGAGTCTCTTTGTCGGGAGAATGCAGGGATTACCGGCCGGTTTTTGAATTTCCCTCCAGTCCGCTGCTGTTGGTCAGACAGCTGTTAGCGGACTGGGCATCGGCTCAGTACCCTGACTGTGGACCGCAGCGTGTGAGGTCCCGGTGCCGCCTCTCCCCCCTCCACTGACGGAACGCTCCTTCCCTGAAGTCGAACGAGGGCCGCTTCCCTCTGTTCTGCTTTGCTCTCTCCAGTTTCCCCTGGAGCAACAAAGAGGAGCAAAGTTTGTAAACTCGAACCTGTGGGTAAGTACTTCCCTAACAGTCCGTTCTTTCAGGCTTGTAGCGGGAGCGCCCGTACTTCCGTTCATTGCTGTTGCATCTGCGTGAACGCTTATGTCGCGCATGCGTGCTGGACGGGTTCTTCACGTAGTCACTCACGTGACTCTGAAGTAAAATCATGTGTTCACAATCCTGTATCTCCATCCCCATCACCATGTGAGAGCACCTTCTGCATATGGACTGCAGCAGCTCAGCAAGGAAGCTCAAAACAGCCTCTTCAAAGACAATTTGATATGGTGTAGTCAGCAATAAATCAATAGGAAGATACTATATTCCATTTACTTTTATTGTTCAAACCTATAAAACTGTAAGGGCCCACAAAACTGTAGGGGCACATATTGGATGAATAGCAACAGTTTCTTCCCTAGAGTAGGGGACTGTAAAACCAGAGCACATAGGTTTAAGATGTCAAAACATAGAACTGCAGATACTGATTGTGTAGGAAAGAACTGCAGATGCTGGTTTAAATTGAAGGGAGGCATAAAATGTTGGAGTAACTCAGCGGGTCAGGCAGCATCTCTGGAGAGAAGGAATGGGCGATGTTTCGGGTCGAGACCCTTCTTCAGACTGAAGATGCTGCCTCTCCAGCATTTTGTGTCTACCTGCAGATACTGATTAATACACATAAGAACACAAAGTGCTGGAGGTCAGGCAGCTTCTCTGGAGAACTTGGATAGGCGATATTTTGGATTGAGGCCCTTCTTCAGACTGGGTTAAGATGAGAGGGAAAATATTTAAAAGGAACCCGAGAATCAACATTTCAACACAGAGGGTGATGTGTACATAGAAAGAGCTGCCAGAATAAGTGGCAGAGGGGGTGTAGAATTACGACATTTAAATGACTCTTGGACAGAGGCATGGATAGGAAAGGTTTGGAGAGATATGGGCCAGGTGCAGGGAAGTGCGACTAGCTCAGTCGGCATGGATGAGTTGGGCTGAAGGGCCTGTTTCCATGTTTATAGCTCTGACTCTGATTCAGTAAGGTACTACCTATACAGGTGAAATACCTGTCTGCAACTTGCCACAATCAGAGACAGTGGACTTCCTTGGGCATTCAGGTTTTAGATCAAAAGCAACCTCATTAAAAAATAATTTATTTGCAATGATGTGTAAATCAAAAACTATTACACTGCGATGCAATGGATTATAAATATAGGTCTCTTGTACAGGTATGTATTTAGTTCAAGGACAAAAAAAAACATTTCTGATGAAACCATCACATAAGAGTTTTGGAGTAGACAGTCTGAAGAAGGATTTCGGCCCGAAACGTTGCCTATTTCCTTCGCTCCATAGATGCTGCAGCTTTATCTTGCAATGTTAATTTAACAATTCATCACCAACTATTATGACTGAAATTATATACAATTAGGAAATGTGTCTCCTTTATTTTACCGAATTTAGAAATGTAAAGATTTTGATAAAGATACAGCTTTGTAGTCCCTTGCAGTTTTATAGGTTTGAACAATAAAAGTAAACGGAATGTAGTATCTTTCTGTTGATTTACGGGCTGTGGCCATTGCAGACTCAACTACATCAAATAGTCTTTGAAGAGGCAGTTCCTCACTTATGGGCCTGTCCCACTTAGACGACTCTTTCAGCGACTGCAAGGGACTAGTTTTAATGGAATTCACCTGTGACACCAAGCGACAACCTACGACAAACTACGACAGCAACATGTTGAAAATTTTGCGGCAGTCGCCCAAAAAATCGTCTCAGTGGGACAGGCCCATAAGCTGCTGCAGTCCACATGCAGAATGTGCTATCACAGTGGTGTTGGTGATTGTGAACATGCGATTATTAAGGAACAGCTCAAGGTGAGGCATGATCTGGGTGGAAACCAGCCTGTTGCCATGTTTCTACTGACCTTGTACATCATGACTACAGAAATTTTGCATTGGGAAGAGGCTCTAAATGAAACATTGGGAGGTTACTGCGGTGGACTATGGTTGGATGTATCCTGCAACCCTGGTACACTGGTGGTGGAGTCAATGAACATTTAGGGTGGGTAACAAAGCGCAGGCTTCATTGTCCTGGATGGTGTCATTCTTTTTTGAAACACTAATTCAGTTTAGTTTATTGTCATGTGCACCAAGTAGAGTGTAAAGCTTTTTTGTTGCGTGCTATCCAATCAGCGGAAAGACTATACCTGATTACAATCAAGCTGCCCACAGTGTACAGATACAGGATAAAGGAAATAATGTTTAGTGCAAGGTAAAGTCCAGAAAAGTCTGATTAAAATTGTCCGAGGGTCTCCAATTAGGTAGATGGTAGCTTAGAACCACTCTCAAGTTGGCGATAGGATGGTTCATCCTATCTCTATCCATCCAATCAATGGGTATCAGTGGATTATTGTCACGTATCAAGATACGGTGAAAAACTTTATTTCACGTGCTATCCAGGTAAATACTGGGGATAAAGTGCAGATTAAAAAGGGCAAGCGTTGCCACAAGGTAGATTTGGAAATCGGTAAAGCATCCTTTGCATATGAAAGGTCCGTCCGTGAGTCTAATAATAGCAGGAAAGAAGCTGTTAATGAATCTGAAGCTTTTCTATCTTCTGCCCAAGGGGAGATGGGAGAGAAGGGAAAGGGCACTAATTCATTAATCTCACAGCCTTACATCAAACTTAAATTAAATCCGGATATTAATAGCCTACGTAGTTTCCAAGTCTATAATGCTGCATAATAGACAATAGACAATAGGTGCAGGAGTAGGCCATTCGGCCCTTCGAGCCAGCACCACCATTCAATGTGATCATGGCTGATCATCCCCAATCAGTACCCCGTTCCTGCCTTCTCCCTATATCCCCTGACTCCACTATCTTTAAGAGCCCTATCAAGCTCTCTCTTGAAAGTATCCAGAGCACCGGCCTCTACCGCCCTCTGAGGCAGAGAATTCCACAGACTCACAACTCTCTGTGAGAAAAAGTGTTTCCTTGTCTCCGTTCTAAATGGCTTACCCCTTATTCTTAAACTGGTTCCTGGTTCTGACTCCCCTAACATCGGGAACATGTTTCCTGCCTCTAGCTTGTCCAAACCCTTAACAATCTTATACGTTTCAATAAGATCCCCTCTCCAGTGTGTAGAAGCCCAACCGCTCCATTCTCTCAGCATATGACAGTCCCGCCATCCCGGGAATTAACCTTGTAAACCTACGCTGCATTCCCTCAATAGCAAAAATGTCCTTCCTCAAATTAGGGGACCAAAACTGAACACAATACTCCAGGTGTGGTCTCACTCGGGCTCTGTACAACTGCAGAAGGACCTCTTTGCTCCTATACTCGACTCCTCTTGTTATAAAGGCCAACATGCCATTCGCTTTCTTCACTGCCTGCTGTAGTTGCATGCTTACTTTCATAGACTGATGAACAAGGACCCCCAGATCCCGTTGTACTTCCCCTTTTCCCCATGACGCCATTTAGATAGTAATCTGCTTTCCTGTTTTTTATACCAAAGTGGATAATCTCACATTTATCCACATTAAACTTCATCTGCCATGCATCTGCCCACTCCCCCAACCTGTCCAAGTCACCCTGCATTCTCATAGCATCCTCCTCACAGTTCACACTGCCACCCAGCTTTGTATCATCTGCAAATTTGCTCATGTTACTTTGAATCCCTTCATCCAAATCATTGATGTATATTGTAAATAGCTGCGGTTCCAGCACCGAGCCTTGCGGTACCCCACTAGTCACTGCCTGCCATTCTGAAAGGGACCCGTTAATCCTTACTCTTTGTTACCTGTCTGCCAACCAATTTTCTATCTATGTCAGCACTCTACCCCCAATACCATGTGCCCTAATTTTGCCCACTAATCTCCTATTTGGGTCCTTATCAAATGCTTTCTGAAAGTCCAGGTACACTATATCCACTGACTCTCCCTTGTCCATTTCCTAGTTACATCCTCAAAAAATTCCAGAAGATTAGTCAAGCATGATTTCCCCTTCGTAAATCCATGCTGACTTGGACCGATCCTGTTACTGCTATCCAAATATGCAGCTATTTCATCTTTTATAATTGACTCCAGCATCTTCCCCATCACCGACGTCAGGCTAACTGGTCTATAATTTCCTGTTTTCTCTCTTCCGCCTTTCTTAAAAAGTGGGATAACATTAGCTACCCTCCAATCTACAGGAACTGATCCTGAGTCTATAGAACATTGGAAAATTATCACCAATGCATCCACAATTTCTAGAGCCACTTCCTTAAGTACCCTGGGATGCAGACCATCAGGCCCTGGGGATTTATCAGCCTTCAGACCCATCAGTCTACCCAACACCATTTCCTGCCTAATGTGGATGTCCTTCAGTTCCTCCGTCACCCCAGATGCTCTGGCCACTCCTATATTGGGAAGATTGTTTGTGTCCTCCTGAGTGAAGACGGATCCAAAGTACCTGTTCAACTCATCTGCCATTTCCTTGTTCCTCATAATAAATTCACCTTTTTCGGTCTTCAAGGGTCCAACTTTGGTCTTAACTAATTTTTTCCTAATATGATTCACGTGAGGAAATATTTATTTGCCATTAGGAGCTGTGATAGTAGAATTGCAAGGACCTTACTATGTATTTGAATGGTGCTGATTTACAATTATTTGCCTTATAATCTCATCTAACAGAGCAGCTTCAAGAAAACAATGCAATAAATATTGGTGCTTGAGAAAGCATTGTTAACTAGGTCTGATAGGCTGGGCACAGGAAAAGCAGGGAAATCCATAAACATAAGTGCCTGTTGATCTGGATTTATCAACATATTAATTTAATATAAATTACAATGGTTATTTATATATTTTAATAAGGCAGACAAAGCAGCCACATGTCAAACAAAAGCAGTTTGAATAGCAATTCTCAAATGTATAGACCCAAAATAATGCAAATTTGAAAGATTTAACAAGATACATTTAAAAGCCAAGAGATATCATTTTCTCTCTCTTACAACGTATTCATACCTATCCATTGTATTAAATTAAAATGAAAGTCAATTTCAATTGCTCATATCGTGCGAGAAATTAAATAATTTTGGAAGAAAGTGACATTGTTTGCAAAGCTAAATTACAATTAAATAGGTTTTACAGATTGTTATCTTATGGCTACCGAGGCTACTGACAAATCCAACTAAAAAACAGTAGAGAGAACGTTATTTTACATTGAGAAATAATGCATATTTTAAAAGATATTTGTTGATTTTTATTTGTCATGTTAAATACCCTGGCATTTCAAATGTATTTAAGTTTATTCTGTCTATAACTACAAATCATCATTCATATTCAGTCACCAATCAGCTGTTTATTTACTTAACTGAGGGCCACCCACCAAACATGAAATCACCAGATATTGTAACAGCAAAGTTTCAATCCTGTAAAAGCTCAAAACCACAAAGGAAACAGAAACACAACATGTTATAAAGTGCCTGTCCCACTAATGCGACCTAATTTGCGAGTTTAGAAGAGTTTGCGCTCGCCACAAACTCGCAGCATGGTCGACATCGTGGTCCTAGGAGGTCACTGTAACTCTCCTTCATGCTCAAGAGAAGTTCCTGCATACTCACGGCCTCAGTTTGGTCGAGGAACATTTTTCAACATGCTGAAAAATTTTCCTCGAGTAAAAATTGGTCGGCATGGTATTTTGAAGTCGTAGTGCAGTGGTAGTGGGGTCACCATGTAGTTATAGGTAGTCGAGGTAGCCGTAGGCAATCTCCTTTGCTGACCGGGCATTTTAATTGGCTCATTGGGGAAAAAAACGTAAGCACAAGTTTTCAGAACCAAGTAGAACGGACCGGTAACGTTAAATGCCCGCTAAACGTTATTAAATGTTGTCTGGCTTCTTAAAAGTGTCTCCACTCTTTCTTCCCCCGTTCTCTCACCTTCTCTCCCCTTTCCCCCCTCCCCCCCTCTTACTTTTGCCAAGGTGATACCCGCGATTTCAGACCCGCAATTTCAGACAGCGCTCCCCCCGCTTTCCCTGGCCCCTGCCTTTGCGATGTGTTTGAGTGTGTGTGTGTGTGTGTGTGTGTGTGTGTGTGTGGGCTGATGGCCGATCCGGCTCGTGGTTTGTTAGCTGACGGTCGATCCAGCTCGCGGATTTCTAGCCGTGTGCTCGAAGGTCGAAGACAGTCTCTGAAAGGTCGCGTCAGTGGGACAGGCATACTAATAAGCTCAATGTAGCATTCTTTTAAAAACTGTACTGTACTGCAAACACGATTCATTCTGAAGAAATCTAGAAAATACAAACCATGTAAGAACAAAATTGCTGGGAAATTCAATTGTATTTCATTGCTTTTCTGAACGCATTGCTTGGTGTATTGACTTAACCTGGAGTGAAGTGTATAACATTAAGCAATACATCAATTCATCTTGGCAACTTCTGGTTCCCATCACCATTCATTCTGGTTTGCCAACTACAATTTCATGGGCAAAGGATGATGTCAATCCCCAGGGAACACTCTTTCTGAAGCATGGTGTGGAATATGCCCAGACTTGGCCCAGGAGTACACATCATTGGGCACTCATAAAACAACCACATTTTACTATCATGGCAATGCATCGCTGTAAATTAAGTCTCAGACTAACATCTGATCTTCAGTTTAATCATCTCCCATTCTGAAATCTTGATCTTAATCTACGTGGCTCAGGCTTTGAGCCTGAACTCTCCATCCCTCAATCCACCATAAAATGCCACGATCCCTAGAGCCGAACTTGCTGTCAGTCCAGATCATTTGGAACCCCCCACCTGCATGGATCCATTCATCTGTAGATTGTCCTCCAATCTCATCTTCCCCTCAGATCCGCCTTTCCCCTGAAAGCGTCCAGTGCACCTTCAAGGGCATTGATAGTCACAAATTATTTGAAATTGGATAAAAGACACATCTTTAAGTAACTTCAGCTGAGTATGCTTGACAATGAGAACAGTGAACTTAAAAATAGATGCAAACAAATCTCTGAAAACTAAATAACATGTTCAGCGAGTCCCAACTGTTAGCAAGTAGAACAACCGACAATTGTAGCTGTGCATACTAATTGGTCAACATTGATGGGCAAAGATCTGTTCAGGGATTTGGAGTGTCATGTTCAGGATCTATAGTTCAAAAAACGACTTTGCCAAACTATTGGGAAAACATCCAGAAACGTTTCAGAATACTATGTAGATGCCACAGACTTTCATGTCAGGACAGATACAAAACCAATCTACTCTAAGTCTCCATCTCTTCCACTTGCGTTAAAGAACTAGGCAAAAGAAAGTTTAGGTAACTTGGTAAAAAAGTGGAGGTCTAATGAATACAAGCCAAAGGGATTTAGAAATCCCTGATGTTTAATGCAACAAAAACATCTTATTTCTTTAAAGTCTGTTTATGATATTTAAATATCGAGCCTGGGATCGACGTTCCAACCGCGGCCTGCGGATTTCACCATCGAGGAGCTCGCAGTCTCGGGTAGAGACTGATGTCAGGAAGCTCCAAAGTCGCAGGAGGTTCGACTAGCCCCGATCCGGGGTCTGATCGCCCGGCACGGGGGAGCTGAGATCCCCCCTGATGCGAGAGCTTGATCGCCTCGATGTGGAGGTCCCAACCGTCGGCTACGGGAGCCAAGATCGCCCCGACAACGGAAGGCTCAAGGCCCCAGACCGAGGGAGAACAAAGAAGGGAAGAGATTGAACTTTTTTTTTTGCCTTCCATCACAGTGAGGAATGTGTAGGAATCACTGTGGTGGATGTTTATGTTAAACTGTATTTTGTGTGTTTTTTGCTCTTTATTGGTATGACTGTATGGCAAATCAAATTTCTCGTATGTTGCAAAACATACTTGGCTAATAAAGTATGATTATGATGATTATGATGACATTTACAATTCTATCGATCTTATGTATGTGGCCCAATCCACATTCATGAGCTGTAAAATATTAAAACTGCTGCCTTGCAGCTCACAAACAAACCAAGCTAGAAAATGTGATGTTTAAATTGTTCAAATCTGCAGAACGACCACCATTTTTGGACACAGTTAGTATTAATAACTAATAGCCTGAATAAAAATTCAAATAAACAAAGCAGAAGAGAGTAAAAAAGAAAAGCATCCATTTGTAAAAAGAGCGATAAAGACTGGCAAAGAAGCTCAGCGGGATGCAAAACTGAAGACTTTGTAGTGAGGGATTTTAAATACTTTTATTTTGATCGTTACTTTAAAAGCTTACCAATTCTGGATAGCTGGCAGAACATCCATGGGAAGCTGCCTTGCTTTTCAAGTGTGCTCCAGGGACGGGGCTTGTGCCAACAAAGGACAAGGTGAGCCAATGTCTGGGCCCAAGAGTCTTTCTTGCTTTTCACTCAATTTCTCTTCCTTCTGAATAAAGAAGCTTTTTATTTGTTAAAGCAAATCAGGATTAGTTTTCATCTTAGTCCAAATAATGACTGAACTGGAACAACTAAAAGATGGTGCACTGTATTTCTACCCGAGGATATCAAGTAGAAAGCCAATTAAAATGTTTCATCTTGAGGTTACTTTCCATTCTGACATCACAACCGTTAAAAGGTATACATGCAATTAAAGACAAGAAAATCTTTGGGAAATTTAAATTACATTCTAAAATGAACTAACAATAAAATAATTCAGAAACTGAATATAATAATTTCAACACCTTGGAGTAAACACAATTAGTGTTTGTCATTTTTATTCAGCTGGAAGAGTTGTCATTAATTGGCAGAATTGAATTTAAATGTTCGTACCATTTATAAATGGAAAGCATTGTCCTCATTAAACTGCTGGTTAGAACAACAGGAAGTTACTCCAACACTTTGAGTTTTGCTCAAGATTCCAGCATCTGCAGTTCCTAGTGTCTCCATTTTACTGGTTAGCTGCAGAATCTCCTCAAACATAGCTACTTTGAGATGTGGCTACTTCAGAGTTACCAACATTTCCAGGCTTTGTCCAACCCCCACCTTTTTTCCAGCTTTCTCCCCACTACTACAATCCGTCTGAAGCAGGCCGCTGACTTGAAATATCACTTATCCATTTCTTCCATCGATGCTGCCTGACCTGCTGAAATACATCAGCACTTTGTGTTTTGTTCAGGATGCGGGTTCTGGTGTTGCATGGTGGCAGCAAATTATTGCCACAAAAATCTGTGCATACACATGCGCGCACACACAAATAAACATCACCGAAGATGATGATATGTTCATATTCAATCCTCTCTGCCACATCTCATTTCTCCCTCATCCTATATACCCTTTTGCCTGGTAGCATCCAGTTTTCATGTATTCCTCTTTCTCGCCTCCCTCTCTCTCCATTTGAAATACACAAGAAATACCATCTGACTAAGATGGTAGTAATCTGGGTAAATGGAATTAATGTAGGCAGGCAAAAAGATTAGATGGGTATGATGAGCCAAAGAAATGCTTCTGTGCTGTAAAGCCGGCCATGATTCTACCAGTCTGAAAAAGAGTCCCATCGCCTATCCATCTCCTCCAGAGGTATCGTCTAACCCGCTGAGTTACTTGTGTTCTACGTTAGATCTTAGAACATTGAGAAGGTAAATTTGGGACCTGTTACTGGTGAATTATGAGACGACATCGTAGACGGTGGCCAGACAAAAATAAATTTGTGTGATATTGCAAACCAGTTTTCTCCTGAAAGATGTAGATATCGACTGCAACAAAAGAGCATCTCGACACATGTTCTCAACATTTTTAACGAGGTGCCAAGCTTCAGAGGTTTGCTTTTTTTCACCCATTCTCAAGTTTAATTATAAATTTTTGAATGAACATTTTTCTTTTCCAAGCTTTATTCACATTTTTAGGCTGCAAATGAAAATTGCTGAACAGACATTTAAAAATGTTTGGGGCATTGTCTAACCTGCCTGGAAAACAGTGAGAGATATTTAGCGGTTCAGTTCTAGCATTGGCTTTGCAGGGCCTGCAGCCCATCTGTTCCAGCACACATAGATACAGCTAGTAGAGCTATTGCCTCTCAGCTCCACCATTCAATCCTGGCGTCTGATGGTGGTGGTTGTGCAAAGCTTACAAGTTCTCCCTGTGACCACATGAGCTCATCCGAGGGCTCCAAATCAAAATCACACCCCAGTATAGAAGTGGAAGCCTTTCAATGGCTGATGCCTTTCAACTTGCAAGATCTACAGTGGAAGCTCAGCCTGCTGGCTCTGATCTTGGGAACTGCAAGAGTTTCAAAGTAGTGATAACAATTCAGCAATCTGCCCTTTAGCAGAAGAACCGCTGGGACATCAATGAGTCCATGACATGACAGTGCTGTATTCCCACCACCACCAACTTGTAGTGGCCAGTGAGCCAAACTCTTCAGATTGAAGCCAGGCGTGAAACAATGCCCGTCAGGATCATCTCTGTCCAGATAACATGAGAAAAAGATGTAGGAGTCATCCACGACAAGCCTCATATCTGCCCTATAAGAACATAGTTGGTCTTTTCTCAATGTCACTTTCTTCAACTAACTGCCCTTACAGACCTTAATATCAGTTGATCATGAATCTGCATCCCAGCCTCTCAGAGAACAACAACATGCTGGCTCTGGCCCTGTGACAGGATTTGTAGAATTAGTGGAGTCAGTAGAAAGCTCGCATGCTGCTGAATCACAGCAGTCTGTAACAGCGTTGAAATTTCTGCCACCAGATGATAGCAGCAGTCTGAGTTGGCAGCAAACAGGCACTTAATGGCATGCACAAGGCTGATTTGTCAATAATTATATAGATTTACTTATGATTGGATGTATAAAAATAGTTCACATCCTGAAAAGCTCCGGCTCTCATGATTTGTGTGGAAAAAAACCCTGAGATGATGAGTAACAGAAGGAACGCAAAGTGAATGCATTGTGCGCAATTGAGTTTTTCTTTATCCAAATCAGTTGTGAGTGTTGAGTGTCCTTGGGAAGTCAGTGTTTGACACAAAGCCATATTTGACATTGTGTCTGATGACAAGAGACTCTCCTATTGTGAGGGAAATTTGAAGTTGTCTTTGTGGAGCATTACCAACACAGCGAGTCACTCACACAAAGGAAAAGGAAGATTTCTAAAGGGCCTGTCCCACTTGAGCGTCATTTGCACGTCACGCAATTTGAATGAAGAGTGTGGGATGCAAGCAGAAGCCTCCACCTGGCGCATCCCGGGCAATGCTGACGACAGGAACTGTACCACAGTGACTGACTGAAATAGCCAATTCTGCAACCACCAACTGACAACTGTCACTGACCGACCGGAAAGACGTGATTTAGAAGATGGCCGAACACGAGGAAGAAGAATGAAGAGGGTGCAATAGTGCTGCCATTGCAATTTAGGAAATAAAAAAAGAGAAAAGTAAGCCTAAAATCTGTGTATTTGTGTACTCACAATAGTCATATGGCTTTGTCCGTCCTGGACAGTACTGGGCATGTTAAACACTGGAATATCGAGACAACGCAATAAAAACAAGGAATACTGGATCTGGTTGAACCAACTAAAGTGAGGGTAGCAGGCACCCGGTGGATTGGTCACAAAGCAAGAATGTATGCAATGGGGTAGTCCAGCAAATCAGGAGAGGCAACAAAAAATTAATGTAGCATGAATATCGGGGAACACAGATTCAACTGATGATTAGGAATACTAACTGGGATTTTAAGCACAAAATGTAATTACAGTTAAATTGCTGGAGATGGTGTAACAATGAGGCTGTGATTAGTCATTTTTCAAATGAACTACTTAATTTTCTTTAAACATTACACGAACAGCATGATATCATGAAGGAGCTATTCACCCAGACAAAAACAATTGTAAAAACAACTGCTTTTAATTGATTTAAATGAAGCCTGTTAAGATTGTGAAGGATTGATTTAACAATGTCATTCATTCATTATAGTTTTGCTTGTACTGATATCTTACTTAAGCGGGAAAAAATTGAATTTAGTAAAAGTTATACAGAAAAGGCCATGGATGTGCACATGTGCACATGTGCACAAATAAAATGCCACATAAACATACATGTGCACACACACATACACACACACAAACATCAAAAGTTTTATCTATAAAACATAAAGTTTTATCGTTTTGTATCATATTATATCGCATCGTATCAACTATAACTGCAAATTATATTCATAAATCACATCAATAATATTATTATAAATAATATGATTTTGAATATAATCAATGAATAATTATGAACTATATATATACTACTTTTTCCCTAACTATCTCATTAAAACCCTTTATATATAAACCACTACATATATGGAACAAACTTCCAGAAAAATGCAGGTTTGCTCCAATTCTCAGTTCTTTTACATCGGGGCTGAAGACTTTTCTGTTTGACGTTGCCTTTAATTAAATTAAATAATTATTAATTTCTTACATAGCACTGTAACTTTTACTCGTGTTTTTTATACTTGTCTTATTCTATTTAGCTCGTTTTTATTCTCTATTCTTTTTAATGACTGTTTTTAATTGCCTTGATTGCTCTTTAATGCTTTGTGTAAAGCACTTTGAATTACCTTGTTGTTGAAATGTGCAATATAAATAAACTTGCTTGCTTGCTTTGTAATTTGAACAACAGTTTTAAAGTTTCTTTCTTTTAAGAAGGTGTACACTGGTTCACTGATCTCCTGGAATAGAGCCTTTATTTCCTGGTATCATCTCAGTAAATCCCTTGTGCATCCTCTGTAATCTCTACACATGCTTTTGTCACCTACAACCCAAATACCCCAATAATCATTTTGAGGCCTCCTTCGGTTGATATTAATCAACAAGACTATAAATTTAACAGAAGGTGTGAAAGCACGTTGCTTCAAAGTTGTGCTCAGGTATTATAGTACAGAAATATCCGGTGATGGACTGGGCAGTGGTCACAACCTTTTGTAGTCTTTTCTGCTCCTGGACGTTCAAGTTACTGAACCAGGCCACGATGCAACCAGTCAGTATGCTCTCTACCATGCACCTGTAGAGGTTTAGGAGAATCCTATTCGACAAGCCGAATCTCCGTAAAAATATGGAACAATGTGAAAATATGGAAGCAATGGGAACAGAAAGGGCAGGTTTTCAAGAAGCGTGTTTATATATTTTTTTGAAGTTACATGAAGAATTGCAGCAGAAATGGGAAGGTAAAGCCTTTCGTGCATTCCCTTTCACAAGATCATGTTCTGTGTCAAAATAATTTTTCTGCCCCATTTCTATATTGCATCTTGGTTATGAATCCAATCAATAGCCGGGTCTCCATGGCCCTCAGAAGAGAACTCCAAGGATTGAGCCAGAAGGTTTTGGCCCAAAACGTCACCCATTCCTTCCCTCCGGAGATGCTGCCTATTTCCTATTTTGCCATAGGGACCTATGCTTCTAGATTCCTTGCTCAGGGATAGTATCCTATCTGCATCTTCCCCATATCAATGAGATCACCTCTCTTTCCTCCAGAGGCCAGAGCACAGACCATATGAACAGACCCCACCTGTCTGATGAAGCTTTGCTGCAATGTTCTCTGCCCCAATATTGCTTGGATTTCCAGAGAGGAACTTTTCTCCTTTACACCTACTTGCCTAAGATGCTGAATAAATAATTTCATCCTTGCTTTTTGGATAGATGCACGCCGTTGACAAGTTCTTAGAATTATCACAGCACATAACAAGATAATTTGCTCTCCAGACTGTTTTTCAGAGTAGAATCTAGCTCACCCCATTCCCTAGTTTATTCAATCTATTCATATTTGAGAAATGCAGTTAGATCTGCCTACCCCACCGTTTCTGCATTTGAAAATTTAATCCCACATATTATGTAACATATATACACCCTATCGTGATTAAAGTACAATATGCTCCACTGAAATAATTGCTAGGATCATCCTCAAAACTTCAGCACATGAAAGGTGCTTTGAGATAATGAAAGTAGATGTCAGAGAAAATTCCTGGAGATTGTACTTCAACCACCAGAACACTCTGTGCTGTGTAAGTCTAAACTGTCCCTGGTAATTATCTTTGCGTTCTCTTAGAATAATACTTGAGAATTTAATGAGATCAATCAGATGCCAAAGGATGACACAAAATCAACTGTTAATCCCGTACCTTGAAGCCAAGTCTATAAAAGCTCCTTAAACTGTGCAATCAGTCAAATATTTCAAAATATATATTTGAATAAATCTCTTATATTGACCATTGGGTTTTTACAAATCGTAGAAATTAAATTAGAGTATCAGCCACGTCAGGTTACTTTACAAATCATTTGAGGCAAGGCCGCTTCCTAATAAATCATCAAAGTAGTATTGTACAATTTACATATGAAGAAGGTTGATCAGTCAGAATATTAAAATATTCAGTACAATTATTCAGGAACATATTGTGCTGTTCTTGCACTTCTAGGAAAATGATTTAAATGTAATTCACCCGAAATAGGTGTCAACTTACAGGGGTAAGAAATGAGCAGTTTGGAGAGTCTTCCCCTACTTTATGTAAGAACAGAGAACAGAATGAAATAATTGGCTGCATGGTGTCTTACTCAAATAGTTCAGCTTGGGAAATGACATCATGATTCAATACAGTTGTGTATTAAAGCTGGTATTAGTACAACAATCCAGTTTAGAGAGAAAGCTTCTGCCTGCGTCAGTAGCACATGTTTTTAGCTGACACAAATGAGCAGACATTCAACAGTACAAATAAACCAATGCAAATTATTTTTTCCTGTCGTTATGACCAGGGCAAAGGATTTGCTGCTGCAAGTGACTTGCCATGATTCAGGTCCTGCCCTCTCTATTGCTTCTGGGGCTTTTATGCAAAATTGCAGATAGCTCGTTAGCAAATCACTTACAGAAAATCAAAATATTTGTCAAAAGACATCTGGCACGCCCGTTTTCCCTACAGCTACGATATTTTGGCAACTAATGTTAGGAAACCTCTCTTACTCACCAACACTGGGATATCCTGGTGTAGATGGATCTCCTCCAGGGTTTAAAGAAAGCCAAAATGTTTCGTTGCCTATCTTCTCCCTTGGGGGTAAATCACAGGGATCGATGTAGACTAAAGCTCCTCCAAAACCAGCCTCCAATAGTAAAGAGAGCTGCAAATATCAGAAAGTACAATTTGGTTAATAAAGATTTAAAATCCTCCAGTTAGCGTAGTGGAGTTAAAAACATAATTGTTACTATTTGCTGGCATCCTGCAGATTCCTAAATTGACATTCAATACATTATAATCTTGGACATTCGAGTCACCTCCAACCACATATTCTGTGGCCATTGTTATGGATTTTGTTTTAATCTTACTATGGAAATACGCAAACCAATTTGCAAAAATATTCACTATATTCACCGTTTATTTACTTTTTTAGTGTCACTTTGGCAGACAGTATGTGATTAGTAAAGAAGATGGGGTCATAAAGCTCAAATACTAACTGCCCATTTAATACATTCAAAATTGCTTGCCACATCGAGACAGTTCTAATGAAACATACTTCACTTGGAGTTAGCTGCCTATGAAAATAATTACACGTAAGATTGCAGTGCATACTGAGCCTATGTCTGAGCTCTTAGCTATGACAGCTGCGCACACTTTCAGTATTATTCCTGGCATATGGAGCACTTAAAACATTTGTTAAATTTTATATATCTGTTTTAATCATGACAATGATAATAATATGAAATCTAGTTAACACTTGTTATGTCATATGATGCTGGTCTGAGGAAACAAATGAGCTCCTACTTGATTGTTTTGAGTTGGTCGACGTCATTTTCAAGAACTCAACAGCCAAGCTAAATGAATACACTGCTGGCATCAGAGACTTTGTCAGTAAGTGTGTGGAGGACTGCAAGCCAAATAAGTCAATGTAAGTGTTCACCAACAAGAATCCATGGATGAACTATGAGATCCACTCCTGACTAAAGACCAAGTCTGAAACGCTCAAATAAAGTGATCTTGACCTGCACTATATAGCTAGGTACAACCTTCACAAAGCCAAAAGGATGGCAAGAAAAAGTTCCAGGCCAAGCCAGAATCAACCAGGCTAACCACATCGACACTCGTGGATTGTGGCAAGACTTGCATGCTGCACAGGCTAAAAAGCAATGTCGCTGGCCACAACGCATCCCTCACCAATTCTCTTGTTGCATTTCATCCTCATTTTGAAGAGAAGTTCAGTGAAATGAGATCACCTGCCCCAATAGCCTCGGATGCACCTGTATCCGCATCATCAGATCGGCTTTCCTGAGAGTGAATGTGCGGGAAGCAACTCCCTGGCCATGTTCTCAGAAACCACACAGACCTGCAGAGTAAGGCTGAACTACAAAACACCTTCCATAATATTTCTCAATACCAGTGCCCCGCCAGGCTGTGTTCTCAGCCCCTTAATATACTCACTATACACTCACAAGTGTGTGGCCAAATTTAATTCTAACTCCATTTACAAGTTTGCAGAAGTCACCACTGCCGTAAGCTAGACAACAAACAATGATAATATGACGTATAGGAAGATGATCAAGAGTTTTGTTGGATGGTGTCAGGTAAACAAAGGAGCTGGTCATTGAGGTACATGCCCCAGTCTGTATCAATGGTGCTGAATTGGAGATGGTCGAGAGCTGCAAGTTCCTTGGTGAAAATATCACCAACAATTTATCCCAGTCCAACCACATTGATGCCTTAACCAAGAAAGAACACCAAAACCTCTCTTTCCTCCGAAAAATAAAGAAATCCAGTGTGTGTTCAATGACTCTTACCAATTTCCCTAGATGTACCGTAGAGAGCCATCCTGTTTGCTTACAACCAAACTTGGCTTGGCAACTGCCCGAACACCACAAGAAATTATAGAGTTGTGGACGCATCCCGGAAAATCACGTAAAACAAGCCTCCTCAACTCCATGTAAACGTCATACTGACTCAGAAAAACAGCTAACAAGGACCATTCACACCCCAGTCATTCTCTCTTCTTCCCTTTCCCATCAGGTTGAAGATACCAACTTGAAAGCATACATCATTAGATTCAAGAACAGATATTACCAGACTCTTGAAAGGATCTCTCATGTGCAAGGGAACAATTTTTGATCTTCCAACCTACCTTGTTGTAGCCCCTGCACTTTCTCCGTAGCTGTAACACTATCTACTGCACTTTGTTTGTTTTCTCATTTGCACCACCTGACTTACTTACAAATGGTATGAATTGCATTCAAAACAAGATTTATCACTATATCACGATCCACGTGACAATAAGAAGCCAGTACCAAAACCAAGCTGGATTTGAATTCTATCATTCCAGAATAATATATGTAACTAAAATGACTGGAACACAACATTTAACAAGTTGCAAAAGAAAAGGTTAACAACAATAATATTTATTTGTGAGTTAAACAATATTTTAATTTAAAAACTTTGAAAAGGTTTCACTGAATTCTGGAATATGGTCTTACTTTATCACTATTGATACAAAACAGAATAATTACATTTCGTTCATGACATTTTGAAAATGCAACAATGATCAAAATTTGAGGTAAGGCTGAAAGGCTTATTGTGATCAATACCAAGATTAAATTGAAAGTAACTTTAATTGTATTCTTGTAATAGATTTTCTGTACACAAGAAAATCCATAAAAATGGATTAAGTAACTAAAAACACTTATTTTTCATGAAATCCATTTACTGTACATGCTTGGATTAGAAGTGAATACATCCAAAATCAATTAATGAGATTTTACCATTTTAATCCTGTGATATAATAGCTCTCAAACAAACATGACTTGGTGAAGAGAAAGACAAGAAAGTCTCCAGTTCTTAAGTCAAGTAGGTCAGAGAATGTGTATCTGCTTTGGTACGATGAGAAGGGAAACACTTTTCATGCAATTATCACAAGTTTGAAAATATAATTTCATAGTCAAAGTGTGCAGATAACTAAAAGCAAAATGAAAATTTGCTCCACAAGACTTTTTGATGTAATGGTTGCCCACAAAGCCCTCAATTATCCCAAACTTCTATCTGTGCGATTCAACTATTCTGATGAATCTGAACTTCACCTCGTAATATTTCCCTTTCGGTAGTATCGAACTTACAGAGGCAGCATCCTGTTTCATCACTGGCACCCTTGAAGAAACCTGATGCACTTTCCTGGATTGCAGGCCATTGCATATGCAAGGTAGAATGCATGTCAAGATGACTATTTTCCAACAACCATGTTATAAGCCCATGCATTTTTCTACTACAGCAAATATTGCTGCCAACTGTAAAGCAATGGTGTTTTCCCTTTAACATTCGGACACAAAGTTTGAATGGACCTTCGGGAGTAGAGACTTGCTCCGGGGCTTCTTCCAGTGACAGCCTCTACAGGGCATCTTTGAGCAGAGTAATGGAACAGCACAAAATATTTGGTGGAAATAGTGAGAAAAGGCACCCGTTTCATGTCATTGTACGATTTATATTTAATAGCCTCTCGGCAGATGCACTCAACCCAGAATCTTGAGGAATAGCAACTTCCACACTTTTATATTTAGATTTTCATGGCAAACATTAGAAGTTATGAACCAATTTATTGCATAATAACTGTGATTATCAATACAAATTCCATGCCATTATTTCAGATGCGCTGTTAAACCAAATGGTAATCTCTCTATATAGATGGATATATAATATCCCTCCATGGACAGTCGGCAGATTCTCCCTGTATCCCTCAGCATTGTTAATAATTATTGTAATCTCAGTACCGTAATGAAAAGCTAAGAAAGAGTTGTCTCCAAAATCCCCCTATCGAAAGAGAATTATCATTCTTATTATGATGTTGCTGTGCTCGCCTATATACCAGCTACAATGTTTCATAAATAATGAATTAGGTGCAAGACGTTAAGATTACTCTATGAGTATGAATAACACTTTAAACATGAAAGTGCCTTACTATGTGGCATGCCAAGTTTCATTACTCTAAGGTACTATAAAAATAAAAATAAATGTGAATCTGCCAATTATAATTCCTGTAAAGGCGTGGTTTAATGTTTTCACTTTTTGGAGTGACTTTGTACTCATCTGACATTGCCATGTGGATTTTAAGTCTCACTAAAATCTGCATTGGTTTGCAATGGATCTGAGACCATATCAGTGCCATTCCTTGCAAAAGGTAGACACAAAATCGTGGAGTAACTCAGCGGGACAGGCAGCATCTCTGGAGAGAAGGAATGGGTGACGTTTCGGGTCAAAACCCTTCTTCAGACTGATGTCAGGGGAGTGGGCGTTACAGAGATAGAATGTAGTCGGAGACAGTAAGACTGGCGGGAGAACTGGGAAGGGGAGGTGATGGAGAGAGAGGGCAAGGGCTACTTGAAGTTAGAGAAGTCAATGTTCATACTGCTGGGGAGCAAGCTACCCAAGCGAAATATGAGGTGGTGTTCCTCCAATTTGCGCTGGGCCTCACTCTGACAATGAAGGAGGCCCAGGACAGAAAGGTCAGATTGGGAATGGGAAGGGGAGTTATAGTACTGAACAACTGGGAGATCAGGTAGGTTAAGGCTGACAGAGCGGAGGTGTTCAGCGAAACGATCGCCGTGCCTGCACTTGGTCTGGCCGATATACAGGAGTTGACACCTGGAACAGCGAATATAGTAGATGAGGTTGGAGGAGGCGCAAGTGAACCCGAAAAGACTGTCAGAGTCCTTGGATGGAGTCGAGGGGGGAGGTAAAAGGAGAGGTGTTGCATCTCCTGCGGTTGCAGGGGAAAGTACCTGGGGAGGGGGTGGTTTGGGTGGGAAGGGCCGAGTTGACCAAGGAGTTTTGGAGGGAACGGTCTCTGCGGAAAGCAGAAAGGGGTGGAGATGGGAAGATGTGGCCAGTAGTGGCATCCCTTTGGAGGTGGCGAAAATGTTGGAGGATTATATGCTTATGCGACGGCTGATGGGGTGGAAGGTGAGGACAAGGGGGACTGTCCTCGTTACGAATGGGGGGAGAGGTAGCAAGAGTGGAGCTGCAGGATATCGAGGAGACCCTAGTGAGAGTCTCATCTATAATGGAAGAGGGGAATCCTAAAGAATGAGGACATCACTATTTGCAAACATTAGCTGCCAAAGTCTCATCTAATGCAATGCGGAGAGCAAGTAGTTGTGGGAACAAAGAGAAATGCAGCGGTAAATTTTACATTTTAATGCACTTCTGTTCTTTTTCTAAATGTTTATTCAGTATACCTGTTTAGAATGAGTATGAAATTATGGTGGCAAAATGCCTGAACATTTGTTTTTTTTTAAATTAAATTAAATACAATTAAACACAAGCATCAGAAACGATGCTGTAGAAAATAATTTGATTGCAGAGACGTGAGAGATGACTCAGCAACACACGCTGAAGGACAGGCAACAATTTAAATATAATTAGGAAAAGACAATTTCTTCTTTTTAAATTTTTTTTAAATTTTTACTAGAAGCAGTGTACAAAAATATAAACCGCGGCATATGACATAATACATTTATTGTACAGCATCAATTTTAATTTTTAGCTAAGATGAAAAAGAAAAAGAAAGAGAAAGCAAGAAAGAGAGAAAGTGAAAGAGAAAGTGAATGTGTAAGAATAGAACCCCTAGACTACCAAATAGCTGTAGTTGAACAGTGAGTAAGTAAAATAAATGAGAAGAACATAAAGAAATAAAAAGACAAAAACAGAAAGAAAAACAAAAAGTGATGATATACCTGCTTCATATCTCTCCCCACCCATCACCCAACCCGTAAATCGGTTTAATTCCAAAGTTGTGTTGCACCATACTATCCTTGTAATTAATCAATGAATGGAGTCCATGTCTTCGAAAATTGCTCTGGTTTTTCTGCTAAGACAAGACTCATATTTTCAAGATGCAGCGTCTCAGACACATCTGTAATCCACATTTCATGGGCAGATGTATTTTTCCAAAAAATGTTGCCGTTATCAGGCCATAATTAAGGAAACGTCTTTGAAATATTGATATCTCAGGGCAGGCTTCTGATGTTCCGAAAATAATCAGTTCCGTATGGGGGTCCAGTTTTGTTTTTAATGTCTTTGAGAAAATGTCAAAAATTCCTTTCCAAAGGTTATGTAGAATTCCTTTCCAAAAGTTATGTAGCACCAATTTCCAGCACCACAGCTTTACATCACAAGGATATTCAAGGAGCAAAACTTTTTTTCACATTAAAAAAACACGTCACGTACTTACTGCTGAATGCTTCTTCCTAGAGCCTGCAAGTTGCAAACGTTTTCCAATTTTCACTATTCCCCTACCACACAGCAACTACATTCTGATTGACCCGGAATTTTTATTCACTTAATAATTATAACTTTTCTTTTTCAATGATCACTGCTCTATCTCATCAGTCGAGAAATACATTGTGGATTACATGGTATAACACTGTAATCCTCAAAAAGCAATTTTTCATCAAATTGATCAGCAGCAACGTTGCTGGTTTACTACTGCACAGACAATTCCCATTGCAGTTTTGTCATGTTTTATATTAATTTCCTCCCTTTTCTATTCACTGTGCAAGATGTTCATGAATGCCTGTTAAACTGTGCATATAGGCATTGGGGAAAGCTCTGGAAAATTGTGCAAATGGCTGTTTATATTGTTTAATGTAGTGTTTCCAGCAACTTCACATAAATTAAACCACACTCAAATCCAAAAGATGTGTTACAGAAACACAGAAAAATGACCACAGGGAATGAGGCCATTTGGCCCATCACATCCATGCCTGTCATGAAAGTGCCGCCTCACCCACTTTCATTAATCTATTCAAAAAACAACAAAGACTGAAACTTCTGGAACCTCATTGGAACCAGCCTTTCTGAAGCAAAGACATCCATCAATGACTAGATCCGATTTGCCACCGTTGTGAGATCCCATTGGCTTATACTTTCTTGATCAGCCGACATGGGGAACCCTATCAAAGATTTTCTAAAATCTACAGACTAAAATAAACTACCCTAACCCTGCCTCCTTGTCACCTCCTCAAAATGTTCACCATGCCCATCAGCACTGCCCTTCACTTAACAAAAAATCCATGTACTTTTGTATACTATCTCAGTGCAAATCATCAGCACTTACATATATATTAATTAGAGATCACTCATTTACATTTTCAAAATTCTCAGATGACACCAACTGGGCCATCTAATATCCAAAGCATGAGCAAATATTCAGTGACTGTAAATCCACTGTCTGATGTTACCCATTGCATAGGATTTTTGAGAGTAACAGAAGCAAGATTATTGCCATTCACCATCAGAGCTCTGTGAAATGGACAGCAATTTCTGGGATTGCCATCCTTGTGTGGTTTGCGACCTCAATGTGTCTATATGTAATTCATCATAAGCTGCATGATTTTCAGCCTTCACCATCACAACTGAGGGAAATTAGTTGAACTGACCTGCAAGTCACTTACAGTCAAGCCAACCTGTAAATTGAACTAAAAATCATACACTTTGTTATATATGGTCCACATTAACTCTTCAATGCATTATTCCTGCTTTTCAAACTACCCAGCACTATTTAAAAAAAAATTTGTATTGTAAACTTTTTGCTTAAATATTTAATATTTCATTTCTGGGGGAAGGGGGAAACTACCTTTCAGGGTCCCTACCTGGTCGGAGAGGCAGCTTTTCTCCGGGCTGCAGCTTCGACCCGTCCTCGCGGCCTACCAGTGGGCCTGGAGCGGCATTTCCTGTCGGGGACCGCCCAGAACCTCGGCTTCGGCGGCGGCACAGCGCTGGAGCGCTATCGCGGAGCGGGCGATGCCTTGCCCGGGTCGCCGCGCTGGAGCTCCGGTGAGCTGAAGGTCGCTGAGGAAAACATCGTGGAGCTGCGGGACTGTGGAGCGACCAGCTGCGGGCGGCGGCGCTGAACTTTACACCGGGAGCCTGGGATCTCTAGACGAGATCGCCAGTTGTGGAGCTCCAACCGGCGCGGCCTTGTTGGCTTCGGAAGCCGCGGCCTCCAGTATGGAAGCGGCCGTTCCAGGGTTCCCAAGCCGCTGAGAGGACTCTCCCGACGCCGGAGCAACATCACCCTGCGAGAACGGCCTGGAACATCGGGCCTCCGTAGAGGCAACTGTGGAGGCCTCAATGGGCCCGACTATGGGTGAACTGGGGTTGGGGATTGGACTTTGTGCCTTCCCTCATAATGGGAACCATTGTGGGGGGATGTTCTTTATGTTTAAAACTCTTATTAATGTTATGTCTGTATTCCTTCTTTATGTGCTGCAAAATGGCAAGAAGCATTTCACTTCACTACACCTAGGTATATGTGAATGTGACCAATAAAATACCTTTGATACCTTTGATAATAATATAAAGGATTATTCATAATATTATTCATCATAAAGTGGAATATCGATATAACATGCCTTGTTATATGTAGGCACTAGGGACTGCAGATGTTGTAATCTTGAGCACGAAAAAGTGCTGGAGGAACACAGCAGGCCAGACAGCATCTGTGGAGGAAGTGAACGGATGACGTTTTGCGTCGGTGCTCTTCATCAGACTCAGACACTGACTCACTGGAATGCGGATTCCACAGATCCCAATCCGCAAGATTCCACATTTGCTTATGTTAGAATTCATATGCCATAATTATGCCCATTGTAAATCTAAAATAATTTAAAAAAAGGCACAGTGACTTTAATATTTGGATTCTACTCTTTCATGCCCTGTTTAGGCGACAGTTTAAAACTCACTTACAAGTTCCTGCACACTATGCAAAGGAATATCAATGTTTTTGTGCCCAGGCTTAATGGTGAGTTTGCTTATCCTCATTCCAAATATTTGTATGTCGTATAAAACGCCTTGATACTTGAATTTTATGGAGTAAATATCTCTCATCTGCTAAAATTACATTTCAAATAGGCATTAACTTCAAAAATAATAATTGAGTAACCATGTTCCAATTAACTTTAAACTTTTACTGGTTTTTTTTTGGTTTTGATAAATTTGTGAGACTGTGTACTATTACAAATTATGGAACATTGAACAGTACACCACAACATGCCCTTCAGCCCACAGTATCTGTGCTGAGCATGATGCCCAGAACTACTCTTATCTGTTTGCATATAATCCATATCCCTCCACTCCCTGCATGTCCATGTGCATATCCAAATGTCTCTTAAATGTCACTATCGTATCCGCCTCAACCACCACCCCCGGCAGCGCATTCCAGGCACTCTAAACTAAACTAAAATGACTAAACACTCACCACTCTCTGTGCCTCAAATTTGCCATGCAAATCTCCTTTAAGCTTGCCCCTCGCACCTGAAAGCTATGCCCTCTAGTATTTGAGATTTTTATCTAGGGAAAAAGGTACTGACTGTCTACCCTATCTATGCCTCTTACAGTTTTATATCCTTCAATGGGGTCTCCCCTCAACCTCCGGCTTTCCAAGGCTGTCGAAACTCTCCCTGTAGCTAATCCAGAAATAATTCTGGTAAACCTCCTCTGCACCCTTTCCAAAGCCTCCGCATCCTTCCTGTAATGGGGTGACCAGCACTGCATGCTCATTGATTGTGATAAGATCATGTATTATGTTTGACTGTGAGAACTATCTTTTGCAAGTGCATAGAAATCTTCATCAGAATGAAGACGAAATTCTTCACAAGCTTTTATTCCCAATTCTACTGTAAATAATGTTTTTATGCCTTCTGAAACGTTTATTAAGGTGACATTTTAAGACCAACTATTAATTTTTAAATTATATATAATATCTAATTTTTGCAAACAATAAATGATCATGCGTATGCCCACAAATTTTTTATGACCTTAGAATTTATATTCCTGCAAAAATTCCAAATATTACATATTGATTCCTTAGCTGGTGGCAAATCAATTCAGTCTGATTGAATCCAATCAGAATACCATATGCTCAAGTTTACCATTGATTAATAGTGCACCAAATGCTCATTAATTCTATTCTAATTATCATGATAATTATCCTATTATTTAGTTTTAATTGAAACAACATCCTGTCCGCAATAAAAATACTTATCTGCCTTTATCATTTATAACTAAAAGATAGACAGTTGTGTAAACATATTTGGCATCCAAAGAAGTTAGTGATTTACTAACAAGATAGAACACTTAACCAATATTAAACCTTCAGGCTCCCGCTCGAGATCACATTCCATTCAATGTTCTATTGCCAAAAGCGTGCGCTCACATCCTGCTATCCAAGATAGTATATTCTCACTCACAGACCACAATACATTTGCTTTTTTCACAATGGTAAAAATGTAGCATCTGGTTGTTCAGGCAAGAGGTACTTCTAACATTCTTCATCAGCAACATGCGTTTCCATTGGATTTGACGTTATTGTTCAGACCTATCATTGCAACTGCATTTGTTTCGATTTCTTGCAGCAGCTGTAACATATGGCTTCTGAATGTCAGTTTTAGTGCTAATTTGTGCTAATTTATGAGTGTTTTTATTCCTCAACAACCATTAGATGTCATGGTGACAAATTATCTTTTGACTTAATCATATTAGGGTAAAAAAGATAGGTGACCTATCTGCCTCAAGAGCTTGATTTGTCTTTTTTATGAACTGGCGCCACACTCGAGCAATGTTCATTATTGGTTGATGATCGAGGTCAAGCAATACAGAAACAAGCCAGCTTATTCATTACATTGATAACAACAATGTTCTTTTGTAAATTAACATCCAATTTACGCAAACCTTCTAATCTTTAGAAATAATAATTCAGGAACACTTCGACGTTTTGTGACAATAATTCGATTAATCAAACATTTAGCTCAGATCAAATAAAGAGATTTCATGAAAATCATTCCTTCTAACCTGTTATAATTGAATTAATGACTGTGTGTTAAAACATATCTATTGATGACTTTAGAGGCTCAGGAGATTGCAGATACTGAAAAAAAAAATGCCTGGTTGTCTGAACATCCAGGTACTGCAAACAAACAAACCACTGGAAGAACTCAGCTCGTCAAGAAGCATGTGTGAAGAGAAAAGAATTGTCAACATTTTGGGTCAAGGCCCTGCAAGACGGATACAGCTTGGCGTTCAACACAATCATTCTCCCTAAACCTATTGTCAAGCTCAGGGAACTGGATCTCTGCTTGTCCCTATGAAATTGGATTTCCTCATCCGCAGACCTCACTCCGTATGAATTGGTAATAACGCTTCTACCTTACTGACAATCAGCACAGGGGCACTTCAAGTCTATGTGCTCAGTCTCCGCTCATCTCCTAACACCCATGACAGTGTAGCCAGCTGCAACATCATCATTCATTTGGCTGATGATACCACTACTGTCAAATGAATAAATAGTTAATGTCGGGTCAGAGTACAGGAAGGAGATCGATAATCTGGTTGATTGGTGCCAGAACAATAATCTTGTTCTTGAGTCTAAGGAGTTGGTTGTTGACTTCAGGAAGGAAAAGTCAAGAATCCATGAACCACAGTATGGCAGCAAGAGAATTAACAGCTTCAAATTCCTGGCATGCACATCCCTGAAGACCCATCCTAAGCACAGAACATTCAAAGAGGACAACGTTGACAGGATCAGCACAGTTAATGATATGAAGAAGGGTCTCGACCCGATACTATCCATGTTCTCCAGAGATGTTGCCTGACCTGGTGAGTTGCTCCAGCACTTTGTGTACTTTTGTGCATTAACCAGCATCTGCAGTTCTTTATTTCTACAGGTATTGACCTCTCAACCATCAAAGGGATCTACAGAAAGTACTGCCTGAAGGCAGCAGCTACTATCAACAAAGACACATATCACCCTGGCCATAGCCTCATCTCACTGGTACCATTGGGAAGAAAGCATAGGCTCCTGAGAACCATGACCTTCAGGTTCAAGAACAGCTTCTTCCCATCAACTATCAGGTTCTTAAACCACACTGCAAAACCCTAACCGCAAATCCACCTCAACAACGGACTAATATGGACTATGGTTGCATTTTGTACTATGATGCCCAGCATAATTACATTGCATGACTGATAATAGACAATAGACAATAGGTGCAGGAGTAGGCCATTCGGCCCTTTGAGCCAGCACCGCCATTCAATGTGATCATGGCTGATCATCCACAATCAGTAGCGATGTTACAAAACTTGCCTTCAGCGGCACTGCAGTTCTGCCACTGGCCGTGTGCGCGACTTTGGCGCCTTTGAGGGGGGGGGGGGGGGGGGAATTAAAATGCAGTTTTCTAATGCCTGTCGGCAGTGGATTTAGATTAGATTAAATTAGATTAGATTCCTTTATTGTCATTCAGACCTTTCGGTCTGAACGAAATTTCGTTTCCCTGCAGTCATACATATATTAAAAAATGACAAAAACACACAATAAACACAAATCCAACATCCACCACAGTGAGTTCACCAAACACCTCCTCACTGTGGTGGAAGGCAAAATCTTAAAGTTTCTGTCTCTTCCCTCTTTGTTCTCCCTCTGCGCCGAGGCGATCCAGGCTCCAGATGTTGTGACCCCACCGGGTGATGGTAAATCCCGCGGCTCAACCGTGCTCCGCGAACGGGCCGGTTCAAACTCCGTGGGTGGTCGCTGCCGCCGCCACAGCTCCGAGGCCGAGTCGGATCTCCGCTGCCGCCGCCACGGTTCCGAGGCCGAGTCGGGTCTCGGTAGTCGGGTTTCCTCGGGCCGCTAGCTGCTGAAGAATAATCGATCCGACTTCCGTTCCCGATTTATTTATTTTTTTAATCGCGAGACAATTTAATAATTTGATTAAAATAAAAGGCAACTTGTAAGCCCTCAACGCCTACAACGTAACGGATCTCAAGAGTGGGACAAAACAAAGGGTAAGTCGTGTATTTGACATATAATCTTGCTTCTTGGGATGGCTTTAATCTAATTTTACGTTGCGAAAATGTGATTTGTGCCCCATACGAACCGGCAGTGTTTTTCCTGCCGATATGGGGTTCAAATTCACCGCAAATGCAACATTCCAATCGATCGCGCTCCAGAAAAACCCACTCGCAAGTTGATTTAAATGCTCTTTCTTTTTGCTCTTTTCTTTTTGTCATAAGAGCATCTAAATCGTCTATATTTTGTGTTATTGTCTACCCATAGTCAATATGTTTATACTAAATATCAGTTTTAGTCCCATGTATTGTGCAAAAAAATTAAAATGTTGATGATATTGAGATTTCTAGATTAATTTATGGGAATTAAACATTAAATTCCTTCCATCTGGCATGTAAATTCATGACAGTGAGATTTAAAAATCATGTTATATTGTGAATTCTTGTGTGAATGGGATTAGTTTGTTAATTGGATACTTAGGCTATTTAAAAAATATTTTTTTTTCTTAAGAAATGGAATCTACAGGACATTCTTAATGGGAAAGTAGTGGGTAGAAAGGCATGTCATGCGTGGTTTGAAGAGCAAACACTTGTAGTTTACAATGCCAAAATTGAAAAGTTGAGGAAAAACAAGGTGTACAGAGTTGCTTATTGGTTACAATCTGAGGAGTATGATGATGCTGCTGATTATGATATGCCAATGTACCAGCTAGCAACTGATCTTCTCCATAGAGACTTGGTCTATTGCTAGAAATTGAAATTTATTTTCCAATCTGTTACGGACTTACAGCATATAATACAATAATAATAAAGTTCTGATCTTGAGAATATCACATTATTGAATTTTCAAGGCAGTCTGGGTGTTTATTACTATTTCCGTCACAACGGTCAATTTTGTAATTAACTACAATTAGGTAATTAACTAATTATATGCTTTAATTTCAGGTCAACCATGTAAGATGTTTTATATTTATTTCAGAATGCTTCAATCTATAATAACTGAAAATTTCATTCAGTTCTCTTCATTATTAAGAAGGTTTTGGGCTTTTGACTGTCCTCGATCACAGCTTTTGTGTTAAGTCAATGGAAAAGCAATAGGGAACAAGATGCTAATTTCCGAGTATGAAAATAGCCATAACATTTTTACTACTGGAGATATGAAAGAGAATTAGGTGTCAAATTAAACTTCTTTTTATGCTTTATCTGATGGGATAAATTGCAGACTTGATTTTTAAAATCTCAAAATTTTATAACATTGCTACAATCAGTACCCCATTCCTGCCTTTTCCCCATATCCCCTGACTCCACTATATTTAAGAGCCCTATCCAGCTCTCTCTTGAAAGCATCCAGAGAACCGGCCTCCACCGCCCTCTGAGGCAGAGAATTCCACAGATCATATTATTAATTATTCTACATTTTTTGTTGATGTTAATATGCCTGTAGAGTGCATCAAGCATGAATTCCATGGTTTCATTCCCAGTGCACAGGATCATTAAACATTCTTGACTTTTGAAATTTAATTAGGTGTACATAGATACGCACACACACACACAGACAGACAAAGCCATCCTCAATCATCAATTAATTGCACAAAGAGACATTGTTAGTGAGCATACCTGGAAGGTTTCAGGTAACATATAGTGGAACGGGACCCAATATTTTCCTCCACATGTTTGAGGCCATCATTAACCAAGCAAACTGTAACTCCATCACTATCCCTCAACATGGACAATGCATCTACATCATCCAGCGTACGCTCAGAGGTCAGGCCTATAGAGGGTTGATAATACACAAGGTCGTTTATTTTCTCTACTTAGGCTCAGGCCACTGAAAAAAGGGGGGTTAAGGTCTGCCAGATGGAAGGGAGCCCCTGCGATGGAGCACCTCGTACATGTGGAGGAAAATACTGGGTCCCGTTCCACTATATGTTACTTGAAACCTTCCAACTATGCTCACTAACAACGTCCCTTTGTGATTGCATTTCCTTTCATTTGATAAACAGCACGTGCAAATGCAGAGCAATGAAGGTCATCCAGCACCTTTAATCTGCTGAATAATTTAATAAAATTAATTGTCATTTTGCATGACGAATAAAACCAAACCATTAAAATATTGGGAAAATGTTCATCAAAAACATCTAAAATAGCTTTACTTAACCCTACCTTGTACAGTAAAGGTGCCTGTCCAAGTTTAATTAGTGCAATTTTTTTCGTTACATTGGTACTTGATTGAAGTCGGAGCAAATCATCAATTGTTCCATACTGTACATCTATGATCTCCGCCTGAAAAAGTGCAAAGAGCAAGTTGTGTTTTTAACATTCAGTAAACAGTCAACAGTTTCAGCTGTTGCATTTGCTCACGCACCCCATTAATTGCATCTGCATCAAAACAGGAACACATACAGTATTAGCTGAAAAGGTTGTGGAATCTCTGCTGAAAAGATTGATGATTCAATTAATTCAAAGCTCATCAGAGTTAAACTTTTAAAAGGGGAAAACAAAAAGCAGAACATAGCAGCCTTGGCTAAGTGCAAGACACATCTTTAGCGAGAAGGATGTCTTTCCATAAGATTTAGGAACAAATTACAAGCTTTCACTGCAGTAAGTACTGAGCTGACAAGAGGTCACCTTTTGTTTGAGCAATTATATATCGAGGTTTACGCTGTCTTCTGGATATGAATAAGCCCATGATGCAATTCAATAGGTGATTTTTCCAAACCACAAAACAATTCAATTGGTCTTTCATCTATGACAGCTCTTACTTATGTTGTTCGAGAAGACTCAGTACTATTTCTCTTGCCGCTCCCTCCGTAACTCCCTGGTCAATTCTTCCCTTCCCACCCGTACCACCCCTCCCCGGGCACTTTCCCCGCAAGAAATGCTACGCTTGTCGCTTTACCTCCCCCCTCGACTCCATTTAAGGACCCAAGCAGTCGTTCCAGGTGCGACAGAGGTTCACCTGCATCTCCTCCAACCTCATCTAATGCATCTGCTGCTGTAGATGTCATCTGATCTACATCGGTGAGACTAAGCGGAGGCTGGGCGATCGTTTCGCCGAACATCTCCGCACGGTCCGCAATAACCTACCTGATCTCCCGGTGGCTCAGCACTTCAAACCCCCTCCCATTCCGAATCCGACCTTTCTGTCCTGGGCCTCCTCCATGGCCAAAATGAGCACCACCAGAAATTGGAAGAGCAGCACCTCATATTTCGCTTGGGCAGTTTATACCCCAGCGGCATGAACATTGACTTCTCCAACTTCCGGTAGCCCTTATTGTCTCCTCCCCTTCTCAGCTCTCCCTCAGCCCTCTGGCTCCTCCTCTTCCTTTCTTCTCCCCCCCCCCCCCACCTACATCAGTCTGAAGAAGGGTTTCGGCCCGAAACGTTGTCTATTTCCTTCGTTCCATAGATGCTGCCGCATCTGCTGAGTTTCTGCAGCACTTTTGTCTAACTTCGATTTTCCAGCATCTGCAGTTCCTTCTTAAACTATTTCCCTTGCAGTTTGTTGTATGTTTCAATGAATTAAAGGGAAATTTTGAAATGACACAGAAAAATGGTTGTTGATGGGCAAAGAGGAAGAAAGTTTCTGACTTCAGGAGGACATGGATGATCTGGTCATTTAGGCAGACAAGGGAAGATACAAAATAAAAGGCGTTGAGAAATATGAAGGTACAGCTGATATGTCCACAGATCCTTAATGATAGCATGATATATAGATGAAATGCTTAAAAAAGCATAGATGCTTTATTTCATGAAATGGAGTTTAGAATATAAGAGCAGGGAAATTATTCTAGAACTACATACACACATGTTCGAGAACAGCTTGACTACTAAAAAATTATTCTGGTCACATATTACAGGAAAGAAGTGAATGCTCTGGAGATAGAGCAGATGAGATTTGCAGGAATACTACCATTACTGGAAAACTTTAGCCATGAGGAATGACAGGAAAAACTAGGAAAAGAGGAAGCAGAATGGGAGACTTAACTGAGGTATATAGAATTACTAGACTAAGTGGGACCCGTTGGGTCCCATGTTCACATGGGAGGGTTGGTCCCCCAACGCAATATTCCACCTCTCCACCAATTCCAATATTGGTGGCCAGTGGGGGGGGGGGGGCTTTCTGGAGTGCTGGTATGGGTGTTGTTGGCTGCAGGGACTACTGGTCTCCTAGGGCCAGTATGGACATTGTGGGTTAAATGGATTGTTGGGGTGGCAGCTCAGTCCCTCAAGCCTGATGTGCTGGCAGCTCACTCACGGCTGGTGGGCTGGCAGTTGACTCGTGGTTATTCCTTGAAATTCCATTTCAAGCAGAGTGCAAGGCCACCAAATTCAAATCCATTTTCCTACCATTTCAAGCAGGGTGCAAGGCCACCAAATACATTCATCTAAAATCAATGTAGTGCAAACAGGAAGTTGTCAAGTTTAGCCAAACAACCATTTGCACTGCCTTTTTACTTCAACCCAAAACTCCCCCAAACAACCATTTGCACTGCCTTTTTACTTCAACCCCAAAATCCCCCAAACAACCATTTGCACTGCCTTTTGTACTTCAAATCAACCTATTTTCATTTTCAACCCACATTAAGGGCACTCACAGTTGAGTAGACATATGTTCAGTGTTATTCAGAGCTCAGAGAGACGTGAACCTCTCGCTTTCTCCATCTTGCAGAGACTGAGTGAGGCACACCACTTCCGGGTTTTATAGTCCCTCCCCCCTCCCACCAGAAGGGGCAGCAGAGAGAATGGCAACATTTTTTAAAACATTAATATATCTCTGATTTTTCATCGATGGGAAAAATCCTCCAGTCCAGGAAGGCGGAGGGGGGCTCTGAGCGAGGTGGCCAAAAATGACGGCCGTAGGTGGCGGCATTCTCTCGGAAATCACAGCACAATGAGCCAAAAGCGGTCAAGATCAGACTTTTAGTAATATAGATGAGGAGAGTGAAGTGTGTAAATAGGAAATATCTACTGTATTTCCCTGAGTTACAGGGTCAACAAACTTAAGTTAATGATCTTTAAATAACAGATGGAAGGAATACAGAGAAGATGGAGAACACCATTTCTTCAACCAGTAGTTGACAGGGTTGTGCAACTCAATAACTGGGAGGCTGATATCAGCTCACAAACCCTGAAAAAGTACTTGCTTGTGTACTTAAAAAGTAATGCACTGCGGTGTTAGAATCAAGTGTTATGTTTTTCCTACTTGAATACACGCAGTAGCTTCCTGTGTAGTAGGTTTCAACCATTCTACGACTGTGCACTTAACATACTAAAATGTCCTTTGGTGCTTCAGAAGAACATAATTAAATTAGCAACGTACAGAGATATTTGGGGCAGCTGACCAAACGCTTGCACTTATCTGCTAACATGGCAGCCAGGAAGGGAAATTAGGTTTCATGGAATAGAGATGAGAGACAGAAAGTGGGGCTCAAAAATATTAGGAGAGCATGGGAATAAATAGGAGAAACCAGAAAAAAAGCTGTGAATTCAGGATTAGGGATGGGAGGAATCTTTGGGTAAATTTGTTGTGGATGGGAGGGAACACACCGAGATAGCAGACTGGGAGTGATCTCGATTTTCATGAATTCCCTACACTTATTGTGGAGTACATATCTACATATCTTATATGTAGGGATGGGGAATTGGATAGAAGCTTTTAACAAAACGTCTGCAGCGGAGGAAAGGAGCCATGGGGTTATTCTTGTATTCCTAAAGGGCGCTATTAGAGTAAGGAAGTTTTACATACGAACATGGTCCTCCCAAGTCTGGCATCAAATAGCAGTTTTCTGCCACATCCATTCATTTGCATCCCTTTGATTTGAAAGAGCTGAAGAGAGATCTGTACCAAGGTGACAGGCAAGATGCGAATAAGAGATAATTTTGATGAATACGATCGACAAGCAATTGGGGTGGTGCATTTGTACAAAAGGAGGAAGAAACAAGTGTTTTGTTGAGCCTTTTAGAGAATACTATAAAGGCACGAAGTGCATGTGTCAGGTTTATGCAAGAGGGGAACAATTGGGAATAGTAGCAGGGGAACAAAAAGGTCAAGGTGTTGCACTGGCCTGGGGTAGGGAATTGTGAGTGGAACACACGTGTATGGGGAAATGAACGGAGGAGGCTAAGTGGATGAGCAGAGATGTTTCGGGTCAGAAATAAGAAGAACATTCAGCTCTCTGTTCTTTTCAAAATTGCTGTGCACAAATTAATTGTTAAGTTTGCACACTTTTTAACGTTATCTATACTACATAATTGACTGTGAATTGGAAAATCCTGGGGTCCGGAAGGCCACTAAGTAAATATAATTTGCCTTTTTCTGTTAGTTTGCTATTATTATAAATGAATACAAAATCTGATTCATGCAACTTAATTAAATAAATCTGATCTTGACAATGAACAGAGGGAGACATTAATTTCACAACAAGAATGAGATCAGGAGGTTGATAATTGAGTGTGGATGTGGCAAGTATTATCAGTTACCATGGAATCGTATAACTATTAAAGGCATATGCAGTCAACCAAATTATTATTTATTGGTGCAAATTGTTTATAGCTTCATGGATCAAACATTGTTCAGATTAAATATCATGCTTGTTCTCGTAATAAAACAGAAAGTAGGGATAGGTCATTTTTAGATTGGAGAACTGTGACCAGTGAGGTGCTACAGAGATGGGTACTGGCCTTCAAATGTTTACAATCTTTATCAATGATTTAACTGAGGGGACCAAGTGCAACATATCCAAGTTTGCTGATAATACAAAGCTAGGTGTCTATGTGAGACACAAGGGGTATGGAAGTACAGACATCAGTCATTTCAACTTTTGTAACGTTGTATCCTTTGCTTGCTTTGTAACTTGTGTAAACTGTGTAAATCATTGTGACTGGTGGTGACCGTTAGATGACCTTTGTAACATACCCTAGTTGGATGAGCAAGAGATAAGGGTGGCAAGATAGGAGAAGTCAAGTGATTTGAAACAAGGATGGGCTAAGAGATGGAAAATAACTGTGGCAGGAGGGGAGATGTGGTTGCAAGTGATTGGTTATTGCCAAGGGAATGCCTACAAGTGATTGGGTATGGAAATGTAAGTGGGGTGGAAACATGCCATAAAAAGAAGCGACTCATTGTGTGGGGTGGGCAGTCAAGTGATTAACTCTTTGATTGTCCCAGCCTTGATTTGCAAATAAAGGTTTGAACTTCTTGAAGAATTCTCCGCGTCGCCTGACTTAATCTCGAATATTGGTAACCACGACAGGGGCAGGTCAAGCAGAATCTGTGGAGGCAAAACAATGACTATCCCTTTGCCTCCACTGATCTTGCCTTACTTGCTGATATCCTCCAACAGTTTGTTTTTGGCTCCGGAGTCCAGCATCTGTAATCCCTTGTGTCTCACATGGCCACCTAACTTTGTCCTATCAGTTTGCTTTTTGCTCTTGATGGCCACGTGAGTTGTGAGGAGATCAAAAACAAGAAGGATGCAGGGGACAGGTATAGGCAGCTGGGATCAAGTGCATCCCTGGAGGCGTTTCAGGAACTAATGAGTAAACTGAAAAAGGAGATCAGAAGGGCAAAAAGGGTATGGAAATGTAAGTGGGGTGGAAGATAGGAGATAGCTCTAGTGGGTAGCATTAAGGACAATCCCAAAAGATTTTAGAAGTACATAAGGGAGAAAAGGGTAACTAGAGAGTGGGATCTCTCAGGAATCAAAGCGGTCACCTCTGTGTGGAGCCACATGAGATGAGCAAGGACGTCAATAAGTATTTCTCATCTGTATTTACCGAGGAGAAAGACAGTAGGACGGAGGAACTTGGGGCAGTCAATGGAAGTGTCTGGAGAGCAGTCAGTGCTACCGTCAAAGAAGTACTGAAGGTACTACCGTGTATGAAGGTAGACAAATCTCCAGGACTTGATCAGATATATCTGAGGACATTGCGGGAAACTAGAGAGGAAATTGTGGGAGCCCTGGTTGAAATTTACAAGTCGTCCTTAAATACAGGAGAGGTGCCGAAAGACTGGAGGGTGGCAAATGTTGTGCATCTTTTCAATAAGAGCTGCAGGGAAAATGCTGGGAACTATAGGCCGGTGAGCTTAATATCTGGAGTTGGAAAGTTACTAGAGAGTATTCTGAGGGATAGGCTATACAGGCACGTGGATGGGCAGGGGCTGATTAGAGATAATCAGCATGGTTTTGTACGTGGGAGGTCATGTCTCACAAATCTGATTGATTTTTTGAAGACGTGACCAAAAAGGTCGATGAGGGCAGAGCTGTAGATGTGATGCGCATGGATTTCAGTAAAGGCCCTGTCCCACTTACGTGTCCTTGGCACGCAAATTACGCGACCTCGTCGTCGCATTAAGGTACGTGGGCATCGTGTGGCCGCGCGGGGCCGGTCCCACAGAGAAGCGCAGAGGGGTGTGCAGTTGTGCGCAGTATCGCGCAGCGCTCCGAAATTTTGTAGCGAACAAAATCTTCGCGCGCCACCGGCCTGTCGCGGAACTGACGGCTATAGTGGGACAGGCCCAAGACCCTGGCGCGACGCAACATCTCACCTCCAACAGCAGCAGAAGCAGGCAAACGATCGCCGAGCTCGGCCTGGAGTTCACGGCCATTGCAGATCCAGATCCGCCCCCACTTCTACTCCCAGAGCGGGGCCAAGACGATTGGAGATAGACACAAAATGCTGGAGTAACTCAGCGGGACCGGCAGCATCTCTGGAGAGAAGGAATGGATGACGTTTCGGGTCAAGGCCCTTCTTTTAGACTGAAGAAGAGTCTTGACCTGAAACATCACCCATTGCTTCTCTCCAGAGATGCTGCCGGTCCCGCTGAGTTACTCCTGCATTTTGTGTCCATCTTCAAATGACGTCACGCGATCCATACGGCTGTGCGGGCGCATGACGTCGCGCGCGACCTTCGCAGGACAGTCGCGCCTCAACGCAACCACGAGGTCACGTAATAAGGATAAGAGGGAAGTCTTTTAGGACCGAGATGAGAAAATCATTTTTTATACAGAGAGTGGTGAATCTGTGGAATTCTCTGCCACAGAAGGTAGTTGAGGCCAGTTCATTGGCTATATTTAAGAGGGAGTACAGAGGCAATCTCAAATTGTGGAGTACAGAGGCAAATAAATAAATGATGGGATTTGTCCCAAACATTATGGAGGGCACTGCATGTAGTTACTGCAGGAAATGATCTAATTGATTGGTGGAAGTGGCAGAGGGCGCCAAATGCCATACCACTACATCTATTTCTTATAATGTTAAAGTAATATTGTAATCGTGTTAATTCACTAGCTTTTCTCATGGAGGCAAAAACACAATAGATGCTTCCTACAGCCTCAATATTTCAAGACAAATGATTTCAGATCAGGCACAAATAAATGAGTAAAATAGATTCTGTAGCCAAATGAAAGGCAGAACTTCACTATTTTGACACTTTTGCATAGTTTTGTAATTTAATCATTTTCAAATATTGTACAAATACTGCTGGACACACCAACACCGAAACGCAAATAATAACTGTGAGAGGGGAAATAACTATCCAGAATAAGCAGAATGGACTTCTGGCTCGCTGTTGCAATTGGACCTTATTAATATGCTGCTGGCTGACTTCCCGACCAAAATATGCTTGAAATTGTCAGGAAGCAGCTATCTATTCAATAAAGCGGAACAGAGGAGCCGCAATCTGGAGCCAAAGGGAATCATCTCCAGCACTAAACTAAGCCTCAGGTAATTTAAAGGGACCACAGTCGGAGGCAGCAACCTCAGGCAGGATGGCTCAAGGTTTTCTGTGCAACATGTAAATTATGTGTGTTTTCCTGACCTATAAGGAAATTTTAACATATTTTTGATAAATAAAATCCTTTAGTGGGTCTTTAGCAGCCCAACTGTATATTGACTCCCTGACAGCATTGGTTTGCCAACTTTGCTCCAACTGCTCATCTGTTTGTGCCTCTGGTTACATTGCAGTCATATTACTGAAGCCCAATTGCACTTGTTGTAAAACAGAGCCCTTTCAAAAAAGGCTCGGAATGTCAGTGATGATCTTCATCTCTCGATTAACTGCCTCATGCTAGGTTTCCAATGTGTGGGAGGGTCATGAAGAGTTTAAGGCTATTATGGTGTGATTGGTCAACTGGAAAGAAAACAAAATAAAAATGTGACTGGTCATATTTTAGTTAGCGCTGGTGACTGATCTCAGTCAGTGATCTTGCAAAAAAAAAATAGACATCATTTCAACCTTTCAAAAATTGGCTATCAACATAATGTTCAAATGATTCACAAGTATATTTTAAATCCCTTTGGTACAGATCTTGATCTATGCTGTGGATTAATGTCTTATACTGCTGAATATTATAATAATTAACTTTGTGACATTGCTCTGGAATGTCACTAATAGTTTTGAGGAAATATAAATCTTTACATTCAGCAGCATACTTTCATAACATGAAACTGAGGCTGTTTGAAACTTTGATTTTTTAATTAGGTTTATTATCTGGACTGTCTGTAATTCCATTCAAAGGCCAATTTAAGAAAAATTGCACTAATGTTCGAATTTGAGACTTTTAATGTTAAAAAAAATTATTAATTTAGCTGAAATCTGCTCCATTGAATTTGAAAAAAAATCAATTAGTTTATTTAATTGAAATGATATACACAAACCTAATATAAAAATTGGCACTATTTTAAAAATGTATTAAAAATCTTAACTAAGAGTTTTATCATGTAGAGAAAGGTCTTGCTGACATTTTAAGAAGCATTTGTTAATGGCAAAGGGAAATTCCTGACATTACACCACTTAAGATGTTCAATTTTGTACAGGGCACAGATGGTATTGGCACAGGTTAAGTTGCGAGATACTTGACAAATTCACTTCAAACGACTCCATCATTTGCACGGTTCATTCTTGTCTCGGCTATTGGCACTTTTGCCATGCTGCATCCACAGTTTAACCCATTGCACAGGAAGCTTACAAAATCAATACCAATTGATCAGTTGCATGATAATGGGTCAAATCGTGCTGGAACCATAGTGTTCCGCTGTTCCCAGACATGTAAGTACACCATTTATGTCGACCCAATACAGGCCTGCACTTTCATTAGAGACAGATGGTGCTGTGGTTGTGAATGCCCTCAAATGTGGGACTCCATATGGAGTTCAAGTCTGGTCTTGCTGGGATTCCCAAGCATTACTCTGTGGGATCTCTCTGATCCTATACCAGATAGGCAACAATGCATAGGCAGTGAAACTCAGCCTGCAGTATTGGAAAGGGAATGAACTTTAATTAAAAATAGTTATTTTTGTTTAATAACAATAAAGAAAACTACAGATGCTGGAAATCTAAAAGAAAAACAGAAAACTCCATTGATCAGGCAGCCTCTATGGAAAGTGAAACAATTAACATTTCAGGTCCTGGACTCCAGGTGAGAACCTCTGATGAAGTTTCTCTTTCCACTGATGTTGCCTGACGTGCTGAGTTATTCCAGCATTTTCTGTTTTTACTTTGATGTTTTTATTGACGTGCAAATGTTTTAGTTTTTAATTCACTTTCTAAATATTTCTTTCAATTAGATGTTTTAAAATAGCTTTAAATATCTCTATAAATATTGAAGATATTTGTAAATTGTTAAAAAGCTCATATGTTTTGAAATGAGATGATGCTCCAGAGTTGTCAAAGGCTGCCCACAGCTAACCTAAGCACAATATTATTAGCTGCTCACCATGCCTATCTGGATGCTTGCCAGTTGTGCAGAGTTAACCTTCTGCATCCAGCCCTGGCAAGTGCAGACAGGTGGGGGGGGCTGCATGTGGTGTGTCCAGATTGCAGGCTGAATCCAATGTGACTCAGCCCAATGTCAAGTGTAATAGCCATCTCTGCCGTACAAGTTCCTTTATGCATTGAATATATCAAATTAGACTTAAAAATTGACTCAAATTATGTGCCTTAATTAATAGTAAAGCAATTAGTTTTATGCCCAGATCCTAAACACTGATTGAGGAACTACCAGAGTGAATATAAACATTAGGAAACAGTGGTTTTACAATAATTATTTAACAAACATTATGGTGAATAGATATAAATTCAGGAGTGATGAGGAAAGGAGTGCGTTAGGGAGAGGTTTTCATCATATATGTGAAAAAGATAATTTGGATGTGGCATTCTAGATCCAGTAGCATCTGCCATTTAGTAAATTTGGAACTTACAAGAGGTAAATCCAAGTCCATGAAGGGTGGAATGCGAACAGTCCCATTACAAACTACCTGCTCAATTTAACCCGTTGTTTCCAAATCAAAAATGGGAAATATCAGACAATTTGTTTTAACAACAAATGATTGGAAATAATAAATTGTCAGCAGCTCAATTCCAAACAATTAACAAATTGGGAAGAATACCTTACCAAAATAAAAATGTAGAATAGTTTTAATTAACCCTGCCATATACGGTTTCACAATTTCATGTGCAAAAAAACTTTGGTAACAATCTCGATCATTGTTTCCTAGTGACAGTAACACTATTATTATTATTTTTTTTAATTGGCAGCAGCATTAAATAGATAAGTGAAATGTGCCCCTTAACGTTGTTTTGAGAACAATAATAAATAAATTACTGAGCACTAATGAATCATCCTCATTTCTCAGTTAAGGCTATATTTTCACAAATTATCTGTGTAATCCCATCTACATTATGAAGGAGTGCAATACAATTGTTGGCCAATCAAACAGAACCTATAGATAGTGGTCACAAGGCACTCAAATCGTAATTGTGCCACATTCCTTGGTAATAAATCTTCCTAACTGCACAAGGGGTTTGTATGGACTCCCAGCACAACAAATGAAACACAAATGAAACTGTTTGCAAGGTGGTCCAGTGGGAGCAGTGATTTAAGATAGGATGCAAAACTCGAGTCCTTTTGGCTTTTGAAATACAATGATTTGGCATTAAGTTTGCAATTAATGGTGTTTTGGGTTTAACTCATTACTTTGTTCTAAATGCATGCATTCTTAAAATGACTGATTAACCAATTTTACAACTGAAAAATATAGCTAAAACCACAGCCAATCTAATACAAGTGTGATCAAATTGGATTGCAGATGGATTCCCAACATTTCAAGTATTTCTACATAATTTTAAAGGGCAAAATACAAGATAACTAAACCACATTGGCTAACATTCTTTTTAAAACCGCATCCTCATGGATTTGATTAAAAGTTTCAGCATTACAGGTTTACCTTATTAGCTGCATATTGCTGTACGGATGGATATTCCCTTGTCAATGAAGGTTGGTGACGGTTTTGAGAATGCGGGATGATTTATGCACTAACCCATCTCCACATCGCATTTTCTGGAGTCTTTATGGAGGAAATTGCAGAAGTTTCTCTTTCCTAAAACTATATTTTTTCTTGCTTTACACAATGCTTGCTGTAAGTCACACGTCTCCAATTTGATGGATGGTTCATGATATCAATAAATACTGTTATTTTCCTTTTCTTGTGTAAGACCTTTCACACCACCTCGGTAATTGTGCCTGGCACAGAGTTCAGACGGCTTATTTCCAGGAATAAGCAACTAAGAGATACACAGACTGCAGATTCAGTTCCTGCCTTTGGAACCATTGAGTCAAACAGCACAGAAACTGGCCCTTCAGCTCAACACATCCATGCCAACCAAATGCCCCTTCTTCTAAGTTAGTCTCATTTGCACACATATATCATCTCCCTCTAAATCTTTCCCATCCATGTACCTCTCCAAATGTTTTCTACATGTCATTGTACCTGCCTCAACTACCTCCTCTGGCAGCTCATTCCATATATCCATATATTCACACATAAGTGTGTGAAAAAGTTGCCCCTCAGGTTTCTATTACATCTTTCCCCTCTCACCTTAAACCAATGCCATCTAGTTCTTGTTTCCCCAACCCTAGGAAAAAACCCCATCTATTCCTGTCACCATTTTATCCATCCCTATAAGATCATCCTTCAGCCTCCTGGAATCCAAGGATTACAGTCCTAGCCTTTCTGATCGCTCCCTTTAGCTCAGGCCCTCAAGTTGTGGCAACATCCTTGTACATATTTTCTGCATTCTTTCCAGCTTAATGGCATCCTACAGCAGGGTGACCAAAGTGAAGACAATACTCAAAGCATGGCCTCATGCAATGAGGTGCAGCAAATCACAGCAGAGAAACATGCCCCTCTGTCGAACCAGCATCTAGAGAACTAGACATTTCTCTAAGGAGAAGCAATGGTAAACCCGAGGAACAACATTGCGTCTTCCCACAAGGCACATTAGAACCATCGGAACAACATTGAATTCAACCATTTCAGATTGCTAGTCTCTGCAGTTTGTATCAGAAATGTTGAGTTCTGATGAAAGATTTTAAAGCTGTAATGTAAAATTTGTTTTTCTCTCTTCACAGATGCTTACTGACCTGCTGCATTTGTGCAGCATTTGCAGCAACTGCAGCGTTCTGTATTTCTAAGTTCCAGTATTGTTTCTCTTTGAGGTCAGAGGAGGCAAGAAAAAGATATCACTCATTTTGTAACAAGTTACTGCAACACTTTGTGCCTTTTCACCACCCTGTCTCAACCTGCATGGTCACCTTTTGCATAATTTACTCCCTCGGGTCTCATTAATTCATAAGTGATAGGAGCAGAATTAGGCCATTTGGCCCATCAAGTCTACGCCATTCAATCATGACTGATCTCTCTTTCCTTCTTAACCCCATTCTCCTGCCTTCTCCCCATAACTCATGACACCCATACTAATCAAACACCTAAACTAACCCATCTCCATACTATCACACACATTCCCTTTGTTCGCTCCAACCTACCCGCAATATTTAAAAAACTTGATTTCTACTGCTTCCTCTTGCTAATGAAAGGTCACAGACCTGTGACATTAACTCCTTTTCTCTCTCCATGGATCCTGCCAGACTTGAGTGTTTGCAACATTTTTCGTCTCATTTCAGTTTTCCAGCAGTTCTTTTTATGTTTCAATAAATCAAAAGTGATTGCAGTACTTAAAGGCCAGTCATCACAGCCAGAAAACTGCAGCAAGGAATACAATGACATTTTTCAAATAAGAAAAAGAGGAGCGTCACATAGTATTTTTAGATAAAGACAAAAATAAAAGACCAAATATTTCAGAGTTGACAAATTCCCTGCAAAGCATGTGCTAATTATTCATAAAGGTTTTCAAACCTGTTTACTTTTGTTTTAAGTTGAAAATAAATTATGGCAGCGAGTTACACTGTCCCCTATAAATGTTAATTTTACATTTTGAACATTACACAGGCACGGTGGCGTAGCGCTAGAGATCCTGACCACGGGTGCTATCTATATGGAGTTTGTACGCTCTCTGGGATCTCTGGTTTCCTCCTACACTCCAAAGACATGCAGGTTTGTAAGCTAATTGGCTTGATATGATTGTAAATTGTCCCCAGTATGTGTAAGATTGTGCTAGTGTGCGGGGATCGCTGGTTGTCACGGTCTCGGTGAGCCGAAGGGCCTGTGTCTCTCTAAACTAAACTACAATTATATTTAATTACTGACATTTAATTATTTGTCATGAATCAATAGAAGGTCCTGACCTAAAACGTCACCAATCCATGTTTTGCAGAGATCTGCCTGATCCACCTAGCTTGTGTCCAGCACTTTGTGTCTTTTATTGTAAACCAGCATCTGCAGTTCCTTTTGGCCACATTATATATACGTTATGCCCACAAGTGGTGATTGGGCTTGGTTGTGCTGCTCATACTTCATCTACCTCACCCCACTGTCTACGTAACCCCACATCCCTACGATCCTGGGCCAAATGCAAAGGGCTTATTAATTATTATTAATGTTATGTCTGTATTCCTTCTTCATGTGCTGCATTGGCAAGAAGCATTTCACTACACCTAGGTGTATGTGACTAATAAATAACCTTTAACCTTTTGAACCTTTACTGACCCCGACCCCCTGGAGTTCATTGAAAACCAAAGACTGATCGCTTCTTGTGCAATTGTATACAGAGGTTTGGTGTTTTAGTTCTAATAAGTCGGCGCAATGGGTTACAAGGAAAAGGCTGCTGACCTACATAACACTGAACTTAAGATAAATGTCATCTTACTTTGCACGACAAATTATAACTAAGTTTCAGTGTATACCATTTATCTTGATGGCACTAAGTAGGTTTTCGAGGTGGATTTTAGGGATTATATGAATACTATTTAGACTGTTACCAGGGACCACAAATTGGATCGCTCACAAAGGCTGACTTATGATAGATGTACATGACTGGACTGCAAAATAAGACAGAGCAGCTCCACTATGCAGAACAAATAACCTTGTCAAAATATTTGGAGCAATTCTGATTTTACCAAGCAAATGAAATAGCCTAAGATGACAGGCAGAATTGGTTTCTAACACTTTCATTACCTCCAGAGATCCTTTGGCAGAATATGCTGCATAGGAATAAAGAAGGTCATTCTTCTCCTTTCTCCCAAGCAGGGCTGAGGGGAGAGTACTGCATTGCTGTCCACTTGGATAAAAGCACTGGCTGCTGTTCGTGAGAATGATTTTGTTTTGGTCTGTATCGGGCAAGCTGAGAAGAACTGTGTAATTTACCAAGCGGATTTCTGTTAAACCAGATGCAGTCCACTGCTCCATTATGTGTGCCGCAGAACTCCCCTGGCCTGACTCAGCAGCAAATAATGCAAAATCCCTAAATAGAAGTAGAAGGAGAATATTTACTTCCAATGCTCATCACATTTATCACAATTACATTGAAATACTACAAACACGAATAAATATGTTGAGATTAATACACATGGAAACCAACAGTTTCATCAAATAAATATGATAATGCACTACCATTGTTTTTGAATTTTATGTTGCAATACCAGACCTGCTCATTTTTAAATATAGCAGGTCAATTTCTCATGATACAAGGAGAAAGTGAAACCAATGTACTGTATGATACTCAAGCAGAAGTCATACTGGAAAAAAATGTTGAAAGGAATAAAGAGGAAAATGAATAGGAGATTTGGGAAAAGAAAAGGAAAGAGGATAATTTAGTGGAGGAGTGAGATCAGAGTGAAGACAAAGGTTGGAGGTTCAGACGGAAAGGAGAATTGAGGATTGAAAAGGGGAATGTAGATAAAAACAATCGAATGGAAAGAAGCACTTGACTCGAGGACCTGAGCTACGATATGATAAACTTTATTCATCCCCGGAGGGAAATTGGTCTGCCGACAGTCACAATGCACAAGGGACACAAAAACGTGAAATTAAAAGTGAAAACAAAAAGAAAAAGACAATCGACTGTGGTCTGGCTGCCGTGTACACAGCGCCTTCACCGGAACAAATGAACAAGCACAGACTATCCCCTGGGCAGAGGATTCTAAACTAGAGTCCCCCCCCCTCCCCCACACCGGGTCCCCCTTTGTTCTCCCACCATCCCTCGTGGTGGTCCCCCCCCGCCGGGTCCCCAGTCTTCCCCTCCCCCCTCACGCTCATTGACTGCGAAGCCCCACCGCCACCGAGGCCCACACTGCCGCTGAGGTCCCACTGCTGCTGTCTCCCGCTGCCGCCACCGAGGCTCCCATCGCTGAGGCTCCTTCGGCCCACACAGGCCTCGCCGCCCGGCTTCACCGCTGTCGCCTGGGAGGCCTGTGGGGCGAGTCGGGCCTACCGGAGCGCGTTCCAGTCCGGTCATCGTTCTGGTAGTCGGCGGCGCGGTTGTTCGGTGGGCGGATCAGGCCTGTGCTGCTCCCCGGGACACCTCCGCCGAGAGGGAGAGGTTGAGCAGACTAGGACTTTATTCCTTGTAAAGCAGAATGATCTAATAGAGGTGTACAAGTCTTGAGAGGAATAGGCAGGATAAATGCACAGCCTTTTACCCAGAGGAGGGGAATTGAGAACCAAAGGACATAGGTTTAAGATGAGGGAGGAAAGATTTAATAGGAACCTGAGGGTCAACTGGTTTTACACAAAGGGTGGTAGATGTATGGAACAAGTTGCCGGAGGAGGTAGTTGAATCAGGTACTATCACCACATTTAAGAGACATTTACACAGGTACGTGGATAGGATAGGTTTAGAGGGATATGGGCCAAACACAGATAGGTGGGGCTAGTGTAGATGGGGCATGTTGGTCAGCAGGGGCAATTGGAGCCGAAGAGCCTATTTTCACACTGTATGACTAAGCAAGGGAAATAGAGAGGACAGAAGTGAAATAAACATAAAATGGAAAGTAACCTCAACTGGGGAGTTATGATTGTCAAATTATTTCAGCAGTAAGGAAGAGCACCAACATACTTAATGTGGGAAGAAGCAAGGTGGGGCAACAGAGTTTGAGTCAGTTGTAGGATCAAACTTGATAACATTTTTTTTATGGATGGTGGCAGATAAGACCAAGCTTACAGGTTCATGGCCAGAGTTCTGAAACGCCAAACATGCCACAGTGTGAACTTTCCCAACTGTTCGAGTTAGATCAAGCTCTTAGGGCTAACGGAAACAAGGGATATGGGGAGAAAGCAGGAACAGAGTACTGACTTTGGATGATCAACTATGATCATATTGAATGGCGGTGGTGGCTTGAAGGGCCGAATGGCCTTCTCCTGCGCCTATTTTCTATGTTTCTATGTTCTAACATTTTCACAATCAATGTCTTGATATGAAAATGAAAATGTGTATCTATGAAAATACCATATCATCAGACAGGAGTAGCAGTTAAGATTGAAAAGAGATAGACGTATTATACAGTAAAGGAAGTAAACCAATGCAACATTGCTGATTGCAGTGAGGTTTACCTTGATTAGGACAAGCCCATTGTTAGGTATGTTCTCATTTAAAATTTACAAGCAACTTAGAAATCAATGACCTAATGATCTTCATGGCAGGTGCAAACAAATGGCCTGAATGCAAGTTGGTGACTATGGTGTATACAATATCTCACTCTTGCATCAATATTATACAGTGCTTGATATCAGTACATTCCATTACCTATATCAAAAATCTGCTAACACACCATTCTACCCCCAGGTCCCTCAGATCGGCCGACTTGGGGCTACTGACTATCCCGCAGTCCAGGTTTAAGCTCAGGGGCGACCGCGCTTTTACGGTTGCAGCACCTAAACTGTGGATCAGCATCCCTCTTCTCATCGAAACTGCCCCCTCCATCGACTCCTTTAAGTCTAGACTTAAAACCTATTTCTACTCACAAGCATTTCTTGAGGTCCTCTGAGGGAGCGCTGTATGTTTGTATTCATGTATGTATTGTTAGATCTATGTACCACTGTATATAGCATGTTAGTACCAGCACTGATGTAAAGCACTTTGGTCAACGAGAGTTGTTTATAAATGTGCTATAGAAAGAAAATTGACGACTTGATTACACTGAAAAATCCCAGCATATCACTATTTACAAGAGCAAAGCACATTACAGTAAAAAGGACACCTTTATATTGAATTTTCAGCATTACTAATTTGTTGAGCGTGTATCCAACTATGGGATATTAAGTATTTTATCCTTTATAAATAAAGATCATGTTCCTGGAACTATCCCATTCTTTTGCAGATCAATACGGTTCTCACTCTGCCCAAGACTTTGTTGCTTTCAGAGTTCAGAGTTCAAATTAGTGGTAATTGACAAATAACAAATAAATTCAGGAAGCATATGAACATCATTTTATGTAGCTGAGCAGACCCTATACACAGACAATACTCACCAACTAGTTGCTACAATCAACAAAGCATTGGGAGTTTTCGGAGCCTAGTCACCCAGGGCATGATTTTGTAGGAAATTGTGGTTTCTTAAGCAGGGTATGGTTTCATAAGCAAGTAGAGTGTTCCATAAAGCCTGCTAGATATACTTAAAAGCAGAGCTTTTATTAAAGTTTCCAAATTTAATACAAATAATGTATTGGTTAACCAAAGAGTAATGGTCAAGATGAATGACTAGATTTTAACCGTACAAACTCAGTGACAAAGAAACAATATTTTATTCTTCTAATACAACTGTAGTACAAAGCACAGCACAAGAATCTCAGCTAACTCAGTTTACCATCTCCTGATTGGTTAACATGTTTTCCTTGTGGCAGGGTTCAATTTGATCAGCTTTAGGAAACAAAACTATTGTGCTTCCAGTTCTGCAGTGAGAATTAACAATGTAAGGTCAGTAGTTCTGTAAGAAAGCGCACACTATCTCAGACAGCTCTTCACACACTCTCTTAAGATTTACCACTATTGTCACTTTTCAGTTTGTGACCTCGTCGGAGCTGTTCAACAATTGCCGTGAGAACAATAGATCAAAATAACAGCTCAGTTGACAAAAGAAGTTGGATCTGCGGAAGCCAGCACAGCCATGTTTAAAACAGCAGAGCTTCCAAGCAAGCAGGTTTTTAAAATAATATCAAAGGCTGCATAAAACATACTCACGCACACACATTGGGCTCAGATGTTTGCTCACATTTTGATTTTATGATTTATGTAATTATCCAAATGTTATTTAGAATAGTCTTAGTTTAACGTATACATTAATGTTGACACACTGGTCAATCTGAGGAATACCTTCAGCAACAGATTGGTTCCACCAAGATGCAGTACAGAATGCCACAGGAGATCCTTCTTCCCTGTGGCTACCAAAACTATACAACCCCCCCCCCCCCCACCCACCCCCTTCTGTCATGGGGTAGACTGACTCCTTTCCCCCCTCCCCCCACCCACCCCCTTCTGTCATGGGGTAGACTGACCCCTTCCCCCCCCCCCACCCACCCCTTCTGTCATGGGGTAGACTGACCCCTTTCCCCCCTCCCCCCACCCACCCCCTTCTGTCATGGGGTAGACTGACCCCTTCCCCCCCCCCACCCACCCCCTTCTGTCATGAGGTAGACTGACCCCTTTCCCCCCTCCCCCCACCCACCCCCTTCTGTCATGGGGTAGACTGACCCCTTTCCCCCCTCCCCCCACCCACCCCCTTCTGTCATGGGTAGACTGACCCCTTCCCCCCCCCCACCCACCCCCTTCTGTCATGAGGTAGACTGACCCCTTTCCCCCCTCCCCCCACCCACCCCCTTCTGTCATGGGGTAGACTGACCCCTTCCCCCCCCCCACCCACCCCCTTCTGTCATGAGGTAGACTGACCCCTTTCCCCCCACCCACCCCCTTCTGTCATGGGGTAGACTGACCCCTTCCCCCCCCCCACCCACCCCCTTCTGTCATGGGGTAGACTGACCCCTTCCCCCCCCCCCACCCACCCCCTTCTGTCATGAGGTAGACTGACCCCTTTCCCCCCCACCCACCCCCTTCTGTCATGGGGTAGACTGACCCCTTCCCCCCCCCCACCCACCCCCTTCTGTCATGGGGTAGACTGACCCCTTCCCCCCCCCCACCCACCCCCTTCTGTCATGGGGTAGACTGACCCCTTCCCCCCCCCCACCCACCCCCTTCTGTCATGGGGTAGACTGACCCCTTTCCCCCCTCCCCCCACCCACCCCCTTCTGTCATGGGGTAGACTGACCCCTTTCCCCCCCCCCCCCACCCACCCCCTTCTGTCATGGGGTAGACTGACCCCTTTCCCCCCCCCCACCCACCCCCTTCTGTCATGAGGTAGACTGACCCCTTTCCCCCCTCCCCCCACCCACCCCTTCTGTCATGGGGTAGACTGACCCCTTTCCCCCCTCCCCCCACCCACCCCCTTCTGTCATGGGGTAGACTGACCCCTTTGCCCCCCCCCCCCCCCCCCCCCCCCTTCTGTCATGGGGTAGACTGACCCCTTTCCCCCCCCCCCCCACCCACCCCCTTCTGTCATGAGGTAGACTGACCCCTTTCCCCCCCCCCCCACCCACCCCCTTCTGTCATGGGGTAGACTGACCCCTCCCCCCCCCCCCCACCCACCCCCTTCTGTCATGGGGTAGACTGACCCCTTTCCCCCCCCCACCCACCAATCTTTGCACATCCCCAATCCTTCCCACATCACTTTAATTTCATGTTTCATGTACCTTGTGTTTTATGACTGTTGGCAGATCAATTTCCCTCCTGGGATGAACAAAGTTTATCATATCGTACATCTGGGCTGCAGGAATTAACTTTAAAATGTTTTTGGAGTATTTGCTCTCTGTCCCAAGAAGGCTGGAATCCAAAAGTGAGGAAGCAATGTTTTGTCTGTGCAGTGGAGTTTTGTGCATTGAATATCTAGAAATATATGTAAACTTGGGAATACGGACATCAGAGAATAATGCTAGAGATTAAAGGATTGTATCACAAGACCTAATTCAATAAACTTGGCCTTCGACCAAGCAATCCCTTGAGCTTAGAAAGACGGGAATGATAACATTTAAAGCTCAAGATTGCAGTTGTAATCTTATCAAAACTGTCAATGCTCACTTTCATTGCACAATGAACCTAATTTCTTGTCGATGTAATGAATGTACAAAATCCAGAAGTTGTTGTCAGTTCTCGCCTACTTCTTTGCATTAAAGCCTGTGTATAATGGAAATCCTTTCTGACGTTACTGCATTGACAAGAATTTCAACATTTTTATGAACAGTCTGCTATAAAATCCTCAATAGTGTTATATCTTGGTGAATTAAATCCAAGATATTATTAAGCCATAATTATTGCACAACACTTCCACACAGAGCTGGTCAAGGGAGGCAGGGGAACAACTCCAGCACTGCTTGGAGTCTGTAGACTGGACAATGTTCAGGGACTCGGCAACAGACCTGAATGAATACGCCACAGTCATTACAGACTTCATAAAGAAATGTGTGGAGGACTGCATCCCAGAAGCTTTGGATGATTCATGAGATCCGCATTCTTCTGAAGACCAGATCCTGGGCATTCAGGTCAGGAGATCCAGAGGTCTACAAGAAGTCCAGACACGACCTTGGTAAGGCCATCAAAAAGGCCAAAAGGGACCTGCTCCAAGCTGGAGGATGAGACAGATGTTCGTCAACTGTGGCGGGGCTTGAATGCCATCACCTCCTACAAGGCGAAATCAGGTGGCAGCTCGAATGTCGGCGAAACATCACTCCCTGACGAGCTCAACGCGTTCTACTTCGCTTTGATAGGGTGATGGTATTTCAGTCACAGTCACAGAGGCCGACGTCAAAAGATCCTTCAGGGGGGTGAACCCTCGGAAAGCGCCTGGACCTGGTGGTATACCCGGTCATGTTCTAAAAACCTGTGCGAACCAACTGGTTGGAGTTTTTACGGACATTTTCAACCTCTCACTTCTGAGGTCTGAGGTTCCCACATGCTTTAAAAGAGTATCAATAATACCGGTGCCCAAGTAGAGCAAGGTGACGTGCCTCAATGACTATCGACCAGTGGCACTAACGTCTGTGGTGTTGAAGTACTTTGAGAGGTTGATTATGGCGCAAATCAACTCCTACCTCGACAAGAACCTCGACCCAGTGCAGTTCGCTTACCGCCACAACAGATCAACAGTGGATACGATCTCACTGGCCCTCCACTCCACTCTGGGCCACTTGGACAACAAAAACTCCTATGTCAGGCTGTTATTCATTGACTACAGCTTGGCCTTTTTCTGACCCTTCTGACCCATTTTTCTGACCCTTCTTCACTCTCGACCCGAAACGTCACCCATTCCTTCTCTTCAGAGATGCTGCCTGTCCTGCTGAGTTACTCCAGCATTTTGTGTCTATTGATTTAAACCAGCATCTGCAGTTCTTTCCTACACAGTTACCTATCCCTGCATTGTCTGAGAGAAATATGTACAAAAAAAAAAAAAAAAAACACAGTTAAGGATACTTTCATCCAACCTGTGATGCAGGATTCCTTTAAGCAACATGGAAGGAGCTCGCCAGATGATGAAATGCAAAAGTGGAAAATAAAATAAAATCATTACTGGATATAGCAAAATAGAAGCCGAAGCAAAAAGTGCTTATATTTCTGAGCATGGTGTAACCTAATAAATAAAAAATGAGATTCAAACCCTTGCAGCCGTAAATTTGCTTTGTTGGAAATGATGGCATTTCAAAGGTCAGATTTAATCAGCTTTTATTATCCAAGAGGAGAACCCAAAGGGACGAGTCATTCACACAATCTGTTAACACAATCACTAATAAATAACACATTTGAAATTTAAGTTTGAAAGACCAATTTTATTCACTTTCGGACATTTGTTCAGAGAGGGAATTAAATTTTTAAAAGGACCTGCTGAAAGCAGTTTTTTGTGCTATTAAGACATTTGCAAATTGAAAAATAGTCTCCACAACATAAAACAAATAGGAAATAAAATAGGAGCTGGAGAAGCAATTCAGCCCCTTAAGCCTGCTGTGCCATTCAATAACATAATAGCTAATTTTCTGACCCAAAAATATTTTCCAGCTTCACAACTTCTGATTCCTCTCATGACTTGAAACCTATTGATCCGAATTTTGAACGTATTCATTGACTGAGCTTTCACAGCCGATTGTGATAAAGACTTACCACACTGTGCATGAATTAATTTCTCTCACCTCAGTCTTAACATGCCTACCCCTTATTCAGAAAATCATAGAGCGCAAAAACAGGCTGAGATTGTAACCCTTGGTTCCAGACTCCTTAGCCACATGCAGGCACGGAAATCGCTATCAAAACATGGGGGGACGAGGGGGGACAATATCTTGGCGGTCGCACATGCGCACACACGCGAGGCTTCAGCCGTGGGCCCTGTGGACGATAACATCGGGAGCTAACCTGGTTGGTGACCGACTCCAAACTCCAGCAACAGCAACTTCGTCCGCCCCGAATCGTGGGGCTTGAATCGACCCGTTCACATGGCCTTTCATCGGCCGGCGGGGGCGTCAATATCGGGAGTCTCGATTGCCTCGATGCAGCAGTTTGATTTTAAGCCGTGCCGGACGCTGAAAGGCCCCGCAAACGGGCCGATTCAGCCCTTAGAAAGCGTCTGATAAAGTCCGGATTACAAAACATTGTCTCTCAAAGCATGGGGGAGACGTGTGTCCCCCGTGCCCCCCAGGATATCCGCCCATGGCCACATGAAATGCCCTCTCTGTGTCATTGATGTACAGTGCATTCAGAAAGTGCACAGCTTTATTCAATTATTTTTTTTAATCATCATTCTACACACAATACTCCATAATAAAAAAAGCGACAAAGTAATGAAAAAATAATAATTAACATATCACATTGACACAAGTATTCAGACCCTTTGCTGTGCCACTCAAAATTGAATTTAGGTTCATCCTGTTTCCATTGATTATCCTTGAGATGTTTCTACAAATTTATTGGAGTCTACCAGTGGTAAATTAAATTGATTGTACATGATTTGAAAAAGCACACACCTGTCTATATAAGGTCCCACAGTCGACAGTGCATGTCAGAGCAAAAACCAAAGGAGATATGCAAGCAACTGAAGGACAAATAAACCAAATGGAAATTTCCATGCTGCAGTATGCCAAAGAAATCAGCCACAAATAATTGATTAATGGCAAAAACAATTTGCAGTCAAGAATGATTGAACAATGGAAGTTCATAAAATGCTGCAAAGCTTAGAGATATTTCCCGTAACAGCAAATAAGAACTTGGTTCAGTAATAGATAAAGTGTGCTTTAGGAAAATGTAATGGGATATGGATCATGTGCAAATTATATTAGTTCTTCTTTGCATCATGTATGGCACAGACATTGTGGGCCAAAGGACTTGTTCCTGTGCTGTACTTTTCTATTCTTGAAGCAGATGGTGGAGGAGGATGAGAGGGTGAATGAGAGGAAAACAAAGAGCAACTAATCAGACTGCGCTTTCAATGAATACAATCTCACTTTTCTGCAAATTGAAGTCTGTTATTTGTAGCTATTATACCAGGTAGTTGGAAATATTAAAATTAAATAATGTGAAGATGAGAATTATAGAAAATTGTGCCTGAGCTTTGAATACAACATTCCAATGGTAAGATGAAGCAAATTCTGAAAGAAACTACGGACTTTGTTCGTGGCTTAATAAAAATGTACACAAAAACAGAAAATGCCAGATAAACTCAGCAGGTCAGGCAACAAATACGGAATGAGAAACAGTCAACAGTTCTGGTGTGCAATTGTTTAAAAGCTCAATAAAGTGCACGTTGTTTTGTGCTCCCGACCGATCCCAACATATGACAATGCTGCGTATTTGTAAGCAATATTTTTAATGTAACATGCTGATTCATTAAAATGCAAAATGTGACACATTCAGAGGGAATTTGTACAGTAAATGGCACAATCTTCATTCTTGTGATTGTGAAACCTGCTGATATAACCATGCACTAATACTATTAAATTAGAATCACTAGCAAAATAAGTATCAAATTCATGATTTAAGGTCAATTTAGGGAAAATAAAGAAATGAAGGAATGACAAATCTTCTGCGACATATGGCGTTTCAAAGGGAGAAGATAATGTTGCAGATGGCTTAACTATAGGGAGTGTGTCCCCAGCCATTGCATCCATGTTTACAATTCTCCTAAAGGGCCTGTCCCACTGCGGGGACCTAATTTGCAAGTTTAGAAGAGTTTGCGCTCGACTCAAACTCACAGCATGGTCGACACGTGGTCCTAGGAGGTCTATGTAACTCTCCTTCATGCTCGAGAGAAGTTCCCGCTTACTCAAGGCCTCAGTTTGGCCGAGGAGTATTTTTTAGCACGCTGAAAATTGTCCGCGAGTAAAAATTGGTCGGCATGGAAAAAAACAACATTTTTTTTACTCAAAGGTTTAGTCGAAGTAGATCGTAGTCGGTCGGCCCCTGGTCCTGGACTCGCCCAACATTGGAAACATTTTTCCTGCATCTAGCTTGTCCAGTCCTTTTATAATTTTATATGTTTCTATAAGAATTCCCCTCATCCTTCTAAACTCCAGTGAATACAAGCCTAGTCTTTTCAATCTTTCCTCATATGACAGTCCGCCATCCCAGGGATCAATCTCGAGAACCTACGCTGCATGGCCTCAATCACAAGGATGTCCTTCCTCAAATTAGGAGACCAAAACTGTTCGCAATACTCCAGATGTGGTCTTACCAGAGCCCTATACAACTGCAGAAGAACCTCTCTACTCCTATACTGAAATCCTCTTGTAATGAAGGCTAACATTCCATTAGCTTTCTTCACTGCCTGCTGTACCTGCACGCCAACTTTCAGTGACTGGTGTACAAGGACAGTGAGGTCTCGCTGCACCTCCCCCTTACTTAACCTAACCCCAGTTCACAGTTCACACTGCCACCCAGCTTTGTGTCATCTGCAAACGTGCTAGTGTTGCTCCTAATTCCCTCTTCCAAATCATTAATATATATGGTAAACAGATGCAGCCCCAACACCGAGCCTTGCGGCACTCCACTCGCCACTGTCTGCAATTTTGAAAAGGACCCGTTCACTTCTACTCTTTGCTTCCTGTCTGCCAACCAATTTTCTATCCATGTCAACACCCTACCACCAATACCATGTGCTCTAATTTTAGTTACCAGTCTCCCGTGCGGGACCTTATCAAAGGCTTTCTGAAAGTCTAGATACACTACATCCACTGGCTCCCCTTCATCCATTTTACTTATCACATCCTCAAAGAATTCCAGAAGATTAGTCAAGCATGATTTCCCTTTCATAAATCCATGCTAACTTGGACTAATCCTTTTGCTGGTATCAAAATGCCCCATTATTACCTCTTTAATAATTGACTCCAGCATCTTTCCCACCACCAAAGTCAGGCTAACTGGTCTGTAATTCTACAAGACCATGACACTTTTTTATACTCTCCTAAACTCTTCTAAACTCGCAAATTAGTTCCCCGCAGTGGGACAGGCCCTTAAGAATCTGACATGGAAATAATCAAGAGAGAAGGGCCAGCGATTGACAGAGAGGGGACAAGAGTGCCATACCATTCTGGGTGCTCACTCAGAAGTCCAATGTTTACCTCAGCAAGGGATTATACATCAGGAGAATCAGCTTCAGTAAGCAGTTCTTAACAAGATACCGAGTGACACATACGGCATTCATTTCATTTTGAAGGCGCCATATGTCAATACAGATGTTTCACATCCATTTAGGCTGACACTTTCTGAATGTCCAGCTAGTATGAAACCATACCATGGACCCTCTGGAGAAGGCTTGTAGCATGCTACAAAGCAAATCACAATATTCAATGTCATCTGTGATATAATGCAGGCTCAGCTCTTCCTTACTGCTGTGAAGCAGATGTTGGAGGAGGATGAGGAGAATGGGAGGAATACAAAGAGCAACTAATCAGACTGTGCTTTTAATGAATACAATCCCAATTCTCATTCCACATAATTTCTGCTTCTTTCTTTTGATGACCATCACAGTGTTCACTTCATCATAGAGTCATAGAGTGATACAATGTGGAAACACGCCCTTCGGCCCAACTTGCCCACACCGGCCAACATGTCCCAGCTACCTGCGTTTGGTCCATATCCCTCCAAACCTGTTCTATCCATGTACATGTCTAACTGCTTCTTAAATGTTGGGATAGTCCCTGCCTCTATAACCTCCTCTGGCAGCTTGTTCCATACACCCACCACCCTTTGTGTGAAAAAGTTACCACTCAAATTTCTATTAAATCTTTTCCCCTTCACCTTAAACCTATGTACTCTGGTCCTCGATTCACCTTCTCTGGGAAGAGACTCTGTGCATCTACCCGATCTATTCCTCTCATGATTTTATACACCTCTATAAGATCAACCCTCATCCTCCAAGGAATAGAGTCCCAGCCTATCCAACCTCTCCCTTTTAACAACACCCTCTAGTCCAGGCAACATCCTCGTAAATCTTCTCTGTACCCCTTCCAGCTTGACACCATCTTTCCTATAACATGGTGCCCAGAACTAAACACAATACTCTAAATGCGGCCTCACCAACATCTTATACAACTGCAACATGACACAATGCTCGGACTGATGAAGGCCAATGTACCAAAAGCCTTTTTGACCACCTGATTTACCTGCGACTTGCCCTTCAAGGAGCCATGCACCTGCACTCCTAGATCCCTCTGCTCCACTTAGACGTCCCAAAATTCAACACCTCCCATTTCTCTGTATTAAATTCCATCAACCATTCCTCAGCCCACCTGCTGCAATTTTTCACAACCTTCTTCACTATCAGCAAAACCTCCCACTTTTGTAACATCAGCATACTTGCTAATCTTGCCCTGTATGTTCTCATCCAAATCATTGATGTGGATGACAAACAGTAACAGGTCCAGCACCGAACTCTGAGGCGCACCACTGGTCACAGGCCTCCAGTTCAAGAGCAACCGCCCACCTCTGCTTCCTTCCATGAAGCCAATTTTATATCCATTCAGCTATCTTTCCTTGGATGCCATGCGATCTAACCCTCCAGAGCAGCCTACCATGTGGAACCTTGTCAAATGCCTTACTGAAATCCATGTATACAACATCTACAGCACTGCCCTCATCGATCTTTTTTGTCACGTCGTCAAAAAACTGGCTCAGAGCATCAGGATATTTCAAAACACATCTACATATCCAACTGTGACAAAGAGATTTATCAAAATGATTAACATCATGTGTTTCCGCAACGCCTGAATTCTTCTGTTCTTATGCTCTGAGCCAGTTTCCTCCAATTACTGAGGATGCTCATATATTTGGACAATGACCTGAATCAAGTTTCACACTGCATGAGTTGCAGCAATCGGGATTCACAGAGTGCCTTGCAAGCAACAGCAAACCTACGGGCAGAGATTGAACAACAAGATCAAGAAGCTGAGACATGATAGTAATTTCATGCTCCATGGAAAACACCGCAGCACCACTCCCCTCAGGTGGCGCCTTAATGATTCTTGTCATATGAAGGATGGGATTGCTAAAGTATTTAGACCCTTTAGAACACTGATATCCTGTTCCACAAAGTCTGTCAAACATTGGCTGATTTTAACGTGCTGCATTATAGAACATACAACAGTTCAGCACAAGAACAGGCCCTTCGGCCCACAATGTGTATGCTAAAGTATCAACATGAGAAGCTCTCTTTGATGATTGGATCTGCATGTGTTGAAATGGAGTTGGCTTCCACTCCCATATAGGAAAGGATGGGCTCCGTGGCCTCATGTATTCCTTTGAAGCATTACTGGTATGCTTCCAGGGCTGCTATCACACCCAGCATTTTGTTTTGTACATCCCTCAGCCTTTGCTTACGTGCTGCCTCTTCCAAGTCTTTTGAAGGATATTTGGTGCTCTGGAAAGACTTTGACAATGCAGCTCCTGTTTCATTGAGACACATTGAACGAGCCATCCTCTTACTAAATTGGACCCTATAAACATGTATGAAGAGAATCAGCAGCCAGCTGGACATTTAAATCAGTGGTTCCCAACCTTTTTAAGCTCATGGCCCCCTTGGGATCTTTTAATTTTTCTGTGGCCCCCCCTGACATTATTAGCGGAAAAAAAGTACTTCAATATTATAATACCTTCCATAAAAATATCAGTGTCTATTCTCTTTGATTTTATTCCACAAACATCATAAATATTTCAACTACATAGATTTAAATTTATTAGAAGTGAAATTTAGGAGGCAACAGGGTGGTAGCTCTGTGGCCCCCTTCATTGAACCTGTGGCCCCCTAAATCCCAATTTTTTTCTGTGGCTCCCCTGAAATTTGCATATGGCCCCAGATTGGGAATCACTGATTAAAATCATGATCCTGAGCAAGAAGCATGAATATGTATTGCACGGTCTGCACCAAGTTGAAAGTGGACAGGTTGGTCATGGATCCTTATCCTGCAACCTGTTTTCAGTGCAGATTTAGTAATCCCAGCATCATAGTGTCCCCTTTCCTTTAACTTTGCTAAAAATATAAATAGGCATTCCTCCCTGTAGCAGGACAGTTGTTAAAACAGAATTAATAGACAATGGACAACAGACAATAGGTGCAGGAGTAGGCCTTTCGGCCTTCAAACCAGCACCACCATTCAATGTGAGCATGGCTGATCATCCACAATCAGTACCCCGTTCCTGCCTTCTCCCCATATCCCCTGACTCCGCTATCTTTAAGAGCCCTATCTAGCTCTCTCTTGAAAGTATCCAGAGAACCGGCCTCCACCGCCCTCTGAGGCAGAGAATTCCACAGACTCACAACTCTCTGTGTGAAAAAGTGTTTCCTTGTCTCCGTTCTAAATGGCTTACTCCTTATTCTTAAACTGTGGCCCCTGGTTCTAGACTCCCCCAACATCGGGAACATGTTTACTGCCTCTAGCGTGTCCAAACCGTTAATAATCTTATATGTTTCAATAAGATTCCCTCTCATCCTTCTAAATTCCAGAGTATAGAAGCTCAGCCGCTCCATTCTCTCAGCATATGACAGTCCTGCCATCCCGGGAATTAACCTTGTGAACTTACGCTGCACTCCCTCAATAGCAAGAATGTCCTTCCTCAAATTAGGGGACCAAAACTGCACACAATAATCGCAATAATTAGTGGAGAAGTCAAAAAATATTTTGGAAACATTTCATAATACAAAAGGGCTCATGAATAAAGTCAGACAATTTAATCTGATCTACATGCGGATATGATTTACTGAGATAAAAATTTAACAGAGATACATTAGCACAGTGCCACATAATTAAAATGTGCTTTATATAAATTGTATGAAGAATTTGTCTTTTGGAGTTCATTATTTTCTGAAAGAACTTTAAATGTTCGTTCAAAACATCTTTGTATATTGCTTTCAGTTTAGTTTATTGTCACGTGTACCAAGGTACAGTGAAAAGATTTTGTTGCGTGCTAATCAGTCGGCAGAAAGACAATACATGATTACAATCGATCCATTTACAGTGTAGATACATGATAAGGGAATAATGTTTAGTGCAAGGTAAAGCCGGCAAAGTCAAAGTATGTTCTCCATGTTCTGTGAGAAAGTAAAAATATATTCAGGTCTCAGTATTCAAATAAACATCATAACAGTCAGTCCATATTAATTTGTGAAATTAACTTCTTGCCCAATTGTCAAGTCAAGTCAGATTTATTTGTCACATACACAAGCAAGATGTGCAGTGATGTGATGTTCGACTCATCCATGCACAATAATGATTCAAGAAATTGGGGTCACATAAGTAAAACAACACTTTCTTTGAAGTGCTGAATACGCTTGAAAGAAGAAAGACGGTTTCTTTCTTCAGAAAGTGTAATTTTTTTCTCAAAATGATGAACAGCTACCTTAATTAACAATGAAATTGTGGTGATTAATAGCAGGTATTTTCTCTCGAGGGGGAAATGAACATCAACACTGAATTTTGAGAAGCTCATGATATTTGCTATAAGACGTGTAAATGGGTATTGAGTAGCAAGTATTATTATTGCAGGTAGTACATTACTGATGGAGCATTTGGATTTTTATTGCCTCATTTTCTTTCATGCCATTGTCTCTAAAGGAAAGAAATAACGTGAACGAGCTTGAGGCTCAGTTAGAAATTGGCAAGTTTGATGTTGTGGGAATTACAGAGACATGGCTGCAAGAGGGCCAGGGCTGGGAACTGAATATATATACACCTCCTATCAAAAAGACAGACAGGTGGGCAGAGGGGGTGGGGTAGCTCTGTTGGTGAGGAATGAAATTCAGTCCCTTGCAAGGGGTGACATTGAAACAGGAGATGTGGAGTCAGTATGGATAGAACAAATGAATTGTAAGGGTAAAAAGACCCTAATGGGACTTACCTACAGGTCCCCAAACAGTAGCCTGGATATAGGGTGCAAGTTGAATCAAGAGTTAAAATTGGCATGTAGTAAAGGTAATGCTGTGGTTGTTATGGGAAATTTCAACATGAGGGTAGATTGGGAAAATCAGGTTCGTACTGGACCCCAAGAAAGGGAGTTTGTAGAGTGCCTTTGTGATGGATTCTTAAAGCAGCTTGTATTGGAGCCTACCAGGGAGAAGGCAATTCTGGATTAGTGTTATGTAATGAACCGGATTTGATAAAGGAACTTGAGGTTAAGGAGCCATTAGGAGGTAGTGACCATAATGTGGTCAGGTTTAATCTACAATTGGAGAGGGAGACGGGTAAATTGGAGGTGTCAGTGTTACAGCTGAATAAAGGGGACTATGGGGGCCATGAGGGAGGAGCTGGCCAAAGTTGTCTGGAAAGATACCCTAGCAGGGATGACAGTGGAACAACAATGGCAGGTATTTCTAGGAATAATACAGAAGGTGCAGGATCAGCTCATTCCAAAGAAGAAGAAAGATTCCAAGGGGAGTGGGGGTGACCGTGGCTGACAAGGAACATCATGGACAGTATAACAATAAAAGCGAAGAAATACAACGTAGCAAAGATGAGTGGGAAGCAAGAGGATTGGGTAATGTTTAAAGAGCAACAGAAGATAACTAAAAAGACAATACGGGGAGAAAAAAAGAGGTACGAAGGTAAGTTAGCCAAGACTATAAAGGAGGATAGTAAAAGCTTCTTTAGGCATGTGAAGAGGAAAAAATTAGTTAAGACCAAAGTTGGACCCTTGAAGACCGAAAAATATGAATTTATTATGGGGAACAAGGAAATGGCAGATCAGGTGAACAGGTACTTTGGATCCGTCTTCACTCAAGAGGACACAAACAATCTTCCTGATATAGTAGTGGCCAGAGGAACTGGGGTGATGGAGAAACTGAAGGAAATCCACATTAGGCAGGAAATGGTGTTGGGTAGACTAATGGGACTGAAGGCTGATAAATCCCCAGGGCCTGATGGTCTGCATCCCAGGGTACTTAACAGGGCTCTCACTTAACTTTTTTTCCCTGTTGCCAGCCGGGCAACCTTGACAGCTTTTTAGGTTGCCAAATGACAGTTTAGGTGGTCATTTAAGACGGTTTGCATGAAGCGCGCGATAATGTGCTCGGACGAATTGCGTAGTTACCAGTCGGAATTATGCTCAATGAAGCATTCACATATTATGTTCAAGAAGGAACTGCAGATGCTGGAAAATCGCTGGAGAAACTCAGCGGGTGCAGCGGCATCTATGGAATGAAAGAAATAGGCAACGTTTCAGGCAGAAACCCATCAGTCTGAAGAAGGGTTTCGGCCCGAAACGTTGCCTATTTCCTTCGCTCCATAGATGCTGCCACATCCGCTGAGTTTCTCCAGCACTTTTGTCCACATTCACATATTATTTCTGCTTCAAATAACTCACAAACGAAACATATTCACCAATCAAGACATGATATATACCACAATGACATGCAGCAAACTTATAATACAATATCTCAACTCTTTTTACACATTGCAATTAATGCAATTTCTATTAGTTTTTAATAATAATAATAATATCTTTTATTGTCATTGCACATCAGTGCAACGAGGTTTAGTATGCAGCTTCCAACCGATGTAAAGAAAAGTAAAATGAATAAATAAGCCTTGTAACGTGACCATCCGAGGGAGACAGTCCAGGGGGGATGGGGGGCACTCAGCAGGGCCGGTTCAGAGCCGCTATAGCTCTGGGAATAAAGCTGTTTCTGAGTCTGGAGGTTCGGGCGTAGAAGGCCTTGTAATGTCTGCCGGAGGGAAGTAGTTCGAAAAGTCCGTTACAAGGGTGTGAGGAGTCTCTATGGATGCTGACGGCCTTCCTGAGGCACCGGGTGTGGTAGATGCCCTCCAAGGCTGGTAGCTGTGTCCCAATAATCCTCTGCGCTCTGTGGACGACGCGCTGAAGAGCTCTCCTCTCTGCCTCCGTGCAGCTGAGATACCACACAGAGATGCCACTTTCCACTTCCAAACAAAAATGTGGTTGGATTATTCAGCATATGATCAACCTCGGTGAGACCAAGCGCAGGAATGGCAATCGCTTCGCACAAAATCCACTCAGTTCGCAATAACCAAACTGATCTCCCGGTGGCTCAACACTTCAACTCCCCCTCCCATTCCGAATCCGACCTTTCTGTCTTGGGCCTCCTCCATGGCAAGAGTGAGGCCCACCGCATATTGGAGGAGTAGCACCTCATATATGCTTGGGTAGTTTACACCCCAGCGGTATGAACATTGGCTTCTCTAATTTCAGGTAGTCCTTGCTTTCTCCCTTCTTCCCCTCCCATTCCCAGCTCTCCCACAGCCTACTGTCCCCAAGCCTCTTCCTTTCTTTTCTCTCCCCCCCCTCACCCGACATCAATCTGAAGAAGGGTCTCGACCCGAAACGTCGCCTATTCCTTTGCTCCATAAATGCTGCCTCATCCGCTAATTTTCTCCAGCTTTGTCTACCAACGGGATCCCACCACTGGCCACATCTTCCCATCTCCTCCCCTGTCGGCTTTCTACAGAGACCGCTCCTTCCGTATCTCCCTGGTCATTTCGTCCCTTCCCACCCAAACCACCCCCTCTCCTGGCACTTTCCCTTGCAACCGCAGGAAATGCCATGCTTGCCGCTTTACCTCCCCCCTTGACTCCATTCAAGGACCCAAGCAGTCTTTCCACGTACTCCTCCAACCTCATCTATTGCATCCGCTGCTCTAGGTGTCAGCTGCTCTACATCGGTGAGACCAAGCGTAGAAAATTGCTTTGCCCAATACCTCCGCTCGGTTCGCAACAACCAACCTGATCTCCCGGTGGCTCAACACTTCAACTCTCCCTCCCATTCCGAATCCGACTTTTCTGTCCTGGGCCTCCTCCATGGCCAGAGTGAGGCCCACCATAAATTGGAGGAGCAGCACCTCATATTATGCTTAGGCAGTTTACACCCCAGCGGTATGAAAATTGACCTCCAATTTCAGGTAGTCCCTGCTTTCTCCTCCGCTTCCCAGCTCTCCCTCAGCCCACTGTCTCCGCCTCTTCCTTTCTTCTTCGCACCCACTGCACCCTCACATCAGTTTGAAGAAGGGTCTCGACCCAAAACGTCACCTATTTCCTTTGCTCCATAGATGCTGCCTCACCTGCTGAGTTTCTCCAGCATTTTTGTCTCCCCATGCACACAAGTTCTGTTATCCCACTTTCCTCACCCACTCCCAGCACATTAGGGGCAATTTTACAGAGACAAGTTAACCTACAAAGCCAACGTATCTTTGGGATGTGGGAGGAAACCTACATGCTTGCAGGGAGAATGTGCAAATTCAACACAGACAGTGCCCGAGGACAGGATCGAACACAGATCCCTGGCGTGTGAGGCAGCAAGTCCACCAGCTGTGCCACTATATTTTATTTTCCAACACACAAAAAATTATACGTTGATAACTTTGGTTACTAAAAAAAAAGAAACTATCCATTTTCAGTCTTAAATCTCTAAGTGATGCTATGTCCCCCTTTACGGCTGCTGTGTTTTAATTCAGTTCAAGACTATGGGACAGTGCATTGGCCATAATGTTGCTGCCTAAATTGCCAGAGACCCGGAATTGATCCTGAATATGGGTGCTGTCTGTCTGGAGTTTGCTCCTTTTCCCTTTGATAGCATGGGTTTTCTCCGGGTACTCTTGTTCCCTTCCACATTCCAAAGGTGTGCAGGAACCTTTTTCAGACCCAACCCAAAACGTAATATTTTCCTTTTGACCAGAGATTCTGTTTGACCTGTTGAGTTACTCCAGCTTTTTGCGTCTGTCTTCAGTTTAAACCAGCATCTGCAGTTCTTTCCTGCACACGCGATACTATATGATAGAACTTTATTAATCCCAGGAGGGAAATTGTGTGTGTATGTGTATAGTTATATATTCATATATAAATATACACTGTTTTGTTTTCTCGCTTATAACATTGTTTACAGAGTACTATGTTTACATATTCTGTTGTGCTGCTGCAAGTAAGGTTTTAATTGGGACATGAGAGAATAAAACCTCTTGACTCTTGACTTACGTCGCTAATGTGTGGGATAGAACTAGTGTACGGGTGATCGGTGGTAGGCATGGACTCAGTGGGCCGAAGGGCCTGTTTCCACGCTGTTGTTTAAATTAAACTAAAACACTAAAACCAGAGGAAATCTAAAGAAGGGACTCTACCCGAAACGTCACCCAATTTCTTCTATCCAGAGATGCTGGCTGCTCCATGGAGTTCCGCCGCACAATTAAAGCATGGAATAGTCTTCACCCTACTATAGGTACCCAACTAGAAGCAATTAAATATGCTAGCTCTTTTTTTCCCCAAGAACCCTTTTTTTTTTAAAGTCCAAGAGTCAAGAGAGTTTTATTGTCATGTGCCCCAGATAGGACAATTAAATTCTTGCTTGCTGCAGCACAACAGAATATGTAAACATAATCCAGAACAGGAGATAAAAGTTTATTTAGAAGGGAGACGAGAAAATACTTTTTCATGCAGAGAGTTGTGAGTCTGTGGAATTCTCTGCCTCAGAGGGCAGTGGAGGCTGGTTCTCTGGATACGTTCAAGAGAGGGCTAGATAGGGCTCTTAAAGATAGCGGAGTCAAGGGATATGGGGAGAAGGCAGGAACGGGGTACTGATTGGGAATGATCAGCCATGATCACATTGAATGACGGTGCTGGCTCGAAGGGCTGAATGGCCTACTCCTGCACCTATTATCTATTGTCTATTGTTTACTACAGAATGCAGAGCGAGACGCAAGATACCCTTCAAAATGACCTCTCGCTCTCTTTTAGAAAGAAATCCATTTATTCTTGTTCTTTCAACATAAATAATCAAAAGGAAAATAACATTATGATAGACAAAATAGATTCTAATCCCTTTGGGTTATATGGCAGTAAAATAAATATAGTGTAGATTCAGATTTCAGAAACTGAAGAATCACAGTTAAAATTGGACCTTTTTGCCTTCCATCATAGTGAGGAATGTGGGGAATCCACTGTGGTGGATGTTTATGTTAACTTTTATGCAGTTGTGTGTCTTGTTGCTTTTTTTCCGTATGGTTCTATGATAATTCACATATCACAGTACCTTAATTGGTACATGTGACAATAAAAGACCTTTGAAACCTTTGAAAATAAAATTACCTTGCCTTCATTTTTCTACCACAAAATCCACTGTGAAAATGATCATTATAATAATATTAATAATAAACTTTATTTATAAAGCGCTTTAAGCAACCGCAGTTGCCACAAAGTGCTGTACATGAGAACTCATGGACAAAAAGTTATTACAAACCATTAAAAACCGTAAAACGAAGGACTAAAAACAGTAAAAATTAAAAGACATTAAAAGCACTAAGAACAGGAGCAATGTCTCAGCCAGTGTCGAAAGCCAGAGAATAAAAATGAGTTTTTAGGGAGGATTTGAAGATGGACAGTGAGGGGGCCTGTCTGATGTGCAACGGCAAGGTGTTCCAAAGTGCCGGAGCAGCAACAGAAAAGGCTCTATCCCCTCTGAGTTTCCGCTTAGACCGTGGTACCTCAAGGAGCAGCTGATCAGCTGACCTGAGGCACCGGGCAGGAGCATATAGGTGGAGCAGCTCAGAGAGGTAAGGCGGGGCGAGCCCATTCAACGATTTGAAAACAAATAAAATAATTTTAAAATGAACTCGAAAGTGCACTGGGAGCCAGTGAAGGGAGGCCAAAATTGGCGTAATGTGCTCCCTCTTTCGAGTTCCGGTCAAAAGGCGAGCGGCAGCATTTTGAACCAGCTGGAGACGAGCCAATGAAGCTCGTGCGACTCCAGAGTAGAGTGCGTTACAGTAATCCAGCCTAGATGTAATAAAGGCATGGATTACTGTTTCAAAATGCTGCCGCTCGAGGATGGGCTTCACCTTTGCCAGCTTCCTTAGGTGAAAGAAGCTGGACTTAACCACCGCGCCTATTTGTTTATCTAGTTTAAAATCACCGTCCATCCTAAAACCCAGGTTTAAAACTGTTGGCTTTACGGACAATGCCAGTGGACCCAAGTCAACAAAGGGAGGTTCACGGCAGCCATTGGTTCTAAGTTCACCCACGTAACGTGTAAGCATTATTTCATAATATATAGAGAAGAATATTTACATTACAAGTTAATTTATTACTCTGGCATACATTAGCAATCTGTACACTACAGGTCAAGTTCAGTCAATGAAATGCTTAACACATTAATATACTTCTCCCGAGTTGGAACTGAAGATAGTGGCTTCGCTTCACACTCAAAGTGTTCCCTTCAATTCATACCCATTATTTGGCAACGTTTGTACTTCATCATTTCAGATTGCAGACATCATAATTTTTTACCATTAATATTTGAGACAATGACACCACTGAAGTAAATGTCTCAAATACTTTAATGGTTCTCACATTATCTGCATTCTCATTTCAGGAACTGATAGCTAATATTATAAGAAAAGGCAGTCAGATGTGGAGGACATGCTTTTGACTACCAATGAGGAGGTCATATTTTTAACTCTGCGGAGATCACTGACAAAAGAATCAAAAAAGAGGCAGAAGCAGAAGAAGAGCCTTGGTTCATGAAATGGTCAGTTTCCTAAGTGAAGCTCTTCATCATTAACAGTGCTCTCCACATGAAAAATGGCTCAAGCAGACTCCAGAAAAGGCTCCAATGCAACAGAATGTATACTATTCCATAAAATGTTTAGGGAAGTTGGCAGGTTGGGAATCGAGGAGGCTGCTTTATCCTCGATGGTTTGAACATCTCGAGTGTGTTGGAACTGCGCTGATCCAGGCAAGGGAAGATTACTCCATCATGCTCCTCATGTGCCTTAGACCTTAGCAGATAGACTTTAGGGATTCTGAAGTCGCATAGGATCCAAGCCCTGTTCCTGTGCTGTAATATTTATATGGCATCTCCAGCACTCTCAGTTTTTATTTCAGATTTCCAGCTTCTGTTGTTTTCTTGCATTCTGAATATTGTAATTTTTTTTTCTGTTTAAAGCAGCATGTTCATTTGGCAGTTGAGATACATTTATAAGAAAGACAAATACAAATGTTACCTCCTCAGGCTGTATGCTCATTTTAAAAAGGTTGGCTGATCTATATATTAATGTATTCTGACTATTACAAATAGAAATGGTTTTGTTGTTCTGTGTGCACGAGGTGAAATAACATTCATTGGCTTTTACTAATAAAAACTGCATTGTGCCAAGCCTCAATATATTTGCCCTAGACACTGTAGATTACTCTTTTAAATATTTCCACCGCTGTTCTATTTCTTTAGTTGTCAGCATTAATTCCCGTTTATTTTCCTTGCTGCATTTTTTCCCTGAGCATTGGCTCTTTCTTCATGTGTTACTTTGTATTTTGCTGCATATGTGACCTGCTCGGTCTTCATCTTAAACATTATTTTGCGACCGCTATTGGCCAGATGCTCCCCACGGTTTGCTTTTCTTATATATGTTGGTCCATTTCCTATTACAGGTGCACAACCTTTTATCCGGAGTTCCGGAAACCGAAAAACTCCGAAAACCGGCCATTTTTTCCAGGATGTCGTCTGCACACCAAAGCTCGCGTTTGGCGCCAAACTTGACCCGAAACTACCCACGGTCAACCCAGGTCTGTACTACTGTAGCGGCTGCCTCCTCCCCGGAGACCGGGGAGACACTTAAACATCTGTAAATCATTGCTTAAATGTTAGTCAGTTAGTTTGGAGGGCTTTTATGTGAAGGGGGGGAGGGGGGGTGAAGGGGGAAACTTTAATTCTTAGTCCCCTACCTGGTCGGAGAGGCGGGGAGCGGTCAATGCCTTACTGGGTCGCCGTGCAGTAAGCTCCGGAGCGCTGTGGCCGCCGACTCCCAGCTGGGGCTGTGGGCGTCCGACCGCGGGCGGCGCCGGTTGTAGCTCCGACCCCAGCAACTCTGCCCCTGGCTGCGCGGCGCTCCAAATCCAGCGCGGCCCGCGGCCGGACGCCCGCAGCCCCAGCACCGCTGTGGCCGCCGACATGTGTGTCGGCGGCCACAGCGCTCCAGAGCTTACCGCTCGGCGACCCGGTAAGGCATTGCCCGCTCCCCGCTGGTATCCCAGCGCTGCGACGCCGCCGACTCCCAACATTGCGGCGATGGGGCTGCGGGCGTCCGGCCGCGGGCCGCGCTGGATTTGGAGCGCCGCGCAGCCAGGGGTAGAGTTGCCGGGGTCGGAGCTCCAACCGGCGCCGCCCGCGGCCGGACGCCCGCAGCCCCCAGCTCCGCGATGTTGGGAGTCGGCGGCCACAGCGCTCCGGAGCTTACTGCACGGCAACCCGGTAAGGCATTGCCCGCTCCCCGCCTCTCCGACCAGGTAGGGGACTAAGAATTAAAGTTTCCCCCTTCACCCCCCCCACCACATAAAATCCCTCCAAACTAACTGACTAACATTTATGCAATGATTCTCCGGGGAGGAGGCAGCCGCTCCAGACTTTTCAAGCCGCCCGCGCTACCTACCTAATCTACGCTCAAAACCTTCCGTTCGGAAATCTGAAAAATTCCGAAATCCGACAAGTGTCTGGTCCCAAGGCTTTCGGATAAAAGGTTGTGCACCTGTACTGCGTAGAATTGGTAATTCTTTGTACAAAATCTGAAGCCAGACTACCTGGGTTATTTTGATGACTTTTTAATGCAGCTTTTGTTTTGTTTTTTGTTTTTTTGGGTGGGGGGGGAGGACACACACAATGTATCCTACAATTATTATTCTACATTCTTCACTCAACACACACCTGCTTAATATTTCCTCCTCCATCATCTTTTCTCTGTTTGATAATCTGTAGTAGTACTGGGTCCAATTTCAATGGAAATTTTCCACCATTTTAACATTATTACCCTTTACATAACATCAACGGTCTATTATATTGTATTTCAAAACGAAATACAGCTTTGCCTGCACAGTCTTAGGTAAAAGGATTGCTCCTACAATGTACTGAGAGATTTATAGAAGGGACCAAACACTTGCAAAATCATAGCACCACCCAATAAAAACTATTCAACAACAAACTGAAATTAGTTGAAGATTCCAGCTATAAATAATGGCAACATGGAATTCTTCCAGCTTCTAAATGTACGATTCGTTGTGTAGGATTGACTGAACGTTGACTGAAGTGAAGAACTCCAAATATGTTTTAATGGTCTTATATCAACTTTTATACAAACTAATTTCACTTCACCAGGGTCACCAATGTGTGCATGGTTTGAATGTTCTTTTACAAATAATTCTGCAAGTTACTTCAATTCGTCAAAAATCACTTCAAGATTCAATATCAGAATATGTGTCAAAATCCAAAGTGAAATCCAAAAATGATATTATCCCCTAATCAAATTCATAATCATTTTCACACATTACTCGACCTAACTGGTCAATCTTTAAACTGTCTGAAGAATCTTTAAAGAGTCTGAAGAAGGGTTCGACCCAAAACGTTGCCTATTTCCTTCGCTCCATAGATGCTGCCTCACCCGGTTGAGTTTCTCCAGCACTTTTTGTCTACCAATCTTTAAACTCATATTTATTGCAGAGGGCACCTTTGCAAATTGAAATGTTTATTTCCAAAAATCTGTTGAAGTTACAAATAAAGATATGAAACAAAATCACCATAATTTTTGTGTGAGTAAAACACTTTGATGGAGTGGCCACTTCCCAGAATACATTAAAAATGACATAAAATGAATGCAATGAACATGCTGAACCAACATGAACAACATTCTTTTACCTCAACAGCTGTATACAAAAGATAACTTCACCTATATTCAATAGTGACTGGCAAACTGCCGTAAATTTAAACGGTGTCTGGTCAGTTAATATTTTATTTTGAATTAAGATGGAGTTGTTAGTTAGTGCTGCTTTTTCACTGTCAGAAACAACGCATGCATTCAATCATCTCTTAAATATGCAATTCGTCACCACGATATCTATCTGACACTCTGAACGAAGTAGATACAGAGACTGATGCAATCCAGATAGTTGTAAAACAGACTGTTGAAGCAGTATGCAGTAAGTGTGTGTAATCGCACTACAACAGACTTTGTGACAGGATGATAAGGGTAGAAACAAAGAGCAGTACTAGCTGATATTAGAATATATGTGAAGCTGCAAGGAATACTCATTGTGGCTAAATGGATATCTTATGCAGAGAAAAGACTGTCTGCACTGGCCCAGATAAAATGAGAGCAATTTGTTCCAAAATACAAAGGTTGCTTAAGTTGATGCGACTAAGTATTGCTTCCATTTTTGATTGATACCATGCAGTTATCACTTTAGTTTACACTTTAGTTTATAATGCACATAATGATGTGCATTATAAGTCAATCCCAATGTATATCACATTTTACGTCAGACAATAGGGGGACAACGTAAGAGAAAATTTGCATCATATTACAATTTGTCCAAATCTGTCCAAATAAATAAATATGTCCTTCTAAGATTGGTAGGCTTTTGAAAAGAAAACCCCGATAAAGACATTCTTTGAGAAAGTCTGAACATAATTCTTGCTTACATAGCCAATAAAAATGAATTTTCACTAAAAAAGTGAATTATTTGGAACTAAAACAATTCTACATTTCACATGTAATTGCCCTTTCATAAAAATGGTGCCTCTTCCACAGAGTACAGTAGAAAAGCACTGGTTCTTTCTGGCTGTTACATTTATCTGCTAAATATCCACTCAATATTGAGTGCAAAATATAAAATACCTTGTTCCTGTGGTATTCTGTTTGTTAAGTTTTACATAGCTTTCTTTCCCTCATTTTACAAAAGTAGTGCCTTGTGCTGTGCATGTTCAGAGGCCAACAGTAAAGTAGCACCTCTCCCAATAGCCAAGATTGTGAGCGTCAATGTGCTGATTCATAGAGTAGAAACAGGCCCTTCAGCCCAATTTGCCCACACCAGCCACCATGACCCAGCTACACTAGTCCAGCATTTAGTCCATATACCCCTCCAAACCTGTCCTATCCATGTGCCTGTCTAACTGTTTCTTAAATGTTGGGATAGTCCCTGCCTCAACTACCTCTGCTGGCAACGTGTTCCATGCACCCACCACTCTTTGTGTGAAAACGTTACCCCTCAGGTTCCTATTAAATCTTTTCCCCTTCACCTTAAACCTATGTCCTCTGGTCCTCGATTCATCTACTCTGGGCAAGAGACTCTGTGCATCTACCCGATCTATTCCTCTCATGATTTTATACATCTCTATAAGATCACCCCTCATCCCCCTGCGCTCCAAGGAATAGAGTCCCAGCCTACTCAACCTCTTGTGATCTATGTGATCTATAAAGTTCAAACTGGACCTCAAGTAGCTTCTTCTTCTTGCATACATGTCCATGTTTTGGGAGTAGGTCAAGTAACGGTATGCCAAGAAAGGTTTTGTAAAAGGCATGTAATATGTTTTATATGAGTTAATATGAGTTTGCAATGCACCATCAGCAGAAGTAGGATTGTCAGGTTCAACTGTGGTGTGCACAAGGAAGCTCTAAGTCTCTACAAGGAAAGAAATTTAGGGCAAAGATAGACACAAAAAGCAGGAATGACTCAGCGGGACAGACAGCATCTCTGGAGAGAAGGAATAGGTGACGTTTCAGGTCAAGACCCTTCTTCAGACTGGGCTATGGGGATAGGGAAGGTTAGTAGCAGCACCCACATTACTCTTATATACAGCTGGTTTGGATTGAATGGGATAAGTGGCCTGTTTCCATGTTTTCACAGTTCTATCATTTTATATTTCACAAATTTATTTTTAAATTATCACAATTGTAATATGAAACATAGAACGGTATAGCACATGAACAGCCACAATGTTTGTGCCGAGCATGATGCCAAGACCATCTCTTATCTACCTGCACACATGTATATTCCTCCATTCCCTATATTTCAATCATGCTCTTAAATCCCACTATCTGCCTCCATCATCACCCCTGGCAGTGTGTGCCAGACATCCAATCAATCTTGAATTATAAAATTTAACAAAACATATAATCTAATGTTCTAATCCGGCAATGTTTTTTTTAATAAAATACACAACTTTTTTGTTCACAGCCCTGCAATCTCGGTACCATCTGCAAACTTACTAACCAACCCATTCATATTTATGTCCAACTCATTTATCACAAATAGCAGAGGTCTCCGCACAGATCCCTGCAGAACTCCACTGTCACAGACCTCCAGCCTGAACATTGTCCTTCTACCACAACCCGCTGTCTTCAATCAGTAAACCAGTTAGGAAACCATATGACCAAATCACTGTTAACACAATGCATCTTAATCTTCTAAATCAGCCTATCAAATGCCTTACTAAAATCTATTCACTGACCTATGCTCATCGATCATCTTTGTCACCTCCTCAATAAATAAAAAATGCAGATTTTGTAAACTTTTTCCATTTCCCATTGTAAATGTGTACAGAATAGTTAAACTTACCAAGTTTATCTCAATGCATTAAATGCAGTTATCAGTAACTCATTTAGAAAAACTAACATTTTTAATGAACGCAGAATTATTTGACCATGGTTCAAACAAATTGAAATAAGATATCACTTAATGTTACACAACTTTTAATAAGTGACTAGACTAAGAGGGACCCGTTGGGTCCCATGTTCACACAGGAGGGCTGGTCCCCATCCCAATATTCCACCTATACACCAATTCTAATATTAGTGGCCAGTGGAGGGGGGCTTTCTGGAGCGCTAGTATGGGTGTTGTGGGCCAAAGGGACTGGTTGCCAGAGACCTAGTATGGACACTGTGGGCCGAATGGATTCTTGGGCTGGCAGCTCAGTCACTCGGGGCTGGTGGGCTGGCAGTTCAGTCACTCAGACCTGGTGGGCTGGCTAATAGGGGTATTGTGGGCCAAAATATGTGCTTCAGGCAGGCCAAACAACTCATTTCATTTCATTACCATTTCAATTTCAAGCACAGGGCAGGCCAAACAACTCATTTCATTTATTTCATTTCATTTCCATTTCCATTGCAGTTTCAAGCACGGGGCAGGCCAAACAACTCATTGCATTTTCATTTCGTTTCCATTGCAGTTTCAAGCACAGAGCAGGCCAAACAGCTCAGTGCAATTTCATTTCATTTCCATTTCCATTTCAGTTTCAAGCACAGGGCAGGCCAAACAGCTAATTGCATTTTCATTTCATTTCCATTTACATTGCAGCTTCAAGCACAGGGCAGGCCAGAAAACTCATTGCATTTTCATTTCATTTCCATTTCCATTGCAGCTTCAAGCACAGGGCAGGCCAAACAGCTCATTGCATTTTCATTTCATTTCCATTTCCATTGCAGCTTCAAGCACAGGACAGGCCAAGCAGCTCATTGCATTTTCATTTCATTTCCATTTCCATTGCAGCTTCAAGCACAGGGCAGGCCAAACAGCTCATTGCATTTTCTTTTCATTTCCATTTCCATTGCAGTTTCAAGCACAGGGCAGGCCAAACAGCTAATTGAATTTTCATTTAATTTCCATTTCCATTGCAGTTTCAAGCACAGGGCAGGCCAAACAACTCATTTCATTTTCATTAAGGGCTAACAAATCATTTATTGCAAGTACATTGCACTCATAGTTCAGTTGATTCACAGCTTAGAATCACAGATGTGGCCTCTCCCTCATGATCTTTCAGAGTGACTGACTCACGTCCAGGCATCTGGGGTTTTCTAGTCCTGCCCCCCCCCCCCCCCCACCCCAGAAGGGGCGTTACATTAATCATGGTGATTGACAGGCGAGAGGACCAATCAGCTGATCTCAAGATTTTTTAAACACTCATAACTTTTTATTTTTCATCGATCGGAAAAATCATCAGGGCTGCCTCAGCGGCCAAAAATCATAGCAATTTAGGGTGGCGTTTTTTACTAAAATCAATATACAGTACAGACAGGAAGTGGTCAAGATGAGACTTTTAGTTATATAGATGGTACTGCAACATATTTTGTACTGAACCTTATAGAACAGAGAAACAAAGCTGGAAGTCAAATAAAACAAAAGAGTTTCAATTGGACTGAACCAATCACAGCAAGATGATTGTTAGATGTAAAAAAGCTGACAGATTTCAACCAATTTTCTTCAAAAATTTGTACGTCTCTTCACAAAAGCTAATGACTGCTTTTAAAGAATAAAAGCATGAATCAAATACAAGAAACTAATGGCGGTTTTCATTTCTGAATAAATAACTGACATTTTTCCACAGCCCTCTGTGAAAAAAACCCTGAATTAATAAGTGAATAATCCAGCTGCCACAGTATTTTTACAATATTGCTGACACTTTTAGTATTGAGAAATATTTTTCAGCTTCTGTTTTTCCTCATGACACCACATTGGACAATTGTTTCAAACTCACAACTGGTGTATACCATTTATTTAATCTCCAATTACATAGTATCCAATTAATAAGGCCATCTGAATAGCAATGTTACAAAATTTTGAGATTTTAAAAATCAAGTCTGTAATTTATCCCATCAGATAAAGCATAAAAATAAGTTTAATTTGACACCTAATTCACTTTCATATCTCAAGTATTAAAAAAGTTATGGCCATTTTCATACTCGGAAATGAGCATCTTGTTCCCTATTGATTTTCTATGGACATAACAAAAAAGCTGTGATCGTGAACAGTCAAAAGCCCATAACTTTCTTAAAAATTAAGAGAACTGAATGAAATTTTCAGTTATCATAGATTGAAGCATTCTGAAACAAATATAAAATAATCTTACTTGGATGACCTGAAATTAAAGCATATAATTAGTTAGTTACCTAATTGTAGCTAATTTCAGACTTCAATTACTAGATCTAAACATCTATCCATTTCTTAATAAATTATTAACATTTTTAAATAGCCTAAATGTCCAAATAATATTCACAAATAATTCACAATAAAACATGAGTTTTAAATCTCATTTACATTAATTTATAGACCAAATGGAAGGAATTCAGTGTTCAATTGCTGTAAATAAATGCCCATTTAAATCAGCTTTCTAGTGGGTCCCTGTGAACGCGCTGGTTTAGAACGTTCACATTGCGGTAGATTTGTGCCCCAAATGCCCAGAAAAATACTGCGCGATATAATGGGGCCAAATTGAGCTACTCGCAATATTAAATTTTGTATAAAGGGATCTTTAGAAGCCCTTTTTAATGTAAAAATATACAACCTAACATCTGCTATTTGCTTTATGCGACCCTGCGGTTGCTGACGGTCGCGGGTTTAGAGATTGATTTTTAAACTACTATAACTATTATACGAGGCCTTTAAACCTAATAATAGCTTTTGCGACGGGGTCTTCCAGCGATTTTTCGTTAATAATTAACTAGGCTGAACATCTTCGATTTGAACAGCCTAGAGAAAATCGCGTTTTAAACCCGCCCCCTCTAAACGGCGCCAAAATCGCGCACACCCGCAGCGACAGATTTTCAAAGACGCTTCAGGTAGGCTTTGCAACATACCTAATCTGAACACACTGCTATTATGTGAATCGTCCCAAGAATCGTAACCAATTACTACCACATTAAGAGATGCCATTGCGTCATTAATCAAGGAAGATATCCGAGTGATGTTGACTCGTAATATAGAGGCCGTGGACAGTAATGTTTTTTGTTAATTTCCATTTTTTATTTAAAAAAGGATAGCATTTTAGGCAGAAAGATCATCCAAGATTACTGAAGATAGACACAAAATGCTGGAGTTACTCAGCGGGACAGGCAGGATCTCTGGAGAGAAGGAATAGGTGACGTTTTAAGTCGAGGCTAATGTCAGGGAAGAGGGCGATACATAGATAAGGAAATGTAAGGTGTGAAAACAGGACAAAGGGGATGGATATCAAGGAAAATATAGAATAGATCATTGTTAGCTGGGAGAAGGTAACAACAAAGCACACAGATAAAATGTAGTCGGAGACAGTCAGACTGGTTGGAGAACTGGGAAGAGATGGTGAGAGACGGAAAGCAAAGGTTACTTGAAGTTAGAGAAGTCAATGTTCATACTGCTGGGGTGTAAACTGCCCAAGCAAAATATGAGGTGCTGTTCCTCCAATTTGCACTGGGCATCACTCTTACAATGGAGGAGGCCCAGGACAGAAAGGTCAGTGTGGGAAAGGGAGGGGGAGTTAAAGTGTTTGGCAACCGGGACATCAGGTAGGTTTAGGCGGACTGAGCGGAGATTCCTGGCTTTGCACAACAAGAGTTAGAGGCTGATAACCAGGAGATTAAACCTGAAGATAAGTAGCAGCTGAGACAACTGCCCGGGGATATCCTTATCAATTTCCTCTTCTTCCCATAAATGAAAGAAGAAGGTTTTGTCCACAGAGGATGTGAAGAACTTCATGTAAGAGAGATACTTCACGCAGAATGCCTGAAAACTCATTGACCACCTCCCCACCCCCTTCATCCCAGTAGAATTCAAATGGCCCTCTTTACACCTAGTGATATCAGCAGCGCCGTACACTGATAATCAGTTTGGAGAGGCCAGGTGATGCATAATATTTTCTCAGATTCTGATGCACAGTCCACAGCACTTCAGTGAATTAATCCCCAATCCAGTTATATAAAGGGCTCAACAAATCTGAATTTACTGATAAATGACATCTCTCTTGAAGAACTCTGCTTACTGCTTAAAGTACACTTTCCTCATGGGATATGCATTCTGGCATTTCACGATTAAAGCCAATACATCGGAGGGTAATGCACATCACGGTAAATTGAAGGGACTGCCAATAAATGGGGAGGGAAATAGAGTAGTGACTAGTAGAACAGAAAAAGGTGTACTCGTGTGTTTGGTTACAAATCAGATTTATTGGCAAGAGAGAGAACAAAAACAATACTTGTCTTGGTATGCGCAGGGTCCGTTTTACAGCAGCACACCTCCCTCCCTCTCTCTCTCTCTGCCTCCGTCCGCGGTGCTGATCGCAACTCAGCCCATCGGTGAACCCCTCTCGTACATGAACTAACTTCTGGCTTACTGGCTGTTGCCTGCCTTTACACAAGTAAGAAATCAGCTGTTGAAATAACCGGCAGTAAGTCCTGGCCAATAGCGCTGCTCCCAAATTCAAACTATAAACAATAGCAGGGGACTGCATCCGAGCGAACCTCCCCCTCCCCCGTTTGGGAACAAAGATCTATCAGCCGTAGACTGGCGCATAAAGCAATACACAGCGCTACAGACTTGGCACATAAAGGTAATACACACAACCCTGCCGGTTTGTCGCTAAAGGTTTAACGAGCGCCAGCAGCGCTATGGGGTTTAAATATAGCGCTACTGGCCACAGCGCTATGGGGTTTAAATATAGCACTACTGGCCACAGCACTATGGGGTTTAAATATAGCGCTACTGGCCACAGCGCTATGGGGTTTAAATATAGCGCTACTGGCCACAGCGCTATGGGGTTTAAACATAGCGCTACTGGCCACAGCGCTACGGGGTTTAAACATAGCGCTACTGGCCACAGCGCTATGGGGTTTAAATATAGCGCTATTGGCCACAGCGCTATGGGGTTTAAAAATAGCGCTACTGGCCACAGCGCTATGGGGTTTAAACATAGCACTTCGGGTCACAGACTGTTCGGGCAAAATTCTCGTATAACACTGTCAGTTTCCAGGAATTAATTATAAAATGCTGTCAAACTTGCGATCAAAATTGTACTGGCCAGAAAAGTAATAATGGCAAAAGTAATTGTTGGGTAACCAGATGCAAACAAAAAAAATCTTATGGTTATGGGGGAGCAGATGGATCAGTGAGACCTATTGGATAGACAACTGGACAACTTCTAGGCTGCAATCATTCTGTGTTTCCATTCTGCAGCTCTGAATATTTAATGTCTACCACGCAGAGGAACTCAAGTATGTAAACATATGCGGCTGCAAGTACTGCTCTAACTTCGACCACATCTGGCATTGGACGTGCATCATTGTTACGAGGATCAAATGACTGGAATCCTCTTCTCAATACCACAGTAAGGTTATACAAAAGCTGTTGATCTTCAAAAACACACAAATCACCATTACCTTGACAAGTAAGCATGGATAATACTTGCTGGCATTACCAGTGATTCCTACCGACTGTGAGTGAATAAATATTAAAAGAAACTGAGATAATGTTACTCCCAGGTAGTGTGAATCCCTCTTACAATTTGACAGCCAAAAATGCTTAAATGAACAATAGCAGACACATGTACAAATGTATTCAAAAGGGAACTGCAGATGCTGGAATATCGAAGGTACACAAAATTGCTGGGGAAACTCAGCGGGTGCAGCAGCATCTATGGAGCGAAGGAAATAGGCGACGTTTCGGGCCGAAACCCTTCTTCAGACTGATGGGGGGTGGGGAAAGAAAGAAGGAAAAGGGGAGGAGGAGGAGGAGCCCGAGGGCGGGCGGATGGGAGGGTGGGAGGAGACAGCTAGAGGGTTAAGGAAGGGGAGGAGACAGCAAGGGCTAGCCAAATTGGGAGAATTCTATGGTAATACCATAAGGACGCAAGGTCCCCAGACGGAATATGAGGTGCTGTTCCTCCAATTTCCGCTGTTGCTCACTCTGGCAATGGAGGAGACCCAGGACAGAGAGGTCGGTTTGGGAATGGGAGGGGGAGTTGAAGTGCTGAGCCACCGGGAGGTCAGGTAGGTTATTGCGGACTGAGCGGAGGTGTTCGGTGAAACGATCGCCCAACCTACGCTGCTTGGTCTCACCGATGTAAATCAGTAGTTCTGCACAAAGGGTGAAAATTCATTTGATGCCAAATCACACGTTGCCCGAGTTAATAATAACTTCATTGGCATATTTATTATTTGGCAATAAATCAATCTTCTGCCATTGAGGAAATTGGCTAAAAGGTGATGATATTCAAAGTAGTGGGAAAAATAACTATTGAAAATTAAATGAAGTATTTTTGTTTCCATGAATTACTTTGCAGATTTACCTAAATTCCACCTTAATGGATTATTTGGCTGGCTGCCACAGAGTACCTAAGAGTCTGTTGCACTCAGAGTATTAATCCTGCTGAGACATACAAATACATATCACTCACGCTAATGGCACCCAGCCACCCGCTGGCAGCAGCGGCTTCATCATACTTTCTGGAAGGATAACATTTAATGTTTGTTTTCAATGTTGGACTAAATATGACACCTGGAATTTCTGCTTCTGTGCTCCAAAACTTCTGGTTCTTTTGTCTTTAATTATGCATTCATTCAAATAGATAAGAGCACAGAAATATAAGATCCACCTCCAGAGTAAAGCCCCTGTCCCACTTACGTGTCCCTGGCATGCTAATACGCGACCTCGTATTATCTGGCTAAATAATCCATTAAGGTGGAATTTAGGTAAATCTGCAAAGTACTTCATGGAAACAAAAATACTTCATTTAATTTTCAATAGTTATTTCTCCCACCACTTTGAATATCATCACCTTTTAGCCAATTATCCACAGCCATCTGGAGCGCGTGACGTCATTTGAAGATGGACGCAAAATGCCGGAGTAACTCAGCGGGACCGGCAGCATCTCTGGGGAGAAGAAATGGATAATGTTTAGGGTCGAGACTCTTCTTCAGTCTGAAAGAAGGATCTTGACCCGAAACGTCACCCATTGCTTCTCGCCAGAGATGCTGCCGGTCCCGCTGAGTTACTCCAGCATTTTGTGTCTATCTTCAATTTTCTTGGCCCCGCTCTGGGAGTAGAAGTGGGGGGCGGGTTCGGACCGCAACGGCCGTGAGCCCCAGGCCGAGTTCGGCGATCGTTTGCCTGCTTCTGCTGCTGTTGGAGGTGAGACGTTGCGTCGCACCAGGGTCTTGGGCCTGTCCCACTTTAGCCGTCAGTTACGCGACAGGCCGTTGGCGCGCGAAGATTTTGTTCGCTACAAAAATTTTGGAGCCCCGCGCGATGTCACGCACAACTACATACCCCTCCGCGCTTCTCAGTGGGACCGGCCCTGCGCGGCCATACGATGCCCGTGCGCCTCAACACGACAACGAGGTCACATAATTTGCGTGCCAAGGACACGTAAGTGGGACAGGCCCTTAAGTGTTAAAGAGTAAGTCAATCAAACCCATCGGTATTTTGGGAATCACAGATAATGTATTTAGTTTCAGAACTGCCAACTCTCACGCATTGAGCGTGAGAATCACGCAATTCGCCCAATTCTCACGCTGATCACAGAATTTCTCACGCTGATCACAGAATTTCTCACGCTTTGTCGTGAGAAATTCTGTGATCAACGAGAATTTCAAAACTAATATCAACTGCTTGTTTGCGCGTCTGTTGACAAGACAGCAGCATTCTTATTCTCTGGTATTCTCACTTGACCGAACCGTCACACACCTCCAAACCATGTCCCAATGCAAATTTACATTGAAAGACACGGACCTGGCAGTGAATGAGTGTCACCCAGCGCAGCAAGTGAGGCCATGTCCTGCTCCCGGCAGCAGTTGGAAAATTAAGGATTTGTGGGAAGCGACTGACATGAGCGAGGCCGGCGAGCAGCAGGAGAGAGGTACATAGGCTGTGAAACCGGGGAGGCTACAGCCCCCCCACTTTTTTGGCTAGACATGTTGCAATGTTTCTGGCTTTCGACGAGGCGCTGCTGTGCTCTGAACAACCTGGTCGTGGATGTTGGAGAGCCGGGACGGAGGGAAGGATGGAAGCAGAAGCAGCGGCGGGGGCAGATGCGCATGGGGAGCCAGGGCTGGCAAGTGTTTGCCAGGCTGGCGAGTCAATCGCTGCAGCTCCGGCCATGGAGCAGCCTCAGTGCAAGAGTCCCGGGCGGTTGGACGCGTCGGAAGCATTGCGCCGCGGCCGTGAGAGTCTCTGCGCCGAATTCGCCCAGGTGACCGGCATGGACCAGGCTGCGGCTGCAGGACGTAAGTACCAAGCACTGGGTAGAAGCGGTGGAAGATAGTGGCCTTCAAATGGTGGTGGTTGGAGAAAGCATCCTGCTTGCCTGCTAGATTTTCACTTACTGTAACTGCAGGAAAAATGTTTCCGATGTTGGGGGAGTTCAGAACCAGGAGTCACAGTTTAACAACAAGGGGTAGGCCATTTCGGACTGAGATGAGGACAAACTTTCTTCACCCAGAGGGTTGTGAATCTGTGGAATTCTCTGCCACAGAGGCAGTGGAGACCAATTCATTGGATGTTTTCAAGAGAGAGTTACATTTTGCTCTTGGGGCAAGAGAAATCAAGGGATATGGGGAAAAAACAGGAAAGAGGTACTGATTTTAGATGAAAAGCCATGATCATATTGAATGGCAGTGCTGGCTCGAAGGGCCGAATGGCCTATTCCTGTACCTATTTTCTATGTTTCTATGCTTGAGTACATGGCAATAAAACTCAACCACTTGATTTTGAACCCTTCATGTATGATGGAGGCATAATGTAGTCATAGTTTATTAATCTGGAATATCCAGTGGGATGGGATAAGTATAATATTAAAATGACATGCAAGGTGTCAGGCTGTCTATCACATCAAACAGCCCCAATAACCCATTATTTACTTCAGTTAAATATTGGGAAGATAGCACTATTGTCATTTGCCACTCATCTATTATGGTTGTTTACCTCACTGACTATTTCTAAATCCCACCCCCCACAAATTCCTTTGACAGGTTGAATAGAAATGTCCCCAATCTCGTTTTATTAATTGAACACGTAGATGAACATCCTCAAGGAGTGTAATCAGATGGAAACTGATTCAGATGCAATGTTTAAGAGCTTGTTCAGAGAAGGGGCATATTTTAAAGGTGTGACAGAGATACTTGCAGGGGAATGTGTGAGGAGGTTAATATTTGTCTTTAGTATTAGCTTGAACCAGGACATCTGAAGATTCAAAGTTTAATATAGTAATTGTGCAGATGCTGACACCAACCAACCATGTAATGAATATCATCCATTCTGGAAGTTTTATTTTTCTGATGCCATTTAAACTTCACTTGGATTTCAATCACTTCAATGTAAAAGTAATTGGGAATGGGGAGCATTGGAACAAAAATTTGCCCTTGGTACATATTAACTATAATATAATAATGTATGTATGTTGCTGGGTGCAATCAAAACAAAGATATTTTTATCATTGTTGTGTTATGAATACCACAGAAAACATTATGTACTCTCAAGATTACATTAAATAGAATATTATTGCTTCAATATATATTGTTATTGGACTTTGCGTTTTGGAAAAGTCCCAGCTGAGAGGAGACAGCAAAATACTGAAAATATTGGGGGTGAAAATGACTTCAGGACAGTTTGTTAGGAAAATGAAGGAAATGGTAACAGAATACTTATACAGCTGCGTGAGTATAATTTTATGGATGATAAATTGTGTTCAATCAATTGATGACCTCTTTGTCAAAGTAACTAGCATGTTAGATGACAAGGAAGCCAATGGATGTAGCAAAATTCTGTGATACATAATTTGGTCCATGAAGTGCCCCATAAAAGGTTACTGCATTAAATAAGCACCTGTGGACTTGAACATAATAGGTTAAGTCCAGAGGGTCAGATATGTGTGGGCCAGATATATTGTCAGTACAGACGGGCTAGGAGCAATGCCAAGTGTGCATCCCGAGTCAAGGTCTGGAATAGTACTGGGTGTGCAGTCAAAGCTGGGACAATGGGAGTGTTCAGCACTGGGAACCTAAGCAGGTAAGCAGCTATGATCAGGGTAGAATAGGGGGCCAGGTTTAAGCTGGACTCAGGATCAGGATTGAGAGAAGGTATGCAACTGGAGTCTGGGTCAGGTGTAGTACCAGGTGTGCAGTGAGACCCAAGTTGGTCAACATGGGCCAAGTGCTTGATTATAATTTGATTTCCATACATGAATACACTAAGATCATTCATGTGCTGCACCTGTTGATCAGAGCCTGGCTCCACTGTGGAATGTAATTAGGAATGTAATTTATTCATAGCTAATCCATTTTAAAGCATAAATATTGCATTCAAGTGTAAGTTAAAAGACTTGCTACAGTCTGCACCAGATTGCACAATTTCAAGCTGAAAAATGCAAAAGCTCCGTATCATGGGAGGGAGGACCCCCCCCCCAGTCGCTATGTTCCCTCGGGCTTGGTCTCTCACAATTTTTCACTCCCAACTCTCACCCAATGGTGGCAGCCCTGTAGTTTGCACTTCCATTCCAGCTTACAATGTCAAAGCATGCCCAACAACAGCAAATGTTGCCTAATTGGGAAAATAATAGGCTATGAAACTTGGCGCAAATTTAGCTTCTACTGTCACACAATATATTGTTGAATTCCAATATTAAATGTCCATGGATGGGCATGTAGAAAGATTAGTGTTAGTTTGAGATTTTCCATCATCTACTGTAATAATGAAAATTGATTTCTTAAAACACAGGCACTATTTCGTGAGGTTGAATGTCTTAATTTACTGCCTGAAAATTCTGAAAGGCAGCTTTTTCATTCAGTACTGTGGTAATTTTGATGATGAAAGAGCTGTTATCAATATTTTTTTACTCCACCTGGAAAATTATTTAATACAAATATCCAAATGAAAAGCAGTTGTGGACCCCTCAAACTTGCTGCACCATTTAATAAAATTGGCTGATCTGACAGTAACCATAACTTAACAGTCAAGTTGGCCAATGTATTCTTTCAAAACCTCGCTTATCAAGAATCTGCTTTGAAAATATTCAAAGTGTTTGTTGATGAATAGAAACCGTTGATGGTGCCAAAGGAACTTAGATACAATATTTATTCAGGGAGATGAGATAAAGACGCTTCTCCAAATCCCTTGTTAAATTGCAATAAAAAACAGAAAGTACCAGAAGTTTTTCAACAGGCCATTCAGCACATGTGGAGAGAGAAAATCACAAGAGGATCAATCATGTCTGATCTGTAGCATTTTCTGGGATTTTCTGTTTTTCCTTAGGATTTTCAACGCCTGCATTATATTGCTCCCATTAGTTTGCAGACTGCAGTGATTATTCTTGTAGCTCTCATCTTTCATCCTTTTGATTAATGGGAACTACAAGTTTACTGCCAGGAAGTATCATTCTTCATTGTGTGAAGCCAGGAAGTATCATTCTTCATTGTGTGAACATATCAGCTCTCATGCTACACTGCAGTCCAGATGGTCTCCCTCAGCCTTCATCATTTTTCATTATGTACCTCTATACTTTATAGACAGTATGTAACACTAGCTATATCTTCTGTACATGTCGATGAGTAGACAGCTGACTAAGCTCTCCCTCCGCCTGCATTTCCCACTACCCATGTCATCAACTTATAATTTATGTGGTAAATATCCTTGCATCTTTAGGTAATTTTAAGTCACAACAATGGAATTAATTTATCAATGAGACACCAACTTTAATTGACAACAGCGTATTTTCTTGGTTCTGGTCATTTCATCTTTTCAATCGATCTCTGATTCACTGGTTGACAAAGCAACTGTAACTCCCCCATCTTTCTCATCTCTGATTTGACGTCATTGGTGTCACTTTTAACCAGGTATACATTCTCATGCCTTGAAATCCCAAATTATGATTCTCCTGTGTCAACATCACCAACCTTTTTTTTGTTTTTTTTGAGTCTCAAGCCTCAGGCATAATCCTAGCACTTTCCCTGGTGCTCTGCATATGTTTTCCATGTAGATTTACTATCGAGATCAATAATCAATTTCTACCACAAACTTCCTTGCATACAGAGAGGTGAGGAATTTCTTCTAACTGTACCACTGCTAATAGTTCTCTTCCAGTTAGCATATCACCTTTTCAGCTGACAGAAGCTGACAAGTGTTTTAAATGCAAATACTGTCAGCTTGACATCTTGTAGTAAAACTATTACACGGCCTCTAATAAAAGCATCTACAGTGCCCTCCATAATGTTGGACCCATCATTTATTTATTTGTCTCTGTACTCCACAATTTGAGATTTGTAATAGAAAAATAATCACATGTGGTTAAAGTGCACATTGTCAGATTTCATTAAAGGGTATTTTTATACTGTACATTATAGTTTCACCATTTAGAAATTACAGCTGTGTTTATACATAGTCCCCCCATTTCCCTCCATAATGTTTGGGACACATAGCTTCACAGGTGTTAGTAATTGCTCAGGTGTGTTTAAATGCCTCTTTAATGCAGGTAGAAGAGAGCTCTCAGCACCTAGTCTTTCCTCCAGTCTTTCCATCACCTTTGGAAACTTTTATTGCTATTTAGCAACATGAGGACCAAGGTTGTGCCAATGAAAGTCAAAGAAGCCTTTATGAGACTGAGAAACAAGAATAAAAATGTTAGAGACATCAGCCAAACCCTAGGCTTACCAAAATCAACTGTTTGGAACATCATTAAGAAGAAAGCGAGCACTGGTGAGCTTACTAATCGCAAAGGGACTGGCAGGCCAAGGAAGACCTCCACAGCTGATGACAGAAGAATTATCTCTATAATAAAGAAAAATCCCCAAACACCTGTCCGACAGATCAGAAACTCTCTTCAGGAATCAGGTGTGGATTTGTCAATGACCACTGTCCGCAGAAGACTTCATGAACAGAAATACAGAGGCTACACTGCAAGATGCAAACCACTGGTTAGCTGCAAAACTAGGATGGCCAGGTTACAGTTTACCAAGAAGTACTTAAAAGAGCAACCACAGTTCTGGAAAAAGGTCTTGTGGACAGATGAGACGAAGATTACCTTATATCAGAGTGATGGCTAGAGCAAAGTATGGTGGAGAGAAGGAACTGCCCAAGATCCAAAGCATAGCACCTCATCTGTGAAACCGTGGTGGGGGGTGTTATGGTCTGGGCATGTATGGCTGCTGAAGGTACTGGGTCACTTATCTTCATTGATGATTCAACTGCTGATGGCGGTAGCATAATGAATTCTGAAGTGTTTAGACACATCCTATCTGCTCAAGTTCAAACAAATGCCTCAAAGCATTGGCGGGCGGTTCATTCTGCAACAAGCAACAAAGGAGTTTTTCAAAGCTAAATAATGGTCACTTCTTGAGTGACCAAGTCCACTGATCTGAACCCAATTGGGCATAAGGGAAACTGAAGGGTACAAGCAAAACAAGCATAAGCTAAAGATGGCTGCAATACAGGTCTGGCAGAGCATCACCAGAGAAGACACCCAGCAACTGGTGATGTCCATGAATCGCAGACTTCAAGCAGTCATTGCATGCAATGGATATGCAACAAAATAGTAAACATGACAACTTTTATTTACATGACATTGCTGTGTCCCAAACATTATGGTGCCCTGAAAATGGGGGGGGGGGGGGGGGGGGGGGGGGGTGCTTTGTATAAACACTGCTGTAATTTCTACAAGGTGAAAGCAGAATGTATAAAAATGGCCTTTATTCAAATCTGACAATGTGCACTTTAACCACATGTAATTTTTCATATTACAAATCTCAAATTGTGGAGTTAAGTTGCAAATTCCCTCTCAGTGATAGCTATGATATTTTCAGGGCTTGACCTCAAATGCATGCATGCCAATCCAAAAATCATCACCCTTTCTCTTTGATAATGCATCCATCAGTTGTCTGCTTGACCTTAATCATTCAAGATATCTCCATAGATACAAATGTTTTGTCATTTAACCATGGATCTGGACCTCACTTGCCTTGCCTGCTACTCATCAGCTTGCATCTATTTTCAGCTGATAGTTTTGGCTTACTCAAATAACATAAAGTAGGGGTTTTAGATATGGTTGAAAAGGTTACTTGAATATTTCAACCGTTAACATTTCTCATGCGACTACATTCTAGTCTCCATTCCAGGTGTCAGGTTTGTTGAAAACATTGACCTCTGCTTGTCCTTGTGCAACCTTTTTCCAGGATTGAGATGTGATATTTTTAATGATTTGATTATTCTCTCTGATATTCAAGAATATCTTTATCTCTTGAAGCTCCTTTCAATCTTCCTCTTTTGTTCATTTGGCACATTGGGGTTTTACATGGGGATGATTGGTGATAAGCCATTTAAAATCTATAAAGCTTTATTTCATTAAACTATTTTCACTACACCAGGGTTAGCTCTATTTGACCTTTCTTATTACAAAATGCTTTTCATTCAGTACATTAGTTTGACATTTTGATTTAAGGGTGTATTGATTGAAAGATTTATTGATCAAAGGTTTATTGACTGAAAGATACAGCATGGAAACACGCTGACCAATGATCACCCGTTCACAATAGTTCTACGTTATACCACGTTGTCACCCACTCCATACACACATCGGGCAATTTAGAGGTCAATCAACCTACAAATCCACACATCTTTGGGATGTGGGGTGAAACCAGAGCACCCAGAACCCCTACGGTCACTAGGAGTAAGTGCAAACTCCACACAGACAGCACCGGAGGTCAGGATCGAACCCTGGTCTCTGGTGCTGTAAGGTAGCAGCACAACCCGCTGTGACACCGTGACACTTTTCTTCATTGCATCTCAAGCATTTATTCCCTTTATCGAGTATTCGTACATTGTGTATGGCTCAATTGTAATCATTTATTGTCTTTCCACTAACTGGTTAGCATGCAACAAAAGCTTTTCACAGTGCTTCGGTACATGTGACAATAAGGTAAACTCAAACACAAATTCATTGTGGTTTATTGAGATCAAATGTATTTTGTCCTAACCTCTCAAATCTAGCAAAGCAAGTTTATTTTTTGGTGGCACAGAACTTCTTCAGATTGTGCGATTTAGTTAGTTCCAAGTTGTGGAATTTTCTCTTCTCTATATAAACAGATTAGTATTATGCTATACTAGACTATGTGGGCTCTTGTTCGCAGGGGAGGGCTGGTCCCCCAACGCAATATTCCACCTCTCCACCAATTCCAATACTGGTAGCCAGTGGAGGGGGGGGGGGGCTTTCTGGAGTGTTAGTATGTGTGTTGTGGGCCGAAGGGACTGGTTTACAGAGGGCTAGTATGGACATTGTGAGCCGAAAGGATTCTTGGGCTGGCAGCTCAGTCACTCAGGCCTGGTGGGCTGTCAGCTCATTCACTCAGGCCTGGTGGGCTGGCAGCTCAGATACTCAGGCCTGGTGGGCTGGCAGCTCAGTCATTCAAGCCTGGTGGGCTGGCAGCTCAGTCACTCAGGCCTGGTGGGCTGGCAGCTCAGTCACTCAGGCCTGGTGGGCTGGCAGCTCAGTCACTCAGGCCTGGTGGGCTGGCAGCTCAGTCACTCAGGCCTGGTGGGCTGGCAGCTCAGTCATTCAAGGCTGGTGGGCTGGCAGCTCATTCACTCAGGCCTGGTGGGCTGGCAGCTCAGATACTCAGGCCTGGTGGGCTAGCAGCTCAGTCACTCAGGCCTGGTGGGCTGGCAGCTCAGTCACTAGGGCCTGGTGGGCTGGCAGCTCAGTCACTCAGGGCTGGTGGGCTGTTGCTCAGAAACTGGCAGAAATTCCGCCCAAAACAGGTGAGGCTCTGTGAGAGAGAAGGGGGAGTGGATGGAGAATCAATTTTAGACTTTTTTCATCTTTTTCTGCAGATCACCGCAATGAAGGAGGAAAGTCTATCCTGGCCTGGATCTCACAGGGAGCAAATGAAGGGAGGGAAAAAAATACTGGGGTGAGGTTTAATACTTGCAGGGGGAATACTTACTGATGGGCTGAAGGGACTCGTCCTGGGTTAGTACAGGCCTGATGGGAAGAAGGGGCTCTTTAAAAAAAAATCTGAGTGAAAGGCACCTTTTCTGGACTTTTCCTGGCCTGGTACGGGCCAAAATGATCCTCCTGGGCTAATACGAGCATTTTGGGCAAAAGCGACTGGTTTCTCGGCTAATAGGGGTCTCGTGGGCCGAAATTCCAAACAACTCATTTCATTTTCATTTAATTTACATTTTCATTGCAGTTTCAAGCACAGGGCAGGCCAAACAGCTAGTTGCATTTTCATTTAATTTCCATTTCTATTGCCGTTTCAAGCACAGGGCAGGCCAAACAGCTCATTGCATTTTCATTTCATTTCCATTGCAGTTTCAAGCACAGGGCAGGCTAAACAGCTCATTGCATTTTCATTTCATTTCCATTTCCATCGCAGTTTCAAGCACAGGGCAGGCCAAACAGCTCATTGCATTTTAATTTCATTTCCATTTCCATTGCAGTTTCAAGAACAGTGCAGGCCAAACAGCTCATTGCATTTTCATTTATTTTCATTTCCATGGCAATTTCAAGCACAGGGCAGGCCAAACAGCTCATTGCATTTTCATTTCATTTCCATTTCCATTTCAGTTTCAACCACAGGGCAGGCCAAACAGCTCATTGCATTTTCATTTCATTTCCATTTCCATTGCAGTTTCAAGCACAGGGCAATCCAAACAACTCATTTCATTTTCATTAAGGGCTTACAAATCATATATTGCAAGTACATTGCAGACTCACAGTTCAGTTGATTCACAGCTTATAATCAGAGTTGTGGCCTCTCCCTCGCGATCTTCCAGAGTGACTGACTCACGTCCAGGCATCCGGGTTTTATAGTCCTGCCCCCCACAGAAGGGGCGTTACCTTCATCATGGTGATTGACAGGCGAGAGGACCAATCAGCTGATCTCAAGATTTTTTAAACACTCATAACTTTTTTAATTTTCATCGATCGGAAGCATCCTCGGGGCTGCCTCAGCAGAGGAGGACTTCGAGTAAGATGGCCAAAAAATCATAGCGATATAGGGTAGTGATTTTTCTAAAATCAATATACAGCGCAGACAGGAAGTGATCAAGATGAGACTTTTAGTTATATAGATAGATATGCTGCTCAACCCAATTTTATCTTCAAGTTTATAGTTTGGAAATGTTCTTGATCTGGATGCTGGTGTGAATTTCATTCTGCTAATCACTTTCACATCAAGTTATGCAGATGTATGATTATACTACTTCATATGTCATCAAATGCTGAAATCTCCCTTAAAGTGGATGTTCAGATTTCAATTATTTTATATTGGTCTTTTCAGACTTCCACCGGCATTTTCCTTTTATCTTTATTTTTGCTTTGCACATTTTTTCCCGATTCTTAAATTTACAACATAAGCTGCAATTTTGATCTGTATTCAGGACATCATATGCTTGCTGTGAATTTGAGTAGTTATCCACAATTGCTGGATGACCTACTTTTAATCTTTCAATCTTTTGATTCAGTTATGCACCTGGTCACTGTCCAACACTAATCTGAAAGTTGGCTGTTTGAACATAATTTGTGGCGGGTTTCATCTTCCTACTTCCAGCTTTCACTGGTTGTATCTACAATTTATGCTCTATTAAATCCCACCTTCCCAATTAAAGCTTTCTATTCATTGTGCCACAAATAAGTTGGCCTACTTATCTTTCAGCCATTTCCTTAATTTTATATTTATTGGCTGTACTAAGCAGGTTTAAATAAATTACTAACATCCTCATTTGTTTCTTGCCTGAGGCTTTGAAATTCATATCTATAGATCCCATGATTCGATCTTAGCTGAACTTTTCAAAGATCTTATCAGGATCATTGCTCTTTGACTCACTTATTTCCCATTTGTTAAAAACATACAATATTTTCTTTTCTATCCACAAAATACATTTCCTCCATCATTCATGCAGAAGACATGAATCCTCTCCACATCCACTCTATCCAAGCCTTTAACTATTCTGTACATTTCAACGAGGTCCCCCTTCATTCTTCAAAACACCAGCGTGTATAGGCCCAGTGCCGTCAAACGGCACTGTTCTTGATTGATTGATTGATTGATTATTATAACAACAATTGTCATAAACTGGAATTAATTTTATTTGGATTTCACTATCATGTAATATACATTTTTCCTCCTAACATCTCATTGCTAATACCATGTTTTGCCTTGTTTACTGGTACACTGTTTTTTAATTAGCTTTCTAAACAAAAATCTGTGTCTAGCCAACCTGCTCATTGTTTCAGCATCCGGCTATGCGCTGGCTGAGCGATGTAATATATTCTCAGTGCACAGAATATACGAGGATTAGATAATGGTATATTTGCACCTAGCAATATCGTTCCTCACTCAGCTCACAGAAATATCACACTTGGAAGAATATAACATTTACAGTAATGCAACACTATTCCACACCAATTTGTGATCATCACATAAAAAGCTTTAAACTGCAACATTCATATCCAATCATTTCTGAGCAGGTGGAAGATTGCAACCTTCACGTGGTCCGCCCTGTTTCGACGAATGCAATCAACCCGGCGTGCACAATCAAATAAGATCAAATAGAACAAGTTGTCCTACAACTTTAGGCTGTGCACGCCATACGCAAGAAGAAGAAGATTTCTGAGCAACGTTTGGACATTAATGGAGATTTTTTTCTTCTAAAAATATTCTTTATTCAAGATCTATGTGACACTGCCCAAGATTAAATGCCTATTCTTAATAACCCTGGAGAAGGTAATGGAGAGTCAGCATCTAAATATCAGTGGTCAGCTGTTGAAGTATAACCATGTGGCTAGCTAGCCCCCAAAAATGACAACAACATTGGTGGATCTGGAATCATCAATGTCTAGACTGGGTAAGGATGGCAGACTCTCTCTGCTGAACAACACTTATTCCAAAAACCAGGTGGTCATGTGATTATCATTACGTTTATTTAAATTCTAATTTATTAGTGACATTTGAATTTGACAACTGCTTTGACTTGGGTATCTGGATTATAAATCCATGCCTCTGCCAGCATTTAATTGATCATTTTACCACCACATCTATATGGCATGCAGCGCATTAAAATGCACTTACACACAACTTGAAACTTTCTGAGACATGATCGATGCACCTTGGTATAGCAGATGCAGCAGCTAAATTAATTTCTGGGCATGACAGCCCTTATCTCTCTTGAAAAAAGTAGAACCTGTTCTGACTGGCACCCTACCATAAGATTAAAAGCTAAAACATGTATCAGCATATTATGCCTAAGCAAAGTGAGGAATAGAGTAATAAAAAAGCAAAAAACAACAGAAGGGCTGAAAAAATACTGGAATTTTTTCATAGACTGATCAGTTATTCTGGAGAAAGTAATAAACAAAACACTGCAGACCAAGACAATTCATCACCGAATCTAAATGTTGATTCTGTTCCCCTTTTCACAAATGGTGTCTGCTGGGAATTTCCATTTTACATTGTGGAGGACAACAGTGTGGATCTTTTGCAGATTCCTGATATATTTCCAAGTTTCGAAGCCTTCATCAATAAACATTTAAATACAATTAATTATATGTTGCAAATGTGCAATGAATGAAATGATGCCATCATTTCCACCGTCATTCTCCAGTCCAACATCTTCACACAATTGGTCTCCTCACTCACCTTTGGTCAATGCATTTTTAATTATCTTATTCGTACTAACCTTTTGGAGTCTTAGCTCCTTGCTTTCTGCACCCTTTAGCTTCAGATTTCTCACAATCTCCCTCTAGAAATACACCTATCAGAGGGTTTATTTTTAAATTTACAATGAAAGATTATTTTATCCCTTAAAATTAATATGGTATTTAAATTGTTACGGTCAAGTATTTATACATTTATTAAATGCATAATCATATAATTATAATGCTGATTATCAAATTAAGTAAAGTATCAAGTTTAGAAGGCTGAGGGAGGACCACATTGAAACTTGCCGAATAATGCAAGGCCCGGATAGAGTGAATGTGGAGAGGATGTTTCCACTAGTGGGAGAGTCTAGGAACAGAGGTCATGGGCTCAGAATAAAAGGATGTCTCTTTAGAAAGGAGATGAGGAGGAATTTCTTTAAGGACCTGTCCCACTTACGCGACCTTTACAGGCAACTGCCGGCACCCGTGATAGGTCGCCGAAATAGGAGACCTCTCACAACCAGATAGGCGACCCCTGGCGACATGTTGCGGATGACCTCTCACGACCATAGGAGACCTTTCATGACCATACAACCTGTATGGTCGTGAGAAGTCAACTATGGTCATGAGAGGTCTCCAAAGAGTCGTAGCGTCTTTCTGGTCACCGCTGAATTTTCAACGTGTTGAAAATTTCGGCGACCTATCACGGGTGCCAGCAGTTGCCTGTAAAGGTGGGACAGGCCCTTTATTCAGAGGGTGGTGAATCTGTGGAATTCATTCCACAGACGGCTGTGGAGGCCAAGCCAATAGATATTTTTAAAGCGGAGATTGACAGATTCTTGATTAAGAAGGGTGTCAGGGGTTATGGGGCGAAGGCAGGAGAATGGGGTAGAGAAGGAAAGGTAGATCAGCCATGATTGAATAGTGGAGTAGACTCGATGCGCAGAATGACCATCTGCTCCTCGAACTTATGAATAACAACAACATCAGTTTGTTTGAAATACATTACAGATAGTGCCCTCCATAATGTTTGGGACTAAGACCCATCATTTATTTATTTGCCTCTGTACTCCACAATTTGAGATTTGTAATAGAAAAATCACATGTGGTTAAAGTGCACATTGTCAGATTTTAATAAAGGCCATTTTTATACATTTTGGTTTCACCATGTAGAAATTACAGCAGTGTTTATACATAGTCCCCCCGTTTCAGGGCACCAAAAATGTTTGGGACACAGCAATGTAATGTAAATAAAAGTAGTCATGTTTAGTATTTTGTTGCATTTTTCTATTACAAATCTCAAATTGTGGAGTACAGAGGCAAATAAATAAATGATGGGTCTTTGTCCCAAACATTATGGAGGGCACTGTATATAAACTAGTGTTCAGGTTTGTTGAACTATTCAAATGTATGACATTATCATCACAGCACTCCCTTACAGTTCATGCCAAGTTCCAGATTGAGATGTTTATTTGACTTACCCCACACTCTTTTGCAGAGATAAAACTGTGATTAATTTTGGTTCACTTACGAATTTACTTATAATTAATAGCAGGGTTTAACTATTGTGTACCAGGAACCTCATATACATTTTGGCTCAAAAGCAACCCATATTTTCTTGTAGTGTGCACAATGGCAATATAATATTCAGTATTAGTAGCAGCACTGTAATGAATTGGATTCACTTGGTTCAAATTGATTGGCTTATATGCCTAACTTATCCCACTGATTGTCCATGCAGTGTAAACTTACAAAGTCATCTTATGCCTGGGGTATGGATTCCATTCAATTAAATATCGACCAACAATTAGACTTCCGTCATATTTTAGGTACATCTCCTGGACGTGCATATTTCCGAAAATCTTTCCTGGACCCGGCACACAGATGCAATTATAAATAAAGCACATCACGCCCCTACTTCCTGAGAAGATTACAGAGATTTGGTATGTCAGAGAGGATTCTCTTGAACTTCAACAGGTGTACAGTCGAGAGCATATTGACTGGTTGCATCACGGCCTGGTTCGGCAATTTGAACGCCCAGGAGTGAAAAAGACTGCAAAAAGTTGTGAACACTGTCCAGTCCATCACCGGCTCTCACCTCCCCACCATCGAAGGGATTTACCGGAGTCGCTGCCTCAAAAAGGCAGCCAGCACCATCAGAGAGCTACACCACCCTGGGCACACATTCATTTCACCCCTGCCATTGGGAAGAAGGTACAGGAGCCTGAAAACTGTAATGTCCAGGTTCAGGATCAGCTTCTTCCCTACAGCCATTAGGCTACTAAACACTACAACCTCATATAAGCTCTGAACTACGATAGACTATTATTGCTATTATTGCACTACTATAGTTTGTGTGTGTGTGTGTGTGTGTGTGTGTGTGTGTGTGTGTGTGTGTGTGTGTGTGTGTGCTTGTGAGTATGTGTATATACACACACTGAACCTATTTTTCTCTCTTGTTTATTATTATTATTTTGTTTAACTGGCATTGATTGCTTAGAGGATCTATTTATGAATGAGGAAAGAAAAAAACAATGGTTAATGACTTTTTTTTGCAGATAAGTCATTTAGAAGATCTTAAAAGCACAGCAACCTTGAACATACAAAATAAAATTCAAAGACCAAGTAGTCTTTCTTCAAAAGATCAAACAATTGTACAGACCAGACCATGGCATGCGAAAACATGAATGGAGTCAAAGATTTACTCTTCAACCTCAAACAGCCACCAGAATGAGGAATGTACAGCATACAAATGAAATTTTGCAATGGAGAGATCCTGCAGAAAGGAATTGGGAATATAAAAAAGTCATTAATATGAAAAATGAATAACATTTTAAACGCTGCTTTTCCAGGACAGTTATGCCAAAAGGCAGAGAAGGTAACAAAGTCTTCTTTGTCATTCCCATGACAAAAACACTGATTCAACACATTTGGAATACAAGGTAATTTTTTTCTGAAAGCTCACTGTGTTACATTACTGTGAAACATAAATGAATACATTGTCAACTTCTTCCCTTCACACTATTCGCATGGTTCAATTTGTCACCTGCTATAAATCTCTAGTGAAGCTGTTGCAAAGGTACGCCTGGTAAAGCTTGGAGTAATTATGTACACTTAGCCACTCAGGAATTACTTGGTCAACATAGGGTGATCAGTTCAGCCACTACTATCACAGTTTCCCTTGCATGTCTACTTGGACCCCACAGGCTATGGTTGGCTTACTTCATAACAATGTTTCAGGAACACATTACATCTGATACATCTTTTAATTTCAGTACTCAAATTGATGCAAAATACCTACTCATAACATAAAACTAGAGGTTGTACATAGAATGGATTACGGTATGACATAGTTGGCACCTAAAATTAGGTGCCACTGTATTGTTTTGTATTGTATTAACTTCTAATAAAATAAACAAAAAAAAAAAACAAAACAAAAAAAAAAAATTGATGCAAAATAATGTGCAGGAAATCACACAACAAAAAACAACGTGCTGGAGTAACTCAGTAGGTCAGGCAGCATCTCTGGAGAACATGGATGCAGGGTGACTTGGACAGGTTGGGTGAGTGGGCAGATGCATGGCAGATGCAGTTTAATGTGGATAAATGTGAGGTTATCCACTTTGGTGGCAAAACAGGAAGGCAGATTATTATCTAAATGGTGTCAATTTGGAAAAAGGGGAAGTACAACGGGATCTGGGGGGTCCTTGTTCACCAGTTACTGAAAGTAAGCATGCAGGTACAGCAGGCAGTGAAGAAAGTGAATGGCATGTTCGCCTTCATAACAAGAGGAGTTGAGAATAGGAGCAAAGGGGTCCTTCTGCAGTTGTACAGGACCCTGGTGAGACCACACTGGAGTATTGTGTGCAGCTTTGGTCTCCAAATTTGAGGAAGAACATTCTTGCTATTGAGGGAGTGCAGCGTAGGTTCACAAGGTTAATTCCCGGGATGGCGGGACTGTCATATGTTGATAGAATGGAGCGACTGGGCTTGTATACTCTGGAATTTATAAGTATGAGAGGGGATCTTATTGAAACATATAAGATTATTCAGGGTTTGGACATGCTAGAGGCAGGAAACATGTTCCCGATGTTGGGGAAGTCCAGAACCAGGGGCCACAGTTTAAGAATAAGTGGTAAGCCATTTAGAACGGAGATGAGGAAATACTTTTTCACACAGAGAGTTGTGAGTCTGTGGAATTCAGAGGGCGGTGAGGCCGGTTCTCTGGATGCTTTCAAAGGAGAGTTAGATAGAGCTCTTAAAGATAGCAGAGTCAAGGGATATGGGGAGAAGGCAGGAACGGGGTACTGATTGTGTATGATCAGCCATGATCACATTGAATGGCGGTGCTGGCTCGAAGGGCTGAATGGCCTACTCCTGCACCTATTGTCTATTTTGTATTGTCTATTGGATAGGTGACGATTAGGGTCGGGACGTTTCAGAGTTCAAATATATACTGCAAGAAACTACAGTTTCTTTCACTATATATTTTGTGATATCAGCAAGGTGAGATACATTCTATACTTAGATTATTGACCTTTAAATACTGGATTCAATTTTTAGAGTTTGTGCCCCAAAGATCAAGTGCAATGAGGCATCAATAGGATGGGGGCGGGGATGGCCCTTCAACGGTGAACAAATCTCATTTTCAGAACATTGCCTCAAAATTAAAAAAAGGATTTCATCCTTGAAATAGTTCTTCAGCAAATCAATATTAATGAATAAATGGAATTATTTTCATGTATTATGAATTTTTTGCAATGTGTGGAATATGAAAATCTGCATAACGTTGAATATAAACTTTTGCATTGTGTATTCAGATGGCAATATCACAGTTGGTAACCAACCTTAAGTTCCCAAATTCTTATATCATCATTATTCCCCTTATTGCCATTCATAATAGTTTTCCCAACATTACCAAATCCCTGATTATCAAGTGAACTGTTCACTACTTTTTAAGGATGCTGATAAATCCTGAACTTACATAATCATTTATGGTAATTAGTGGTCTATTGTAAAAAAAAATCATATTTGTTGTTGGTTTTCTACAAAGCCAATGTTACTATCCACACATGTCACAACAGCCGGGGGGGGGGGGGGGGGGGGGGGGGGGGGGCTCCCGTAATCCTGCAGACATTTCTACTACAAACTACATAATCCCACCCTAGGAGTGCAATATCTACACAAAAATTGGTGTATTATCCTCATGAACATGCAACCCAAATTTGTTGCTAAAGACACAATCCAATACACAATAGACAATAGACAATAGGTGCAGGAGTAGGCCATTCGGCCCTTCGAGCCAGCACCGCCATTCCATATGATCATGGCTGATATGATCATACTCCGTTCCTGTCTTCTCGCCATATCCCCTGACACCATACAAATCTAACCTGGCAATGGCGCTGAGAAAATTAATTGATATACAACACAATGGACAATAAACTATACATTTCAAACCTACATATAGAACAACAATCTGGAGTAATTATGGTGGAATTCAGCTTACAAAATCATCAGTTCAGAGGCAGTTAGATGGTAAGTATAGAGGCTTTCAATGGTGGACAAGTTCACATACATTTACAGAGCTTTTAAAGAACAACAGAGGGTAACTAAAGAGAAAATACGGGGAGAAAAGATGAAATACGAAGGTAAGCTAGCCAATAATAGAAAAGAGGATAGCAAGAGGTTATTCAGTTATATAAAGAGCAAGAAAGAGGCAAGAATGGGCATTGGACCGCTGGAGAATGATGCAGGAGAAGTGATAATGGGGAATTAAGAAATGGCAGAGAAGTTGAATAAATTTTTTGTATCAGTCTTCACAGTGGAAGACACCAGCAACACGCCTGAAATTCAAGAGAGTCAGGGGGTGGAAGTTAGTGGAGTGGCTATTACCAGGGAGAAGGTGCTTGGGAAGCTGAAAGGGCTGAAGGTGGATATGTCACCTAGGCCAGATGGACTGCACACTAGGGTTCTGCAAGAGGTGGCTTTAGAGATTGTGGGAGGGTAGGAGATTGCAACCTTCACGTGGTTAACCCTGTTTCGACGAATGCAATCAACCTGGTATGCACAATCAAATAAGATCAAATAGAGCAAGTAGTCCTACAACTTTAGGCTGTGCACGCCATACACAAGAAGAAGACAAAGAGATTGTGGAGGCATTGATAGTGATATTTCGGGAATCACTGGAGTCAGGAGTTGCCAATATTAAATTAATAAAATTGCCAATATTACCCTGCTGAACAAAAAGGGAGCAAGGCAGAATAGTGGAAACTATAGGCCGGTTAGTCTGACTTCAGTGGTTGTTAAGATTTTAGAGTCCATTTTAAAGATGAGGTTATGGAGTACTTAGAAGTTCACGATTAAATAGGCCAGTCAGCATGGCTTTGTGAAGTGGAGATCTTGCTTGACAAATTTGCTGGAATTCTTTGATGAAGTAAATAGCAGGACAGACAAAGGAGAGTCAGTAGATGTTGTTTATTTAGATCTTTCAGAAAGCCTTTGATAAGGTGCCACACATTAGGCTTCTTAGGAAGATGAGAGCCACGGTATCAAAGGGCAGATATTAGCATACATAGCAGGTTGGCTGGATGCAGAAGACAAAGAGTGGCAATAAAGGGGGCTTTTTCTGGTTGGCTGCCAGTGACTAGTGGAGTTCCATAAGGGTCGGTGCTGGGGCTACTACGCTTCACATTATATATTAATAATTTGGACGAGGGGATTGAAGGCTTTGTGGCAAAATTTGCGGATGATACGAAAATAGGTGGAGGGGCAGGTAGTGTAGAGAAATCAGGGAGTCTGCAGAAGGACTTCGGCAGGTTGGAAGAGTGGGCAGAGAAGTGGCAGATGGAATATAGCGTAACAAAGTGTGGAGTCATGCATTTAGGTAGTAGGAATAAAGGCGTAGACTATTTTCTAAATGATGTGAGAATCCAGAAATTGGAGGTGCAAAGGGACTTGGGAGTGCAGGATTTCCAAAAAGTTAATATGCAAGTTGAATTGGCAGTGAAGAAAGCAAAATTAATGCTGGCATTTATTTCAAGAGGTCTTGTATATAAAAACAGGGATGTAATGTTGAGGCTCTATAAGGCGCTGGTAAGGCTGCATTTGGAATATTGTGAGCAATTTTGGGCACAATATCTGAGGAAGGATGTGCTGGCTCTGGAGAGGGTCCAGATGAGGTTTCCAAGAATTATCCCAGGAATGAGTGGGTTAACCTACGATGAGAGTTTGTCGGCACTGAGCCTGTACTCGCTGGAGTTTAGAAGAATGAGGAGGGACCTCTTTGAAACAGTAAAAGGCTTGGATAGAGTGGATGTGGAGAGGATGTTTCCATTTGTTCCACTAGAACTAGAGGTCATAGCCTTAGAATTAAAGGACGTTCTTTTTGGAAGGAGATGAGGAGAAATGTCTTTAGTCAGAGAGTGATGAGTATGTGGAATTCTTTGCCACACAAGGCTGTAGAGGTCAAGTCAGTGGTTATTTTTAAGCCAGAGATATAGATTCTTGATTAGTACAGGTGTCAGAGGTGACGGGGAGAAGGCAGGAGAATGGGGTTAGTAGGGAGAGATAGATCAGCCAGGATTGATGGCAGAGTAGACTTGATGGGACAAATGGCCTAATTCTACTCCTATTCCTTATGACCTTATGAGATACCTTGGAGCACTCTTTCAAGATCAGTCAACATTGATGGTGAAGTCAACAAAATGGCAAAAGCTCTGCTTTTGGAAGACAGTGAAGTAAAGTGATGGAAGGAAGTGGAATCATCCTAAAGACCAAGCTCAAGGTGTTCTTATACCCTCCTTACTCTATGTTTACGAGACATGGACAGTGTACCACAGACATGCCAGACTGCTTAACCACTTCCATAGAAACTATGTGCACATAACACTTCACATCAAGTGCCAAGATAAGATTCCAGACATGCCAATTCTGTCTTAGACAAACCTCCCCAGCAGAAAGGATTACAAATCAGGTGTGCAGGACATGTCAGAAGAATACCAGAGCAGCTACATTTTGGTGAATTAACTGAGGGCAAACGACCATGAGGTGAATAGAAAAAGAGATTCAAAGACTCTCTTGGAATATCTCTGAAGAGTTTTAACATTGACACATACCATTGGAACAACAAGCACTATATCATCTTGTTTGGTGTAACCTCTGTGCCATCAGAGATGATACCGGGTTTGGCAGTCACCACGCCAACACTCACAGTAGGGTGAACTCACATGATATGTTTTAATTACAGTGATAAGAAAGTCCAGGACTGCATGGCGGCGCTGTCCCTTGTCGTTGTGCGGTTTCCCTGGCGATCGCGGGGTGTCACAGCAGCTCAGTCCTCGTCTCAAACGAGGAGGCGTTGCGATCTCAGGCTTCTCCCTACAGTTCAACATTGCCTTGAAAGGAGGCACCAGCGATCTCAGGCATATCCTGGAGGCTTAGCTTTGGGCTTGAATAGGCGACACTCGTGGTCTCTGGCTTATCCTGGCTGCTCCATCTTTGCCTCGTTATCTGTGGGCAGAAAGAGACACTGGTGGCTCAGGCTTGCCCCGGCCACTCAGTCTGCCTCAGTGGAGGCCCTGGCAGTCTAGGAAATCGTCACGGCAGCCCGGTCTTAACCACAGACTCAGATTTGTCTCAGTGGCTCAGTCTTCCACAAACCTCTGCCAGAGAAACACATGGAGGTTCATGTGGCCAACCCAATGTCAGCTAATTGGATCCAGCCGTTTACCAGTGATTCTGGGGATTGGCATCTCCTGGCCTGTCAGCCAGTGATGTGGATCAGAGCAGCATCGAAAGGAGGGGGCACTGTCACAACGCATAAAAAGCAATCTTGTTCATTTGAGGAAGCCAGAATGGAGATGCAAAGAGGACAAGAGAATCTAAAAAATTAAGGATCACCGATGCTCCAGCATCCCTGCACCTTTATCTTCTATGTAGAGGGAACTTTGAAGCCCAAATAAATCTAATCAGTCATCTCATACACACGACAACAGGATAGACTGGATGTCACGGTCTAACTTGAAAATGGGTGATGAACAACAACAACAACTGTATCATAAATCTAAATCCATCAATGCTTTCAAATGATACTTATATATCTATGCTATAATAAATAGCATCGTATCACTATTGTTTCTCTCCAAACTATGCATCACCCATTGTAGAGTGTCTTGGACACACTTGGGTTAATCTGTTGCTGATCTTGCCTGGCTCTCCTTTCCACACAACACATGTGGTAATTAAATCACCAGAATGGGGAACTGAAAATGTGTCTGATTATAAACAAAAGTGTGTGCGTGTGCATGTGCGTGTGCATTTGCGTGTGTGTGTGTGTGCTCATTATGAACTTAAAGCAGAAATTAAATTACCGTAGCTCCTGTGCATTGTAGACGGTAGCAAAATCTAAGATGGACAGGTGCAGTAATAAATAGTGAACAGGCATAAGGAGATCATGAATTTCTCATAGCCTTCTTCGTCTTTCTCATATCTGATCTGCATTATTTTCAATGCAATACATTAATCAATCCTATCACTTTGCTTCCTTTATATCTTGTATTTAATGTTAGCTTTTCTATAATATATAAAGGCTCTCCTGCAGTCTCACGTGTATCGAATTAGAATCGACTCTCAGTTGGGAACTATGACACTCTAAGTGACATAATCAATTTTAGGCTATCCCAATCGTAAAAAAGCTGAATGTTCATTTACGCTAGTGAGCGGTAGAATTTAAATTAAGTGCTTTGCAGGCAATAATACTGGGATATATGCATATATACTCAACTTAAGAAAGTTATTATTTATATACATTGTCTTTTGTTTTGCTTGTTGTTCTTAACTAAATCAAATGCTTAGCTCTGCAAAAAAGAGTAGATTCTGAAAATAAAATGTTTAAAATGTTCTGAATTATACTTTGCCTTTGTTTCATTGTTTGGGAAGTAAAACTGAAGCATCCTCAAACATCTGTACAAAGTGCAGATTTCCTTGTGGTAATATAATAAATCCTATTAGTGTGTGTGCGTGTGTGAGAGATGGCTGATCTATCTTTCCCTCTCAACCCTAACCTCCTTCCTTCTCCCCATGTTCTCTGACAGCCGTACTTATCAAGAATCTATCTATCTCTGCCTTAAAAATATCCATTGACGGCCTCCACAGCTTTCTGCGACAATGAATTCCAGATTCACCACCGTGTGCACACCCGCGTGCGTGCACACGCACACACACACATATGTGCTCATGTTCAGTTCATGAATGTGTGTAGGCACACATTCATACACGAGTACAAGTATCGAGATTCATATTTATATTTGCCTCAAATAGAATTGGATAGACTATAAACACTACAAGTAATATAAGAATGATTGCATATCAAAAGACTATAAAGAATGTTGAGATACTGAGGCTATGATAAACATAACATAAATGCTTTCTCTATATTTTCATTCCAATTTATAAGATCAACTCATTCGTAAATACAACCAAGATCTTCTATTCATCAAAAGGCATGGGGAACTGATATATACTCTATTTTTATTCTAGCTACAAATGGAAATTGATTTTAAATAATAAATAGATTGGGAAATAGAAATGAAATTCAGCCTGAAAAAATGGATTTTAAGATGATGTAAAGATGAGACTTGTTATAACAGCCAAAGGCATAAGGCAGTCTTAAGTAAAAAAAAGCCCATCCTGAGATATTGTATTATAGAAATATATCTTTTCAGGTGTTTATGTTCCATACAAGCCTTCTGCCACCTAACATCAACATCGAATTCCTTTCATTGACATTGACATTGGCCAACAATATGGAGAGATTTTTACTTGGACTAGGCTAGAAAGAATCAAAATAATGCAATTTAATATTGAGTAGTCTCAAGGACAAGGAAACCTTCAGGCAGCATTTTAACACATTCACAAAACTGTTCAGTTTTTTAAAATTCTAAATCACGCAGTCAGATAAAACTGTTCACCCCTCTCCAGGCCTGAGGCCACAAGGTGCCACATTCTATCACCGGTCAGTCGGCAATAACTGCAGATTATAATTTTAAGAATTTAGGACCATGTGAAAGAGAATGTCCTGTCAGTTCTCTGGAGTGACTGACAACTTGTATTCTACCGCATGTGTAGGAAGGAACTGCAGATGCTGGTTTAAACCAAAGATAGACACAAAATGCAAACATACTCATCAACATATTCACTATATATTACATATACAAACTTATTTGTTAGGTTAATAAACTAATTTAGATAACCAATTGCAGGTTGCACATACTTTCTGTTCTGTAGATCTATTTCAGAATAATTAAATTCAATTGCTTTTTTGCCTACCTATAAAATTAATCCAGATGTTGTACTGAAAATGCCATTAAAAGGCAGCAGAATCCAAAATGCTATCAGAGGTTTTGTGCATTTAGTTGCAATTGTCGGGTTGAAGAGCCTACTACAAATATTAAGCAGTTTAGAATGTCAGTCAATCCCAAAGACATTATGCATCAATAAGAAGCTGTCAGCACATTCAACAAAAACAGATGGAAATCCAAAGTGGAAGCAAGGATGAAAACATCTTCAAGCTACCTTTTCACAGGATTCTTGGTGCATCTTTGCCAATAACAAGTTACATGCAAGAATGAGAGAAATTTTACAGGAACTATTAAAATAGTGTCTATATATATTTAAAAAATCTTCATAGTGTTAAAATATCAGAGATTGCATCTCAACTATAATTATATGTAGGTACAGTAAACATGTGTTTAAAATACATTAATTTGCAATGTCGTACATGAAGGATATCTTAGTTTTTCAGAGGATTTCATACGAAGGTGTAAGTTAAAGTAGATTTAATATTGTTTAAATTGACCCTTGGGTCCAAGTAAATTCATTCACCTTCACCAAATGACCACACAAACAGTTGCATCGATAAATAACTCAAAATTAAGAATCAGGCCTTATGTGGTGCAATTGAATAAATAGTAAATTACACTACTGAGAACCAGGTATCTTAAGGTCGTAAGTGATTGGAGCAGAATTAAGCCATTCGGTCCATCCGAGGGCATTGCGGGAAACTGGGGAGGAAATTGCGGGAGCCCTGGTTGAAATTTACGAGTCAAATACAGGAGAGGTGCCGGTAGACTGGAGGGTGACAAATGTTGTGCCTTTTTTCAAGAAGGGCTGCAGGGAAAATGCTGGGAACTATAGGCCGGTGAGCTTAATATTTTTATTTTTTTTAATTTTTTTTAACCTTTATTTAACCAGAAGTCTCATTGAGATTAAAAATCTCTTTTACAAGAGAGTCCTGGCCAAGACAGGCAGCAGCACAGTTCCACAGTTACAGACAATAATTTAAAAACAACAGAGAACATATAAATAGAGTCACAGTCAGAACATCATCAAACAAAGCATGTACAGACAGAAGAGCCTGCTTCAACATCATTAAGAAGGGATTTAAATCTGTTTATAGAAACCAGCTCCTTAAGTTTCAGTTCATTCTGCAGCTGGTTCCATGCGAAGGGAGCAGCATAACTAAATGCCCTTTTCCCCAGTTCAGTACGGACTTTAGGTACAGTTAGTAAGAACAAGTCCTCAGAGCGGAGCTGATAAGTTCCTGTGCTTTTTCGAATTACATACTTCTGCAGGTATGAAGGAAGAACACCGAGGATAGTCTTATAAATAAGGATATGCCAATGATGGAGTCTGCGGGTGGACAGGGCAAACCATCCAACCATATTAGTAGTTGGAACATTACTAGAGAGTTTTCTGAGGGATAGGTTATACAGGCATTTGGATGGGCAAGGGCTGATTAGGGATAATCAGCATGGTTTTCTTCGTGGGAGGTCATGTCTCACAAATCTGATTGATTTTCTTGAAGACGTAACCAAAACGGTTGATGAGGGCAGAGCTGCAGATGTTGTGTACGTGGACTTCAGTAAGGCATTCGACAAGGTAGGTTAGATTGCATGGGATCCAAGGAGAGATAGCTGAATGGATAGGATAAAAGGAAGCAGAGGGTGACGGTGGAAGGTTGCGTCTCGGACTGGAGGCCTGTGACCAGTGGTATGCCTCAGGATTCGGTGCTGGACCCGTTACTGTTTGTCATCCACATCAATGATTTGGATGAGAACATACAGGGCAACATTAGCAAGTTTGCTGATGATACAAAAGTGAGTGGTTTTGCAGATAGCGAAGATAGTTGTGAAAGATTGTAGCAGGATCTGGATCGATTGCCCAGGTGGGCGGAGGAATGGTTGATGGAATTTAATACAGAAAAGTGTGAGGGTTGCATTTTGGGGCATAGAACAAGGGCAGGACCTACACAGTGAATGGTAGACCTCTGTTATAGAGCAGAGGGATCTAGGAGTACAGGTGCATGGTTCCTTGAAGGTCGACCATGTAGATAAGGTGGTCAAAAAGGCTTTTGGCACTTTGGCCTTCATCAGTCAATTGAGTATAGAATCTGAGAGGTCATGTTGCAGTTGTATAAGACTTTGGTGAGACCACATTTAGGATATTGTGTTCAGTTCTCGGCACCATGTTATAGGAAAGTTTGGTTCAGAAAAGCTTTACGAGGATGTTGCCAGGACTAAAGGGTGTGAGCTATAGGAAGAGGTTGAGTAGGCTGGGTTTCTATTCCATGGAGCACAGGAGGATGAGGGGAGATCTTATAGTGGTACACAAAATCATGAGAGGAATGGATTGGGTAGATGGACAGAGTCTTTTGCCCAGAGTAGAGGAATCGAAGACCAGAACACATTGGATGAAGGTGAAGGGGAAAAGATTTAATAGGAATCCGAGAGGTAACATTTTCACACAAAGGGTGGTGGGTGTATGGAACAAGCTGCCAGAGGAGGTAGTTGAGGCTGAGACTATCCCATCGTTTAAGAAACTAGTTAGACAGGTACATGGGTAGGACAGGTTTGGAGGGAAATGGACCAAGCGTAGGCAAGTGGGACAAGTATAGATGGGACATTGTTGGCCAGTGTGGGCGAGTGGGGCTGGTGCCTATTTCCACATGGTATCACTCTATAACTGAGTGTACTTCGCCATTCAATCATGGCTGATCTATCTCTCCCTCCTAACTCCATTCTCCTGCCTTCTCCCGATTATCCCCGACACGATACAATACAACTTTACTCATCCTCAGAGGGAAATTGGTCTGCCGACAGTCATAACACACAATAAGGTACACGAGAAACCTGAAATTAAAAGTGAAAACAAAAAGAAAAAGACAAGCGACTGTGGTCACAGCGCCTTCACCAGAACAAATGAACAAACAAACACAGACTATCCCCTGGGCAGAGGATTCTAACCTAGTGTCCCCCCTCCCCCACACCGAGTCCCCCTTTGTTCTCCCACCGTCGCTCACGGCGATCCCCCAGCACCAGGTCCTCATTGTCTTCTCCTCCCCCCTCATGCTCATCAACAAGGAGGCCCCACAGTCACCGAGGCTCCCGTTGCCACTGAGGTCCCACTACAGCCGAGGCTCCCAATATCATCGAGGCACCCGCTGCCTCCACAGAGTTTCATCTTAATGATGGTCAACTCGGCACAACTTTCTCCCCACTCCCATACTAATTGTACTAAGTACACGCATACTAATCAAGAATTTATCTATCTCTGCCTTAAAAATATCCACTGACTTGGCTTCCACAGCCTTTCAGAATCTCTTAATCTATCGTGCCCAATAAAAAAAAATCATTAATTGACATTGTTTGAGGCCCTGAATAAATTTGTTAAACTTGAGTTATTGTCCAGTTACTTTATTTTCTCAGTAAAAAATAGAAAAGAACAGATTGCAGGTATATCGAGAATTAATAGTACTCCCAATGAAAGAAGATCCTCCCAGAAGCATCAAAATAATCCTCAATAATACATATTATATCAAATACCTGGCAAATAGTTGGCACACATATTTAATATTTGACAGCTTGACAAATATGGGAAAAGTAGAGATATTGCTGTGACATAACTGCCATTTTAAATTGGTTGTTTCACTGTGTCCATGAATGAAATTCCAACATCAATGTCATAATTAGCTGAAAATATACTTTCTGAAATACTGCACAGTAACATTTCAATATTTAGGTTTAGTGTTAAATTCAAATCTAAGTTCATGTCACCTTTGGTTATGGAGAAACTTGAACTGTTAAAGTTTGCAAATGCTTCCCGAAAGTGACTTTAGTGGGTATAACACTAAAATTGAAGACATTTTTAATTTATCGGAATAACAAATGTTTTTTTTATCAAAATTGCAGAATTCAGAAGATTTTTATAATTACAAAGAATTAAACAAAAATCTTTGTATTGTGCTGAGAGTAAGATGCCTTTGGATACATCCATACATGGCAAGAGATTATAACTCTCTGGATTGAAATAAGGAACTGTACTCTGGGCAGCAACAGAAAGAAAAAAACTTGAGACACAAAGAACTGCTGGGTTGCTGCTTTACAAAATGAGACAGAAAGTGCTAGAGTAACTCAGTGGCTCAGGCAGCATCTCTGGAGGACATGGTAGGTGACGTTTCGGGTCAGAACCTTCTTCAGATTGATTGTAGAAGGGGAAAGAAAGCTAGAGAAGCTTCAGATTTGGGGCGGAACAAAGCCTGGCAAGTGACACGCGAGGGGGATTTGAATGGCAGACAAAGATTGGTGGACAAAGGCCAGAGATGAAAATAAGTGAAAAGGCTGTGAAATAATGAGAGAAGAATGAAATGTTAAGCCTGAGCAAGGGTTGTCAGGCACATTCCAACCTTCCCAGAGGCCCTAATCTTAAGCATTCTCCATCAAGATGCCCCAAATATTGATCACATAAATCTCAGGCTTAATTGCTCCCGGCCAAACCTATTGAGCCTTTATTGGACCACATGACCATTGCACTCTCTCCACCCAATCCCCACAAATCCCTCTACTTGCCCTAAACTCAGAATGTACAAGAAATTGCAACAGTTTGTTTCCTTGAAACTGCATCAACTGCTACTGCCTTGGAAAATATCAGGAAACACAATAGCTAAAACATAGCAATTAATTCACAAGAGCTTCAGGGCTGGGGTATTATAAAATAATGCACGGGGGCACCCAGGATATATGGGGATGGATATGTTTCCAAGCCAGAATCTCAGTTAATGGTCTGCCTTTGTACAGATTCCCCCATAACCAGATAACTGAGTGTTAATTAAAAGTAGAGATATTTCTGTCCACAAACACAGATCTGAGAAATTCTGATCAGAGATGGATGAAGCATTGCACAATATTTGACATCTCCTGTCTGTCTAACCTTGAGGGTAAAATGCGAATAAACTTTGATTCTGTTATCTCCTGATCAATTCTGCACATGTTGTGTTGGGTTTAATTCAATGAACTCACTGGGAATAGGTTTGGTGTCACCTTAAATCTCTATTTAACTATGGCCAAAGTCTAAAAATGGAAGAGAAAGATACATGGGAAACAAAGTTTTCACACTTGTATTCAGTTTGTTGAAACAATCCCAAAATGAAGCTATAAATTGTAACAGTTACTTTACAAACCTTGTACATCACCTCAGGCTCAGGCAACAGAGAAACAGGATTTATAAGCTCATCCATACTGCCCTAGTGCTGACTTTCATTACAGTCTTGCCTCATTTCAAAATGATACACTTTTCTCTGTAAGTCTTCCAAACACAAAAGAGCAATGTTTCTGCTGTTTCTAACAAAACCAGTCACAATATAATCTATTGAACAAGACAGTTTTGAGGATGATTCGGAGTTTTGTTATAGCTGCTGATACCCTCTGACCTCACAGTGTTCCGTTTATCATGGACTATGCCTTAAACATTTATGAGAAACGTCCTATTATTATACAAGGTCACGAGAGCATGCGGTGTCTATCAAGTAGCTATCACATATTACTTATTTATTTTGCTTTCATTGGCTGTAGATTTCGTTTCAGCCTGGATTGCAGTTTTGTGAACAGAAGAATGAAATGGTTCTCTTTACTGACAAGTATAATCATATTAATTGGACAGTCAGAACCTGGGGGGGGGCATAGCTTTAAGGTCAGAGGGGAAAGTTTAAAAGATAAGTTTTTTTGTACACTCAGACTGACAGGTGCCTGGAATACACTGCCAAGGATGGCGGTGGAAGCAGATATGATAGTGGTGTTAACGAGGCTTTCACACAGACACATGCATACGCAGGGAATGGATGGATAAGGAGCACATGTGGGCAAATGGGATCAGATTAAGTAGGCATCATATTCAGTATAGTCACCCTGGGCCAAAGGCCTGTTCCTGTGCTATGCTATATGTTTTCAAGGATAATAAGGGATGTGCATTAAATGCTGTTCTTGTCAGACATTCTATAAATCCCGAAATTGAATGAAGTGCATGTTTACAATTTAAAAATAAGCTGATATCCTGCAACATAACTATGCTATGCCGCAGAAAATCACATTTTACTGAAGAAATGTTCCCTTCCATTATGCTAAATGTTTTAAAACTATAGTAAGGCAAACGGCAAATTCCTCTTCTGTGTTCCTGTCTAAAATAAATTAGTGTTGTATCAATGGGCAACAATGCTTACAGAGGCTATATATATATACGCATTTCTTTATTTAAAAGGATTCATATAATGATGATCTAATAACTGTAAAACGTAATCCATGATCATCAAAAAAAGAAGTGTAAGCTGATGGAACACAGTCCCGATCTCACTGATGGATGCCATAAATTTGGCAACCTATTTTCAGCAGCAGTAAACCTACAATGTCACAAGTTTAAAAAGAATGCAGCAACATAACTGACATTCTATTTTTCTCTTGTTCTCAAGTCCCTGCTTGCTACACATAATGCTGACAATCTCCATATGTTTCCTCCTTCAGTTATCTTCCTGCCATGTGCAAAGTACTTTGTATCTCAGTTGGATTTGAACAAAACAAATAAACATTGGGAAATTGCAAATCACATCTTGTCGGAGCTTCCATCACTCGCACCAGGCAACTGTTCATGACAACTTAACTATGGCATACCGTCTCCAAGCATTCCATGCAAAGGAAACAAAGGATTCTTTTTCCCATTGGCATACTTTCATACATGCAGAATGTTGGCATGAACTAAAGATTAATATAGGAACACAGGGTTTAAAAAAAAAACACATAAATATATAGAGTGGGTAGTCTCAAATGTTCTAAAAGTTGTCTTTTTTTTTACTACTTCACCTGATGCAAGATCTCACCTATTTCATGCCATGAATTTCATTTTGTCAAAAAATGTCATTAGTTACTTGCAGAAAGAAAGCAACTGATCTTATTGAATAAGAACATTCATCGCTATTTGATGTGATGATTATGTAGCTTGCTTCAATCGATGCTGGCATTTTGTATCAGCAGGTTTCGAGTAAGTCATGGACATGAATAAATTGCACGTTCTGATTTCACTTGTCTTACATTTCTGAGACCAAGAAAGCTTTACATAAAAGATTCATCTTGCCAACATTGTGCATGCCAAAACTGTCAAATGCATCACAAAATAACGTTGAATTTATCGTGCAAATTATATTCAGCATACCTCCAGTTTCCCGAATCTTGTGAAAATATATCCGTTTTTGTTGGCAACTGGCACAACTCCAAATCAATATAATTACCATTATGTGTGTCAGCTAATTGAATCACTTGCTGGCTTTTTAGAAAGCCTTACAAATTTAGCTACTTTTGGCATCAGGGCACTAATGTACACAGTTTTAAAGTATTTTGAATTTTTTTTTTGTTGCATTTTTCCAGGAAAATTACCATTTCACTCAAATTACCTTCAAATTTGATTACCACTCACAAATTTATCAAATATTTTTTTAAGCATATTGCTAATAAAAATTACATTCTGAAGTGCTGGCCAATTGAACTGTGTACTTTCACTAGACTGTTCCTGGGATGGTGGGATTGTCCTTTGACAGACCAGGCCTCCACTCTCCAGACCTCATCAAAACACACATACTTGTGGGGCTTAAAAGGGTTGAGAGCAGAATGATGTTTCTGCTAATTGTGGTGTTTTATACTGTGGTTCAACAGCTACAAAACAACTAGTTCGCCATCTAGCAAGAAGGAGAAATGTCTTCACCCACAGTGGATGAATCTTTGAAGCCATCTGCCTAAATAGGGCAGTGAAAGCTCAGTTTTTTTAGTATATTAAAGATAAAGTTGATCGTTTTCTTAGGTATTAGAAGAGATCTAGCGGTAAGGGGCTGGTACAGTAAAGAGTCTTTAAGGCACCTATATTGAATAACAGGCACTTGGGAGAAGCAAAATGTATTCCTTTTTTTTGTTATGCTCTCAAGACAATTTTATATTTGGTGGTAATACAAATAAGCTTTTTTCCAGAACAGAAATTTAGGAAAAAAGTTCTCAAAACTAGTACAAAATGAGAAACAACAAACCATGCCCAAGTTTAGAATGATTGCTAACAATGAAAAATTTTAGTTGAGCCCACTGACATTTATATTATGCGCCATGTAGTGAGTATATGCAGTTGTAATGAGTGAAACCCGGCATTATTGAACAGGAATATTATTTATTGTGTATTGTGTGACATAGAAACATAGAAAATAGGTGCAGGAGTAGGCCATTCGGCCCTTCGAGCCTGCACCACCATTCAATATGATCATGGCTGATCATCCAACTCGGTATCATGTGCCTGCCTTCTCTCCATACCCCCTGATCCCTTTAGCCACAAGGGCCACATCTAACTCCCTCTTAAATATAGGCCTCAACTACATTCTGTGGCAGAGAATTCCAGAGATTCACCACTCTCTGTGTAAAAAATGTTTTTCTCATCTCAGTCCTAAAAGATTTCCCCTTTATCCTTTAACTGTGACCCCTTGTTCTGGACTTCCCCAACATCGGGAACAATTTTCCTGCATCTAGCCTGTCCAACCCCTTAAGAATTTTGTAAGTTTCTATAAGATCCCCCCTCAATCTTCTAAATTCTAGCGAGTACAAGCCGAGTCTATCCAGTCTTTCTTCATATGAAAGTCCTGACATCCCAGTCTGGTGAACCTTCTCTGTACTCCATCTATGGCAAGAATGTCTTTCCTCAGATTAGGAGACCAAAACTGTACGCTCGCTCCCGGTGTGGTCTCACCAAGATCCTGTACAACTGCAGTAGAATCTCCCTGCTCCTATACTCAAATCCTTTTGCTATGAATGCTAACATACCATTCGCTTTCTTCACTGCCTGTTGCACCTGCATGCCTACTTTCAATGACTGGTGTACCATGACACCCAGGTCTCGTTGCATCTCCCCTTTTCCTAATCGGCCACCATTCAGATAATAATGATTGATATTTGTAACTTTTCTCTTCAGTGGACTTTTCATTGGACATTAGGCATTCATTATGTTGGGGGCATCTTCAAAAGTCCTTGACTGAATCAACTATGCACTGGAAAATATGCCATCTCCAAAGAGGATTGAAACACATCATGGAGAATCTGAAAATATATAGGTTGCACAGACGTGATAAGAACTTATATTTGGGGCATTTTTTATTGCTTTTTCCAAAATATTATTAGCACAGAAATTTGTGTATGAAGAACCTTGTGTTGAGGTACATATTAATATGCTATCAATATAAACATTTCCCAAATCTTTGTTGATTTGATTTTAAGCAATAATTCATTTTAAATTAAAAAAAAAATACTTAGCATGGGTTTGGACAAAGCTGTCCTACAGCACACACAGATAACAGATTTTTAAACATTGAGACACCAATGAATATTGTTTTCACTCTACTCTATAAACATTGTGGTAACTTTGACGTATCTCTGATTTAAATGCTATAATTATATGTCTTTGTAGGTCTCATAGGATTAAGGAGGAAATATATTCCAACAGTGAATGCCAGTAGGGCTTCCGATCTTTTGATGCACAAAACCTGTGGGCAAATACAATTTGCTGTATTCTCAAGGCCTAAACACATAGTTTATAATCCAATGGTCAACTTTGAGGAAGCAGTTTAAGAGAATCATTATGCCCCTGTCCCACTTAGAAAACCTGAACGGAAACCTCTGGATACTTTGCGCCCCACCCAAGGTTTCCGTGCGGTTCCCAGAGGTCCCCGGAGGTTTTTGCCAGTCTCCCTACCTGTTTCCACTTCCTGCAACCTCCGGCAACCACCTGCAACCTCCGGGAACCACACGGAAACCTTGGGTGGGACGCAAAGTCTCCAGAGGTTTCCATTCAGGTTTCCTAAGTGGGACAGGGGAATTATGCTGACATATACCACATAGAACAGTTCTAACCCATTTCTCCACAGTAAAATGAAAAGGAAATTCATCCTCATAACATATTAAAATTAATTAAATTATTGTGACATTGCAAATATCTGTGCAACCAGCACTGTCAGCACACTGTTCTACACAGCTCACCTATTGCAATGGCTCACAGCATTAATGTCAATTTGTTGTGCATAATTGCACATGCAAACTCAGAATTTTAGCAAAGGCTGCCGAAGACATTATCACTTTCATGGTCTAGCTTCTCCTGTCAGAATCACAGGTTGGTGCCAAAAGTACAGACATCCACCGCACAGGAGTCATATTTGTCCACTTGCTGTCTCAATTACTTTTTACAATAACTTCTTTCTGCAGAAGAATTTGTGCCGCCTGTGACCACAACTACTGACAAAGATAAACTGCGGCCATGTCAAATTTTAGTGTAAAACAGAAGAATTCAATCCAGGCCGATGATTTATTTTGTTCTGTTGTTGGAGGTAATATCAAAACAAGACCAAGTTATTCACCAGAACCCACAAATACTAAAATGCAGTCGTTTAAAATTAAAGATTAAACTGCAATGTTGATTTCACTGGAACAGTGAGTTTATTTAAATAAGTGCTGGAGTAACTCAGCAGGTCAGGCAACATCGTTGGAGAACCTGGGTGGGTGACATTTTGGGTTGAGAGTGAATAATAGGCCATTCTCACGTTACGAGCTGACGCAAGAGGTAACCCGAGTGAAGGGGTCGTGGTTGAGCGCGATATAACAAGTGAAAGATCAAGAGGTTAACCGAGTTCCCACGGGTAGACGGCAGTTTCCCGTTTACTTGTCATTTCTGCGATGTTCCCAGTTCGTCACCCGAGTTACTCTTGAGCCAATCCTGATTGAAGTTTTGTTTTAATAAGCAAGTGTTATGTTTTAATAAGCAACAGTGTTAAAGAAGACCTCTCCATCCTGTGGCTTTGTTTTAAAGATATAATTCAGAGCGGCCGCATCTATTGATGTGACCTACAAAGGGAAAATGCGCACCATCCAGTACCAGAGCAGTTATATATGATTTGTTTGAAACACACAGGTTTGATATGTTTTAATTGAATTTACTGCCATGTCTACACACTGCGGGGAGACGGGAGATTAAATCTTTGAATGTGGACGGATGTGCACATCAGATTGTTGTGAGACGGAGCTCAAGGTTCGCCTCCTGAGTTGCTTTGGTGCCCAGGCGTGAGTTGAGATGGAGAGAGGTTGTGGGGGGGGGGGGGGGGGGGGGGGGTCATTAATCTGTCTGGGGTGACATGGCTCTTGGGTTAGGCTGGGATCATTCTCTGCGGGGTGATCTTAGTGCGGGAGACAAGTGTAGGAGAGGTGTACTGACTGTGTGGGCAGAACTTTGGAAGTGATTGCCCACCAGTCTCAAAAGCCGCTGTGTCTCCCTGTCCCTGGGATAGCAGGGGGCGATCAAACAGCACAATACCCCCCTCCCCCTCCAACTCCAGAGGAATCCGCTCCCCGATGGGCCGCTACGGCGACAAGTGGCAGTTCGCCCACAGCCCGAGCTGCGCCCCCTCATCCGCCATCCCAAGAACAAGACGTACGTTGCACACCATCAGCTTCTGCCCCTACGGGGAGCGTGTTCCTCTGGAGTTGGAGCGGGGCTGGGCTGGAGTTGCTGCTGGCTGTGGGTCTCTGGGATCTCCGTGCTTGCAGTGGGCCTGGGGGTCGGTGTCCCGTTGGTCCTGACGTCTCCGGCCACCCCCCTGGACAGGAGCTGAGACTGGGAACTGTACCGCCCTTGCCCCCTCCCTCTGCAACTGCAAACAACCACACTCTCCTGCTCACCTGTAAGGGCGGTACAGTTCCCAGTCTCAGCTCCTGTACAGGGGGGTGGCCGGAGACGTCAGGACCAACAGGAACCCGCTCCCCGATGGGCCGCTACGGCGACAAATGGCAGTTCGCCCACAGCCCGAGCTGCGCCCCCTCATCCGCAACCCGGGTTCCTCTGGAGTTGGAGCGGGGCTGGGCTGGAGTTGCTGTTGGCTGTGGGTCTCTGGGTTCTCCGTGCTTGCAGTGGGCTTGGGGGTCGATGTCCCATTGGTCCTGACGTCTCCGGTGACTGGCACGGCCCTGCTGGCATCGCCGACGTGAAGACAGTGCAAAGCCCCCGCGCCGGTGCAATGGGCGGGGAGCTGGAGAGGGGAGGGAAGGGGTCACACACATGGCCGGGAAGCAGAGGGGTGTAGGTGGGGGTGGTGACAGATGGGGCCAACAATGAGTGGAGAAAGACAGAAACACCGACGTGCAAAGGAGACCTACAACAGTGCATGATCTCTCTCGCGTGGCAGGTGACTGTCGCTGGGAAACTGAAGGGAGCGACAATCTGCTGCTGCCTGCCCGCTGTGTTAAAGAGTTCCCACGGTAGACTCACGATACACTAAGGTAAACGCACGGGCCACTACGTTCTTAATTCGAGTTAAAATGTTTCAATTATTAACCACAAGCGTAAAATTAACTCATGGAAAATTTCATACATGTTTGATTTTTTGCAAGAGTAGACAAGTTACACGAGAACCTGCCGTTAGCGCCACGATGCAATACGTTGCGTCCACGAATGCCGTACGTTAATCGTACGTTATTACCACGAGGTTTAACTCGGGTTACCTCTTGTGTCAGCTCGTAACGTGAGAATGGCCTATAAGGATCTCGACCTAAAACGTAATCTATCCATTTTCTGCAGAGATGCTACCTGACCCACTGAGTTACTCCAACACTTTAGAAACATAGAAAATAGGTGCAGGAGGAGGCCATTCGGCCATTCGAGCTAGCACCGCCATTCATTGTGATCATGGCTGATCGTCCCCAATCAATAACCCGTGCCTGCCTTCTACCCATATCCCTTGATCCCACCAGCCCCAAGAGCTCTATCTAACTCTCTCTTAAATCCATCCATTGATTTAGCCTCCACTGCCATCTGTGGCAGGGAATTCCACAAATTCACAACTCTCTGGGTGAAAAAGTTTTTTCTCACCTCAGTCTTAAATGGCCTCCCCTTTATACTAATGCCCCATGTCCCACTTAGGAAACCTGAACAGAAACCACTGGAGACTTTGCGCCACACCCGAGGTTTCCGTGCGGTTCCCGGAGGTTTTTGTCAGTCTCCCTACCTGCTTCCACTACCTGCAACCTCCGGGAACTGCACGGAAACCTTGTGTGGGCCGCAAAGTCTCCAGTGGTTTCCGTTCAGGTTTCCTAAGTGGGACAGGGGCATTAGACTGTGGCCCCTGGTTCTGGACTCGCCCAACATTGGGAACATTTTTCCTGCATCTAGCTTGTCCAGTCCTTTTTATAATTTTATATGTTTCTATAAGATCCAAAGGGACTTTGTGCCCTTTTGTGTATGAACCAGCATTGGCAGTGCTTTGTTTCGATATTCTTTATTTTAATATGTCTTCATTCCCATTTCCAAATGCTGTGTGAGGAGGGGTCTGCGTTCTCCAGTGATGTTGCCTGAGATACTGAGTTCCTCCAGCACTGTGGTTTTATTTGTCATGTGGGATGTGAATCTTTGTCATGAGATAAAACCAACATAATTAGAAACTGCTCAGGAACTGTGTAGTACATTACTATCAAAAGATACAAATGATTAATCCTGCATTTAACTTTTATCTTGCATTTGTACGACTTAATTTCTGGCAAATTTTTGATGAGATGATTTATATATTTGCTTCCATTTATATCATTTTCTCTTAACCAATTATTTTGTGGCTTGTGGGCTCTGCACCTTATTTTTCATCGAATACTTTGCTGCAAATGCTGACTACATGCCTTGTGTGTTCATGCATTCCAACTTAGTATGAGATTAATAACCTTTTCTCTTTGGTATCCATGGCCAATTTTTCTTACTTCTCCAAAAAGCACTGACTTATGCAAGGGTATAATTTCATTGCCACCAGAACCACACTCAAGTGAACATGTTTGGAGTGAGGCCCACACGCTTCAGTGCTCCAGAATGATGAGGGGCCATAACTACTCCTCCTGACAGCAACACCGGAGAACATACAGCGATCTGATCTTATTCCTCCTAACAACAGTGGATGAACATTGTTCGCCACGCCACTTGTCTAACAGAAATTTGTAACTCAGAACTGGCTCAAAAATATAAGAGGACAATTATCAATGTTACATGCACGTAGAATTTAAATGAATTTGAAGAAAATTACTATTACTACTAGATTTTATTTAACTCTAGTTATAATTCTGATACGCAATGAGCTAGACAATTGACCTTCAGTATCTCAAATGTAGCTAATCATGGGAATGGCAGATGCATCTTCATGCTTTGGTTGATCTTGCAAAGTCTTTTAAAGTGGTCTTAAACATTAGAGTAATGTTTTGGTATAAATGTGCCATAATGCCAAATAAATCTGTCAAAAATGTGTTTGTTATTTAGGACGTAGGCCATGGCAATTGATCTCACATTTATTCAGAAGTAAATAATCGGAAACATTATGTAATCGCAAAGTGCTTCATTAAAGTAGAAAAATTATAGCATATGAAGTGTGAGCAGAATGATGATCAAATATCCTTATTTTCAGGAGAGACATGTCTGATTTTATGATAGTCAGGAAGAAATTGATGAAACAGATGAAGATGGCTGAAATGATCAACCATCTGAGGTGTTCTGGGTACAGCTCATGAACTCTGCCTAAAATGGGATTACTAATCTTGAACAACCACAATCACATATCTTTGTATGATGCAGGGATTTGGCTAACAATGAAATATCTCCTTGATTCGCACTGTTCAGTTTTACCAAGGACATTAATATTACATTCTGTTAAATGCTCTTTACATCAAGGGCAGATTATCTCACTTCATCCTTGGATTTCAGCTCATTTGCCAATGTTTGAAAAAAGCTCTCGAGCTGAGCACTCCTGGCAAAATTGAAACAGAGCTTCAATTAACATATTTTTTAATGAGCAAGTGCCATTTGATAAAAGAGAGAGGGAGAAAAAAACTGTTGACAGCACTTTCTCCCACTTTATTGATTGTCAAGAGTCTTGTCAACAAGCACGGTTGGATTTATCCTGCCTTTTGTGGAGGAGACATATCTCAGAATGTTTTCCAATTTGTCATGTAGATGTTGGTGTGGTGATTATTCTGATATAATCCACATGGTTGGCCAGGGTAAGAAAATATTTTGAAAAGATGGGTATTTTGGACACTCTTTGAAGAAAAGGATGCATAGATAGGTTTGGGAGAGAAAGTTACATTCTGAGATCCAAGTGGGTGATTGAAGTTGAGGCCGATGAGTACGATGAAGAACGATGAGTACCAAACATGCTGTATTTAAAGACTCCGCTTCTGATCCAACTTGATGTCTGACTGCTGATGTCTGATCGCTGCCTCCCTGGCCATCCGCTGACCGGGACTTCCAACCCTTCGCCAGCTGACCTGGACTCCACTCCCCGCGGGCCTCCATCAGTGACTCTACTGACCCTCGCCACTCCACCGCCCACCAGCAGGCCACAGCCGTCGCCTTACCTGAGTCCCAGGCTCAGCACCGGGCCTGAAGCCTCCACACTGCAGACTCTCACAACACGTGGTCTGACTGTGCTGGGTCCTAATGCTCCCCCCCCCCCCCACCCACACACACACAGGGAACCGCAGTGGGGGTTCCACCGGGTCTTTCCTTTCCCCATTGTACCATGTGACCCCAGTTACTCTCCACCCACACTATAGTCCTCATACCCCCCTCCTCCCTGAACACCCACCACCCCTTTACCAGACATCGCCTCGACCTCTGTCTACTCGCCTGCCTTCCTGCGGCGCCGTGTGTTCACCAAACCCCTTGACCTCCCCCTTTCCGATACCGAACAGTCTGTCCTCAGCAGAGGCCTCACCTTTGTTCCCCTCCTTCCCCACCTCAATGAGTTCCTTGTCCGCCACAATATGGAGCTATTTTTCCGTCGCCTCTGCATCCAAGCTTTTTTGCATGGGAAGGAGTCCTCACCCCCTAGTGATGGCCGCTTCTCCCGTCTCCAACGGACCCCCTCCTCTTGGACTCCCCCTCATGGCCATTTACCTGCTTTGCACTTTTTCATTTTAAACTGCCAGTGGGACATCAACCGCTCAACTTCTCCACTTCCCTTACTCACTCTAACCTCTCCCCCCCCTAATGTACAGCCCTTTGCTCACTCTGCAACAATCCCGACTGGGTGATCAAACTTGCCGACAAGAGAGGTGCGGTGGTAGTCTGGCGCGCTGACCCCTATGAGCCTGAGGCCAGGCGCCAACTCTCAGACACCTCCTCCTACTTATCCTTGGACCATGACCCCACAGACGAGCACCAGGCCATTATCTCAAACACTATCACTGGCTTCATCACTTCCGGCTCCCTGCCCTCCCAAGCCTCCAACCTCATCGTTCCCCAGCCCCGCATGGCCCGATTTTATCTTCTCCCTAAAATGCACAAACCTGACTGTCCTGGCAGATCCATTGTTTCTGCGTGTTCTTGTCCCACAGAACCTATTTCCACATACCTCGACTCCATCCTATCCCTCCTAGTCAAATCCCTCCCCACCTATGTCCAAGACACCTCACACGCTCTTCGTCTTCTTCATGACTTCCGTTTTCCAAGCCCCCATTCCCTCATCTTCACCATGGATGTCCAGTCACTCTACACCTTCACCCCCACCAGGAGGGTCTCTAAGCCCTCTGTTTCTTCCTCGACCGGAGAAGCACCCAAACCACAATTTACCTCCCCCCTCGACTCCATCCAAGGACCCAAGCAGTCTTTCCAGGTGCAGCAGAGGTTCACCTGCACCTCCTCCAACCTCATCTACTGCATCCGCTGTTTCAGGTGTCAACTTCTCTACATCAGCAAGACCAAGCTCAGGCTTGGCGATCACTTCGCCCAACACCTCTGCTCAGTTCGCAATAACCAACCTGATCTCCCGGTGGTTCAGCACTTCAACTCCCCCTCCCATTCGAATCCGACCTTTTTGTCCTGGGCCTCCTCCATTGCCAGAGTGAGGTCCAGTGGAAATTGGAGGAACAGCACCTCATATTTCGCTTGGGTAGTTTACACCACAGCGGTATGAACATTGACTTCTCCAATTTCAGATAGTCCTTGCTTTCTCCCTCCTTACCCTCCCCCTTCCCCTCTCCCAGGAGCCCGCTGTCTCCGCTTCTTCCTTTCTTTTTCCCGCGCCCCCCACCCACCATCAGTCTGAAGAAAGGTCTGGACCCGAAACGTCGCCTATTCCTTCTCTCCATAGATGCTGCCTCACCCGCTGAGTTTTTCCAGCATTTTTGTCTACCTTTGATTTTTCCAGCATCTGCAGTCCTTTCTTAAACAATCCTCTCTGCTCTGCCATTCCCCTGAAATTGATTTGGGTCTGGAATCTAAATGATACTTTCTGCATTTTCCATGGGGGTCCAAGTCCATAGCCGCCTGAAGGTGTCATCACAAGAAGATGGAGTGCTAAAGAAGGCACATGGTATGCTGGCCTTCCTTGGTTGGGGTGTTGAGTATTAGTGTTAGGAAATCATAATGTAACTCCATAAGACATTAGTTAAGCCGCAGGCTGGAGAGACCAAGTGGCCTACTCCTGCTTTTTAAAAAATAATGTTATTGCAAATAGGTTACAACTAATTACAACTGGATATTTCAAAAATTCCAGCATCAACATCTGGAGCACACTAACATAATACGACTGAGTCTATCTCAGACCTATGGATAGAATCAAAGAACTGCAGGTTCCAAAGCTAAAATAAAAATGCAAAATACTAGAAACACTCAGCAGGTCAGGCAATGTCTGTGGAAAGAGAAACGGGAGAGAAAGGTAGGCACAAAAACTGGAGGACCTCAGTGGGACAGGCAACATCCCTGGAGAGAAGGAATGGGTGACGTTTCAGGTTGAAACCCTTCTTCAGACTGTTTAGGGATAAGGGAAACAAGAGATATAGACGACGATGTGGAGAGATAAAGAACAATGAATGAAAGATAAACGTATAGAAGTTGGGATGTAATGTTAAAATTGTACAAGGCATTGGTGAGGCCAATTCTGGAGTATGGTGTACAATTTTGGTCGCCTAATTATAGGAAGGATGTCAACAAAATAGAGAGAGTACAGAGGAGATTTACTAGAATGTTGCCTGGGTTTCAGCAACTAAGTTACAGAGAAAGGTTGAACAAGTTAGGGCTTTATTCTTTGGAGCGCAGAAGGTTAAGGGGGGACTTGATAGAGGTCTTTAAAATGATGAGAGGGATAGACAGAGTTGACGTGGATAAGCTTTTCCCACTGAGAGTAGGGAAGATTCAAACAAGGGGACATGACTTGAGAATTAAGGGACAGAAGTTTAGGGGTAACATGAGGGGGAACTTCTTTACTCAGAGAGTGGTGGCTGTGTGGAATGAGCTTCCAGTGAAGGTGGTGGAGGCAGGTTCGTTTTTATCATTTAAAAATAAATTGGATAGTTATATGGACGGGAAAGGAATGGAGGGTTATGGTCTGAGCGCAGGTATATGGGACTAGGGGAGAATACGTGTTTGGCACGGACTAGAAGGGTCGAGATGGCCTGTTTCCGTGCTGTAATTGTTATGTGGTTATAAACAAAAAAGTAACGATGATAAAGGAAACAGGCCATTGTGAGCTGTTTGTTAGGGTGAAAATGTGAAGCTAGTGCGACTTGGGTGGGGGAGGGATAGAGAGAGAGGGAATGCCGGGGCTACCTGAAGTGGGAGAAATCAATATTCATACCACTGGGCTGCAAGCTGCCCAAGCAAAATATGAGATGCTGCTCCTCCAATTTGCATTTAGCCTCACTGACAATGGAGGAGACCGAGGACAGAAAGGTCTGTGGAGGAATGGGAAGAAGACATAAAGTGTCCAGCAACCGGGAGATCGGGTAGGTTAAGGCGGGCTGAGCAAAGGTGTTCCGCGAAACGATCGCCCAGTCTGCATTTGGTTTCACCTATGTATAAGAGTCCACATCTTGAACAATGGATACAGTAGATGAGGTCGGAGGAGGTGCAAGTGAACCTCTGCCGAACCTGAAAGGACTGTCGGGGTCCCTAGACAGAGTCATGGGAGGAGGAATAGCGACAGATGTTGCATCTTCTGCGGTTGCAGAGGAAGGTACCGGGGGAGGGGGTGGTTTGGGTGGGAAGGGAGAAAGAACCAGGGAATTGCGGAGGGAATGGAGCTAATGTTTCGTTTGGTGTGATGATGGATCTTCAACCTGTAATGTTAACTCTGTTTCCCTTTCCACAGATGCTGCCTGACCTGCTGTATTTAGAGAATGTTCTCAAATATGGATATTTTCTGTAGTCAATATCCAAATCTTTATTGATTACAATAAATTAAAATAGATGACTTCCAAAGCAATTCCCAAGTCAGAAATAGACTGGGAAATCCTACAGAAGGCCAATTCTAATGTCACAATGGCTTTGGCTACTCAAAGCTAGTGAGTGGTGAAGCAATCTGATAAGAAAGCAAATGTGGCATTCACAATGATGCATTCACAGCTTGTGTGTGTATTAATAAAATAGTGTCTATCCTTTTGAATGCATTAGCACCGCAGCGATATTCCAGTTGGATATTATAACAGATAAACTCGAGGCAATCTATAATATAAAAAATAGCAATGGCCATTGGCTGTATACAGAGTTGATAGTGGAACCCACAATAATTAAATCACATGTCATATCATGAAACACCAGTTAGTTTAAAGGTAATCCATTTTAGTCTGAAATAAATCAACGCCGTTACCCTAAAGTACACCTCTAAAACCATTTAATATACTATTGCATTAATCAAGTATGCAATTTAAAGTGCAATTTATAACCACATTACAATTATTTAATTATTTCATAAGCACGTGTTGTGTTGAAGCAAATATACTACAGGTGCACAACCTTTTATCCGAAAGCCTTGGGACCAGACACTTTTCGTAATTCAGAATTTGTCGGCCTTCGGAATGGAAATTTATTAGCGTATATACCCCCCTCCAACTCCAGAGGAATCCGCTCCCCGATGGGCCGCTACGGCGACAAGTGGCAGTTTGCCCACTTGCCACAGCCCGAGCTGCGCCCCCTCATCCGCCTTCCCAAGAACTAGACGTACCTTGCACACCATCAGCTTCTGCCCCTACATGTTCCTCTGGAGTTGGAGCGGGGCTGGGCTGGAGTTGTTGCTGGCTGTGGGTCTCTGGGATCTCCGTGCTTGCAGTGGGCCTGGGGGTCGGTGTCCCGTTGGTCCAGACGTCTCCGGCCACCCCCCTGGACTGGAGCTGAGACTGGGAACTGTACCGCCCTTGCCCCCTCCCTCTGCAACTGCAAACAACCCCACTCTCCTGCAGTTCCCGGAGGATGGCAGGTGGCCGGAGACGTCAGGACCAACAGGAACCCGCTCCCCGATGGGCCCCTACGACGCCCCGAGCTGCGCCCCGTCATCCGCAACCCAGGTTCCTCTGTAGTTGGAGCGGGGCTGGGCTGGGCTGCTGTTGGCTGTGGGTCTCTGGGATCTCCGTGCTTGCAGTGGGCCTGGGGGTCGGTGTCCCGATGAGGGGGCGCAGCTCGGGGAACGGCTTCTGGTGGTCCTGACGTCTCCGGCCAGTTTGCAGTTTTCCTCTGGAGTTGGAACGGGGCTGGGCTGCTGCTGGCTGTAGGTCTCTGGGATCTCCGTGCTTGCAGTGGGCCTGGGGGTCGGTGTCCCGTTGGTCCTGACGTCTCCGGTGACTGGCACTGACCTGCTGGCATCGCCGACGTGAAGACAGTGCAAAGCCCCCGCGCCGGTGCAATGAGCGGGGAGCTGGAGAGGGGAGGGAAGGGGTCACACACATGGCCGGGAAGCAGAGGGGTGTAGGTGGGGTGAAACTGAAGGGAGCGACAATCTGCTGCTGCCTGCCCGCTGAGTTAAAAAGTTCCCACGCAAGACTCACGATACACTGTGTATCGTGAGTCTACCATGGGAACTTTTTAACTCAGCAGGCAGGCAGCAGCATATTGTCAATTATTAACCCTCCCGCGCAATATACCCTCACCTTCTCTTTTATGAATGGGGATTTAGTTCCCCTTTCTTCGAGGACCGACCGGAGGTTCCGCTGTCACCTCTGCGGGCCGCCCTCGGTGAACGTTTTCAAGGACCTTTCTTCAAGGACCAAAAAAGTGTCCGCTATTCGGAGGTTTTCGTTATTTGGACCTTCGGATAAAAGGTTGTGCACCTGTACTAAGGTGAACAGAAATTATGCCCAAATAGTAAATTTTCACGTTACTGGACCTCGGTCGTGGCAATCTATCTGGCAAAGCAAGAGATTTTCATTTGAAATCACTTCCCTTGGGAACCATCAATTTGGTCCAGCAACAAATTTACTGTTTTCATTTGCAATGCATCTCAGCAACTTCAAGAGCAGCTTCTTTTTTTTTGATTATTTCTACATCATTTCCCCGTTGCTTTTAAAAATGTACCCAATTAGCATAACAACACTCCACTCCGTATAGTTTTGTTACTATGGCTATCTTCATTCATTTTTATTTAAAATCCATCAATGATGAAGCACAATAAAGGCTGTGAAGTAGTCATGGTCATCAGATAGATTTGTAACATGCAGCAGTATTTAGGGTGCACAAACCATTTCATCTCATCTGCAGAACTGTTGCTAGACTGAAGTTCTTAATCTTCTCAGTGCACAGGGTCATACAATCCAGCCATAAAACTTATAAAAGGGTTTGATCAGCCTAAAGATTATCATCACAACTTGCAACTTTCCCAGTATTTACTGATCCCACAACCTATGATTTAGTGGTCCACCGTATGATATAAACTGTGAATTCACAATGTTGCCATGATTACACAGTAACAGCTCAATTCCCATACATCACATTCTTTGTTGTAAATAGATTTAGTCAGAGCTTCGCATGTAAGTTATTAATAAGTTTCCATAAATATAATTGCAAAAGTCAAAACAAATATTTTTATTTGCAAACAAATCACTTATCTGTGCCGACACCAGAAAAACGCAATTATCATGCAATCCTTTCATGCAGAAAGCTTTAAGCACAAGTCAAGGGGTGGGAGTCATGGGGATCTGTGAAGCAGGGAGGAGATGTTCTAGTAATGGGTGAGCTGAATAAACAGTAGATTTTTATTTTGCTGAAAATTAACCTAGCTTATTTTTGTTTGAAAAGTACAAAGCAGCAGCACTCAATGTAAGTACATAGTGTGTAAGTAGTACCTTAGTATTGTGGTTAGAAAACAATAGCGTAGTGGTAACCTGTCAGTTTCAAAAGTTGTACCCTGTATTCACAAAAGCACAGTCACAAAATTTTGAGATTTTTAAAATCAAGTCTGCAATTTATCCCATCAGATAAAGCATAAAAAGAAGTTTAATTTGACACCTAATTCACTTTCATATCTTCAGTATTAAAAAAGTTATGCCAATTTTCATACTCTGAACTTAGCATCGTGTTCCCTATTGCTTTTCCATTGCCTTAACTCAAAGGCTGTGATTGAGGACAGTCAAAAGCCCATAACTTTCTTAAAAATTAAGAGAACTGAATGAAATTTTCAGTTATTATAGATTGAAGCATTCTCTAACAAATATGAAACAATCTTACTTGGTTGACCTGAAATGAAAGCATATAATTAGTTACTTACCTAATTGTAGCTAATTACAAAATACAATTGCTCGATCTAAACATCTATCCATTTCTTAATAAAAGGTTAACATTTTTAAATAGCCTAAGCATCCAAATAACATTCACACAAGAATTCAAAATATAACATGATTTTAAAATCTCATTGTCATGAATTTATAGGCCAAATGGAAGGAATTTAGTGTTTAATTCCCGTAAATTAATGGGCATTTAAATCATCTTGTGAGTGAGATTTTGTGGAACGTTGCGGTTGCAGTGAATTTAAACCCCATATCGGCAGGAAAGTCACTGCTGGTTCGTATGGGGCCTTAATCCCATTTTCGCCGATGAAACTTTGATTAAAGTAATCCTAAAAAGCAAGTTTATCTGTAAAATACACGACTTACCTTATGTTTTGTCCCCTACGTGAGATCCGTCCTGTTGTCGGCGTTGACGGCATTAGAAGTCGCTTTTTTATTTTACTCCGGTGATTAAATTGCCCAGCGTTTCTTTTCAAAAACCTCCGAGAACAGAAGTCGGAATGATTTTTCAGCATCAGGTAGTAGCCCGAGAAAATATATCTCGGACAGGCAGGAGAAAACGGCATTTTAATCCCGCCCCCCCACCACCCCCTCAAAGGCACCAAAGTCGCGTGCACGGCCAGTGGCAGAACTGCAGCGCCGCTGAAGGTAAGTATTGTAACATACCTACTTTAAGCATACGGCTTTGTGAGATTTGGGTGAACTGATCACTACACTGATCAACTAAATAGTGATGATATGGAGATAGGAGAGTGAACACTGAATCAATGTTGTCTTCACAGCCTAAAGTTGTCCTAGACAACTTGTTCTATTTGATCTTATTTGATTGTGCACGCCGGGTTGATTGCATTCGTCGAAACAGGGCGGACCACGTGAAGGTTGCAATCTTCCACCCAATCAATGTTGTGAGTAGGCGGTATCTAATTTCATGAAAGACAGGCATCGCCAATAGGAAAGAGTTATGCTCCCAAAATTCATCACCCCATATCGGCTGGAATGACATCCATCTGCCATTTTTTAACCCATTTCAAAAACATGAATATCTTTCTGCCGCCCAAGATTTATTTCAGCACCATCAACAACTCCACCAATCTTCGTCTCATTCACAAACGTCCTGAGCATGTACCCCACATACAAATAATTCACATATATTTAAAACTACAACGGTCGCAACACCAAATGTTGTGGGACATCACATGCTATTGCAAAAATAGTCTTCAACCATTCCCTCTGTCTCCTTTACCAAGCCAAGTTAGGATCCAGTTGCCAACTTGCCCTAGATCCCCTGAGCCAATGTAACCATGAACCTTTGAATCCCATGACCCTTTTAAACCAATCTCCCACGAGGGACCTTGTTGAATGCCTTATTAAAAGCCATCTAAATCACATCACAACGGTTACCTTTACAACCAATTCAATCAAATTAGTCAGACAAGATCTGCCCCTGACAAAGCCATGTTGGAAATCTCCAATTAATCCCTCTCTTTCCAAGTGATCATTAATCATCTCCCTCAAGTATTTTCCCAACCATCTATTTCAGGCTCACAGGTCCATGATTACATGGCTTTATCTTGGGGTCTTTCTTGAAATGTTTACTGTCCTCCCATTTCATCTTACTTGCGTCCAACAAAGTTTTTTAAAATCTCAGTTGCGGAGAGAGCTTCCGGTTGTCTTGTGTACTACTGCAAACCAATGAGCAATTGCAATCATTTATTTAGCCATCAGTATGGGAAGACATGGAAGAAGATTGCAATGGGTTTTACAGTAACTTAACTGAGTGTCATATATTGCAAACTGTCTTTACATGGTAGCCAAGTTGACATATGTGAATAACAAATAGAAACTAATGAAGTTAATAAAAAATAAAACAAAATAACAACAATAATTGAGGATGCTATGAGAATGCAGGGTGACTTGGACAGGTTGGGGGAGTGGGGCAGATGCATGGCAGATGAAGTTTAATGCGGATAAATGTGAGGTTATCCACTTTGGTAGCGAAAACACAAAGGCAGATTACTATCTAAATGGCATCAAGTTGGGAAAAGTGGAAGTACAACGGGATCTAGGGGTCCTTGTACATCAGTCTACCGGAAGTGGCGGCGCTGTTGAACAGCTGCAGTCTGTCTGTTTTTACTTTTTTTGTTGTTTTTTTCTGTCTTGTTTTAGTTAAATTTTTGTTTATTAGGTTATGTTGTGTGTGTGGGGGGGGGGGGTGAAACATGTTTTTCTGTCTCTTCGTTCGGGGGAATGCGACTCTTTTTGTCGTATCCCCCCTTCTCTGCCTCCGTCTGCGCTGAGGCCTAATGGCGGAGCTGGCGACCGACCTCGAGCTCCGAAAGCAGAGCCAGCCAGGACCTGAGTCCGGGGCCCAGCCGCGGGCCAGTGGATGACATCGTCGGGAGCTCGCAGGTTACAGGTTGGCGACCTGTTTTTAGGGAGCTCCCGCGGCAACAGCTTCATCCGCTGGACTGGAGGGCGGCATCTTCGGCAGCTTCGACCACCCCGGGCCGCGGAGCTTGAACCGGCCCGTTCGCGGAGCTCGGTTGAGCCGCGGGATTGACTTACCATCGCCCGGTGGGGTAACAACATCGGAAGCCTGGATTGCCTCAGCGCAGAGGGAGAATAAGGAGGGAAGAGACAGTGACTTTAAGACTTTTGCCTCCATCACAGTGAGGAGGTGCCTGGTGAACTCACTGTGGTGGATGTTAATTTGTGTTTATTGTGTGTTTTGTTATTTATTATTGTATGTATGACTGCAGGCAACGAAATTTTGTTCAGACCAAAAGGTCTGAATGACAAATAAAGGAATCGAATCGAATCTAATCGAATCGGATCGAATCGAATCGAATCGAAAGTAGTGGAGTCAGGGATAAGGGGAGAAAGCAGGAACGGGGTACTGATTGGGGATGATCAGCCATGATCACATTGAATGGCGGTGCTGGCTCGAAGGGCCGAATGGCCTACTCCTGCACATATTGTCTATTGTCTATAACACATTAATCCAAAATCAATACTAAATGTAATCCAGATTTCAAAGAACTACTGGACTAAGTGGGACCCATTGGATCCCTGTCACACTGGAGGCTTGGTCTTCCCAACGCAATATTCCACCACTAATCCATAGCCTCCAACTACACAGGTGCAGCTCATTTCCCCTCATCCCTAACACTCTCCCTCTCCTCTTCTTCTCCCCTCCCAATCCCTCCCTCACCTCTCTCCCTCTCCTTTCCCCTATCCTCAGTCACTCCCTCCATCCGTCCATAACTCCTCTCCCCTCCCTACCCCCCTCCTATCCCTCTAACCCCCACCTCCCCACTCCTCACCTCCCCCTAGCCCCCCCCATATCACTCCTCACCTCCCCCACTGCCCTCCTCTACCTCCATTCCCCACTCCCTGCCTCCCCCACACAACTCCTCCTCTACTCCCCCCTCCTCTCCGTCTATCCCCTTTCATCCCCTACTCTCCCTCCCCAGGATCACAAGTTTGCTGCTCCTCTCTGTTCTTGCATGCCGCGGAGGAGCGTCAGCAGTCGGCGCTGGTCCTCAGCTCGGCTCGGCCCGGAAAAAACAGCAGCTGCGGCCATGCCGGTTTGTGGGCGTGGGGGGGGGGGGGGAGTGTTCGGAGAAAAGACGGGGAAAGAGCCATGGGGAGAGTGGGGTAGCACGAGGGGGCAGGAGCCAGCGTTGAACGCTCTTCTCCACCAGGATCAGATTCACTGATTTCCGTTTGGCGACATCGCCGGGCCGGACCGCGCTGCTTCCGGTCCCTCCGAAAATTGGGTCCGGTTGGTGACCTCCGCCGGCCTCCCTCAGCTCCAGTAAAGATGCGATGGCGCAGGAAGGGGAGGACCGTCCCGGGGATTGACAGAAGAGACTAATCCGTGCGGCGCTGTCTGGCAGGAGAGATCGATCTGTGCATGCGCGGTTTTTACGATTTTTAAACATCGCTAACTTTTACAATATACCACCAATCGGAACAAAACGTATTGCACTCGTAGCGCAGGTGAACGGTGAGTGAGCTGGCGAAAAATCATAGCGCTATCGCATTCCGTTTTTGCGCAAATAGAAAAAACGCGCAAACCAGAAGAGCACAAGATCTTTTTTTTTTGTTTTGTACAGATTTCTTTAGAATCAATAATAACTAAATAATTATTTGTTAATAATATTAATAACTAAATAAATCACTAAATAAATTATGACTATTTAGTTATGTTATGACTTTATTTGCCTTAATTGTTAAAAAAAGATGCAAAGATCTCCGGATTAGCAATATCTTTCTAGTGACAGAATTGTACAAACATTCACCCCAGGATTCTTTAAATGTGTACATAAGAGAGAAAATATTTTCTCATCAACAGAATAATGAATTACCCTTCAACTGTAGCCTTGCATGAAGCTCCTTAATTAAATTTAATAAATGTACGTGGAACAAATTATTCACAAAATGAAAATAGAAAATTAGAAACCTTACTTTTTTACAGTATGTTTAAGAGGACACTAGACCAAGTGGGACCCGTTGGGTTCCTGTCACATAGGAGACCTTGCCCCCCCCCCCCCCCCAACGCAACCCGTTCCCCCGACGCAATATTGGACCACTCACCCATAGGCCCCGCTCCACTGACACAATTCACCTTCAGCATTTCTCCAAATATCCTTCATTATCTGTGAACTTTAAGGGCTTGTCCCACTTAGGCGACTTTTTAGGCGCGTGCAGGAGACTCTGCGCTCGCCACATGTTCGCTGGTGGTCTCTGGTGAGTCTCCTTCATGGTCGTGAGGAGTTCCCGCATTCTGGGAACTAGTCGCGGCCCCAGTATGGTCGCCGCAAATTTTTCAACATGTTGAAACATTTTCTGTGACCAGAAATTGGTCGCCACAGAGAAAATCGATAATCCTGTATTCGTAGGTGCAGTTGTAGTGGGGTCGCCATGTAGTTATGGGTAGTCGAGGAAGTCGTAGTTATTTTTAGTTAATCGCCTTTGCTGACCGGTCATTTTCATTGGCTTATCGAGGGGAAAAAAAGTAAGCACGCGTTTTCAGAACCAAGGATAACCGACCGGTAATGTTCAATGTCCGCCAAACTTCACAGCTGTGTATCTCTGGCTTATTAAAAGTTGTCTGGCTTCTTAAAAGTGTCTCCACTCCTTCTCCATCCTTCCCCCCCCCCCCTTCTTTTAAAGGACTTACCACTGTGCTAGCCGTCTTAACCTTCCTGTTCATCGCGGTGTGTGTCTGTATCACCTTGGCTTTGCACCGTGTGAATTTCAGACAGTGCTCCCTTGCTTTTCCGTGTGTGTGTGTGTGTGCGCGTGAGTGTGTGTGTGTGTGTGTGTGTGTGTGTGTGTGTGTGTGTGTGTGTGTGTGTGTGTGTGTGTGTGTGTGTGTGTGTGTGTGTGTTCCACTCTGACAATCGCTGTTCCAGTTCCCGGCTTTTCAAGCGACTGCCAGGAACTTGACATTCGCTGGGAGTCCGCTGAAAAATCACCTAAGTGGAACAAGCCCTTTATCAGATTACTAGACTAAGTGGGACCCATTGGGTCCCTGTCACACGGGAGGCCTGGTCCCCCAACGCAACCCGTTCCCCCAATGCAATATTCCACCACTCACCCATAGCCCCTAACTGCTCACGCGCGGCTCATTTCCCCTCATCAACCAGCACACCCTCTTCTTTCCCCTCTCCTCCTCCCCTCCCCAAATCTCTCCCTCACCTCTTCCTCCTTTTTTTCCCTACCCTCAGTCACTCCTCTCCCCTCCCTACCCCCCTCGTATCCCTCTATCCCCCATCTCCCCCACTCCTCACCTCCCCCTATCCCCCCCCCCCACTATCCCTCTATCTCCCCCACTGCCCTCCTCTCCCTCTATTCCACACTCCCTACCTCCCTCACTCCCCCCCTCTCCTTCCATTCCCCCTCCTCCCCCACTCTCCCTCCTCACCTTCCCCCCACGTTCCCCCCATCTCCCACAAGGTGCTTCAAATAAGCTTTCATTCAAGAGTCTACCACTGGAAAATTCTGTAATGCAATGAATCAAAGGCATTCCGTACTATTGTGCATTTAAGGCAATTAATTCAACATGTCTTTTAATGCAATGACTTTAATTTAGAAATAAATGTTGTATTTCAGTTTCTATCTGAATCATGTGTGGGCATTCCAACATTTATTTATGCTCCATGCTGTTTTATTTAAATATTTGCTGAAAACTATTTTTCTCCTGGTTTGTTTTGCGTAAAAACTCTTTAACTTGAGAGGCTGGATGGCCGATTTGCTGCGGGCCCTGGCACCAGAGATCCTTGAATTAACATCTAACTGTAGCTGATATTAGACAAGAGCAGAATTTTTCTACAGACTCAATAGATATTTCATGGCAACTTTCTTCGAGGTTAAAGGAGACCGTTGTTGCCTCGCCTAAGCTATGACCATTGGCACAGTTTACAATGACATTTTGATACAGATTAAAGATCAAAATAGTGTTCATTCCCTTCTTCTGATCCGAGGTCAGAATTAGATGTTCTCTCTTTGCAAAAACTTCAATTCAATTTTCACCTCCTCCAAAAGTGAACCAAGCATGACGGCAAGCAGCAAGACCTGGATAACATTCAGGCATATTACTGGTCAAATAAGTGACAATTATTATGTGTGCCATGCAAATGTCAGCTAATACAATAGATAAACCAGCTCGGGAGGCTGGGTATTCTGCAGACAGGAATTCACCTCCAGATACCTCAATGCTTTTCCATAGCCAATACACAGATATGACAGCACACTCTTTATTTTGATGAGTGCAGCCAGAACAAGATGCACTATTCAGGACAAAGTAGTTCACTTAAATGATATCTCACTCCCTACCATACATATTTACCCCCTCATTATTAACGTACATTGGCTTAAGTCTGGTTAACCTACAAAATATAATGCAATTACTCAGCAAGGCTATCCCAACAGCACCTCCAACAGCTACAAACCAACATGGAGGACAAGGGCACAGTTTGCATGGGAAGACCATTGCCCTGAGAATCTCTTATCAATGACATTATCATGACCAACCCAACCCCAATAACGCTGAGAGTTTCTTCATCAAACACGTTCAAAGTGGCAGCTCACGACCAACTTCTCAAGGGGGTTGAGGAAGGAACAATGGAAGATGGCCTTCCCCATGATGCAGACATTCCACAAATGAATAAATAAATAAAAACAATCTCAGCTTTTATTTCTTCCTTGGAACAAAATAGCCTCCAACAATTTGCCCATGCACCCTAGCTCCAAAATCGGACTAAATCTGCATATCCCTAACTGCTTAAACTTTTCCTGTTTGAAGACAGGAAGTTATCTGCTATTCTCCAGTAGTATTGGTGCTAATATATGCTATTTCACAGTAGTTTTACAACTGCAGAAAGGTCCTAAAATATACTTAAGTCTGGATCTCACTTGCACATCTGTTCTGTTTGGATAACTCATACAGAAGGAAAACTTCACAACGTAGATAAAAGTGCTGTAGAAACTCAGCGGGTGCAGCAGCATGTATGGAGCGAAGGAAATAGGCAACGTTTTGGGCCGAAACCCTTCTTCAGACTGATGTAGGGTGGGGGGGAGGGGGGGGGGAGAAGAAAGGAAAAAGGAAGAGGAGGAGCCCGAGGGCTGAAGGAGAGCTGAGAAGGGGAGGAGACAGCAAGGGCTACCGGAAATTGGCGAATTCAATGTTTATGCTGCTAGGGTGCAGACTGCCCAAACGGAATATGAGGTGCTGCTCCTCCAATTTCTGGTGGTGCTCACTCTGGCCATGGAGGACGCCCAGGATAGAGAGGTCGGATTCGGAATGGGAGGGAGAGTTGAAGTGCTGAGCCTCCAGGAGATCAGGTTGGTTAAGGCGGACCGGGCGGAGGTGTTCGGCAAAACGATCGTCAAGCCTACGCTTGGTCTCACCGATGTAGATCAGCTGACATCTAGAGCAGCGGATGCAATAGATGAGGTTGGACCTCTGTCGCACCTGGAACGACTGCTTGCGTCCTTTAATTTGTCCAACTTTAGATATATTAGAAATAATTTAACTATTGATTCAGCCAAACTATACTTTAATGCAATGATTGTGCCATACATGACCTACTGTATAACAACTTGGTCACTGGCATGTAAGTCCACACTAAAGCCTGTTGAAATTGCTTATAAACAAGCCCTAAAAACTCTTGACAAAAAGCCCAGAATGTACCATCACTGTAGCATCCTGAAGAAATTTGATCTGCTGAGCTGGGAAAACGTAATAAAATATTCGGACTCGATTTTGGTTTACAAAATCTTCCGTGGACTAGCCCCACCTCCGTTAAAGGACTTCATAAAGAAAAACACAAATAGGTCGACAAGAGTAGCCTCCAGGGGTGATTGTATAGTCCCGTTTAGGAAAAGTGTCTTTGGGCAGTCAGTATTTTCATATCGAGCGTCGCAGACCTGGAACGCGATACCATGCGTCATACGGGATCTGCCAACCCTTACCTCATTTACCAAACATCTAAAAACATGGTTACTGCAAAATCAAAATTGCAATCATAATCTACCTTAAAATTATCCTATGGTACTCTTTTATTGCTACTTTTTTACTTTATTGTTTGTTTTGTTTTGTTTTTGTCTTTTGTTTTTACCTTGTTTGGGATGTGTTTACCTAGTGTGAGACTAAAGATGGAAATTAGCTACTGGCTACAATCTTGCATGTTACATGCAAATGTTTATTAATATGCACTGTCCCTAATAAAATCAATTCAATTCAATTCAAGGGGGGAGGTACAGCGACAAGTGTAGCATCTCTTGCGGTTACAAGGGAAAGTGCCCGGGGAGGGGGTGGTGCGGGAGGGAAGGGAAGAATTGACCAGGGAGTTACGGAGGGAGCGGTCTTTGCGGAAAGCAGACAGGGGGGGAGATGGGAAGATGTGGCGAATGGTGGGGTCATGTTGGAGCTGGCGAAAATGACGGAGGACTATTTGTTGTATGTGACTGTTAGTGGGGTGAAAGGTGAGAACTAGGGGGACTCTGCCCTTGTTACGAGTGGGGGGATGGGGAGAGAGAGCAGTGTTACGGGGTATGGAAGAGACCCTGGTGAGAGCCTCATCTATAGTAGGAGAGGGGAATCCCCGTTCCCTGAAGAATGAGGACATTTCCGATGCCCTGGTGTGAAACACCTCATCCTGGGAGCAGATGCAGCGTAGACGGAGGAATTGGGAGTAGGGGATGGAGTCTTTACAGGGGGCAGGGTGGGAAGAAGAGTAGTCAAGATAGCCATGGGAGTCAGTGGGTTTATAGTGGATGTCGGTCAGAAGTCTATCACCTGCAATGGAGATAGTGAGGTTAAGAAATGGTAGGGAAGTGTTGGAAATGATCAAGGTGTATTTGAGTGCCGGATGGAAGTTGGTGGTGAAGTGGATGAAGTCAGTCAGTTGTGTGTGGGTGCAGGAGGTAGCACCAAAGCAATTATCAATGTAGCAGAGGTTGAGGTCGGGGATGGGGCCCTGGTACGTATTGAACAAGGATTGTTCAACGTACCCGACAAAGAGGCAGGCGTAGCTGGGGCCCATGCGTGTGCCCATAGCTACGCCTTGTGTTTGGAGGAAATGGGAGGAGTCAAACGTAAAGTTGTTGAGGGTGAGGACCAACTCCGCTAGGCGGAGGAGAGTGTCAGTGGCTGGGTATAGGTTGCTCCTCTGGTTGAGGAAGAACCGGAGGGCTTTGAGGCCATCCTGGTGGGGGATGGAGGTGTAGAGTGACTGGACGTCCATGGTGAAGATGAGGGGGTGAGGGCCTAGAGAGTGGAATGCGCGGAGGTGGCGGAGAGTGTCTGAGGTGTCTAGAACATAGGTGGGAAGGGATTTGACCAAGGGGGATAGTATGGAGTCAAGGTATGTGGAGATGAGTTCGGTGGGGCACGAACAAGCAGAGACAATGGGTCTGCCGGGAGAGCCGGGTTTGTGGATTTTGGGGAGAAGGTAAAAACGGGCCGTGCGGGGCTGGGGAACGATGAGGTTGGAAGCTTGGTCGGGCAGGGCGTGGGAATTGGTGAATTGAGGAATGTCCCAGCGACACTAGTCCCACTTGTCTGCACTTGGTCCATATTCCTCCAAGCTTGTCCTATCCATGTAGCTGTCTACGTTTCTTAAACGTTGGGATAGTCCCAGCCTCAACTACCTCCTCTGGCAGCTTGTTCCATACACCCACCACCCTCGAGCCCTCCGCTGACGGGATCATCTGCCCGTACTGATGGTACGCCCGTACCTCCAGACTCAGAAACAGCTTTATTCCAAGAGCTATAGCGGCTCTGAACTGGCCCTGCTGAGTGCCCCCCACCCCCCCTGGACTGTCTCCCTCGGATCGTCACGACACACAGCTTATTTATTTATTTTACTTTTCTTTTTCATCGGTTGGAGCTGCATACTAAATCTCGTTGCACTGACGTGCAATGACAATAAAAGATATTATTATTATTATTATTATTATCTTGACTCCCGTAGCTGACAGTGGACCCTCCGTGTCGAGGCGATCTGCTCCTGCATCGATGTCAGCTCCCCCGCACTGGACAATCGAACCTTGCGTCGGGGCTGGTCGAACCTTCCGCGACATTGGAGCTCCCAACATCCACGGCCTCTCCCGAGACTGCGAGCTCCCGATGTAAAGGCCACAGGCCGAGGTCGGAGCAATCCCATGCAAGGGATCGACTTCAATGTAAGTCCACGCCCCGCGGTGGGGCCCAAGGTCAGTCCGAGGAGGCCTCCAGCTCCATCGATGGTAGGCTGCAGAGCGACCGGAGATTGCGATCCGAAAATTAATCGCATCTCCGGCAAGATAGGAAACTGAAAAATAAGTTTCCCCCTCCCCCTCCCCCCACATCAAACAAACCAGAGAACATTTACACCAGCTTATAACACACATTAAAAATGTAAAAAAAGACAAAAAGAAAAAAAGACGAAAAATAGACTGTTGGCGGGGCTGCCAATCATTCGGCGTCCCTGGTTAAACTGATAGATGTGAACAACAGTATTCTTTGCAGATCAGTATCCAGGATCATTGTTATCCAACATCATCTAGGGATGTTATAATACAATTGCAGCATCTCGAAATGGTACAAAACTATCAGGTGTCATTTGAAACTGTAAACAACTTCAGGTGGATGCAATCCGATTAGCAGTCAGAGCCTGGTGACTTCAGATCTTTTACATGACAAGAAGTAAAATTTATGAGGGGATGAAGCCATCAATTTATGACAACATATTATAAAGTACATTACAGCAGAAGTGCACTGGGGATTCGCAAATACAAAATAAGGTGGAATAAGCTAGGTATTGTAAACACATGAATTAAGCACGAGCATGAAAAGATTACATAGATCAATGGATGTGCTGCAGATAGATTATTCTGCCCAGATTGAGTGCTTTCTTTTTGGAAGAATAAATGGAGGGACCTAAAGAACTTCACTGTAGTAACGAGGATGAAAAATAAACAAAACCTTATTTCTGTCATTAGAAAAAGAAACTGAGGTTCAGAACATGTGTTCCGAAAGGATATATACAGCAAAGTCTTTACATTGAGGATGATGAATGCCTCGAACATGCTGCCAGGGTTGGTGATTGGGGCAAATACAATAGTGGCATTTAAGAGACTATTAGATAGGCACATGGATATGCTGAGAATGGAGGGGTATAGATCATGTGTAGACAGATGAGAATAATTTATCTTGACATCATGTTCAGCACAGATACTGAATGCCAAAGGGCTTGTTCTTGTGTTGAGCTGTTCTATGTTCTATGATAACTCCTAATTGATATTAGAAATTATGAGAAGGCACATTTTTTTAAATAGTCCACGACTGGATGTTATGCCTTTGAAATTACTATCAACTGTTTCAGGGCAAGGTGACAGACTTCAAAAAAGTGCTGGAGAAACAGCGGGTCAGGCAGCACCTCTGGAGAACATTGATTGGTGATGTTTCAGGTTGGGACCCTTCTTCAGATTGATTGTTGTGGGGGAGAAGGGGGGGGGGGGGGAGGAAGAGAACAAGGAGGGGGAAGACAAAGTCTGGTGAGTGATGTGTAGATACAGGCGAGGAGGGTCTTTGATAAGCAGATGGTTGGACAAAGGCAGGAGATGAACAGACACAAGGTGGGAGACAAGGATAGAAGTGTAAATTGTGAAGTCAGATAACTTTAGAGTAGCAAAATGGCTGAACTGCTTCCTTTGTGTAATCAAATTCTATGCTTCAACCTTCGGAACTGTAACTACACCACTACTTTGCAGCCATACAAAGAGTATTTAAAAAATCTAGAATCCATGCATAATATTTTAGGCTTCTACTCTAAAGTCTTTCAAATATCACAAGCATTGTATGAAGTCAAGTGTATTGTTGCTTTAGACCAATGGATCCTCATATTGCTTTGGCACATTCAGACAATAGTGGGCAAATATCAGCAACTGTTAATATAGCAGACATGCATTTACATTTTCGTTTTAATGCTAATCTTTTATTACATTAATAAATACATTAATAAATGCCAACTTTCCATCAGAGTTGCTCTGCCATGATATATTGTCACATCTTCAGGAAAAGACAAGAACAAATCCATGTGCAACTCACTCCTCTGGGCCTTACAACAGCATTACCATCATCAAATTCCTGCCATTGACATCCTGGTTGCAGTAGGGAGTAATCAATAATTAATTAAAGTTAGGGCATTGGTTGCCAATGTGTAGGTAATTGCTAAACACCAATAATTTCAGGGCTAAATAAGGAGATGAAAACTCAATGCACCTCTAGAGAGTGGTGAATCTGCAACATATTCATTGAACTCACCAAAACAAATGACAGAACAGTAATGGCCCCTTATATCCAAGCCCACTACCATGGTTGATGTTGTTTGTGTACTTTATACGAGATATACGAGATCATACCTGCTAGATGTGCATCATTGAGGAATATAAGAGCAACAAGGTCATGGCAATAGCATAATCTTCAAGCTTTTTTCCGTTAAACACAAACATGGATATATAATGCCATTCCTTTATTACTGCATGGTTAAAATCCTCCAACCATTCCCAAAGGTAAACTTACATCTGCTTTCAGGGCAATTATGAAATGTGCAATAAATCCAAGTTGTCAGTAACACCTACTTCCCAAGATCACATACATAAAACCTGTTTAAAAATGAGAAGAAAATTTCATGGTCACTTCTCGTCACAGGCATGAATTAATCATGCAGCTCAAGTGTTTCTCACCATGAATTTACTGGGAACCTGCAAATGAAATGGTGACATAGTAGCTCTTGCTCTGGTCTGAAAATTATTGGTGCAATCTTTATTTATAATTCCAAATGTTATAATGTAATGCTAAATGCATTTCTGAATTAAATGTAGTACGTTTAAATGTCATTTCTTAATCTTAAAAAAACCTTCAGTTTTAATCTCGAGCACAACTTGCAAATATAAGGAAAATAATAATTCATCAATGACTCTGCTATTCTTGGAAAATGTTCAGAGAAATATGGCTACTTTTTCTTGTCTTTACGTTGGCTTCAAGGTTATCATGCCTAATATTTTGCATCACAATTACACTCACCTAGAAAAGTTTCTGATACTGTCACCCTCGATTGCCTGAAGGACATCCTGAAAGATTTTGCTGTCATCAGGTGCAGCAGCTGAGGATGCAGGTGGTGTTGGTGTTGTTACATTGTTTTCCAATACATTTTTTGAGGTGCCTTTCCGCCCATAGTAACCTATTAGAAGACCACTAATAAATATAATAATCCCTGCAGCAAAGAGTTTTGCCTTTGTTGGAAAGTTGCTCTGCTGATTTTTTGGTGCTGCTCTTGCTTGTGCCACGTAATCACACTCTTCTTCCAGACGTTCAAATCTCCCCCGTGGTGATGCTGAAGGTTGTACAAATTCCATATCAAGATCAGTATTTCCAGTCGAGTTCCCCAAATGGTGTTGCCTAGAATCATCTGGCTCAAAGCCTTCAAATTCATGTTCTTCCAACTCCTTTTCCATGTCCCATTCTAATTCCAGAGCAGTGACTGGAAGTTCTTCAGTATCCAGATCCTGACTATGTACTGGAAATCTCTGACCTACTTTCCGATAAGCCATTTCTCCACCTGCATTCAAAAGATTAAAATTGAAATTATTATGACATTTTTTTAAACAACATCAAATGAAGCTTTAGACATTAATTATAGTGTGACGGCACAGCATGTGGCATATATGTCTGATTTGTCATCTATTTGACATACACATCTGTACTTAGAATATATAAATATAATTCATTCCAACAAAATAGCATGTTAGCAAAGTAGCATCAACTACTCTCTCACTAAACCTTGCAAATAAGGTTGTCATGACACAGACTTTAATAATATTTTGCCACAATTCAGTCAAAATTATACTTTCAGGTTTCAAACTAAAACATGTTATAGAGCCCATTATAAAGAACAGTTTCACAATTACTCTTCTTTTTGATTCACATCGGGCTCTCAGGTGACTTGCTTGTGTTCCAGTTCTGAGAAATAGAATCCACCAATGTGTGAATTCCTTTTTAGGTGGGATGATCAATGTGCATGAGCAACTATGCAGATTTGACAAAGGGAGGACTTCATCTACTAGCTCAGTTCCTTGACCGCCCATCTCTTACAGCATCCCCCTCCCAATTTCCTCCCTCTTTCCAAACCTCTGCAAACATTCCACTGACCAATTCCTTCAGTCTCCCTACTTCCTTTGTGTCAAATCCTCCTCAGAATCCACTCCCATTCCCTCCCACCATCCACACTCTCCTTGAATCCTTCGTCTTCACTTAACCCCCTCCTGTCCCTCTCGATTTACCTGCTTCACCCTCACCACTGTTGCCTCTCCTTGCCTCTCCCACTCATTAGATGCCAACTGCTTGCTCGCTCCAAGAGTTAGATGTTCATTCACCATAATGTTTTGACCCATTTCAGGCTATTTCATCTGTATGAATCCCTCATAGCTTGATGCTCCTCGACTAATTCTGCCCTCAATTTCCTCTGTTCTAAAAGAATCAAACTCTGCTTATCTAATCGTTCTGATAGTTACACATTTCCAGTCTTGGTAACTTCCTTTGAAAATTCTCTGCATCTTCACCTGAACAGTACACAGTGTCCAAGCTGTGGACCATCTACAAGTTTCAGCAGAAATTCTCTGCTTTTATAATTTATGCCTCAGCTTAGAGAGGAAACCACATCAAACTTCATCTTAACAACACGATTCATCTGTTCTGCTCTCCTTAATGATTTGTTGGACCAAATTGAAATAGAATCTCCAGAAATCAACCACAATTGTGAACAAGATGCAATAAGCACACTGTGCAATTTAAGACTATGGTCATTTGAAAATTTGAGACAATTTGAAATCAAAATAATGTTCAGTGGCATCATGCCAGCCAGTCAGAAGATTACATGTTAAAAAGTAAAACATCAAATAGTTCATAATCTTCGTACACCTTTTTGTATTTCTAGTTCAACTTATAGGTTGATAAGGCAGAAAGGACCATAAAGCTTTAAAAAGACCTTCCTATGAAGCCAAGTGAAGTATCATTTCCAATGTTGCAGTTGTACACTCTTGATAGGTTGTTCAAAACAAAAACAGCCAAGAAGAACATTCACGTTCTGCTGCTTCTGCAACACTCTGTAACAAACATTTCTTGTTTTCTTATGATCAGAAAAAGTCTTGCACAAATCCTTTTCGGTGCACTAGATTTCAGCTTTACTTGGTGTTACAATTAGTTAGCCAGTACAAGCAAATCAAAAGCTGTCATAGTGTTAATTAGTTCATCTGGATGTCACAGGCGAGTGCAGCATTTATAGCCTGTTGAGAAGAAGTTGGTAACCATTCCAAAGGAAATTTGAAATGTCAACCACAATGCTATCACATGACAGGCCAGACCAAGATGGGATGACAGGCTTCCTTTCCTGAACAACATTATTGAAATGAGTAGTCTACGTAGACCAGAAACAGACCTTTGGCCCACCAGGTTTGCAATGACCGTCAAGTGCCTACTTACACTACTCTCATTTTATTCTCCCATCACTTAACTTACATAGGACATTTTATTTACCAACCTGCATGGCTTTAGAATATGGGAGGAAACCAGAACACACAGAGGAAACCCAGATGGGCATGGGGAGAATGTGTGCACTCCACACAAACTGTGCCAGAGTTCAGGATTGAGCCCAGATTTCACCAACTATAAGGTAACAACTCCATTAGCTGCATTACTATGTTCTGGGCACATTGGTGTGAACTGCGCTATGGGAGCTGGGAAAGAGAACTGAAGTAATGAAATACCACTGGGTTAAGAAGTTAACATCAGCAATCCACTGCGATAGATTATTTCAAAATCTATTTGAATCTCTAATACTATTCTTACCTATCCCTTCTTAAATGTGACTCAAGATCCTCAGCAATATGATTCATTTATAATTTGCCTCTAAATACCCAATCAAGTTCAGCAGTAATGAGGGTTTGGGGAGGGGAATAAAAGCTGGCCCTGCATAGCTTGAGTCCATTCTGTACTTGACCATAAAGGGCCTGCCCCACTAGCATGCGATAGCAAATGTGGTCGCTTGAGGTGTACGGCCTCGTGGGGCCGGTCCCACTTCGATCGGCGGAGGCGTATGGAGTTGTGCGGGGCTGGTTCCAACATCGCACGGGGCTCCAATAATCTTGCACAGTCCGAAAATCCCGCGCGACAACGGCCTGTCGGCCCGCAGCCACATTGAGGCCGAACGCAGCGCCTCGACAGGCGTACACAGCGTCTCGACGTCGTACGCAGCGTCTTGACGTCCTACGCCTAGCGCGTGGCGTTGCGCGATGACGTCACCGCCCGGCGTGCCATTGCGTGATGACGTCACCGCCCGACGCCGTACGACGTCCAAATTCAGTCGGCCCGCCTCCTGCCCAGCTGATTGGTGAGTATGATGTCGGGACGGGCCCCACACAACTCCAGACGCCTCCGCTGTTCAAATGTGGCCCGGCCCCGCGAGACCGTACGCTTCAAGCCACCACGTTTGGTCGCACTAGACGCATGCAATCGCATGCTGGTGGGACAGGCCCTTAAGGTTTACCCTTTTTTTGTTGCCGTGACTTCTCTATATTTATTTACTTCTCCGTCCTAACGCACCTAAACATAAGCTTACTCTGACATCTATGCTTGTACATCTCAGTGGGTTTTTTTGTCCTGGCTTTTCATCCTTACGTTCCTTAATTGCTTTTGATTCATTTTCACATCTCTTCACTTGGGATCATCTTTCTCCCAGTTCTGTAAGTTTCACCTATTCTCCATACAGTAAGCATGTAGGTACAGCAAGCAGTGAAGAAAGCTAATGGTATGTGGCCTTCATAACAAGAGGAGTTGAGTATAGGAGCAAAGAGGTCCTTCTGCATTTGTACAGGGCCCTGGTGAGACCACACCTGGATTATTGTGTGCAGTTTTGGTCTCCTAATTTGAGGAAGGATATTCTTGCTATTGAGGGAGTACAGCGTAGGTTCACGAGGTTAATTCCCAGGATGGCGAGACTGTCATATGATGAAAGAATGGAGCGACTGGGCTTGTATTCACAGGAATTTAGGATTATAGAAATATATAAAATTATTAAGGGATTGGATAGGCTAGATGCAGGAAACATGTTCCCGATGTTGGGGGAGTCCAGAACCAGGGGCCACAGTTTAAGAATAAGGGGTAGGCCATTTAGAACTGAGATGAGGAAAAACTTTTTCTCATCTCAGTTGTGAATTTGTCTCAGAAGGCAGTTGAGGCCGATTCACTGGATGCATTCAAGAAAGAGTTAGATAGAGCTCTTGGGGCTAGCAGAAACAAGGGGTATGGGGAGAAGGCAGGAACGGGGTACTGATCGTGGATGATCAGCCATGATCACATTGAATGGCCAACATATGCACCTATTGTCCATGTATCTATGTCCCCTGCCATTTCTATCAGTTCTCCTAAGAACAAGCACCAGATGGTGCTTACTTCAAATTTAATGTAGCCATATTTCCCAGGACTGAAGACTTGGGATAACAGGCCAGGTTTTTATTCAAATTTGGGTTCAGCAAAGTTCCCTGAGGAACTGAATTAAAAAAAATAAAAAAACCCAAGAATGCACCATGGGATGAAAAATAAAAGAGAGTTAATAATAAAATACGGTCAAGAGATAAATAGGAAAGATGACAAGATATTTTATTTATATTTTGAATATGGATTACATTATTTTGTGATTATGGAATATAAAACCACCAAGTTATCGGTTCAAGAACCGGATAATTGTGGGAAAGAAGCTGATCCTGAATCTGGTGGTGTGTGATTTCAGGTTTCTGGACCTTCAGCCCATGGTAGCAGCGAGACGAGGGCATGGACCAGATGATGGGGATCATTGATGATAGATGCCAACTTCTTGAGGCAGCATGGGCTAGATCCATCACTCTCTGCTGCCTCTTACACTCCTGTGTGTGGAATTATCATTTTGCAACCTCTCAGAATATTTTCTGTATTGCACCTGTAGAGGTTTGTGAAAGTATTCGAAATATGCTAAATCTCTAGAAACTTCCAAGAAAGTAGATGTGCTGACATTGCTTCTTTGTGATTACGTCTATGTGCTGAGCACTGGACAGGCAATCTAAAATGTTAACACCCAGAAATATGAAGATACTATCTCTCTCCACCACCAACCCACCAATGAAAATTGGCACTTGGTCTACTAATCTCCCCTTTCTGAAGCCAACAATCAGTTCCTTAGGTTTGTTGACATCAAACAAGACGTTGTTGTGGCTACACTTAACCAGGTGTCCTTTCTCTCTTATTCACTTGACTCATCGCCGCCCATGATTTGGCCGACAATGGTGCTGACATCAGCGAATTTACAGATGGCATTGGAGCTGTGTACACAGTCGTGGGTGTAAAGAGAGTAGAGCACGTGGTATTGAGGTGCACCTGTGTAGATGGTCAGTGAGTTAAAGTAGACACTGATTGAGGTCTACCGATGGGAAGTCAAGCATCCATTTGTAAAGGGAGATAAAGAAGCTCAGGTCTTGAAGATCAGTGAGGATTTTAGAGGGGATGATAGTGTTGAATGGTATACAGCAGCCTGACATATCTATTTTATTATCCAGATTGAACAGAGCAGATTGGCGAGCCAATGAGATAGCATCTGCTCTTGACCTGTTGTGGCGAGAGGCAAATTAAAGTAGTTCTAGGTAATTTCTTAGTCCGTAGTTCTAAAGTGCTAATGTTTGTGGTACCTCAATTCTTGACCTTTCCCAGTGCAAGCTGTGTAGTAGTTTGCTGAGTGTTCACGATTGGAGTGAATCAATTATCTAATCTGCTGTGGCTGATCACTTGCTCATTCAAGGCCACGTGCTGAAAATGTATTCAGTACATGTTCAACAATGATGGACAGTTTACATTCCAGACCAAATTGACACAGCCTATATCATTTGTAATTCTCATGGTAAAACCTGTCATGGAGCATCACTTGCAAATGCTTTCCAACTATGTTTGCTACATGTCCTGCCAACCAATTCTCTGCAAATTCCAAACAAATTATTCTTCTTAAATACCATTTGTATGTAGCATGCACTAAATCTTAAGACTAAGGAAGACTAGACCATATAATATCAAAGTTCATTTTACTGGCTTGACTGTGCTATTTCAGTTTTGCAATATTTGATCTTGGTGTCACGTTTAGAGGAATTCCTTATCTCCATAGATGCTGCCTCATCCGCTGAGTTACTCCAGCATTTTGTGTCTACCTTCGATTTTACCAGCATCTGCAGTTCTTTCCTAAATGATCGTTTCCAATCTGTTTTGTTTACTTCTTCATGTGATTCAAACCAATTTCTCCAGTGCAAGAGTGCAGGCCACTAATCTTTAGTCCAATGGTTTCATATTGCTACCATGTCATTTGTTTTACTGACAAATCGGGTTATATGAATAGAGACTTTAGAAATGTTCATATAGGAAAGGCTCTTAGCCTGCCAGCTTTTATATTGGAAAATAGTGTGTGCACATGCTACGATGGCTTTCATCAACTGGCATCATAATGCATCAACAGAAAAATTGCAGTAGAAGGGCCTTTGAGAATGCTTCACCACGACACACTATTATACCATATTCCAATTTCTCTCCCTATAACCTTTGATGTCTTTTACATTGATAAATCCCATTCCTTCCCAAACGTAATCAATAACTTGACCTCTGCAGCCTTCCGTGGCAGGAAATTCAGCAGGTCCTCCAGACTGGGAGTTTTCAATGAAAAATCCTTGTCGCCTGTTCTCAAAACGTCTTGTAATTTACCATTTACCTTGTTAGCTGCTAACTGTACCTGAACATTTGCTTTCAGTGACAGATACGCAAAGATGCTGAGATCTCATTATACATCAACAATTCTCAATCTATCATAACAAATAACGGCGAAAGATGTGCAGGTTTGTAGGTTAATTAGCATGTATAAATTATCTCTAATGTGTAGGATAGGACTAATGTACGAATGATCGTTGGTTAGAAAGGACTCAATGGGCCGAAGGCCCTGTTTCCATGCTGTATTTCTAAACTAAACTAAACTCAAGGAACTGCGGATACTGGAATTTTGTGTAAAACGCTAAGTGCGGGAGGAACTCAGAGGTTTAGGCAGCATCTATGGAGGTAATGGACAGACCTCAAGAAACTGCAGATGGTGGAATTTAAATAATAAGCAGCCTTTCAATGTAATTTCTTACAATGCAGTTGTGACGTATTTAGAAAAAAATAACATAGAACTCTTTGGAATTTGAGGGCTGGGAATTATATATTTTTTATTGATATTCCATTGCCACATAGAATGGAAGGAACAATGGTATCTATCTCTTAAATAGTTATAGAAAAATACAATGAAAACAAAAAAAAATCCATAGTGTTTCAAGGTAAACCTGGCCTTCCCTTAAGGAAAGAAAAGCAACCGCACACCAAATCTCCTTTGTATGCGCCATTTTGTTGCACAGAATGTGTGCTGCCTTAAAAGATAAAACGGAATCCTGCATTCCTGAACACAAACACCGCATGAATATCATCACAAGAGCTTGCCTTGTTTGTTTTAAATATTCATCTCCTGGCATTCAATTTATATGCAAAAGATAAACAAAACATATCTAAACACTACTCCATAGCTTTCAGGATAATCATTTATAATTCAAGAATAAATCTTTCCAACATTTCCTCTCTTCCCACAAATGGTCCAGACAACTGGCATATTCGCCCCAGGAAACTGCACATGGTTAATTCAGTGACTAAGAATCAATATTAACCCTTCTGGATTCATGTTACCCACACAACATGATAAGTAAATAATGCAAAACTCGATACTTCCACTGAAACTCTATTCCAATCCAAGGCATGTTGATATAGGTATCTAATCTATTAACGATACAGTTACACATTACATTTTGAACGTGAAACGTTTAGATTGTATACCAAAACAGAATACCAACAGCATAACCAAGCTGATCTAATGTGTAGGAAGGAACTGAAGATTTGTAGTTTGTAGTGGATTGTAGTTTGTCGTGGGTTTGTAGTTGATGTCGGTCAGTAGTCTGTTGCCTGCGATGGAGATGGTGAGATCTAGAAACAGTAAGGAGATGTCGGAAATGGTCCAGGTGAAATTGAGAGGCAGATGGAAATTAGTGGTGAACACTACTGACCGACATCTACTACAAACCCACTGACTCCCATAGCTATCTGGATTGCACTTCTTCCCACCCTGCAGGTGTTCCAGACCATGTCCTAATTTTCTAGGGAACGGGGGTTTCCCATCTTCTATTATAGATGAGGCTCTCACCAGGATCTCCTCTATATCCTGCAGCTCCGCTCTTACTCCCCATCCCCTACTTGTAACAAGGACAGTCCCCCTTGTCCTCGCCTTCCACCCCATCAGCCGTCGCATACAACATATAATCCTCCAACATTTTTGCAGCCTCCAATGGGATCCCACCTCCTCCCATCTTCCCATCTCCTCCCCTTTCTGCTTTCCGCAGAGGCCGTTCCCTCCATAACTCCCTGGTCAATTAGTCCCTACTCGGGTACTTTCCCTTGCAACCACAGGAAATGTTACACTTATCGCTTTACCTCCCCCCTCGACTCCATCCAGGGGCCACAGTTTAAGAATAAGGGGTAAGCCATTTAGAACGAAGATGAGGAAACCCTTTTTCACACAGAGAGTTGTGAGTCTGTGGAATTATCTGCCTCAGAGGGCGATGGAGGCAGGTTCTCTGGATGCTTTCAAGAGAGAGCTAGATAGGGCTCTTAAAGATAGCGGAGTCAGGGGATATGGGGCGAAGGCAGGAACGGGGTACTGATTGGGGATGATCAGCCATGATCACATTGAATGGCGGTGCTGGCTTGAAGGGGCGAATGGCCTCCTCCTGCACCTATTGTCTATTGTCTATTGATATCTACTCACGTTCGTTAAAATGTCCAGATCTTCAGATAAGAAGTGCCATTGTCGATAAACCTCGAAGCAATCTCTGGCCGAGATCTATTATCCTCAGTTCCTCGGCTGAAACCAGTTTTCTGGCCAAAACCTCAATCGAGATCTTAGCCAAATCTTCTGTCTCACTCTCTGGGACTGGGTTTCAGAGGTAACCTTTGACTTAATGTAGCGGCTGATTTTTATATCGTTCAAGAGATTACTCCCTCTAGCCACTAAGTGGACTACATGATTAAGGAGAATGTCGTAATACGCATGTGAGCTCTCCGTCAGAGACCTTCAGAGCTTCTTCACAGATAAATCTTCATAGCATAGTCTTTTGATTCATAGATTCTTTATTGTTGATGTATAACAATAAGGTACATCCAACCTTCTTCCGACTCGTACACTATAATCTTCATCGAACTCCAGCATATCGCTTTAAAGGTAAGAAAACTCCTCGTGTCTCCGTTACGCTTCGCATGGTCTAAAGGGTATGCCTTCCTCATGCAAGTGCAAAACTAAACTAAAACCTAAGCTTCTGCGCCAGAAACCTAGCTCCAAACACGCCCTAAAATACATCATAAATCCCACCCACATAATAACGGGCAGTCTAAAATTTAAAGACACATGCCATAATTAATGACACACAAAACAAGCAAAATGGCCACTACACTGTCAACATTAATGCACAGGCCAATGCCACTGAGTTGTGTAGGTTTTCTCTTCCGAAAAAAAGCAACTATAAAGGCATAAGACTAGAAACCATGGCAACAATTGCCTTACAGAAAAAATAAAGAATGGTGGCCAAATGACAGAGATGCTTGATATGGGAGCCGACCGAAGATTCAAAAGGACCAACCAAGATCAAGCTACTTAAATGCCACAGAATATGGAAAGGTGAAACCAAACGACAGAGAGATGCTTGAATAATGAACCGGCCAAAGGTCTGAGGCTCCATTGATTTCAGTAGAGGGTTTGACCATGGTTACATTTTTTTAAAAAAGGTAATTTTGCTGTAGATTAAGTTTTTTAGTTTTTTAAAGTACTTTTAACTAAATTTATTTTTTAATGAAGAAAAATCATTTGTTTTAGTCCGAATGTTTTATTTTACAAAGTCTCTGATGTTTAGTTTATTCTTGACATATGTACCGAGGCACAGTGAAAAGCCTCCAGTGAAATCATGCCATAAGGTCATAAGTGATAGGAGCAGAATTAGGCCATTCGTCCCATCAAGTCTACTCTGCCATTCACTCATGGCTGATCTATCTCTCCCTCCTAACCCCGTTCTCCTGCCTTCTCCCCATAACCCCTGACCTGTACTAATCAAGAATTTGGCTATCTCTGCCTTAAATATATCCACTGACGACCTCCACAGCCTTCTGTGGCAAAGAATTCCACAGATTCACCACCCTCTGACAAGAGATTCTTCCTCATCTCCCTGCCTGCTCCCCATAACCCTTGACACCCGTACTAATCAAGAATCTATCGGTCTCTGCCTTAAATATACCCATTGAAGGAACCCATCAAGGAAATCTCTTGAAATTGTGCATGCAACTCAAAACTTTTCACAGTACCTCCCCGTCTATCCATTCCCTCCTCAGATGCTGCCTGGCCCACTGAGTTTCTCCGGTACTGTGTGTTTTGCTCAAGGTTCCAGGGTTCACGTATCAACAATGAACCTAAACCTGAACCTAAAAGGATGATTGCAATCTGGCCCTAAAATATCTCAAAATTGATACTTGATTTTGGCCTAATTGTATTAATGTAAAGTAATATCTGATTTGATTAGATAGCATGAAAACAACACGTGTTATGCGTGTTAATAATAAACCTAAACCTAAGATATATAGATATAGACTTCCTCAGAATTCTCAACAAGATCTCTTTCCTGGAGAACATTTCAGACCACATTTTCATATTTCTACATGTAATAATGAACATCATTGTACATATTTTGCTCAGTGGTGCATGGTAAGAAAGTGGGAGATTATCACAAAATAAGATCACTTTCTTCTTCTAAATTAGATGACTATTGGTGAAGTATCTTAAAAATATATTTTTGTTATGAGGTCTGGAAGAGCAGCCTTGAAGGGCTAAAAACTCCTATGTTTTTTCATGTTTTTATATCTTAAACAGCCAGAAGTCATCTTCCACATTAGTACCAACAACAAGAATATAAAAGGAACCGACCCGAAACATCACCTATTCATGCCCTCCAGAGATGCTGCCTGACCTGCTGAGTTACTCCAGCACTTTGTGTTCTACAAAGGATATAAAAGAGTTGACGTCCTGCAGACAGATATGGAAGATTTAGCAAGGAGATTAAGGATTAAGGTCTCAAAGGTTTTCATTTTTGATTTACTTCTGCTGCCATGTGCCGGTGAGTACAGAAACAGAACAGTGCAGATCCATGCATTGGCTGGAGAGCTGGCAAATGAAAACTAGGTTCTTGGAGCGTTTTGAACTATACTGGGAAAGCTTGGACTCTGCAGACTAGGTAAATTGGAAGTCAACAAGGCTGCAAACAATATCCTCACAGATATGCTACTGTTGAAAAGGGGTTAAGGTAGCATGGCATGAGGATGCAAAGCCGTATAAACATCTATATGGGAGAGAAAGCAGGACTAGAAATGGAAGGCAGAAAAGTAATTAAAACAGAGCAGAGAAATTGGGCAAATAATAAAGTTATGTCATAAGGTCACAACTAGCTAGCCAAAGAGACAGAAATTGCGGCGACTCAAATGAACATGAGGGAGTTATATACCATCACAAGGAAATTGTCCGGGACATATCTGCACAGTAATAAACCAATTACAGACAAGAACAGACAACTGCTTTCAACCCAGGAGGCGCAGCTCAACAGATGGGTAGAACATTTCGAAGAAGTCCTAAAGAGGCCACCACCAGCAGTACAGACACACATTCCCAAAGCCAAGATACCACTACAAATTAAGTGTGACAGGCCAACAAAATCAGAAATACAGGCTGCAATCAAGCAACAGAAAACTGGCAAGGTTGCTGGCCCTGACAATATTCCACCTGAAGCCCTGAAAGTAGATATAGACTCATCAACAGACAAGCTCTATGGCTTCATTGGGAGAATTTGGGAAGAGGAAAAGACACCCACAGAATGGGCAGAGGGATACATCGTGAAACTGCCAAAAAAAGGTGACCTAAGAAAATGTGACAACTACCGAGGGATCACCCTACTTTCTGTACCCAGTAAAATTCTCAACCGGGTCATACTCAACCGTCTTCAGGAAGCTGTAGACAAGAGGCTACTGGACCAGCAAGCAGGATTCAGGAAGGATCGCTCATGCACAGACCACATAGCAACATTACACATCATCATTGAGCACTCTATTGAATGGAACACGTCCCTGCACATCAACTTCATCGACTTTGAGAAAGCGTTTAACAGCTTAGACAGAACAACACTATGGCGCCTAATGGACCACTATGGAATTCCCACCAAGATCATAAACTTAATCAAGAACTCGTATGATGGAACCTCATGCAAAGTTATGCATGCAGGCCAGCTCTCTCAGAGCTTTAGTCAGGATGGGCGTCAAGCACGGATGTCTATTGTCACCATTCCTGTTCCTCCTGGCAATTGAATGGATCATGATGGAAACAACGGAAGGGAAAATAAATGGAATTCAGTGGACAATGTGGGAGCAGCAAGATGATCTTGACTTTGCAGATGACATAGCTGTCCTTTCACACACACAGATACAAATGCAGGAGAAGACAGACAGACTCTCACAAGCTGCAACAAAACCCAATACAGCAAAGACACAGGTGATGAGGATCCACTCCAAAACCAGCAACCCTATCCTTATGCACAGCACTGCTCTAGAGGAGGTAGAAACATTCACATACCTAGGCAGTGTTGTGGACATCACCGGAGGGGCAGAGGCAGACAGAAAATGTACAAAAAAAGTAAAACAAGTAGAATCAATAAGGCTAAGGTGGTGTTTAACATGCTCAGGAAGATCTGGAACTCGAAACACGTGTCAATCAACAAACAATACGCATATTTAACTCAAATGTGAAACAGGTGATGCTGTATGGATCAGAGACATGGAAAACAACAAAACACACTACAAACAGGCTGCAAACATTCATTAACACCTGCCTTAGGAGAATACTTAACATTTGGTGGAGAGACAAAGTAAGGAATGTGGACCTGTGGAAAAGTACAAGCCAGGAGCCCATTGACTTACAAATTCAAAGGAGAAAATGGAGTTGGATTGGACACCCTCAGGAAACCTGCCACAAACATCACCCGGCAAGCCCTGAAATGGCCAAACCAGAAGTGGGGGCCGCGAGGAGGTTGAGTGAGTGACAAGAAGTTTGTTTGAAGTCCGCGGGAGGTTCGCGCGTGACGTATGGCGTCGAGACGGTGCGTACGGCGTCGAGATGGCTGCGGGCCGGCAGGCCGTTGCCGCGCGGAATTTTTGAACACGGTCAGTTTTTCGGAGCCCCGCGCGATGTCGGGACCAGCACCACACAACTCCATGCGGCTCCGGCGATCGAAGTGGGACCGGCCCCGTGAGGCCGTACAGCTCTAGCGACCACGTTACGTCGCGCTTGCCGCATGGAGTCGCATGCTCGTGTGACAGGCCCTTTAGGTCGCGCTTGCCGCATGGAGTCGCATGCTCGTGGGACAGGCCCTTTACTGTTCAGGGTTTTCATATATGAAAGCGGTGGCAATATATTGGTTAAAGAAACAATTACAGCTGTGAAAAGGGATGATGTGTTTGGAGGATCAGCAAATGAGGCTGCTAGGGATTGAACTAAAGAACAAAAACGGAATGATCACATAGCTCAGAGTGTATTATAGGCCTGCGAGCAATTGGAATGAGAATGAAAAAAAAGAGCTGTAACAGTGCAAGATTTCAACTGTCCCAATATTAACAAATCAATTCAGAGGACAGAAAACTGTTAAAAACAAAATGACATTCATGGGAATGCTTTTTAGCCAGTATGCTGGAAGCCCAACAAGAGAGATGCAATTCTGTATTTAATTTTAAAGAATAAAAACACATAGATGGAAGGTGCTTTTGAGATAATGATGATGGTTCTGTCAGATTCAGCATAAATGTTGTGATTGACAAAATAGTGGAAGAAGTTGAAATTTAAAAACTTACTCAGCAGGTCATGTAGAGTAAAATACAGTGATAACATTTTTAGTTCATAACCTCTCATAGAAACTGGGTAAGAATGTTATTAACTGTGCCCCATTCTTTTGTTTCTATAATAAACACAGTTCCACCTGGTGAAGAGGTGCTGAGGATGCAAAAATATATATCATCCAAAGACAATTATGATATATATGTGGAGAAGATGGAGCTGATGGTGAGAATACAGAATAAGTAATAGGACAGAGTTTAATGAATTCAGTGTTTCTAATAGAAGATAGACACAAAATGCTGGTGTATCTCAGTAGGACAGGCAGCATCTCTGGAGAGAAGGTATGGGTGACGTTTTGGGTCTAGACCCCTTAAGAAGGGTCTCGACCCAAAACGTCACCCATTCCTTCTCTCCATAAATGCTGCCTGCCCTGCTGAGTTACTCCAGCATTTTGTGTCTATCTTCAGTTTAAACCAGCATCTGCAGTCCCTTCCTACACATCAACGTTTCGAATGTTTAGATAGAGATTGTCAGTTGACTAAGAGTGGAAAGAGTTGGATAACAAAACTGTGTCTTTATGCTATGGTTTGTTAGATCATGTCAAAGACTCTATGTGGTTCATGGTCATATTCATAATGGATGCCACTGATGATTTTAGTTAAGACCATTATGGTGCTGTGTCATCATTCTGATTGGAGAAAATCAGTTAGAATAATGGTGACGGTTCACGGGATGGCCCTGGATTGGTCGTATAACAATGCATTCAAGGACTTGAGGGGGTAAAAACGAATAGTAAAATCTTGGGTGTTTGAGGAATGGGATGGGATTAGAATGATGACTTTTAAAGAGATGGGGATAGCAAAACAAGAGAATAAAGTTGGCAAGTCTGGGACTGGAAAAGCAATTTAGTGAGAATGGATTAAGCCAAATCTCATGGGCAAATGGAGTGTACAGGGAACCTGGAGAAAATCAAGTTATGAATGTATCAAGAATCATTTGAGCTTTCCTTTAATGATTTAATCGTCCTGGACAACAATGTACTGAAGCATTTAAAAAAACAATTTTGCAGCATAAATACTATAGATAGATTGAACTGTATTCTGATACCAAATTGAAAATGAAATATTTCAAATGGTTAACCATAGTTCTGTGAATGGAGTTCCTTCACTGCAATATGATGATGTCATCGAGGCAGGTATTCATTTTCAGCAACTAAATCTATTTTCTATTGCAGCTCTCCACATTGATCAAATAACACACCTAAGTATACACAACAAATGTCAAAATTCATCCAGATTTCAATCTTTTTCCCACTCAAAGGAATCACTCAATCTAAAAATGCCCCCATCTTGCACACAATAATCTAGGGTTTCATTACTCTGTCAAGAGATGCATTGGACATGCTCAGAATGAGTAAAACGGCACTTATCTGCCAATCGGCAGATCCAACAGAATGCAAGCAGCTGAATCTCAAAGGTCAATGGCACAAATATGAGTAACTGTTGTTTAATTGTGTCATATTCTACACAAATCTCAACAAATTGCTTGTTTTTGGCCATCATGCCAGTCTGAGGTTAATGCAAAACTAATTCGGTCAAATGTAGAAAACTCAACTGCGCAGCAACAGCTGTTTTGACATATCAGTTAACTTGGACCTATTTGCATATTTCTCATGTTCAGCATTACAATTCTTCAAACAACGAGTAAAACAAGAGCAGAAATTCTACCACATAGCAAGAAATTACCTGGCAGCTCGATTTCAAATCACAAACTCCATTTGAAATCACCTATTAACAAAGCCATTTTTTCTTTAAAGAATGGATGTTACAATTACTTGGATGTGGAGTCACTGAGTCCTAGGGAGATACATCATAGAAATAGATCCTTCGAAACTGAATTATCAAGTACGCAGTAATATTAATCCCATTTTGCTCTCCCCAAATTCCCATCAACTCCAGCAGTATCACAGTGCTAAACTATTTTACTTTGTAACAGTCTCTTCGTCCTACCCACACTGTACTGACTGTCAATCAGCCTTTTACATGAATCCTACATCATTTTGATTGTATTCTCCCCATATTCCAGCCAACTCTCCCAAACTGTATGAGTCACCTACACACCGAGGGGAATTTACAGTGAAGATATATACAAAGTGCTGGAATAACTCAGTGGTCAGGCAGCATCTCTGGAGAAAGAGGAAATTTACAGTGATCAATTAAACTTCCCAGGTCTCGAAATACCTACAAGATGTTGGAATTGCATCCCGCCAAGCTGGTCTATGTTTACACTGAGCCAATTATCATTAATTATTCATTTGGTGCAGATTTTAATAAATAATAAAAGACTAGGACATGGATTGGAAAGGTTTAGAGCGATATAGACCAAACGCAGGCAGGTTGGACTAGTGTAGATGGGGCATCTTGGCTGACATGGGCAAGTTGGGCCAAAGGGCCTGTTAACATGTTGTATGCCTCCATGACTAGAATTTCGTACACTACGATGAAATACATTTATCGGAAGGTGAGCGATTACAGCAATCTTAATGTTCCAGCCACCACCATGATCCCTTATGCTTTTGTTGCTACCCCCTCTGCCTTATTAACTGTGCTCCTAATGTGTATGATCATCCAAGAATCAATCCTCTGACACTCCAATGAGGTACAGCTTCTGGTATATCCCCCTTCCTCACCAGCAGTACCCACACAGTTGTGAGGTCTTACTTTTAAGGTTGGTCATTAAAAGCTGAAATTGTAACTTCCACTTTGATCTAACACTAAGTTTTTCGCTTCCTCATCCCATTCTGACCTGAAGAAATACATCTTCATCCCTCTTCCCCTCATCCTACCTGGTTTGTATCTGCTCTTTGATATAATTTTAATATATTACGACACTAAGTGGACACGTTGGGTCCCAGTCGCACAGGAGGCCTGGTCCCCCCCCCCCCCCCCCCCCCCCCAACGCATCAAAACCATCAAAATCAAAACGTTTCAGGTCTGAAGAAGGGTCTTGACCCGAAATGCCGCCTATGAAAAGTCCACCTTCGTTTCATAGATGCTGCCTCACCCGCTGAGTTTCTCCAGCATTTTTGTCTACCTTCAATTTTTCCAGCATCTGCAGTTCTTACTTAAACAGAGTAACTCAGCTGGTCAGGAAGCAACTTTGGGAAACATGGATAAGTGAGGTTTCGGGTTGGGACCCTGCAATCAGTATGAAGAAGGGTACCAACCCAAAAATATCACCTATTCAGGTTCTCCAGTGATGCTGCCTGATCTACTGTGTTACTCCAGCACTTTGTGCCTTTTTGAATTAAAAATGTCCTTCAGGCAGAAACAAATGGGTTTCAATTGCAGCCTGTTTGCTTCACCGGGTCACACTTTCTGAAGGCTTTACTTTTCAACAAAATAGCCTCTGGCTATGAAACACCCCCCACTAATGAAAGTATTGTGAATATACTACGTAACAAATGAAAAAGAAACGGATTCAGAGAAGAAAGGAGATAGTTGAATGTCATCAAATACACATTAACCTACCCTCTGCGTCTCTTCTCACTACTTGTACATTTACAGAGTCTATGTTCTATCATGGGATGCAGTATTCACACTTTTTGGGTAATTTCTGGATTTCTTGAACACATCTTTCATACAGAAATCTAGCCCTATTTGGTGCACATAGCTACTCTTCCTGAGAAGTGACTTCCTATGAGTAGTTAATCCATCACTTAAGATGAACATGTATTATATTAACCATATCTCTCACCACACGGTGCCTACAATGCAATGGAGCACAGGTAAAAAGGAAAAGAAATTAAGGTACTTTTCTTGTGTGAGAACAGGATAAGGGAAAAGGAAAATAATGATTACTTTTAATGTTATCTTGGTGCAATTGGCTTTAAAATCAAGTGAGTCTCTTAAAATGGGTAAATTGCAATATATTGCACTATTTCATAGATGTATTGTTACTCTTGGTATGTTGTCAATTTTCTGATAATGAGGTGCAGAGTAGATATTTCCAATTGTGCTAATGACCAGTTGATACAATTGGTTAGGCTTGAAACATATAAATAAATTAGTTGCTTTGGGCAATAAACTCAAATTGTAATGTGGTATTGAACGTATCATTCACTGAAATCTCAAGGGTTTTTCCAAGGTCAAACTAATTACTTATACACAACAGAGGATAGTTGCTGGAGAATGGAAGAGAAATTACACCATTTTGTACCTCAATACCTCCAGAAGAAAACAAAAGCAATGGTTTGGCTATTTGACGGGGCATCACGTCTTCAATTGAATGCAGCGATGTTAATAAACTAATAATGATCTGGAAGCAAGAGATCAAATCCCATGATTGCAGTTGTGGAATTGAACATTTTAATGAAATAATCTGCAACAAAGCCTATGCCTGCAACAGGGCCACATATCAATTGGACTGCCTCACAAAAATAATTTGCTCCTGCCCTTTAGGAGAGGTAATCTCTTTCCTTTAGGAAGGAAATCTGTTGTCCTTTATCAGTCTGCCCGAAATGTGACATCAACAGCACAACAGTGTGGTTAAATCTTAATTAACTTCTGCCACAGCCTTGGAGGTCTTAAGACCAAGACATTGGCCTAAACTGCACTGGTAAATGTCAATAGTTCCACATGGAAATGTAAACAAGACTAGTACTTCAGCACATTCCTAAATTCCTAAAGGCAGAAATTCTGAATTTCATAACAGATGAATTTATTGTAGATGATAAATCTGTCAGTACAATCCACCGCTACACGGCACACTTCAGTAATAGACTCCACTTGGGAGTCTGCTGGTGGGCTACAAACTTGCTATAACTCTCCACCACTTAACACTGTTCTCTAATCTTGCACCAGATCTAATATAGCGCAGGATCCCAGAAGCCAATTTTTTCAACAAAGATTGAAATACTGCAGGGAAGAAAGAGATAAGGTGAGCAGAATTGTCATTAATTATTTGTGTGAGGAGTATTTTTAGAAAGAATTGTGTTTGAATTTGAAAAGGAACACAGAAGATTGTCAAAAGTGGTGAATACTGCCCAGTCCATCATGAGGACTGAGCTCTCCACCGTCTTTTAAGGGAGCTACAGGAGTCGCTGCCTCACGGACCTACACCACCCTGGCCACGCACACATTTCACTCCTGTCATTGGAAAGAAGGTATAGGAACTTGAAAACCGAATGTCCAGCTTCAGTACCAGCTTCTTCCCAACACCTATCAGGCTTTTAAACACAACCACCTCCATTAAGCACCGAACTACACAGACTTGGGGGGCATTGCTTTTATTGTTTTTGGTTTTGCACTATCATTGTTTGTTTGGTTTTTATATACTGAACTTTTTTGTTGTTTATTACGGCATTTTCTGAGTACTTTGAGTTTTGCTGCTGCAAGAATTTCATTGTTCTGTTTTGGTACATATGACAATAAATCACTCTTTTAAAGCTTGACATTTTTAGCAGAGAACAAAGATTGCAATGTGTCTCTGCTTTCTGTTAACTATATTCTCAGTGGACAAGATTTTGTTATGAACAAGTCATCTGACGATCACCTCACTCAACGCCTGACATGTGAAAAGTCTCGCCGATCAGTTTCAGAATGCTTTCAAACAGCAGGTTCAAGTTTTTGGTAACTGCAGAGTTATTGGGAATATGAATGCCAAATGCATGTTGCAACTGTAGATGCTGGTTTACACCGAAGATAGACACAAAATGCTGCACAAAATGGACTCGACCCGAAGCGTCACCCATTCCGTCTCTCCAGAGATGCTGCGTGTCCTGCTGAGTTACTTTAGCAATTTGTGTCTATCTTCTGTTTAAAATTAGACTGACAACCCAGTATCAACTTGGGCTTGGATTTTGACACACCAAATGTATTGACATAAAGCATCATTCCTATTAATGATATGGAATTTACCCCAGGTTGGGAACCCTTGCTCCCAGTGTTCCAAATATTATTAGCAAGGATTGCAACTCTTACAGGCAGCAAGCTCTTACTGAAAAAAGTGCATAATTCAGATTGCAACAATTTCAATTACTGTCCAGTACAGTGTCTGCCTAAAATAGCGTTTCAGCGAGTGAGCGTATAGTGTGAATAGCCACCAGCCCCATGAGGGAGTGGAACAGCCTGCGATTGATAGATCGCAGAATATATAACAGTACAGCACAGGAACCTTGGCCAATGATGTCTGTGCCGACCATGATGCCAATCGATAGTAATTCCATCTGCCTGCACATGGTCGAAATCCCTCGATTACCTGCCTGTTCATGTGCTGCTGCTGCTTTGTCTGACTGTACTGCTTTGTTAGCAAATTCTTGCACATTGTCAAGGTCACATATAGCTATTAGATTCCATTCCTCTAGGAACCCGCCCCATGACGGATTATTGGTTTACTCACAGAAAGCAAATGAACTAAATTGGACTTTTCCTTTCCTCCATTTCTCATAAAGAGCCATCTCATTACCTGGTGCAGGGAGTTGAAAGTTACTCCCGTTGGCAGCAAATGCGATCAAAAAGGTATATTTTTCTAATTAAAGATCCCGGACCTGAAACATAAACTGTTTCTTTCAAACGCAACATTGCAGTCTCAGTGAATCAATTCTCCAATGGTTACCTTTATTAATAATTTACCTTTTATAGAACACTTTTAAAATAGATCTTCACATTACTCTGCATAATCCAATCCAGGTTTTTCATTTTATACCTGGGCACCATCACAAAACCATATTAATTCAATAGAGTCTCTCTGAAGTAGGTTACTGCACAAAATTTAAAGGCAAAAGATTAACAGCTCAGTTACAATTGTGCAATGTTTCCAGTGAAACATACAGGGAGGTTGTTGCATCTGTACTGACACAAATGCTCTTAAGAAAATAATTTTCCAGGCTTAGGGGAGAGGCTGGCCCTTACGTTCAACTCAAATGTATTTGATGAGCCAAACAGCCCCCTATTTCCCCCGAACACTGAGCATCTGCAAATCTGTACTATTAAAGAGGTTAGTTTGCAGGCACTAGGATAGTGCTCATGCCCATAGAGAAACTTACAATAAATATATTCTATTTTAGTTCTAAACCCTGCCAAAATGGTACACGATAGCGCCACAATTTTAGGCCCACCTTACTCACTATTGTCCCGCGGTGTGCAGTAGCAAGTTTCATTCAGATTGATGTTATATTTTACAAGTTATTGACATTTAAAACTTAAATTAACTTTATACAACGCCATCACTTGCCAGCCGCACCTGCACAGTTGGGGGAGGCCCGTCAACCGCGTCACAATTGAAAATGGCGCTGGTGGCACAGCAGTGACGCAAAATTACACCGTCTCCCTGCACGTGCGCGGTGGGTCCGGTATCCGCGCGTGCGCAGTTGGGACCTTTGCCAATTTTCAGATCACCTTTTTTTTTGCGCGTGTACATGCCTGGCCTCACAACGGGTACCCCACGGCTCCACAGGTAAGTTTCCTTCTATTTTACAAACGGCTCCATGGGTCCTCTATTCACTTTATTAACTTTAACTTAATTTATGCCGTCAATGCCACAACTTTGAATGCAGCAGTCGTGCCTGCGCCACACATGCGCCGTTTGGTGGAATTTTGCGTTGGGGGAACAGGACCCAACGGGTCCACGCATGGTCTAGCATACATTAAAAGTGAAAATGCATTAAGCCTCTGTCCCACTGTACGAGGTCATTCACGAGTTCTTCCGCGTTTTCCCCTGATTCGAACTTGGAGAATGTCCGTAGCGGGGGAGTTCGTGGATGTCAGAGTGATTTAGGCCATTTGGAAGAATGGGCTGAAAGATGGCAGATGGAGTTTAATGCTGATAAATGTGAGGTGCTACACCTTGGCAGGACAAATCAAAATAGGACGTACATGGTAAATGGTAGGGAATTGAAGAATGCAGGTGAACAGAGGGATCTGGGAATAACTGTGCACAGTTCCCTGAAAGTGGAATCTCATGTAGATAGGGTGGTAAAGAAAGCTTTTGGTGTGCTGGCCTTTATAAATCAGAGCATTGAGTATAGAAGTTGGGATGTAATGTTAAAATTGTACAAGGCATTGGTGAGGCCAATTCTGGAGTATGGGGTACAATTTTGGTCGCCTAATTATAGGAAGGATGTCAACAAAATAGAGAGGGTAGAGAGGAGATTTACTAGAATGTTGCCTGGGTTTCAGCAACTAAGTTACAGAGAAAGGTTGAATAAGTTAGGTCTTTATTCTCTGGAGCGCAGAAGGTTAAGGGGGGACTTGATAGAGGTCTTTAAAATGATGAGAGGGATAGACAGAGTTGATGTGGACAAGCTTTTCCCTTTGAGAATAGGGAAGATTCAAACAAGAGGACATGACTTCAGAATTAAGGGACAGAAGTTTAGGGGTAACATGAGGTGGAACTTCTTTACTCAGAGAGTGGTAGCGGTGTGGAATGAGCTTCCAGTGGAAGTGGTGGAGGCAGGTTCGTTGGTATCATTTAAAAATAAATTGGATAGGCATATGGATGAGAAGGGAATGGAGGGTTATGGTATGAGTGCAGGCAGGTGGGACTAAGGGAAAAATGTTGTTCGGCACGGACTTGTAGGGCCGAGATGGCCTGTTTCCGTGCTGTAATTGTTATATGGTTATATGGTTATAGCGGCTCATAATGCTAACGGTAGGTATAAAAAGTAACAATTTTTTCATCACGAGTATTTTTTTACTTGTGGACATTTTTTGCAGGGATGAAAAAACATAAGTTACTGGATGTCCAGAATACCTACCGTTAGCATTACGAGCTGCTACGAGACATCCATGAACTCCTACGGACCCGCTACGGACATTCTCCGAGTTTGAATCAGAGGAAAACTCGGGAGAACTCGTGAATTACCTCGCACAGTGGGACAGGGGCTTTAGCATGAATGAATGGAATGAATTATCTCTTTACATTTGTTCTTCATGTACTCCTGCTGAAATGCATGGATAGAGAAAATTCTAGGCAGACAAATGTACATTTGTTTTAATAGTCTAATTAATTAGTCCTCAGCTTGGCCTAGAATTTCCTCGGTGCAATTAAATCACTGTTAGAGCTTTGAGGAAACTATCTGCACCAAGGAAGCTGAATGTAGGTTTCTTGCTTAATTGCACTTCCACCAATGCAAACATTGGGGACAAAATTGTTTAAAACACCTGCAGGTATCAGAACTGTTGAAAAAAATCTGCAGAATTTTCAACCTGCAGGTCTTGGCAACAGCTAAGAGGATACACAATTAGAATGCAAATAATCCATAATTTTTTTCACTTCGCTGCAAAGTCAACATATTATTATATACCAAGACGAACACTAACTACAAATTTCTCAAGATGCAGGCAACTATGGAATAAAATTGATGTTTCCCCTGTCTAGAGTGTATATGACTAGAAATTACATCTACAAAATAGGATTCAGCCATTCAAAACAATGTTTCAATTTCATATTATATCCACACACATTATTAATTCAAGTCGTCCTGGTACAAGAAGACCCTTGCAAACTGTTAAGGGCCTGTCCCACTTTCACGACCTAATTCATGACCTTTTTTACTCGTGGACATTTTTCATCATGCTAGAAAAACGCCCCAACCTACTTGATGCCACGAGTACCCACAACTAGCATCACGGCCTGCTACGACCTACCTAAGACCTCCTACGACCTTGTGACGACCATGCTGCGAGTATGAGTCGAGGGAAAACTCGGCAGAGGTCGTGAATTAGGTCGTGAAAGTGTGACAGGCCCTTCACTACCAAACCATTAACCAGGGCAAGAATTTCAAATTGACAAAAATAAAATGATATAGGATATTAGAAATCTGAAACTTCAGGTTAAAACGGTAGCATTAAGAGAGTGAGGCAGATTAAATGGTTTAAACCAAAGACAAGCAGAGTTACTGTTTCCTTCAAATTAGGTTTCTGTTTTTGTTGAGAATTTCAGTTTTGTCATTCAAGGCCGACATCCACCTTTGCTGGCTATCAATGCTATGGATTTTAAATGTTTCCAAATGTCTTTGACATGTATTTTAAAAAGAAATATTTAAATGGTACCTTTTAAAAACTATCGATCTAACGTAAAGAAAACTTACATAATTGAACATATAAAATACGACCACAAAATTTTAAATAGGAACTTTTAACTTTCTTCCCCAGCTCTACAATCCTCAATAAAATCAATGAGCTCATGATTGCTGAGCCAAGGACAACTTGACACAAGATCTAAGCACTAATTCCCCAGTATAAATGCAAAAGAAACTCAGTAAGATACAGCCCCATTGCTGGACCATATGGGGAGTTCAGTGATAGAGCTCATACATTCTGAGCCAATCATTCCCATGTATGTTAGAAAGACATGGAATTTCTGCATATGCTGGCATTTACCAACAAAATCCAGGGCTATTATTTATGAAGAAACAAGAAACTGCATGTGTTTACAAAAAAAAGACACAATATGCCTGGATACTGCCTAATCCGCTGAATTACTCCAGCGCTGTGTTTTGTCAAGATAGTTATGATATTGCCAACAACTCAAAATTTGAAATTTTATCTTGGTTTCGCCATTTTGAAAATATGACTAGTGCTGATTTCATGCTCCCTGAAGTACTGTAAAGGGCCTGTCCCACTTGGACGACCTAATCCACGAGTTTAGAAGACCCTGGACGAGTTGAAAAAAATGTCAAGGTCGTGTTGACTCGCCAAAGTAAAAGACCTCCTATGACTATGTCTAAGACCTCCTACAACTATGTCTACAACCTCCTATGATTATGTCCACGACCTCCTACGACTATGTCTCTGGCCTCCTACAACCCCCCTCGACCTCAGTCTTCCACACCTAAGACCAACTACGACTAGCTACGAGTGGAAAATGATCACATGATAAAATGATGTCATGTTTGCAATTTTTTTCTCGGGCCAGTTACCGACCTACGACTACCTGCGACTACCTACGACTACCACCACGACCTACTACGACCTACCTACGAGTAAAAAGTATCGATTTTTTCCATGCCGACCTTGTTTTTACTCGTGGGCATTTTTTATCAGGCTGGAAAAAACGCCGCGACCTACTTGAGGCCACGAGTATGCGTAGACCACTCATGAGCATGAGGAAGAGTTACGACCTCCTACGACCTCGTGGCGACCATGCTGCGAGTATGAGTCAAGGGCAAACTCGGCAGAGGTCGCCAATTAGGTCGTGAAAGTGGGACGGGGCTTTACCATACATTAGTTCAAACTGTCAATATGTTTCTTTGAAGCTTTCATCTTTATTATTGGCCCACTAAATAGGGCAAATGGTTGCTGCAAAACAACACACTATTAATTTATGTACTGTTTGTAGGAAGATATGCTTCTTGGTATAATATTCTGCTGATTCTAGAAATGCATTCTCCACTAATCACAAAGATATTGGTTGCACCCATGGCTCTGCAGTTCAATGCACTCCAACATTACACAGCTCTTGCAGTAAATTAGATGATAATTGCAGAGGACTGTGTTTAACTACATGATAAATGGGACACAAATTGAGGTAAAGTAGAAATCAGGTGATATCAGAAATGAAAGAAAAAGTAAAGAGACAGCAATACAAAAATCTAAACAAGAATGACTGACAAATCCTCAAACGAACATTCTACTGAATATATTCCATTTAATGTTGAAATAACAGTAAATGATGAAAAATGATATGGTGGATGATAGAGGTCAATACAACAGTCATAGTTAAATAGAATTCAATTTCAGGTTTAAGACTAATTATGATTTTCCAGTAATATACTGCAGGTTAAATGGATAGCAACCTAGAACAGAACACAGCTGTCACCATTTACCTCCATCAGCAACCAATCTCCACATTAATCTCGGGGCAATGCAGAATGCCAATCATTTTTTCTGTAGCAGCAATCAGTAAAGTGCTTTTATTCATACCATGCAACATTATTAAATGCAGAATTTAGTGTTGAATGAAACCACGAAATATCAGGACAATCCCATGTTTACCTACTAATGTTCAGGGAGTTGACTACTGACACACCTAACCCACTGACAGTTAAAAAACCCTTAATTCCAAAATATATGCAAATACACATTTCTGAACCGCCGGCTTCATTTTCACAGTGGAAATCATAAAATGTGTGATCAATTCCATCAATTGGAAATGGCAGACTTCCTCACAGTTGATCATTGTTAAATAGGGAAAATGACCTGGAAAATGTAGTGTATGTTTAATAACTTTATTCATTTCAATGGTGCGGAGCCCCTGCTGGACCTCTATACCTTGTTCACGTGAAGCTATCAGATTATACAGCATACTCACAGTAATAATAAATACAATAAAAACAGGTACAAAACAACAGAATAGTGGGGTGGAAGATTGCAACCTTCACATGGTCCGCCCTGTTTCGACTAATGCAATCAACTCGACGTGCACAAACGGAAGATCAAAGAGAACAAGTTGTCCAACGACTTTAGGCTGTGCACGCCACACGAAAGAAGAAGCAGCAGAATGGTGCAAAGATTGTAATGCAATCAGAAGTACTCCAAAAAAAATCTACAGTGCAACAATGGAATAACCGAATGAGGTTGAGATTAATAGTATTAATAGTATCCAGGAGGGGAAATGTGGATGAGATGAGTGGTTATGAAGTCTGATATCAGTGGGGAAGTTCATCAGTCTGGATGCCTGAGCTCTCCATCTTGTTTTTTATTTCAAAGTAGACTTTATTTGAGAAATAAATATATACAATACATGATCCTAACAAAACTCCATCCGACATTCTCGGAGGCTATACATACATACGATACAGTTTCCCCAAATCACAAATGTATCCCCCCAACCCTTGCCACTCATGTCGCCCACTGGCGTGGAATCCCTTCCCTTATTTTGAGGGGCGTCTCCACCACACCCGGCCCCCCATGTCCAGCAGCGGAAGGACCCTAAACTGTGGTCCTCCCCCACCCAGCCTTGGCGTTGGCTGTACCAGTGCGTCCCTCAGCACGTACTGCTGCAGTCTGTAGCGAGCCAGTCGGCAACAGTCCCTGATGGACATCTCGCTCCACTGGGTGGTCAACAACGCTCGGGCAGACCAAAGAGCATCTTTCACTGAGTTGATGACCTTCTCTCTGAAGGCAGAATGGCGAAAAGTGGCAGGCATGCTTGATGATGCTTCCAGCCTTATTGATGCAACACAACTTTAAGATGGACTGGGTGGAAGGAAGTGACGAGCCTGTGATGGACTGGGCTGTGTTCAGCTGATCAAGAGATGAGACGTTTCCATAAAAGGTTAAGATGCAACCCATCAGAATTTATTCTAATGTGCATCCGTGGAATCCTCGTGGGCATGCTGAATCTTCTCTGACGCCTAAGAAAGTAAATACGGCAAGGTTAAGTTGCTGGTAATATGGATGCCCAGCAACCTGATACTGTCAACCATCTCTATGGCTGCTTTGTTGAAAAGGAAAGGTCATGTCTCCGCTTCTTTAAGTCAACAGCCAACTCTTTTGTCTTGCTAGGTTTAAAGGCTATTTTTCTGTCACCATGACTCAAGGTTCATGATACCATGCCTCTACTCCATCTCATCATAGTTGTTGATTTGGCTGAAGTGTTGAAGTGGCATTATCAGCGAACTTAAAGATTGAGTTGTCACTGTACTTGGTCGTACAATCATAAATATATATTGAGAAGAGCAAGGGACTGAGCACACAACCCTGATTAGCACCAGTGAAGAGGGTCAGTGTGGAGAAAATGTTGAGACCAATTCGAATTGACTGAGATATGCCAATCAACAAGGACTGAAGCCAGTTGAAGATGGAGTTGCCAAGGTCCAGGAGTTTACAGATGAGCTTATTCGGTATTATGGTGTTGAAGGTTGAGTTGTAGTCAATGAATAGCACCGTGACATAGGTGGTTTTATTGTTAAGGTAATCCAGCACAGAATGTAGTTTGAAGGGGGATGGTATCCTCCATAGACCTATTTTTTTCTGAATGCAAGTGGCTAATTGTTGATCTGGAGAATGCAAAAGTATTATCTGATATTACTATTTCTGTCTTTTTAGAATGACCATTATAATGTAGTTGATATAATGATACGACAGTTATGACTACCTCGAGAGGCTACTCTCAAGTTTCCATTGATTGAAATGGGAAAATGCAGCAATAAACACCAGAGGGAAAACTCAGCAATTCTGCACTCAAAGGCAGCATAGACTTGAAGATATGACCACAACACACACAGTTGTATTAATTCCTCACTTACAGCTTTTTAAGCTTATCTCATCTCTGGAAATTGATCATATTTTCATTGTCATTTCAATGTCATCACTTTTTTCCAATCCATTTTTGTGAACCTTAGGAATGCTGGATTGTGTACATTTTCTACTTTTGGTTGCCATTGTTTGCAGCATGCACATCAGCTAAATGAATTAATGAATATTCCACTCAGATGATGCCGTGTTACAGAAAACCATTCCTCATGAAAATAGCCAACCTCTTAGCACTGGTTTGTAATAGTGCTCTCACTCAAATGCTGGTATACAAAAAAAAGATACAAAGTGCTGTAGTAACTGAGCAAGTCCGGCAGCATCCCTGGAGGGGATGTTTCGTGTCGGGACCTTTTTTTGTTTAGCACGACAATATATAAAACGATATATAAAAATGTCATCACATTTTTCAAACTGAAATACCATCAGTTTCAATAAACCTGTACATGTTACAATCAACTGACAAATATAAGACTTTCCTTTTGTCATCTATGGCAGGAATGGAGCCCTGCAGAGATCCATTTGTCAAAAGCAGGCTTAGCTGTAAACATCTCATTAACAAGGAAAGAAACAAAAGTCTCCAGGGCAGATTAATTATCTCGCAGTCAAAAACAGAAAGGAAATCCGCCTGCCAGTTCGAAACCAGTTGACTGGCAAAACCAACATACTCGCATATCCCAAGGGCCTCCCGTTACAGTACTGTCAAATATTTGGTGATAGTTGAATATATAAATGAGCCTCCTGAATTACATTCAATGCCATTTTTTAAATAATACATGAATTGCTAATTTCTGCCTTGTATTCAAGGTTGGATTAATTAATTGCTGGAGTTTGTGTTGGATATTTGAGGGCAGTGTGGTTGTGAATAAACCACAGTCTGTAATAAATACAGAATACCAGGAAGGATCTTTGATGCCTTCATGGTAAAAAATAGTGAGAGCATAAATTACACACAAAAATTGCACGACAATTGGATTAACAATAATTTTTATGGTCTTGATGTGGAAATTGTTTAAGTGTTCTGCCAGTCTCTTTCCTCAACTAGGTTAGCTATCTGTCATTTTTAGCATCCTCAATTTGTCTTGATCTTTGTTTAGAAGCAAAATATCTTCAGTCTCAGGGAGAGATGAGCAAGTTCCCACGATTTGAGCATTCTCACTTCAATGCCTAAGTCAAGGTCTAGTGCATCAATGGAGACAGGTATTCCCAACAGGCAAGACTTACTACTTGACAATTATGGCCCGTTGTAGTATGTTCCAGCCCAGAGGATTTGCTGGAATCTGAAGAGAAATTTATTTTCAAAGTGCTCTAATTGGCAAGATCCCTTGTTCAGAAGGCCAAAAGGAATGTGGAGTCTAAGGCATCAACTTCTATCTCCAGTTTGTTATCATGAGACAGCATTTCAGAGCACAATAGAATAAATGTTGTAGCCTAACAAAATAGAGCATTTTGTGATTTTAACTATGCCCATTTGTTATATTATTTGACGATTTACCTACTTTATAGATAATTAACATTTTTTTTAAATTTGGGATTTTTAATTGTATCTGATAATGGAATTACTTAGAAACCAAATGGCTGAAGAAGGGTCTCGACCCGAAACGTCACCTATTCCTTCGCTCTATAGATGCTGCCTCACCTGCTGAGTTTCTCCAGCATTTTTGTCTACCGTAGAATAACATAATTCATTTCATTGAAAATACCATTTATCCAAGCTTATTCATTATTTCCAAGAAATGATATGAGGAAAATATTCTCCCAACTTACTCTCCCAAGTTTAACAAATAAAACTCTTCAACAAGCTCAATGGGGCTTTTTAAAATGCCACTTGGAATAAATGACATAAATCCCAGAGTACTGGAGAATTCAGGGAGGAGAATTGTGAGAGTCAATGCAAAATGGGCAGGTACCAATTGATTCTACACAGTATAATCTGTCAACACTCAAAGAGACTGGCAAAGCAGACATATGTTACTGCCGTTCCATTCTTCATTCCTCTATTTCACATTGTATTAATCCTGTCTGATTAATTGCTTCAAAATACCTTGTTTTGAACAAGAAACAATACAAAATGTGCTGTGGTTAAGGACAGAATTATACATTATGATTTTTAAAGAGCTAATTTTAAAGTTTTGCTTGGTGACCTCGTCAAATATCTCAGACAGATTTGTGAGGCACAGTTTCTTATTTCACAAAGCAATGCTGATTATCCCCAACCAGTACATACTTATTGAACTACTGATAGATCCTGTCCCACACAATCCCCTCCACTGCTGTCAGGCTCACCAGCCTGCATTACTCTGGCTTGTCTTGGCTGCCCTCCTTAAACAATGATACCACATTCGGCAACCTCCCGTCTTCCAGATGCTATAAATGATGCAAATATATCTGCAAGAGCGTCTGCAATTTCTTCCCAAGCTTCCCACAAGGATCAAGGATGCCCTTGTTCAGGCCTGGGTTCTTATCTACCTTAATGTGTTTTACGACCGCAAACACCACCTTTTTTTAAACTTGCATATGGTCCAAGAGGGCACAATCCATTTACCTGAATTTCTCAGCTTCCATGACATTCGCCACAGTAAAATCAAACAAGAATATACATTTAAAATTTCACCCATCCCTGCGGCTCCATCCGTAGATACCCATGCTGATTGAATGCTGAACCCATGCCATGCTGATACCCATGCTTTTCCTAGCCAGCATTTTACGTAATGATATAGAACAACATAGGAATAGGCTCCTCGACCCAGGATGTCTGTGTCAAAAATAATGCCAAATTAAACAAATCATCTCTGCACATCATCCATATTCCTCCATTCCCTGTATGTTCAGCCATGATCATATTGATGATCAGCCATGATCATATTGAATGGCGGTGCAGGCTCAAAGGGCCGAATGGCCTACTGCTGCACCTATTTTCTATGTTTCTATGTTTCACGTGTCTATTTAAAAGTCTCTTAAAATCCATTAACATTATTGATTCCACCACCATCCCTGGCAGCGCCTTCCAGGCACCCAGCATCCCCTATGTAAAAATACCTTGCCCCGCACATCTTCTTAATAGCCCTGTGGTCTATGACATTTCCACCCCAGGGTGAAATCTTTTGACTATCTACCCTATGCAGTTTCCTAATCGCTCACTGTATGCATGCGGTGTCCGTAAATCGGGCATTCGTAATCCAGGGCAGACACGCATTTTAACCGCTGAATGCTTCCAGCATTTTCTGACGGTGATTCCTTGTGGTGTAATGCAGCTAGAAACCTTGGAATCATTTAAAAAACAATTAGATGTTACAATGGTGGGATATTAGAATCTCTCCAAATGGGTGAACCGTGAGCCAGATGGTACATCTCATTGGTAATTATCTTGTTATTACCATGGTCTAGACCACTGAGTTTATTGTGTGCAGGTGCTGCACCTGGTTCAATTGTGTAAATTTGTGGACTATTTATAATATGTTTTTACATTTGCTTTTTACCAAGTGCCAACAAAAGAAAAAAAAAATCTATCTACAATAATTAACATCCACAATTGAATATAAGGAATGAAATAAAAATTCATAATAGATCTCACTTCTAAAGTCGTTTGTCATGTTCATTCCTTATGCTGCCTCTCTTTGTTCCTTGAAATTATACTTTCAGGCATTTTAAGATATTATTTTGCAAATGATTCCATTATAATGATTGCATTGTCAATCTGACAGTTTTAGAAGAGCAACATAGATTAGAAATTACTGAAGTTGATAATAGCAATGAAAACAGCAAATTTGCAGATATTTTTCTTTTTCAAAGTGCATGTACCAGAGAGAGATTCACAAAGCAGAGACATCATTTCTTTGAGCACCTTTGAATGAAAGCCAGTCAGCAGCCTGATTTGTTATTCCAGCCAGGAATTTAATCAGATCCAATTTGACAGTTTCAACTTTAGCAAAAACCCCATGAGGTTTGTCATTCCTCCTTATCATCTATAGAGGAATCTGGCACAATTTAGCCATTTCAAATGTCTTCCACATTCTTAAATCTACCGGAAGGTACTTGAAGAAATCCTCTCATTCCACAACGGAATTTTCTGATGAAAGAGCAGATAGAATTGATAAAGATAACGTGATCAACCTGTGGACTTTCAGAAGGCTTTACATAAGTTGATACATAGCAGACCTACCAGTAACATTGAAACGTGTGATGCAAACAAGGCAATAACATGGATACTAACTAGGCAAAGCAGCAGACAGTACCAGAGAGTACTGGTGAATAATTTTTCACACTGGAGGAATGTGAATCATGGCGTTCCCCAAGGAACAATGGTAGGCACATTGCTTTATTCGATCGATATTAACAATCTAGACTTGGGATTGCAAGGCACAATTTCTAAGTTTGCAGATGACATTAAGCATGGCAGTCTTGTCTTCTGCAAAGAGGATAGTGATAGACTTGAGCAAATATAAAATAGTTTGTTGCAATGGGTTGACGCATGGCAAATGAAACTTAATGCGGAGAAATGTCAGGTGACAGACTTGCATAAGATCATAAGAGATAGAAGTGGCAGTAGGCCATTCGGCCCATCAAGTCTACTGTGCCATTCAATCCTGGATGATCTATATCTCCCTCCTAACCCCATTCTCCTGCCTTCTCCCAATAGCTGACTTTGGTAGGAAGAATGCAGTGAGCCAAATAGAACAAAGGAGCAGTGGGAACCTTGAATAGACACTAAATGTTGGAATAACTCAGCAGATCAGGCAGCATCTCTGGAGACAAGGAATGGGTGACATTTCCGGTCAAGACCGTTCTTCAGACCCTGGGCTATTCATGCACAAATCACTGAAAGTGGCGGGGCAGGTTGAGAAACCAGCAACCACAATCCTGGCTTTATTGACAGAGGCACAGAGTATAAAGAGATGTCATGCTGATGCTTCATAAAACACTTGGCTGGCTTCACACGGAAAACTGTGCACAATATTGTTGCATTACTTTGTAGTAAGAATTCAAAGGTGTTAGAAAAGGTCCAGAAAAGATTTATGAGAATGCTTCCTGAGATGAGTGTCAAAAAATTACAAAGGGGATGGCAGTGATTTCCAAGAAAAAGCCAAGATGATATTTCAAATGCATAGATAAAATAAAGAAGGGAATGGACAGATTGGACAATTGGAAACCGTCCCTTTGGGATCAAGGACCAGAAGTCACAGCAATTAATTAAAGGGAAAGAAAATTAAGAGTGAGGTTTTTTTTCACACAGCTTTTGGTTAAAATCTGAAATAACTGTGTGCAGATACAGGGGAGGAAGATTTCCTTTGGCCAAAGTAGGATATGGTGATAGAAAAAATGCAAAACGTTGGGGATGGAATTCAAGAGTTGAGTTGGTAGTGAAGTGAGCAGATAAGATGGGCTGAAAAGCTTCTTTCTCTGATATAACCATTCTCTGATTCCATGGAACACGTTATCATCTGCTCCAAAGTTCTAATTTTAATGTTAATTTTTCTTCTTGCAGCAGTATGCTCGTTTTTCTTAAGTTGTTATCAATAAGCTTGTTACAATAACTCTATTTAGGTATAATTTGAGTAGGATCTGTTTGCACACAAACCTTTTTGAAATTTGTTCTCTAACTTTAGAAATAACTTATCAACAAAAAATATTCCATCTATATTCACGATAATTGGGTACATTACTCGTGTTTGGGCTGTAAAATCTGGATTCAAATTTGTATACCGGCCAATGGTATTTGAGATGGCAAAATACAATTTCAGGAAATAGTTAAGCGATTTGTAAAGAAAGCCACTTAGTGGCCAGGTTGTGTAATTACAGAGTAATGAATTTAAGTAATTTTATTATAACTATGATGATTTGAATTCATCAAAATCTACATGAACAGAAGTGTGCCAGAAGAATAGCAATAAGAATCAAGATCTTACACATGGTTAATGCATGAAAACCTCAGACTTTGGCACATGAGTGTATAAATTGTGAATATATGAGTGAATATATCCAGGAGTGAGAGCACGGGTCACCTGCAACTAAGAGCCAAAGGAGACTGCAGATACTGGAATCTTGAGTAAAACACCAAATGCTGGAGCAACTCAGCAGGTCAGGCAGAAACCATGGAGGAAATGGAGGGCACACTTCCTCTACTGCCTTCATAACAAGAGGATTTCAGTATAGGAGTAAATAGCTGCTGTTGTATAGGGCTCTGGTAAGACCACATCTGGAGTATTGTGTCCAGTTTTGGTCTCCGAATTTGAAGAAGGACATCCTTGTGATTGAGGCCGTGCAGCGTAGGTTCATGAGATTGATCGCTAGGATGGCAGGACTGTCATATGAGGAAAGATTGAAAAGACTAGGCTTGTATTCACTGGAGCTTAGAAGGGTGAGGGGGGATCTTATAGAAACATATAAAATTATAAAATGACTGGACAAGTTAGATGCAGGAAAAATGTTCCCAATGTTGGGCGAGTCCAGAACCAGGGGCCACAGTCTTAGAATAAAGGGGAAGCCATTTAAGACTGAGGTGAGAAAAAACATTTTCACCCAGAGAGTTGTGAATTTGTGGAATTCCCTGCCACAGAAGGCAGTGGAGGCCAAGTCACTGGATGGATTTAAGAGAGAGTTAGATAGAGCTCTAGGGGTTAGTGGAATCAAGGGATATGGGGAGAAGGCAGGCACGGGTTATTGATTGGGGACGATCAGCCATGATCACAATTTATGGCGGTGCTGGCTCGAAGGACCGAATGGCCTCCTCCTACACCTATTTTCTATGTTTCTATGTACAGATGCTGCCTGGCCTACTGAGTTATTCCAACCCTTTGTGTTTTGTAATTAAAAGGTATTTTGCAAAAGAAAGAAAACAATTTCTTAACTGAAAACTGAATATTGGCCCTCTGCTAAAGGTCCTCATATTATCCAGATCTGAAGTTCAGAATATTGGGAAAATCATATACCTGGACACTTCTTTCAGCAAGAGAGTTACATTATATCACATTTCATTTGACAGCACTGGACCTTTACTCACTGATGTTCAGAAGAGTGAGGGGGGACCTCATTGAAACGTAGCGAATATTGAAAGGCTTGGAAAGAGTGGACGTGGAGAGGATGTTTCCACTCGTGGGAAGAGTCTAGGACTAGAGATAATAGCCTCAGAATTAAAGGATGTTCCTTAAGGAAGGAGATAAGGAGGAATTTCTTTAGTCAGAGGGTGGTGAATCTGTGGAATTCTTTGCACTGAAGGCTATGAAGGCCAAGTCAATGGATATTTTTCTTAAGGCAGAGATAGATAGATTCTTGATTAGTACGGATGTCAGAGGTTATGGGGAGAAGATGGCAGATGGATACAAAAAGCTAGAGTAACTCAGCGGGACAAGCAGCATCTCTGGAGAACAGGAATGGGTGACATAGATCAGCCATGATTGACTGGCGGGGTAGACTTGATGGGCCGAATGGCCTACTTGGCTCCTACCACTTATGACCTTCATGAGCGATACTAGATTTGTATTAGTTAATGTGCCAAATTCATTTTTGAAATATGTGCCTTTTTTAACGCCTCTTTTAACAGATTATTTACAAAAATTATCAAATCTCAAAATCTGATAATATTATATACAGTACGCTTCAATGCAACCAATGCATCAAACTCGAATATGTTGTAGGCTACCAAGGTGGAATAAAAGGTGCTGTTCTTCCTAGGTAGACAAAAATGCTGGAGAAACCCACTCCCGCGAGTGAGGCAGCATCTATGGAGAGAAGGACTAGGCGATGTTTCGGGTCGAAACCCTTCTTCAGACTGATGTCGATGGCGGGAAAAAGAAAGGAAGCGGAGACAGCAGGCTTGTGGGAGAGCTGGGAAGGGGAGGATAAGGAGGGAGAAAGTAAGGACTACCTGAAATTGGAGGTCAATGTTCATACCGCCAGGGTGTAAACTACCCAAGTGAAATATGAGGTGCTGCTCCTCCAATTTGCACTGGGCCTCACTCTGGCAATGACAGAGGCCCAGGACAGATTCGGAATGGGAGGGGGGGGGGTTGAAGTGCTGAGCCACCAGGAGATCCGGGTTGGTTATTGCGAACTGAGTGGAGGTGCGGGGCGAAGCGATCGCCAAGCTTGCGCTTGGTCTCACCGATGTAGAGATGATTTCCACATGACCCCATCCACATATACACCCATGCTCTCATTTACCAATCATCCCTCCCTCTTGTTCTATATTTCACTCCTCCCTTCCTTTCTTATCAGATTCCTACAGCCCTTTGTCTTCTCCACATCACCTCAAGCCTTTGACTACCTCTACCCAATCTTCCCCCACCTGACTCATCTGCCAATCAGCCCTTTCTTACCTCGATCCACCTATCATTTACCGGCTTTTGTTGCACCTCTTCCTTTCATCTCATTATAACAGCTAACCCTTTAAGCGGCTTTTTCACGGGGCGACTTGACGCAAGATATAACCAGAGTGAAGTGGTCGTGGTCTAGCACGATATCACACGATATAACGGGGGGTAGATAAAGAGTTCCCACGGTACTCGGCATTTCTGTTATTTGTGCGAGTGACTTGTCCGTCTCCCGAGCTTTCCCGTTAAATCTTGAATGAACATTGTGAAGTGTTGTTAAATCATCACGTGGCACAAATGATGTCACTTTTTTTTCACACACTATAAATGGTTGAATTGGCTCATTTGGAGACATGTTTTACTGTGTATGTGGGAGACACAGATGGACTGAGCACAGCACCTCGGTCTTACTGTGTGTGGGAGAGGGGGAGAAAGAGACGTACACTCACAGAGGCAGAGTCTCTCAGCCTGTGTAAGAGGGAGGGAGGGAGAGAGAGAGAGAGGCACACACAAGGTGGATGTGAAATCTCACCTGCCTGTTTCAGTGACAGACACCCGCCGCCAGTAAATGAAGACACCCCCATCTGTCTCCCCCTCCTCTCCCTCGACTCCCCCACCTTTCCCTCCCAACTCCAGTCCCATCCCGACCCCCTGGGAAACTGAATAGAGCAACAATCAACTGCTGCCTGTGCGCTGATATGACAATAAAGGCTACTTTACTTTACTTTACTTTACTTTACTTTACTGAGTTAAAGAGTTCCCACGGTAGACTGTAAAACTGGGACCCTGGTTCTGGACTCCCCCAACATCGGGAACATTCTTCCTGCATCTAGCCTGTCCAATCCCGTAGATACTGATTAGACCGGTATCTATTTATTTACTTTATTAATGATTTCAATTAATTATTGGGAACATCAGGCCGCAAACGTTATTTCTTGAGTGTTAGTGCTGGACTTTGACTCGACCTTCCTAGTTAGCCGGCGCCTGAGACTGAGCCAAGCAATGTCCAGACCTGACTTCCACACAAAGTGATGGAGGAACTCAAAGGGTCAGGCTCGTCCAACGCTCTGTGTTTTGCTCGTGATTCCTGCATCTGCAGTTCCTCGTGTCTACAGACCAGAGTTGCCACTTGACTCCGAGATGACCATCACAGAGCATACGGAAGATAGACACGAAATGCTGGAGTAACACAGCGGGACGGGCAGCATCTCTGGAGAGAAGGAATGTGTGACGTTTCGGTTCGAGACCCTTCTTCAGAGTCTCGTCCCGAAACGTCACCCATTCCTTTTATCCAGATGCTGCCCGTCCAGTATTTTATGTCTGTCTCCAGTATTACTGTGTCTATCATCGGCGCAAACCAACATCTACAGTTCTTTCCGACACATTAGAGGATACCGTCTCATCACTCGGATTACCCGCTTCATTTCCATAACGTTGCCACCTCTCTTTACTTTGCTTACTGAAGCCTGATCCTTGTCACACCCAGTGCTCTATCGCCCAGCCTCTCATCTTTCAATCGGGCTCGGCCAGGAAGGAACTGCAGATGCCGGATTAAAACGAAGATAGACACAACCTGTAGCTCAGCGGGACAGGCAGCATATCAGAAGGGTCTCGACCCGAAATGTCACCTATTCCTTCTCGCCAGAGATGCTGCCTGTTGCGCTGAGTTCCTCCATTTTGTGGCTACCTTGGGTTTATCCAGGATCTCCCCGTTGATGTCCTAACTCGCTTTGGTTTGTTATTATTGTCTCATATCGAGAACCAGCAGATACAGGTTTAGGTTCGGGGGGAATGATTTAATGAGAGCCTAAGGGGTAACTATTTTACGCAAAGGGTGGTGGGTGTATGGAATGAGCAATCCGTTAAGGTAGTTGAGGCAGGTACTGTCGCAATGTTTAAGACGCATTAGACTGAAGCATGGATAGGATAGGTTTAGATGGTTATGGGCCAAACGCGGGCAAGTGGGACTAGTGTAGATGGGACATATTGGTCGGTGTGGGCAAGTTGGGTCGAAGGGCCTGTTTCTACGCTGTATGATTCTATGCAGGGAATAAACTTTTGTTTGCGTGCTATACAATCATATCAGATAATGCTATACATGAATATAACCAAGCCACGTACAGTCTGAAGAAGGGCCTCGACCCGAAACGTCACCCGTTCCTTCTCTTTAGAGATGCTGCATGTCCCGTTGAGTTACTCCAGCATTTTGAACCGTCGAGTTACTCCAGCATTCTCTTTAAACCGGCATCTGCTGTTCCTTCCGACACATGCACAAGAACACCAGGTAGAGCGAAGAGGAAAATACCAGAGTTCAGAATATATGTTTTCAGGACAGTTCCAGGGGGAAAAAGTCCAATGTCCGCATTGAGGTAGGTTGGTAGGTCGGGTCAGTGCCCAAACGAATGGAAGGAAGAACCGTTCTGAAGCCGGATAAGAATAGGTGGTCGGGGCGGACTCGGTGGGCCGAAGGGCCTGTTTTCGCGCTATATCTCTAAAATCTGAAGTTAGGTAATGTCTAAAGGAACTGCAGATGCTGGTTAATACGCACAAAAGGACACAAAATGTTGGTGTAACTCAGCAGGTAATTCAGATCTGGGAAGAAAAACATAAAAAGCTGGAGTAAGTCAGCGGGTCAGGCAGCATCTCTGGAGAAAAAGAATAGGTGGTGATTCGAATCGGAACCCTTCTTCAGACAGCCTAATCGGAATTGAGTCTGAAGATGTGTCTCGTCCCGAAACATCAGCTATTTTGCTCCAGAGATGCTGCTTGACTCGCTGAGTTATTCCAGCTTTTTGTGTCTGTCTTCGGTTTAAACCAGCATGTGCAGTTCATTCCTTACACGGGTCTCTGGAGGACATTGATTGGTAGCGTTCCGGACCCTGCTTCGGAAAGGCATCGTTCGCTAGTCGGCGAGGACTCCGAGCTGTATCTCTCAAAGAAGTACATGTGAAAAATTTCTCACGGACCATAAAAATGCGGGACCTTTCAGTAAAGTCCCTTTTAAAGTCCCTTTTAAAGATTATAGTTATTTTCTTGAATCTCATTAACATAATTCATGAATAAGTTGATGTCCATATGCGGATGCAAATCTTTATTTTTTAAATTCAATCCCACAGAAGACAATTTTTACTCACCTTCTGTCCCCTCTGTCCAGCTTCCGGGTTCACCGTTCGCAGGAGTTCCCACGGTAAACGCAAGAGTTAATACGGATATCGCACGGATATCGCACTGGCCACTACGTTCATATAATGTTGCAATACTCAACCACAAGTGTACAAGTCACTCTTGGAGAAATTCAAACTTTCTTGAATTTTCTCCCGAGTCACCAAGTTACACGATTACCTGCCGTTAGCGCCACGGTGGTCCACGGTGGTCCACGAATGCCGTACTGTTATCGCACGAGGTTCCCACGATGTTACACTCTGGTTAACTCTTGCGTCAAGTCGCCCCGTGAAAAAGCCGCATTACTCCAGTCGATGAACGAAGAAGGATCCCAACCGAAAATGTAATCTGCCTATTTTCCCTCCACAGATGCTGCTTGGCCCACTGAGTTCCTCCATCAGTTTGTACTTTGCTTAAGATTCCAGTATTTGGAGTGTCAACCACCAGATCTTTGTATACTAGTGAACTTCTAAATCAATGTCCTCTGCAGTGCCAAAAGGAAAGCTTGACCAGATTATGCAGGCAAAGTTGTTACAATCTGCTGTTGGACCCACTTAGTTCTGAGCTTTTGATCTCCAACAGCAAGCATCTCTTTTAAGCTCTTTATTATACCACAGTAGTCTCCTTTCTGCAATGTTATAGCCTCAGGGAAGCACAATTTCTACAGGCCATGGTAGGAACTGTTGTAAGCCAGAAAAAAATACTGTTTGAAATCGTTTTATGCAGGGAATGTTCCTATAACAAGTAGTAATGTTATAATAAGTGGTATATTATCAATACAGGTGCACAACCTTTTATCCGAAGATCCAAATAACGAAAACCTCCGAATAGCGGACATTTTTTCGGTCCTTGAAGAAAGGTCCTTGAAAACGTTCACCGAGGGCGGCCCGCAGAGTTAACAGCGGAACCTCCGGTCGGTCCTCGAAGAAAGGGGAACTAAATCCCCATTCATAAAAGAGAAGGTGAGGGTATATTGCGCGGGAGGGTTAATAATTGACAATATGCTGCTGCCTGCCCGCTGAGTTAAAAAGTTCCCACGGTAGCACGATACATAGTGTATCGCGAGTCTTGCGTGGGAACTTTTTAACTCAGCGGGCAGGCAGCAGCAGCAGATTGTCGCTGCCTTCAGTTTCACCCCACCTACACCCCTCTGCTTCCCGGCCATGTGTGTGCCCCCTTCCCTCCCCTCTCCAGCTCCCCGCCCATTGCACCGCCGCGGGGGCTTTGCACTGTCTTCATGTCGGCGATGCTAGCAGGTCAGTGCCAGTCACCGGAGACGTCAGGACCAACGGGACACCGACCCCCAGGCCCACTGCAAGCACGGAGATCGCAGAGACTCACAGCCACCAGCAGCCCAGCCCCGTTCCAACTCCAGAGGAAAACTGCAAACTGGCCAGAGACATCAGGACCACCAGAAGCCGCTCCCCGATGGACGGCTACGGCGACAAGTGGCAGTTCGCCCACAGCCCCCTCATCAGGACACCGACCCCCAGGCCCATTGCAAGCACGGAGATCCCAGATCAGCAACTCCAGCCCAGCCCCGCTCCAACTCCAGAGGAACACGCTCCCCGTATGGGCAGAAGCTGATGGTGTGCAAGGTACGTCTTGTTCTTGGGGTCGCGCAGCTCGGGCTGTGGGCGAACTGCCACTTGTCGCCGTAGCGGCCCATCGGGGAGCGGATTCCTCTGGAGTTGGAGGGGGAGGGGGGTATTGTGCTGTTTGATCGCCCCCTGCTATCCCAGGGACAGGGAGACAGGACGTTCACCGAGGGCGGCCCGCAGAGGTGACAGCGGAACCTCCGGTCGGTCCTCGAAGAAAGGGGAACTAAATCCCCATTCATAAAAGAGAAGGTGAGGATACATTGCGCGGGAGAGTAGGAATCCCAAGACAAAGTTGAGTGAGCGTTCACCGAGGGTGGCCCGCAGAGGTGACAGCGGAACCTCCGGTCGGTCCTGGAAGAAAGGGGAACTAAATCCCCTTCATAAAAGAGAAGTGGAGGGTATATTGCCCGGGAGGGTATATCGCCTACCTGGAAGAAACCGGACATTTTTTTCCAGGATGTCGTCTGCACACCAAAGCTCACCAAAGCTCACGTTTGGCGTCAAACGCACGTCGCCTCTGCTGCACACGGATATAAGAGTGTGAAAATGTCGCCTTAGGCCGCCTAAGGGCATGTAGCCCCGCTAGGGTGACATGAGTGCGAGAGGTGATTCAATGCTGCGGTCACATTTATAAATTCAGGAATTCATTCAACACACTGCATTTCATACAGACATTTATTCTGCAAGAAAAAACTACATTGAAGACTCAAACTTGCGACCGAGGAACTGCCGGGATCAAGGCGCAAACTCGCGACCTTGCGGATATGAGCCGAGCACTACCACTGAGATAGCCATTAAAATCTACGCTAAAAAATTTCCATTCCGAAGACCGACAAATTCCGAATTACGAAAAGTGTCTGGTCCCAAGGCTTTCGGATAAAAGGTTGTGCACCTGTAGTGATATTTGGAAATTGCTATTGATTGTAGTTCCCATATAATAGACACAACTATGAAAGTAGGGAAGCATGGCTTATTCAACTCAAGAGTTTTTCAATGAGTTGCCCACAAAAATGCCAGCTGCTTGCACTGAGGCATTTGCAACTAGGCCATCCATGGTCTTCAAGATCCTTTCTTTACCTCTACTAGTCATGTCATGTGTACATGTACTAAAACAAATTAAAGGCCTGTCCCACTTAGGCAATTTTTTAGGCAACTACAGGCGACTAGGCTGTCGCCACATGGTCACCTGTTTGGTCGTGAGTAGTCTCCTCAGTCGCCCAAAGAATTGTAGTGTCTTTCTGGTCACCGCTGGATTTTCAACATGTTCAACATTTTTCACAGTCGGCGACAGTGGGTTTGACACCAATGAGCGTAGCTTGACTTCTCCTGACGTAGCTGCTGTCGTACTTGTTGCCAGGTTAACGTAGGTTGTTGCCAGGTTAACGTAGGTTGTCGCTGGTGCTGACTTCGTTTTTTTTTTTGTTAAAGTAATGATTCAATTTCAAATTTTATGTCGAAGGGGGGGTCCTGTCGCTGTTTTTATCGGCGACCTGCTACGACTATGACAGTCGCCGGCAGTCGTCTACAAATAGCCTAAGTATGACAGGCCCTTAATGGAGCATACAGCACACCACTTTCTCCATTGTTTTGCAGGAAACCATTCTCGATACAGCTATCTTTTTCTGAAAAATTCCAATATTTTGTTCAATTACAAGTCTGTTTCCCAAGCCATGTAAGCAATAGACTATGTCTCAAAATAATTCAGTCCTCGATTTGCAACAATGGGTCAATTGATGCAGCATTAAAATCAGCTCGGCACACACCAAATGCCCATTGATAGAATGCTAATGATTGCAAGTTATGGAGATTATCACCTTGAGGCAAGCCTCTCATAGACATTGAAGAGCAGTCAATGATGCCTGACACTTTAAGAATTCCTGCAAACTATGTGAATACCATAGTTTTATTCTTATTTCAAATGCTCAGTGGAAAATGACGGATGTGCCTACTCCAGCAAACAAGACACCAGTAAGCTGATGAACATATGTACAGTTAGCAGACTGACTGAGCTGAAGGCAAAATATTTCTGGAAAGCAGGAACATGAAGTGTACCAAGCAATGCCGTATAAACTATTGATACTAGAAGCAGAAAACACCGTAGGGTGTGACAATCTTGCGATTGTTTCCCTTGGAGAATAAAGATTCCCTGAACAATGTTTCTCTGATAATTGCCATTTTGTTGTTTCACAGCTCTAAACTCTGTAGGAAGGGAAAGCATTTTTGAAAATACTAGAGTGTAGAATTTTGATTGCAGAGATTTTTCAGTGCTAATATCCAAATGTTGTGTGTGTGTGTGTGTGTGTGTGTGGAATAGATTGTCATAAGATGATTACGAGATCAAACTGTGGGACTCTAGAAATTCAACCATGCACTTTTTGTCATGAACTATTGATTGTAATGAAGATGGAATGGTTCATCTAATGGACAAGATCATCAATGCAGCAACGTGATTTATAGGGGGCGGTCACGAAGCCAGTACTGGGAATGTGACTCAAGTTGGTCCCATTCAATTTATTGACTTACTTGTTTTGTTTTAGGCAGCATCGGTACCCACACCACAACAGATTCAGGGTTCATGTCTGATATCCTAATCTCACAATGCCCCAGCCCTGACCTTTCCCTCCACAAACCTAGTTTTAATGGACAATCGCAAATTGCTGACATTGCTTTGCAATATCCACTGTTTGACCCACTCCCCTTCACATTCACGATTCTAATCCCAGGCAAACTCAAGCCTTTTTTCTCCATGACCCCATGACATTTACTGTTTTCCTTTCATGGCCTGCACTGATACCAAGAATGAAGAAAATGCATCTGTGCATTTGGTTGATTCGGTAGTGCCCAATACTTTGACTCGTGTTCTGTTAAATTTTCATGTGGGAGGTCCATGACCAAGTTAATCTTAAACTAAGGTAGACAAAAATGCTGGAGAAACTCAGCGGGTGAGGCAGCATCTATGGAGCGAAGGAAATAGGCAACGTTTCGGACCAAAACCCTTCGTCAGACTGATGAACTTCAATCTTAAACTAATTAACTTGGCTCTATGAGTGCCAGTTAATGTTGAGGCATTCGTTTTTGTCATGTTCAAATACAGCTCTTCTTTCTCCATTAAAGAAGATGTGCTTGGAAGGAATTTCTTTCCAAAATGAATACAATGCCCGAAGTGGTTCAACAAATCTGAATCTTCGACACTTTCCTAACCTAAAAGTGAGACCACCGCTAACTGTGCTGAAACTGTCCAAAACTCTGTTAACTTTACTGGAATTCAGCTCAAGGTCTTTTTAAATTGATGTTTTAAATTTCTGCCTAAAGACATGTCTTTCCAATGCTTGATGACCAGGGAACAGGAAGTAGCCTTTGACAGGGTGTGAGGTTATAAAATGGTTTGGGGCTTTTAATAACGTTATAAGTGACCACGTTGAATATATTCATAAGATTTTATCTATTTCTAGCAGTGAATATAATGCCCCCATGAAAATCAAATCAGTTGCAACGTCCGTCAAAGCTTGGCAGTAAGAACAGACCTTGAACCGTTTATTTCTTGGAGTAGATATCTGGCTGTATCATTTTCTATAAGGTTGCTACAAATGCTTATGTAAAGTACTTAATAAAGGGCCTGTCCCACTTAGGTGATTTTTTAGGCGACTGCCGGCGACTGTCACAGTCGTAGCAGGTCGCCGAAAACCCGGAGCCTGGACCCCCTCTACGACAATGTCTACGACAAGCTACAACAACCTACCACTTAGTCGACGTCAAGCTACCGACAACCGGTGACCCATTGGGACGTCCACCTACGACAACCTACGACCACACAGGCAACCTACGACAACCTACGTCCACCCTGTCAGTGACAACTGAAGACAATTCAGTCGGCGGTACCTGTCGCCGGTTGACGTAGGTAGTCGCCAATGGAATTCACCGAAGTCAGCACCGGCGACAACCTATGTCACCTGGCGACAACCTACGACAGCACCTACGTCAGGAGAGTCAAGCTACGCTCATTGGTGTCATACCCACTGTCGCCAAAATTTTTTGAACATGTTGAAAATCCAGCGGCCACCAGAAAGACGCTACGACTCTTTGGGCGACTGAGGAGACGACTCACGGCCATACAGGCGACACATCCCGGCGACAGCCTAGTTGCCTGTAGTCGCTTTAAAAATCGCCTAAGTGGGACAGGCCCTTAAGAGCTTCACTGAAGACTAAGTATGAGATTGAATTGAAAAGGTGAAAGAAATAATCCCTGTGAAAAATGCCTTTGAACAAAGCTAATTGATTGTAAAATTGATAAACTAAAAAGTGAAAATCGTTGTACTTTTACTTCAGCCCACCCATCGAGGTTGTGCCCTCAATAACATCCCTCAACTACTGCACTCAATTCCTGAAACCAATTAATGATCTTTCCGTACTGATTAGACTGTCAGAAAGAAACGGGAATACAGGGCAGTTACTGATTTAAAGAGCTGTCATTCCTGGAAAATTGCCCTTCGTAGCTGAAGGGAGGAGGGCTGTACTGATACATATGGTCCTCCGCTACCCTAATTAGGTTGGAAACAGGAATGGAAGATGAATATATCTTTTTTAATTCCTCCTTTCTTTATTTAATAACACGATGTATACCCTGTGCATGAATTTTAATCAGGAATTCTCAGTTTAAAAAATAAAAATGTCTTCTGTTTTTAAATGACTATTTTGAAAAGCCAAATAATTTTTCAATAAAAATGACAATGCTTATAAAAATGAACTTTAAGATTCTAGTTTAATTATTTTTAGATCAACCAGCTTATCAGCCAAGGAAAGCAGCTGTACATTCTTTGATGTTGGCAAACCTTCACTGATACTGTACTGTGCCTCCAGAGTTGGTTTTAATTCCCCTTTCTTTCCCATCACAAACAAATCTCCATGGATCAATCCACTACTCATTGCTCAGGGAACTATCCTGCATTGCCATGGCAACCTGCGCAATTTTGCACTTCATGGGCCCACAGCAATTACTGTCTATAGTTCTTATTTCCTTTCTTACGCTATGGTATATTACCTCTGCATCTTTAAATGTAGAAATAATGATACTGCTGTGTATTCTGCTCTTAGTTATGAATAAACATTTTAATACGATACATGTAAATAGAAACATCTTGAAGGAAAAATAATGCCACCTAAACTTGTTTCAGATGAAGCTGGACTACACAATGAATTTCGACATTGCCTCATGAGTTATCGCTCCTTATTGGAAAACTCTCATTCTGTTAAATTACATAGGCATCCTGATCCTCCAATACTGCTGTTGTTTTCCATCAATAAACGACCATGGCCACATGGTATGAGCCACATGATAGCAAAAAATGGTGTTCTTATATTAAAGCACTTAACTCCCAATGTATTTAATCATATATAATTAGGGTAGATACATGAATAGAATAGGGGGATATGGGTTAAACGTAGGTGAATGGAACTCGCTCATATGAACATCTCGGTTGGCAGGAACAAGTTGGGCCAAAGGATCTGTTTCCATGCTCAAAAGGTCATAAAGGATCGGAGTAGAATTAGGTCATTCGGCTCATCAAGTCTACTCCACCATTCAATCATGGTTGATCTATCTCTCCCTCCTAATCCCATTATCCTGCCTTCTCCCCATAACCACTGACACCTTTACTAATTGCCTTACAAATATCCACTGACTTGGCCTCCACAGCCTTCTGTGGCATAGAATTCCACAGGTTCGCCACCCTCTGACTAAAGGAATGTCCTTAAGGGGCTGTCCCACTTGGGCGACCTAATTGGCGAGTTTAGAAGAGTTTGAAAAAATGACATGTTGAAGACCTCATTCGACTATGTAGAAGACCTCCTTCGACTATGTAGAAGACCTCCTTCAACTATGTTGAAGACCAGCTTCGACTAGCTATGACTAGCTACGACTAACTTCGGGAAAATTGGACACCGAATAGTCTCCTTCGGTCTCCTTCGACCTCCCTTCGACTTTGATGAATATCTTCGACTACCTTCGACTACCCTTGATTACCTACGACTAACATGCCAACCTACTACGACCTACTACGACTAAACCTACAAGTAAAAAAAGTATCGATTTTTTCCATGGCGACCTTTTTTTACTCGCGGGCATTTTTTAACATATTGAAAAAAACGCTGCGACCTAGCTGAGGCCTCGAGTACGCGGAGACCACTCTCGAGCATGATGGAGAGTTACGAAGACCTCCTACGACCTCGTGTCGACCATGCTGCGAGTACGAGTCGAAGGCAAACTCGCCAGAATTCGCAGATTAGGTCCCCCAAGTGGGACAGGCCCTTTACAAAAAGAACGTCCGTTAATTCTGAGGCTATGAGTTCTAGACTCTCCCACTGGATAATTCTATGGCTTTATGGCTCCATGACATATGAACAGAAGAACATTTCAGTGGAAGTAAACATCAAGAGAAAAAAGTGTAAAATCAAATATGAATTTGGGAATTAAAATGTTTTGAGGACGTTTGGAATTAGGGAGAGGTGGCATGATGTGGAAATTTGCAGATAGAATTTTAGAGACAGATTGATGCTTTAATCTTGTCCTGGTATCAGGACCATGAAGAAAAGGTGGGTAAATAAAGATATTCAATGCTCAATTTAAACAATAGAAAAGACAGTCCTAAATGATCAGTTCCTGGCATGACATATTCCAAGCTAATTTATTAAATTATATATGCTAGGTGAACCTAGCATTGACAAACTGTAGCTAAGGGCTCAACTATTCCTTCTCAGAAGGTCGGAAAAAAAGTAGGTCACACCTGCTACATTATACTGAAATGTGAATGAAATATTAACTGTATTCACAGACAGCAAGATAGGCTGAGATACATATTTATAAAAAATGACTGGGCTTCAGAAATTTAAATACGCAGTGAGAAAGCAAACATATGTTAAAAAATCTATACAGTATACTCATATTTGAAGTGAAATGTGATTCCATTACCTTGGATTCTGTGTCTACTGTTTATCAAAACAATGTTAACCACTTTCTTCAGCCATATCTGTCAAGCAGTTTCTACTCAATTTCATTTATGTCAGCGTAATTTGCTTGACATTGCAAAACATCACACAAACTTAGCAAGTGATTCCAAAAAATAATTTGCATCTTTTGGATGCATGATTTTGGCGGGCTCCTTTTGAAATGATGCAAGTATAAATGAATATAAAACTAGAATTTACTTTCATTCTGGAATTCCCTCAGCTGCTAGCTCAGCTCTCATCACAGACTTGTCTGGTGGCAGATTCTGGAACAAAGCCATCTCCTATCAGCCAGCAAGGTTTATACATAGTAGTATCTAATGCTCTAACTTGCAGTGCGACAGAAACATTTTCATAGAGCTTTCTCTCTGTTAGCTCTCAATCCATACGAGTGTATCATTTCCTATTCCGTATACTCTAATCCGGTTCATCAATCTGTTTAGTGGAACATTATCAAAATTTGTAGGGAGACCCGGGTTCGATCCCGACCACAGGTGCTCTATGTATGGAGTTGGTACGTTATCCCCATGACCGCGTGGGTTTTCTCCGACATCTTCGGTTTCCTCCCACACTCCAAAGACGTGCAGGTATGTAGGTAAATTGGCTTGGTATAAGTGTGAATTGTCCCTATTGTGAGTAGGATAGTGTTAATGTGCGGGGATCGCTGGTCGGTGCGGACTCGGTAGGCCGAAGGGCCTGTTTTCGCACTGTATCTCTAAATTAAACTAAACTAAACTAAATATAAATACACTAAATCTACTGGTCTTTCCAGTCTACCCACTTGGTACATTCTGAAAGAACTCCAACAGAATGACCAAACATGATTTGTGTTTGATAAATCCCCGTTGACCTTGCTCAACCTATTATTATTTGCTAAATGTTCTTAATCATCTGATCTGCAGGAAACTTTCCAGAATCTAATTTTGAAATGTGTTAACCAGTGTATCCATTCATTATCTTTTTAACCACTTCTCAGATATAGATCATCATATTCTGATTTTCTGATTCATCATATTCTGATCATCATGATTTTTCAGACTTTAACTTATCTGGTAGTTTAAAAAAAACCGGATACAGTCTTATTTATTCTTACTTATTTGCAGTCTGAAGAAGGGTCCCGACCTGAAATGTCACCTATATTTTTCTCCAGAGTTGCTGCCTGACCCATGGAGTTACTCCAACACCATGAGTCTATTTTTTTGGAATAAATCAGCATCTGTAGTTCTTCGTTTCTACTGATTTATTTCATAATTTCTCCTGGGGACCTTAGTTCTCCATTTTGGAGATCCAAACTAACAATGATCACCTTTTCAATGCTCATTTACAATTCAGTACACGTGAATGTCTAAACCTATTAATAAAGTCATACAGCACAGAGAGGCACTTCAGTCCAACTGTTCCATGCTGACTAACCAAGCTTGTCCCACTTGTCGCTTCATATCTAACTGTCTTCTAAATGTCATAATTGTACCCACCTCTTCCACTTCCTCTGGCACCTTACTCCATATACCCACCATCCTCTTGTGAAACTGTTGCCCCACAGGTCCCTTTTAAATCTTTCGCCTCTCACCATAAACCTATGCCGTCTAGTTTTAGATTCCCCTAACCCTGGGAAAAGGACTGACCTTACCTCTGACCCTCATGATTTTGTGAACCTCTGAGATCCCCCCTCATCTCTTACAATCCAAGGAATGAAGTAACATCCTGCCCGAACTCTCCTTGTAAATCAGTCCCTGCAGTCCAGGTTTGTTTACAAATACACAGGACTAGATGTTAAAAGTCCAAAGTGCCAAATATCAACTTGCTCCCGGTGCTGATGGGAGCTTTCTGCACTCACCTATGCTCCTCCGATGTTGAGAAAGGCTAGGCAGACACGTTATTGGGGTTATCAAGTGGGCACCTACTTTCATCGACGTTTCGCTGATTGAACCCAAGACGTCTCCAGTAGGCTCAGTGGTGCATTCTGCCGTCCCAGAACCACCCCCCTCTGCATCTGTACAGTCGGTTATTTGGGAGACCAAATGGGGCTTTCCTCTTCAGCCAAAGCCACTGGCTACTCTGCTCTGCCACCCGTGATGTTTCTTTGATGGCCTGGCGTAGGGCTTGTCCGCTGATCCCCAGGTCCTTCATCAGTCTTAAGGTAGATGTTGCCACGAATTCTCGACATCCAACTTTTACCGGGCAGATCTCAGCTCTCTAGCCCCGCTGTTCTGCCTCCGCTGCAAGCTCTGTATATCGCAGTTTCTTTCTTTCGAAGGCTTCCTGCACAGCATCCTCCCAAGGGACTGTGAGCTCCACAAAATACACCATGCGCTGAGAGTTCGACCAGAGCACAGGATTAGGCCTCAAGTTATCTTCGTAAATTCTTTTGCACCCTTTCCAATTTAATTACATCTTTCCTACGTCACGACGACCAAAGCTGCAATCAGCACTCGAGATGTGGCCTTACCAATTTCTTGGACAGCTGTAACATGAGCTCAATACCGTGATCAATAAAGACAAGCATGTGTAACACTTCCATCAGCGCCCGGACTACGTGTGGTTCCACTATTCATGGAATCCCAGAGCTTCAAAAATTGTGCTCACACAAAGCATAGCTGTTTGGTTTGTCCTTTTGTTCTTGACAATCATTACAATGGTTCTGAAGAGATATCCTTACAAGTGAAGGAAGATCGTTCTGTTTGGAAATTCTGGCAGTGGCATTATTTTTGAATAATTAAAATCCTAAATCCTGTGAAAGCAGGATAAAGGCACGCTGCTCAGTATTTGTCAAGCTAGGATGTCACTACATATTAACTTGCTAGTTTGTAGGGACATCTCAAGGCAAGTGAAAAGAATCACAGCTTTCAAGAATTGGCAGGCCTCTCTCCCCATATTTCCATGCGACCCAAGCTGACTAATAATTGATAAGCAGCACACAGAAAAATATATTTGTAATGCTCAAGCATTATTCATTACATTGACCAAGCCATGAGAATGATATGATCTTTAAATGAAACCACCTCAAAGCAAAGGGATCTGGGAACAGGGCACAAAGTGCTGGAGTAACGCAGCAGGTCAGGCAGCATCCCTGCAGAACATGGATAGGTGATGTTTCGGGTCGAGACCCTACTTCAGACAGTCTTGATGCAAAACATCACCTATCTAAGTTCTCCAGGGTTACAGCCTAACCTGCTGAGTTACTCCAGCACTTTGTGTCCTTTTGTGTATTCACCAGCATCTGCAATTCTTTATTTCTATGGATCTCAGTTCATCTCCTAAAAGAGAATAAATTATTATTATTAACACGTTTACAGGTATCCATATTCATGCCTGCAATTTCATTCTTCCTATTTATTTTAGAGTAATTTAGGAGATCATACATACAGCTACTAGATTTTGATTCAAAGTTGATGATCTTACTAAAAGATAAAATCGATTTTAATGCCTCTGGACTTTCTTTTAACTTGTATTCTCCAGTGCTCTTAGCTCAACTATAAAGCAAAGTTATCAAACTATTTTTTTCTTGTCTTGTTATGTCATTCTACTTCAGAGACACTTGACAGGGAACTAACTTGACAGTTCCCTCCAATATTTCATACAAGTTTGGGCAAATGAAGGTGAATCGTGAGACATGTTAAAAAAATTACTTCCAACTTTGATAGCACAGCAATATTTTTGTCAGGATTTGAAAATCAATGTTTTCTGGTGTGATAGGTAAAGATCATTTCTGGGTCACTCCATAAATTTAAATAGACAGAAGAGCACAAATGACCTATTTTCCTGAAAATTTCTATATCAGGGATGCTGGGGGTAAAAACATGCACTGTGCAGCATTTTTTTACTACAAGGGCAGTTGGGCTATGTCACCCTTAAACAACCAATATTGGAGCAAGACCTCAACGGTGGAACAGGCGGAGGACGATGGCTGACCTTAGTGGAGCATCACAACGGCTGGGAAGGCGGATGAAGGCTGCAGCAGAAAAGGGTCTCCGGTTGTCTTGGACTCCACGCCACTGGATCCTGACCCAGATCTGTCAAGGACCATGGGGTGGCTGTCTGTGCACCAGTCTCCCCACGTTAAATAAAGTCATGCACAGGCGTCCTCCATACAGGGAATAGCACCCTGGAGATACCCATGGTCAGACATGACCGAAGGGGGCCTAAATTGGAGCAAATAGACCTTCCCATTATATGCTGGACTGAGATTAGGCTAGTCCTTACTTACTTTAGCCTTTCTGGTACCGCCCATTCCCTTCCCTTATATTGCATCAATAATCCTACTAGCTGCGCTTCCACTCCTGATATGCTCACTGTCCTATCCTCCAACCCCCTACACTATTATCCCCAAACCCCAACTTACCAACCCATCAGCCCAAAGGCCTATTCCTTCAGTGTCCTGACTCTACGATCCCCAAGGTTTGGGCTCTCAATTATCTCATTACCAATCTCACAGATTCTTGTCTCCTCTGATCCAAGGTATAAATCTCCATTCTCACTACTTTTCCCTGCCACAGAACAAAGATCTGATTCCTTTCCCTACTCTCAACCTCTCGGAAGTAACGCAAAAAACTCAAATCCCTTTCAACCCTTCCACCCCCATCTGTGGATCAAGGTTCAGTTCTGATCGTTCTTCCTCTCATATTCTGATCTACCATCATCAAAAGCACACTGGATAGCCACCAAGAGGTCACATGAGTGGGAGACAACCTCATCTCCATTACACAGCTACATTTCTTCACCAGATAAAAGCTGTCCAGGGTCTGACCTCCCCAGAGGAGCGTGGGTGAAGCTCAACAGACTTGGTACTGGAGTTGGGCGTTTCAATGCCAGCATGTGGAGATGGGGGCTCCGCCAGAGCCCAGGCTGTGAATGCGGAGCAGAACAACAGACAGCCAACCATGTCATCTCTGGGTGCCCGCTCTACCACCCTCCAAATGGAGCTCAGGGCCTGGCAGACATTGACGCCAACAGAGATAACAACCTGGCTGCTCAACACCCGGCTTGAGATCTAACTATTGCTTTGGTTTATGTTTCATTCGCAAGAAGAAGAAGATCTCAATAGATCACAAAACATATTTACTGACCTCTTCTGAGCACACAAGAAACTCTATGCTAATAATTCATACAGTAAAACAAAATCTGGTACATGTAACATTGTTTAATTTTGGCAGGACAAGGATGAATATCAATTACTTCTGGCATGCATAAATTAGAAATAGTCGTGGGAATTCGTAGACATACTAGTAAGAGTTCGTAGAAGTTGGTGAACATAGTCGTGGAAGGTCGTAGGAGTTCGTAGATTACCACGATCTTGATTTTTTTTTAGGTCCTTTAAACTCGGCAGAGGTTTTGAATTAAGTCGTGAAATTGGGACAGGCCCTTTAGGGCACTTTCACTTGCGGCAGGTTTACCAAAAACTAGTTTGCACAGAAAAAGATGTTAACAAAAAAAAATCAAATGACCAGTACACCTTCAGGGAAAAGAACTATCCAACAATCTGACTTCTAATGTAATAGTGATTATGTCTCCCAACTTGTTAAACATTGTGAAACAGGGAGGTTTAATGTCACATCACCATATTCAAATTAGTGGCAGTTCCATGAACCAGCACCACATTGATGCAGTCAATGTTCACCAGAATCAATGTTTTGTTTCAGTGAGTTTGTTTTCTATGAAGGAGTTAAACACAAATTGTGCCATGCCATGACACACGAGCAAACAGCAGCTGTTCACCTGAAGAATTAGGTACAGACACGTTGTTGGAATCAACAGGAACATACTAGTTTATGTAAAACACTGCCTTGAAATAGCTCACATTAAACAGTATGAACTTACATAAGGGTTCTTTGACAGAAGAATAGGCAAACCGTGTACACAGTGATGATTTATCACGTTAAATGTTGTTATAGGGAGGTTGCAGGGCAGTCGAGGTCACGACCCATGACCCGTACTGTTGCCACGCAACGCCTTCTGGAGTACAAGCGGTGAACATCAGGAAAACACTTAATATGGCTGCCAGTACAGCGAGCCCGTCTTCTGTCCCTGCATCCGGACTCCACGCTGACTGGTTCAACACTCGCGGACCCCGGGCCGTCTGTCCCTCCCATGTGGGGGTCGAGGCCCCCCACCCCCCCCCCCCCGGTGAATCGGTGTATGGGTTATAGGAGGTGAATCACCCAGTCTGGGGTCGGGGGATAGAATCACCCATGTGGTGGTGGGGGACGCGGGGGTGAATCACCCCATGTGTCATGTGTGGGTTGGAGTCTGGGGGTCGGGCGGGTTGAATTACGCGGTGTGGGTGTCGGGGGGGTAAATTACCCATGTGGTGGTGGGTGACGGTGGGCTTGTATCACCCCGTGTGGTGGTGGGGGTCAGGGGGGGTGAATCACCCCGTGTGTCGTGTGTGGGTCAGGGTCGGAGGGTTGAATCACCCTGGTGTGGGGGTCGGGGTCCGGTGCAGTGACTCTGGGTGGGCGGAGGGACCAGACTGTCCCCAACTCTGCTGCAGCTGACGGCGGTGTTGCTAGGTTTATAGCCCCGTGTGTCCGTTGCCCGGAGCCACGGCCCCGCTCCACCTGGCCCTGTGTATGTGGGCGCTGCCGACCCACAGCCCGTGACAGTGCGGCCACACAGGGGGAGACAGGGCGGAGGGCGGCCATGGCCAGACAGTGCTGACCCCGGGGGGAGAGTGGGGGCTGTCCCGAGGGATCCGCTCCGTCAGCTGCTTAATCCAGAAGGCTTGAGCTGCTCCATGCATCACGTCCACCTTACAATCTTACGTGCAACCCCCCTATTTAGCATGCCAATATCCAAAAGGGAAAATAACATTGTCGTTTTTACATGTCAGAAATAAAATTGAAAAAATGCTGGTAATAATCAAGAGTTTAGAATTCATCAATGGAAAAAGAAACAGTTAATGTTCAGGTTACAGACCCCTCATTTGAACTGAGAAGTTGAAGTTATTAAGTTGCAGAATGATTGGAGGGTGGGTGAATGGACTGGAAAAAAATAATATTTCTGATAGGGCGGGCTATGGTTGCTCTTCTGCAGAAAGAGAAAAGCTGAATTAATATTACAGATCGATAGTTTTACAGCAGAACTGACCAGTTCTGAAACAAATAGCAAATAGTTGAGTCACAGAATTATACAGCGTAGAAATAGGCCCTGTGGCCCAACTCAGCCAAGCCAAACAAGGTGCGCATCTAAACTAGTCCCATTATCGCTGCCTCAAAAAGGCTGGCAGTATCATCAAAGACCCACACCATCCTGGCCACACACTCATCTCCATGCTACCTTCGGGTAGAAGGTACAGGAGCCTGAAGACTGCAACAACCAGGTTCAGGAATAGTTACTTCCCCTCAGCCATCAGGCTATTAAACCTGGCTCGGACAAAACTCTGATTATTACCAACCACTTTCTGTTATTTGCACTATCAGTTTATTTATTCATGTGTGTATATATTTATATCATGGTATATGGACACATTTATCTGTTTTGTAGTAAATGCCTACTATTTTCTGTGTGCTTAAGCAAAGCAAGAATTTCATTGTCCTATACAGGGACACATGACAATAAACTCAATTGAACTTGAACTTGAACTTATCCAACCATGGACCTACATTCCTTTAAACCTTTCTTACCTGTCCAAACGTTGTTTAAACATTGTTATTGTACCTGTCTCTACCACCTATTTGGGCAATTTGCACCATATCTCTTAAGATACGTAAAATCTCAATGGATTCTCGATAATCATCTGTCAAAACTATCACCTGCCCCATTTTTGCCCTCCAAGGAGGGTCAAACCAATATCAAAGCCAGTTTTTAAAATGTGCCCGATTGGCTGAAAGCGGGGGGTGAGTAGGAAGTCATTTTGAATATGGAATGAATCTGAAGCATATTATTTCACACCTGCATAGTAGGTATGGCACTAATGAATTTCTAGATCAATAGTTCTTAAGAAGTAAGTATCCAAAAGTAAGCTGTGTAACAAATGCAGCTCAAAAAAATAAATATATATCTGCATAAGAAAACTGAAACACATGAAAAGAATCTTGCTCAAGTGCTGCGCCAATCCATTGTCACAAGTTTCTACTAAAGAAAAATCTACAATTCTCAAGTGACTTTAAAACAGAGATGTTTCTGAAAATTCTATGATTGAGAGCTTTGCTTGAATTTTTTTATTTAAACGTCACACTTTTGAAATTCAACAAAGATATCTGTCAAAGATCAGAAAGATCTCTTTTCTGCTGACTGTACAATTTTAGATATAATTCTTCAAAACATTAGTAGATTTGCACTCACCTCATATCACTTGGGAAGCATTATCAAAATCTATATATGAAATACCCATTGGGTTCCACAAAAGAAAGATTACAAACATTTGAAACCTAAAATAATTTTTAAAGGATCGCTACTCGCAATTTACATAGTATTATATAAAATCTATCGCACAAATCTTGATCTGCTCTTATGGACTGCGTTGATGACCACATGCAAAATGAGCCTCCTTCAACCATAATCTATCCTTCTCTCTTTCAATCCTCTCTACATATTCACTGAAAAATTGCAGTGTGAAATTAGGTCATTCAGCCCTTTGTGTCAATGCTTGCTAGGTTTAAAAAAAATCTAGCTGGTCTCATTCCATCAGCCTCTCCCCAGTGTCGTACATATTTTTTCCATTTCAAGTACATGTCCAGTTCACTCTTGAAAACCACTTTTAATTTTTTTGTCACTGCTCTGTTTGGCAGTGCATTCCAGATCCCTATCGCTTGCTCTGTTAAATGTTTATCCCCGTGTCATTGTTTTGGTTGATTACCTTCATTCAACATCCTCCGTGTCAGATACCCTCTCAACCTTATTCAATAAAGAAAAAGTGCAGGTCCTACAATCCATCTACCCAACTAATGTTTCCCATTGCTGGCATCATTCCAGAAAATGTCTTTTGCACTAACACACAGACATTTGTATCTTTTCTCAAGTGAAGTGCCCAGTTCTCCGTGGATTGTCACCTTGTCGTGGTGGAGAAGCTTGTGTGGTCCTGAGATCCTGAGAGCGATGCCATCTGGAGCTATGCTCCTGGTAGGGCCACCCATGGCGGTAAGGTTGTGGGGGAGGACTCTGACAAAGAGCAATCCAACCAAGACCTCAACGGTGGAACATGGCTGACCTTAGTGGAGCATCACAACGGCTGGGAAGGCGGATGAAGGCTGCAGCAGAAAAGGGTCTCCGGTCGTCTTGGACTCCATGACACTGGATCCTGACCCAGATCTGTCACGAACTGTGGCTGTCTGTGCATCAGTCTCCCCACGTTAAACAAAGTCACGCACGTGCGTCCTCCAACCCTGGGGACACCCATGGTCAGCCACGACCGAAGGGGGCCTAAGAAGAAGTGCACAAAATAATGGCCAAACCAAAGTTTTATAAAGATGCAGCATGATTCCCCTGCTCTCTATATTTATTTCCTAGGCTTTCTCTAACATGCATGGATTGTTTCTGCTTCGCCATTCCATGTGGCAACAAGCTTAACCCTAACTAATTCAACACAGGTAACCCCACCACTCCCACCCCTCCCCACCACGTTAAGGGTGGAGTGTGCAGGGGGTTTGAATCCCTAGACAACAGTCTGTAGCGCGATTTGCCGTAACGTAAAACTGCACCATTGGCACATGCGTCAAGAAACACAAGGTAAAAAAAAACATTTGGTGCTTTTTTACTATCTTCACATAGAGTGAATTTTTTTCCGTATCTAAAACTTTTGATCAGCAATCTGTGAATTCCATAAGGACGAATTCCATAAGGACAGTAACGTTGGGGTTACCTGCATTTGATTTGTTAATGGTTATATTATATTTGTTTGCCTCCCCCTACCCAGCAAAACAATTATAAACAATTTCTCCTCAAACACCTTATCAAACCTCCATGGTTTCCATTGTTTGTCTACTACGAACCCACTGACTCCCATGGCTATCTGGACTACACTTCTTACCACCCTGGTTCCTGTAAGGACTCTATCCCCTACTCCCAATTCCTCCGTCTATGCCGCATCTGCACCCAGGATGAGGTGTTCCAAACCAGGGCATCAGAGATGTCCTCATTCTTTAGGGATCGGGGGTTCCCCTCTTCGACTATAGATGAGGCTCTCACCTGGATCTCTTCTATACCCCGTAGCTCCGCTATCACTCCCCATCCCCCCACTCGTAACAAGGGCAGATCTGTCAGGAACTGTGTGGTGGCTGTCTGTGCACCAGTCTCCGTTGTCCTCACCTTCCACCCTACCAGTCGTCACACACAACAGATAATCCTCCAACATTTTTGCCACCTCCAACGGGATCCCACCACTGGCCACATCTTCCCATCTCCTTCCCTTTCGACTTTCCGCAGAGGCCGCTCCCTCCGTAACTCCCTGGTCAATTCGTCCCTTCCCACCAAAACCACCCCCTCCCCTGGTCCTTTCCCTTGCAACCGCAGGAAATGCTACACTTGTCGCTTTACCCCCCCCCCCCCCTTGACTCCATCCAAGGATCCAAGCATTCTTTCCAGGTGCGGCAGAGGTTCACCTGCACCTCCTCCAACCTCACCTATTGCTCTATGTGTCAGCTGTTCTACATCGGTGAGACCAAGCGTGGGCTTGGCGATCATTTCGCCCAACACCTCCGCTCAGTTCGCAATAACCAACCTGATCTCCCGGTGGCTCAGCAGTTCAACTCCCCCTCCACTTCCGAATCCGCCCTTTCTGTCCTGGGCCTCCTCGATGGCCAGAGTGAGTCCTACCGCAAATTGGAGGAGCAGCACATCATATTTTGTTTGGGTAGTTTACACCCCCAGCGGTATGAACATTGACTTCTCCAATTTCAGGTAGTCCTTGCTTTCTCCCTCTTTCCCCTCCCCTTCCCAGCTCTCCCACAGCCCACTGTCTCCGCCTCTTCCTTTCTTCTTCCCGCCCCCCCCGCCAACCTCACATCAGTCTGAAGAAGGGTCTCGACCCGAAACGTCACCTATTTCTTCGCTCCATAGATGCTGCCTCACCCGCTGAGTTTCTCCAGCATTTTTGTCTACCATCCATGGTTTTCAAGATCTCTCTTATATCTTCTTTCTGTCTTTTATTTTCAGTGGAGAGTCCTACTTGCTCAATGATTGCAGAAAGCAGACTCCCTTTAATATCAGGACAGATTATCCATACTTTCTCCAAGGGCAGTACCACCAGAAAATATCTAAATTCTTACCTTTAAAATTATCTCCCAGCACTTGTATTCTATTTCACTACAGTTCAACCATGTTTCTTTCTTTACACTCCTTATGGCTATATCAATTTTTGTTCTTTTTATACGTAAAAAAGCTCATGTCCTTATGTACATGTCCATATATACATTGCCATTAGAATATACACAAGATTCAAATTTAAGTATGATCATTCATGTTGAGGAAACATTCCAGCCCTGCATGTGCCCTTTGGTCCTAAAAAGCTCTCAGAGAGTGAATGGACGCCACATGCTCTCTCTCCTGAGACACCAGGACAAGGATGTATGTTCGGATGGGTGGGATAAAACAGTTGCCTTCGGTGGAACCCTTGAAGGCCTGCTGCCAGGAGCTGTGATTGCCCACCTTAGCCAGATCCAGGAGCAGATCAAGGAGGAGGCCTCTGACTGGCTCACCCATCTACTCCCCAGGTCACAAGGGTCAGGAGAGTGGGCTAAATTGCAGCCAGAACAGGAGAAGCTACCCCCTCAGATACTCAAATGGGATTGTAACCTCTCCCGTTCCATATATACAAGGAACACAGAACCCCCCAGGGTGTATTAATGGCAGGTAGGCTGGGGTCCATGGACCATTGGGGATGCCCGTCACTGCTTGATGGTAGAGACCGCTTGCTACGTTTAGCTATTTATGTATTTTCATGCTTTATTCTCTTCGAGCTTCCAGCCAAGCTAAATTACTGGGTAGTTAGGCTGAACAATCACTTTTGAGAGCAATAGTGAAGCAAGAATGTATCTCTTTCATATTTGGTATAGTTAGTAGTTCTTGTTTGTGGATATAAAATGTGAAGGTCGTGGCTAAAAATAGCTGCTATTGGATCACAAAGATGGTAGTGGCATTCAATAAATATCAACAAGCAAGCTGTATTCATAGAGTGCCCTGCATAATGTTTGGGACAAAGACCCATCATTTATTTATTTGCCTCTGTACTCCCCAATTTGGGATTTGTAATAGAAATTCACATGCGGTTAAAGTGCACAATGTCAGATTTTAATAAAGGCTATCTTTATTCAGAGTCTGAAGAAGGGTTTCGGCCCGAAACGTCGCCTATTTCCTTCGCTCCATAGATGCTGCTGCACCCGCTGAGTTTCTCCAGCAATTTTGTGTATCTTTATACATTTTGGTTTCACCATGTAGAAATTACAACAGTGTTTATACATAGAGCCCCATTTCAGGGCATCATAATATTTGGGACACAGCTATGTCATGTAAATGAAAGTAGTCATGTTTGGTATTTTGTTGCATATCCTTTGCATGCAAAGTCTGCGATTCATGGACATCAGCAGTTGCTGGGTGTCTTCTCTGGTGATGCTCTGCCAGGCCTGTATTGCAGTCATCTTTAGCTTATGCTTGTTTTGGGGGCTAGTCACCCTCAGTTTTTTCTTCAGCATATAAAAGGCATGCTCAATTGGGTACAGATTGGGTGATTGACTTGGCCACTCAAGAATTTACCATTTTTTAGCTTTGAAAAACTCCTTCGTAGCAGCATGTTTGGGATCATTGTTTTGCTGGAGAATGAACTGCTGGCCAATGAGTTTTGAGGCATTTGTTTGAACTTGAGCAGATAGGATGTGTCTATACATTTCAGAATTCATTATGCTATGAGCATCAGCAGTTGTATCACCAATGAAGATAAGTGAGTCAGTACCTTCAGCAGCCATACATGCCCAGGCCATAACACCCCCATCACCGTGTTTCACAGATGAGGTGGCATGCTTTGGATCTTGGGCAGTTCCTTCTCTACTCCATACTTTGCTTTTGCCATCACTCTGATATAAGTTAATCTTCGTCTTATCTGTCCGTGAGACCTTTTTCCAGAACTGTGGTTGCTTTTTAAGTACTTCTTGGCAAACTGTAACCTGGCCATCCTATTTTTGTGGCTAACCAGTGGTTTGCATCTTGCAGTGTAGTCTCTGTATTTCTGTACATGAAGTCTTCTGCGGACAGTGGTCATTGACAAATCCACACCTGACTCCTGAAGAGTGTTTCTGGTCTGTTGGACAGGTGTTTAGGGATTTTTCTTTATTATAGAGAGACTAGGTGCTCTCTTATACCTGTATTAAGGAGGTATTTAAACACACCTGAGCAATTACAAACACCTGTGAAGCCATGTGTCCCAAACATTATGGTGCGCTGAAATGTGGGACTATGTATAAACACAGTTGTAATTTTGTACATGGTGAAACCAAAAATGTATAAAAATACCCTTTAATAAAACCTGACAATGTGCACTTGAACCACATGTGATTTTTTTCTATTACAAATCTGAAATTGTGGAGTACAGAGGCAAATAAATAAATGATGAGTCTTTGTCCCAAACATTATGGAGGGCACTGTACATACAAATGTTTCAAAGCTTATCACTTTTCTTTCAATATGGCATTATAAGGAGACAAACAAAATAATTTACACAAAATTTTGGAGTGTTGCTGTTCAGTTGACTTGGGCAGCTGCTGTCACTACTGGTGTTTGTAACCTCCCCAACAACAATTTGTGGGTGAAAATTGAATGAATGATGCAATTGGCCATAACGATCATTTTTACATTCCGGGAGTGCAAGCAAGTTTGACTGTCCTGTTAAGTCCATGCTTTTTCAAATACGACTAAATCTTGTCCAAATAATTCCCCAATAATTTCCTTACCACTGGTGTAAGGCTCACTGGCCTATAATTTCCTGTGTTATGCCAATACCCTTCTTAAATAAAGTAGCAACATTGGCAATTCTCCAACCACCAGGGGCGCCGCACGATTGGAAGCCTCGCCAATAGTCTGTCTTTTTTCATCTTTTTTAATTTTTAGTGTGTGTTAAAAGTTCGTGTAAATGTTCTCTGGTTTGTTTTATCTAGGGGGAGGGGGAGGGTGTCGGGGGAAGCTTTTTTTTCAGTTTCTTACCTTGCCGGAGATGCGATTATTTTCCGGGTCGCATCTCCGGTCGCTCTGCAGCCTACCATCGATGGAGCTGTATGCCTCCTCGGACTAACTTGAGCCCCACGGCGGGGCGTGGACTTAATGTCAAAGCTTGATCCCTTGCCTGGGATCGCTCCAACCGCAGCTTGCGGACATACCATCAAGAGCTCGCAGTCTCAGGAGAGGCAGAGTCGGGAAGCTCCAACGACGCAGAGGCTCGACCAGCCCCGACCCGGGGTCCGATCGCCGGCGCGGGGGAGCTGACAGCCCCCCGATGCAGGAGCTGATCACCCAGATGCGGAGGGCCAAAACGCCGCCGGCTAGGGGAGTCAAGATCGTCCCGTCAACGGAGGGCTCGAGGCCCCCGACCGCGGGAGAGCAAAGAAGGGAAGAGATTTTAACTTTTTTTCGCCTTCCATCACAGTGAGGAATGTGGAGAAGTTATTGTGGTGGATGTATAAAATGTATTTTGTGTGTTCCGTTGCTTTTAATTTGTATGACTGGCAAATTAAATTCCTCGTATGTTGCAAAACATGATTGGCTAATAAAGTATTATTGTTATTGATTGTGATCTAATAGGTCCATTCCTGTGGCTAAAGAGGATTCAAATATCTATGTTAAGGCCCAAACAATATCATCCCTTAATTTCCTTGGCTCCCAAGGACAAATTTAATCAAATCCTGGGGATTTATCCATTTTAATGTTATCAAGATAACCAAATTAAAAATATATATCATGCGAGTTATTTAGTAAACATGTTGGAATGGATCATTTAATGTTTGCTTTACTAAATCAATTGAAGATTAGCTCCATCGAAAAAATATGTAAATAGGATTATTATGTTTATATAAGATATTCCCAAGAGACTTATCCAAGAGTAGGTCACAGTATTTCAAATATATATGGCCTGTTTTCAATGTAATTATTGGAGGGAAATTCTTTTAATTCATCAGATTTTTGGGGGGCTATCTCAGGCTATCAAACTAAACCAAAATTCCCACAAAGTGGCATAATATATGACAGTGCATTCTTTTTGCTCCCACTTAAATGAATAAAGATAAATAAGCTTACTGTGCAACAGACTGGCAGATGTTAATTGCAAAAGATTTCCAACCATATTTATCACTATATTGATTTAACCTTTGCAACTTTAAATCAATGCAAAATAAAATTAAAAAGAACATTCTCTGCATTGATTAGTTGAAATAACACAAGGATTTCAATCCTATGAGTAAAGACCACACTGAATGATGGACATATGATAGTGTCCAATGTCACAAGCCAATGAAAGATGTTCTTTTTAAACTTCCGTTGGGCTGAATCAGAGGTTTTTAAAAGTCATGATTTCTATCAGGCTCATAAGGCTACCTGTAAGCGACAAGGCATAAAAATTGTCTCCACTGCCTCTTGTGCTTCGTCAAACTCAATAAATTCAAGGTAGCACGAAGCCTGCTATATGTAACAAATATTTTATAAAGAACTGTTCCCTGCTGCCTCACGAATGCATTTAAATGATTCAAAAAGTACTGTTAAAAAGTGGTCTATTACTATATATCCAGACCCATTCTCAGTAAAAAAACTTCACATCAGATTACTTCCTGAACTTCCTATCCGATATACACCCACTGTTGTGACTTGAAAATAAATTATTTATACCATCAGATTTTACTTCTCATTTTAGTTTAAAATGTCACTCAGTTGACTTATAACACAAAAAAAATACAGACTTAAGCCCAGTGAAACTGTCTTAAATTAAAAAGAAATCAATGGGAGATATTCATAGTTAATATTTTCAAAGTCACTGTCAGTCTCGCAGCATTAAGCCCAAAATGTTTTTCCTCACTCCTAGCTCCTGCTCATAGATTAGAAATACTTAAACGAAAAAAGAGGAGAACACTACCAATTCGACAAAATCACTTTCATAATGAAGGGAACCAATTGTTGATCTCAATCGTCCATGTATTAACACATTGAACATCAAATTTATGTTGCAGTATCATCATCAAAGGCAATACAGAGAGTATACTCTATAACCATAAGGAATTATCACTCATCCTTGTTCACAATCTTGCAGCATATTCTGATATGGTCTACCATTTCTTCCTCTTTCCCTCACCTTTCTTACAAGTAGTGACTAAATTCAAAAATATAAAATGTTGTAGCACTCAATAGAATAGACACTGTGAGGATGTTTCTTCTGGCTAAAAAGTTTAAACTAGCCATCACAGATGCAAAATAATGGGTCGGCCATTTTGGACTGAAAGGAGAAACTCAAAGGGTGTTGAGTCTTTCAAATTCTCTTCACCCAACGGGTGTGGAGGCCCAGTCATTGATGGTGTTCAAAGCAGGGAATGATAGATTTCTGGATCATGAGGATAAGGCATAAACATAGAAAATAGATGCAGGAAGAAGACATTTGGCCCTTCGAGCCTGCACTGCCATTCAATGTGATCATGGCTGATCATCCACAATCAGTAAACCGTGCCTGCCACATAAAGTGCTCTTTGAGGATGAAGACGGGAAACTGTGTTTGAGAGCCTGAGTGGCCTATTTCTATTCCATTTCTTGTGGCGTTTTTTCTGTTCTTAAATCCCCATGCTCAAAAGACACATATTGGATGATAAATGAATGTTTAAAAAAAGAGAGGAACAATATTATATTTCGGCCCCTGCTGCTTTCTGAGAGAGATAATGAAAGGATGAACTACTTATCCAGGGTTTTACTCTAAAATATCGTTCTGAGAATAACATGTTGGATGTTTTCCAAAGACTGATGGAAATTAACTGAAAAAATATGATTCAGCATATTTAAGAAACCTGAAGATAATGATGCAGCATCATAAGAAATATAGCAACAGCCCTGTCAGGTCCTCGCCTTAATCCGCCTTGAACATCAGATCTGATTAACCTGTTTAAGAAGGAACTACAGAATTGTTACCACGGGATTACAGGATTGACAATTATTTCTCATATTTCCTTACAATATATATTGAGGCCATTTGGCATATCAAGTCAATGCTAGCTCTCAGAAACATCCCCTTTAGTCTCATTCTCCCACCTGTTTCCTTACAAGTGATTCTCTCACACAGGCCCATTAACTCCTTCCTGACTTTCCTACCACCTCACCTACTAGAGAGAGGTCTTGAGCTACCATATACCTCATGACTATGTTCATAATGAAGGGAACATAGCCCCTCGATCTATACTTAATCAGACTATACTGGACCTTATCTCACACAAAACGTTATTACCTTTATCCTGTATCTGTACACTGTGGACGGCTTGATTGTAATCATGTATAGTCTTGCCTCTGACCGGATAGCACGCAACAAAAAGCTTTTCACTGTGCCTCAGTATACGTGACAATAAACTAAACAGCTTAGATAGCTATGGGAGTCAATAGGTTTGTAATTGATGTCTGTCAACAGTCTGTCCCCTGTGATAGAAACAGAAATTGAGAAAGGGGAGAGAAGTGTCTGAGATAGTCCAGGAGAATTTAAAGACAAGGTGAAATTTAATGGTAAAGTTAGCAAAGTCCATTATATTTGTACGGGTACTGGAGGTACCCTTGATCCAGTCGTCAATGTAGCGAAGAAAGATTTGGGGGATAGGGCCAATGTATGCCTGGAATAAGGACTTCACCCCAGCTCTTCACCTCACCCCCCCCCCCCCCCCCCTACCTTCAGTCTGAAGAAAGGTCCCAACCAGAAACATCACCCATCATTTTTCTCCAGTGATGCTGCATGACCCGTTGAGTTACTCCAGCACTTTTAGTGTTTGTCTTTGGTATAAACCAGCATCTACAGTTCTTTGTTTCTACATTACAGGCTGTCTACTGATATGACCATGACACGTTCTCATATACATCAGCTAATAAGGCAAAGGGTTATGTTTATGGCTTACATCAAACCAATAATCTTCATCTTAATCGGGACACAAGAAACTGCAGGTGCTAAATTATGAGAAAAATACAAAATGCCAGAAGGGCTACTGGGATCCTTGGATGGAAGTGAGAGAGGAGGTGGAGGGACAGGTGCTAGATTTCCTGCAGTTGCAGGGGTAAGTATCCAGGGAGGGAACAAGCTGGGTGGGAAGGGGTAAGAGAACGAAAGAGTTGCGGTGTGAGTGGTCTGAATGCAAAGCAGAAAGGGGTGGGGGCAGAAGATGGGACTGCTGGTGGGATCATGTAGAACACACTGTGGACAGTCTGAAGAAGGGTCTCGACACGAAACATAGATGCTGCCTCACCCGCTGAGTTTCTCCAGCACTTTTGTCTACCTTTAACATACTGACATCTTCTACAAACCCACAGTTTCCCAGTTAACTTGACTACACATCCTCCCATCCTGCCTCCTGCAAGGACATCAGCTCTGACTCTCAATTTTCCGTCTACGCCACATCTGCTCCCAAGATTAGACTTTCCACTCTAGGACATTTGAGATTTCCTCATTCTTCAGATCGCTAATTCCCCTCCCACCCATTGTTGTTGATGGAACCCTCACCTGTGCCTCCCTTGTATACTGCATGTCTGCTCTCACTACCCTCTCTCCCTAGACGGAGCAAGGATAGAGTGCTCCTGGGGTCTTCGACATTCACCCCATTGAACATCTCATTCTCCAACATTTCCACCATTTTAAATGTGACCCCCTACACCAGTCAATCTCCCCATCCCCACACCATTATGATAGAAATGAAGGAAACTTCCAGACCAGACTTGGGCAGCACGATGGCGCAGCGGTAGATTTGTTGCCTTACAGCGCTAGAGGCCTGGGTTCAATCCTGACTATGGGTGCTATCTGGACAGTGTTTGCATGCTCTCCCCATGGCCTGCCCTAGTTTTCCCCGGGAGCTTTGGCTTCCTCCCACATTCCAAAGAAGTATAGGTTTGCAGGTTAATTGGCCTGGTAAAATTGTAAAAATAGTTCCTAGTGTTTGTAGGATAGCGTTAATGTGCGGGGATCGCTGGTCGGCGCAGACCCGGTGGGCCTAAGGGTCTGTTTTCGTGCTGTATCTCTAAACTAAACTCACCTGACACTTGGCACATCAAACATGACCATAAGCATATTGTTCTGTCTATCAACATTTGGGGTGTTTGTGTGCTCAAGAGAGTCAGTTTTCACAACACTTATGTGGGGTGATTGGTTACAGAACCTGCCTCCAGAATCTTTTAGACCATCTATGTGAATTACTTTGTTCAGGTAGAGGTGTTTGAACATTCAGAGCTGTCGTGTCGGTTGCAGCGTGCTCACATTGTAAATGTGTAATTTAATGGAACCTTATTTCAGACTCAAAATATCAAAGTAAACAATTTCATTGTAGCTATTGAAATCACATTAAATCACCTGTTGTTATCTTTAATCTTAGGAATATAAAAACTTTACGTATTTTGAGGTTTTGAAATGCTCCAAGAGTCTCCAAGAGAATGTCTGCTTCTCCAGGTGAATTAAGGCTTTTATATCAACTGGCTTCAGCCTCCGATTGGCTTAGTTCACGTCACAACAGGCAGATGGGGTTTAATTTGTGAAGTTATCAACTTCATATCTAAAAAATAATGTTGCAAACAGCCAAGACTTGGAACTGTGGAGCAGTAAATGGATTTGGCAGTCCATGCACAATGGCTAAATGCGAATGCATTGGTGCAAGTGTAACCAGAATTCTGACAAAACTTTGTGTGTCTCTCTCTCTCTGTCCCTCTCTCTCTGATTTTTATGTAAGTATAATGTCTCCGTAACGGTGGTTGCGGAGCTTCCCGAAGTTGACACGAAGGAATGAAGTTGGCGACTTGGTCCGTACGACAGGTAAACAAGGGACAGTGTGTTGCCAAATTGAAGATTGGCTTGAAGAAGTTTCTTAGTTTTGATGACCGACCGATTTAAGTAAAAAAAAATGTTTTTATTGATTTTAAAAAGTCGGAAAATATATCGTAAACGGTCGTTGTGTTTTTGACACAATGTTTACGATACATTAAATTGGAAAATAAGAAAAAATAATGAACTCATCCAAAGATCGCTAGTACCATAGGATACCTCGTTGGTTGTTTGAAAAGCATTAGAGGTTTGGAGAGTCCATGGTTTAACTTGCGGACGCACTGACCCCGATAATGGCCGTTGAGACAATGGACACTAAGCACAATGACCGTTACGGGATCGTTACTGTACTGTATTACCTTTATGTTACTGTATTTTTCTCCTATTGATGAAGATATTTCCCTGGATCATTATCAAAACGTAGATGTATGAGGAGCCATATGAAGTTTATTTATGAATTAAATATTCTTGACTAAATGTGGCAGAGTTTTTAATGTCAAACTTTTAATGTCCAAAATGGTGGGAAAACGATGAGAATTTTTAATGAAATTTTTTTGACTTTTGGCCTTGAAGTTATCTAATTTATATCTGCTATTTATAAACGGCCTGTCCCACGAGCATGCGACTGCATGCGGCAAGTGCGACCTAACGTGGTCGCTTGAGCCGTACGGCTTCGCGGGGCCGGTCCCACTTCGATCGCCGGAGCCGTATGGAGTTGTGCGGAGCTGGTCCCGACATCGCGCGGGGCTCCGGAAAACTGACAGTGTTCAAATTTTCCGCACGGCAACGGCCTGCCGGCCCGCAGCTGCCTCGACGCCATACGCACCGCCTCGACGGGCATATGCAGCGTCTTGACGCTATACGCACCGTCTTGGCGCCGTACGTCACGCTCAAACTTCCCGCGGACTTCGCTCGAACTTCACGTCACTCACTCGACCTCCACGCGGCCCCCGCTTCTGGTTTGGTCACGCTCGCCGCGTGCAGTCGCATGCTGGTGGGACCGGCCCTGTACGGGGATCACTCGACCTCCGCATGGCTCCCGCGCGGCCCCCGCTTCCGGTTTGGTCTTGCTTGCCGCATGCAGTCGCATGCTCGTGGGTCAGGCCCTTAGGTTTCATATGATGGGTAGATTTTTGATAAGAACAGTGTATTGGTGTAAAAAAGTGAATATTAATCTTAATTATTATTTAATAATTAATAATTAAAAATAATTAGTCTGAAGAAGGGTTTCGGCCCAAAACGTTGCCTATTTCCTTCACACCATAGATACTGCTGCACCCGCTGAGTTTCTCCAGCATTTTTGTGTACCTTTGAATATTAATCTTGTTCATCAAAAACTCTCTAGTATTGTAAAAAGCCACATATGCTTCTAGCATCCAAAGGAAAATGCAGTGACCTTATGGAGGATATGGCACAGACTTGCCAGAAAAAATACTGAATTTTAAAAAGATTAAATCGAAAGGATATGTTGCATAATCTTGACATCCCCCCTTGAACAAATTCGGAAGGTAACTTCTCCAGTGGGTGTGTTTGCCTGTCTGCTAATAGTCACCTTGTAAGAAACTGGGAAAAATACACTTGTCCATACATAAACTCATCCAAAGGTTAGAAGTGATGGACAACAAAGACCCCATAATTTCCCAGAATGATCTCATCTGAAATTGCATTGAGAGAATGCTGGAATGTCCAATAAAATACACAAAAACATTTTATTTTAATATTTAAAGTTTAAACATGTGACTTTATTGCTTCATTATTCACCAGCATTTGCTGTTCTTTCAAATATGGCAAGTATGGCTATCAAGTAGCAAAAAAATATAATCAATGTCTTCAAATATTATTTATTTTTTGTTAGCATCGACTGCACGTGTAATTGGAGGACTGTTGAGTTTTGAAGGTTTGAACATCGTTAATATGTCATTAGCAAAACCAATAATACCAAAGGTTGTATTTCAAATTTTCAACCTCATGTTCCTCTTTATTGTAATCATCTGGCAATATATCTCAAGGTACAGGGTTACAGGGTTTCCTTTATTGTCATTCAGACCGAAGTCTGAACGAAATTTCGTGCCTGCAGTCATACATACATACAATACAATAAAAAAAACAACAATAAACACATATTAACATCCACCACAGTGAGTCCACATAGCACCTTCTCACTGTGATGGAGGCAAAAGTCTTAGGGCTGCAGTCTCTCCCCTCCTCTTCTCTCTCTGCGCTGAGGCGATACCCCACCGGGCGATGTAGCAAACAGTCCCGCGGCTCAAACACCGCGGCCCCGGGGTGGTCGAAGCTGCCGTCCACCAGTCCTGCTGACACAGCCGCTGGCCCGCGGCCGAACCCCGGACTCAGGTCACCGCCGCCAGAACACAGTCCCAGCCACCGGAGCATCGTTCCAGCCCCGAGCCGGATCGCCCTCACGTGAGTGCCGTTACTGTCTCAGCCTCGCGCCAGGCCGCTGCTTCTCCCTTGGGCTGGGCCGCCCCGACTGGGCGCCGCTCCTCCCTCGGGCTGGGCCGCCCCGACTGGGCACCGCTCCTCCCTCGGGCTGGGCCGCCCCGACTGGGCACCGCTCCTCCCTCAGGCTGGGCCGCCCCGACTGGGCACCGCTCCTCCCTCGGGCTGGGCCGCCCCGACTGGGCGCCGCTCCTCCCTCGGGCTGGGAACGCCGTACCTCCCCGAGCTCGGCCACTCCGACGGGAGCACCGTTTCTTCCTCGGGTCGGCCGTCCTCACGGGAGCGTCACAGCCCCTCACGGAAGCCCTGTTCCAGCCCCGAGCCGGGCCGCCCTCACGAGAGCGAGCTCAGTGCAAGTCCTGACGGGCTCTGCCTCCTGAGCCTCGAGGTCGCCAGCTCCGCCATTAGGCCTCAGCACAGACGGAGGCAGAGAAGGGGAATACGACAAAAAAGTCGCATTCCCCCGCAGGGAGAGACAGCAAGCCCCGTTTCAACCCCCCCCCCCCCCCCCCAAAACACAAACTAAAAAACCAAAAACTGGACTAGCCAAAACGAAATAAACAACACAAAAAAAGCAAAAACAAACGGACTGCAGGTGAGCCGCTGCTGCCAGGGCAGCGCCACCACTTCCGGTAGACAGACTTACTGAATAATTTTCAAAACAGTACACAATAAATATACTGTAATTTGGTGAGCTACATTTTAAGACTGATCCAAACAGCATTAGATGCAGGCTTGTGCCATTTACATGAATTATATCCTTCAACTTTGGGTGACACAGGATTCTGCAGATACTGGAATCTGGAGGGAAATAAAAACTTTTAGGGGGGACTCAGTTGGTCAGACACCATTTGTGGACACGAGGCAGTGACTATTCTCTGCCTTTATAAATGCTGCATGACCCACTGAGTTCTGCCAGCTGATTATTTTTTAAACTTTAATTGGATAATGTAGCCACAGTCTAAGAGTATATACTGACTCATGCATGGCATTATAATTAGAATAATAAAGAAAAATAAAACAAAATGAAGAGTCATTAGATTAATGACATTCCGGAAATAGCATAAACTGTCTGAAGATGAGTCACGACCCAAAACGTTCTCTCCAGAGATGCTGCCTGTCCTGCTGAGTTACTCCAGCTTTTTGTGTCTATCTTCGGTTTAAACCAGCATCTGCAGTTCCTTCCTACACATAAACTATAAACCTGCTAACCTTTAAACACTGCAATGGGACCAGGAATATTACAACCACTGCATATCCCCACACCATGTAAATCAAGTCCACAATATGCCTTAAATTAATTGTACTCATCCTTGACCACACAATTATTTATCACTGGCTTTTCAGCTGGTTTATAAAGACTAAATCGCAAGACAGTTTCTTCCAGTTAGTTAGCACCACTTGGCCACAATCCAGCATCAAATTGGAAGTTACAAAAGCAATTCTTATTCAGATTTTCACCAGCCGCTACTGGGACAGACTGATAGCAGGTGAGAGAGATTTGGATGCAATTGAAAATTCATACAAAAAGGAAAAAGGGGCAGGCAGCTGATACAAGTTAGCTACAGCCGAACATGTAGGGTCCTGTATAAGTGTGAGAAGCCAAACACCTTCCTCCTTGGAACTTGTGACTCTATGATGATGGCTGAAAGCGCAGCTCACAAATCCCTCATTTCCTTTGTTCAAAGTTGTAGGTGGCCACGATGGCGCAGCAGTAGAGTTGCTGCCTTACAGCACTTGCAGCGCCAGTGACCCAACTACGGGTGCTGTCTGTATGGAGTTTGTACATTCTCACCGTGCGCGTGGGTTTTCTCAGAGATCTTCGGTTTCCTCCCACACTCCAAAGACGTACAAGTATGTAGGTTAATTGGCTGGTGTGTGTGTGTGTAAATTGTCCCTGGTGTGTAGGATAATATTAAAGTGCGGGGATCACTGGTCTGTGCGGACTCGGTGGGTCGAAGGGCATGTTTCCGAGATGTATCTCTAAACTAAACTAAACGTTGGAGATCACAGATATTTTAGAATGTTATAAACAATCAATTATCCAAGTATACATTGTCATAGATCAGTCTCCTGGCATTTATTTAATCTGGCCAATACTGTTCACAATTTTGCAACAATGTCATCGAAGTTAACATTTAATACTCTGTTTTCTAAACAGATCAGATACACTATAGACAAATATAATCAAGTCAAACTCAACAACATAGATGGAGTAAAGGCTAAGATACAGATTGCAGAATATAGTTCTCAGCATTGTGGCAGGTCAGTTCCATAGACAATGTCCAAGTTCTGCAATGGGGTAGAGGCGAATTGGACGGTATCCTAGCATATGGAAGGACCGTTCAGAAACTGGAGAGCAGAGGGGAAAAGGGGAAGAAGCTGTTCTGTACAATTAGAGTCCATATAAATTGGAAGATGGGTTGCCATTTCTTCCCCCCAAAATTCAGTTAACACATTCAAAATATTAGCAATGTGAAAATGTAACCTTCTATTGATGGAATTGGTGGGCTTGCTACTATTTAGATTGCATTGTTTAACTGTTCAATACTTGAGTAGAGAAATCCTATAAAATCTGTAAATATGGCTTCTGACTACAGTGCAGCTCATGCAATGTCATATTCCAATAGTGTGAGCAACTTACAAAGAAAATTATAAAGACCACTTTGCCTACGTGGCAGCATTGTGAGTAGCATCAATTATCTAGCAAAACAATAATTCCCATCGTTTTTCACAGAGGCCAATCTTATGAAAATTATTCTTTTCACTATTTTTGGCAATAGAAACATAGAAACATAGAAATTAGGTGCAGGAGTAGGCCATTCGGCCCTTCGAGCCTGCACCGCCATTCAATATGATCATGGCTGATCATCCAACTCAGTATCCCGTACCTGCCTTCTCTCCATACCCTCTGATCCCCTTAGCCACAAGGGCCACATCTAACTCCCTCTTAAATATAGCCAATGAACTGGCCTCGTCTACCCTCTGTGGCAGAGAGTTCCAAAGATTCACCACTCTCTGTGTGAAAAAAGTTCTTCTCATCTCGGTTTTAAAGGATTTCCCCCTTATCCTAAAGCTGTGACCCCTTGTCCTGGACTTCCCCAACATCGGGAGCAATCTTCCTGCATCTAGCCTGTCCAACCCCTTAAGAATTTTATAAGTTTCTATAAGATCCCCTCTCAATCTCCTAAATTCTAGAGAGTATAAATCAAGTCTCTCCAGTCTTTCTTCATAAGACAGTCCTGACATCCCAGGAATCAGTCTGGTGAACCTTCTCTGCACTCCCTCTATGGCAATAATGTCCTTCCTCAGATTTGGAGACCAAAACTGTCCGCAATACTCCAGATGTGGTCTCACCAAGACCCTGTACAACTGCAGTAGAACCTCCCTGCTCCTATACTCAAATCCTTTTGCTATGAAAGCTAACATACCATTCGCTTTCTTCACTGCCTGCTGCACCTGCATGCCTACTTTCAATGACTGGTGTACCATGACACCCAGGTCTCGCTGCATCTCACCTTTTCCTAGTCGGCCACCATTTAGATAATAGTCTGCTTTCCTGTTTTTGCCACCAAAATGGATAACCTCACATTTATCCACATTATACTGCATCTGCCAAACATTTGCCCACTCACCCAGCCTATCCAAGTCACCTTGCAGTCTCCTAGCATCCTCCTCACAGCTAACACTGCCCCCCAGCTTAGTGTCATCCGCAAACTTGGAGATATTGCCTTCAATTCCCTCATCCAGATCATTAATATATATTGTAAATAGCTGGGGTCCCAGCACTGAGCCTTGCGGTACCCCACTAGTCACTGCCTGCCATTGTGAAAAGGACCCGTTTACTCCTACTCTTTGCTTCCTGTTTGCCAGCCAGTTCTCTATCCACATCAATACTGAACCCCCAATGCCGTGTGCTTTAAGTTTGTATACTAATCTCTTATGTGGGACCTTGTCGAAAGCCTTCTGGAAGTCCAGATACACCACATCCACTGGTTCTCCCCTATCCACGCTACTAGTTACATCCTCGAAGAATTCTATAAGATTCGTCAGACATGATTTACCTTTTGTAAATCCATGCTGACTTTGTCCAATGATTTCACCACTTTCCAAATGTGATGCTATCCCATCTTTAATAACTGACTCTAGCAGTTTCCCCACTACCGATGTTAGACTAACTGGTCTGTAATTCCCCGTTTTCTCTCTCCCTCCCTTCTTAAAAAGTGGGGTTACGTTTGCTACCCGCCAATCCTCAGGAACTACTCCAGAATCTAAAGAGTTTTGAAAGATTATTACTAATGCATCCACTATTTCTGGAGCTACTTCCTTAAGTACTCTGGGATGCAGCCTATCTGGCCCTGGGGATTTATCGGCCTTTAATCCATTCAATTTACCCAACACCACTTCCCGGCTAACCTGGATTTCACTCAATTCCTCCAACTCCTTTGACCCCTACTATTTCCGGCAGATTATTTATGTCTTCCTTAGTGAAGACGGAACCAAAGTAGTTATTCAATTGGTCCGCCATATCCTTGTTCCCCATGATCAACTCACCTGTTTCTGACTGCAAGGGACCTACATTTGTTTTAACTAATCTCTTTCTTTTCACATATCTATAAAAACTTTTGCAGTCAGTTTTTATGTTCCCTGCCAGTTTTCTTTCATAATCTATTTTTCGTTTCCTAATTAAGTCCTTTGTCCTCCTCTGCTGGTCTCTGAATTTCTCCCAGTCCTCCGGTATGCTGCTTTTTCTGGCTAATTTGTACGCATCATCCTTCGCTTTGATACTATCCCTGATTTCCCTTGTTATCCACAGATGTACTACCTTCCCTGATTTATTATTTTGCCAAACTGGGATGAACAATTTTTGTAGTTCATCCATGCAGTCTTTAAATGTCTTCCATTGCATATCCACCGTCAACCCTTTTAGAATTAATTGCCAGTCAATCTTGGCCAATTCACGTCTCATACCCTCAAAGTTACCTTTCTTTAAGTTCAGAACCATTGTTTCTGAATTAACAATGTCACTCTCCATCCTAATGAAGAACTCAACCATATTATGGTCACTCTTGCCCAAGGGGGCACGTACAACAAGACTGCTAACTAACCCTTCCTCATTACTCAATACCCAGTCTAAAATAGCCTGCTCTCTCGTTGGTTCCTCTACATGTTGATTTAGATAACTATCCCGCATACATTCCAAGAAATCCTCTTCCTCAGCACCCCAGCCAATTTGATTCACCCAATCTATATGTAGATTGAAGTCACCCATTATAACGGTTTTGCCTTTGTCGCACGCATTTCTAATTTCCTGTTTGATACCATCTCCAACTTCACTACTACTGTTAGGTGGCCTGTACACAACACCCACCAGCGTTTTCTGCCCCTTAGTGTTTCGCAGCTCTACCCATACCGATTCCACATCCTCCAAACTAATGTCCTTCCTTTCCATTGCGTTAATCTCCTCCTTTTCCTTTCTCTCTATCCCTCCTGAATATTGAATATCCCTGGATGTTCAGCTCCCAGCCTTGGTCACCCTGGAGCCATGTCTCCGTGATCCCAACTATATCATAGTCATTAATAGCTATCTGCACATTCAACTCATCCACCTTATTACGAATGCTCCTTGCATAGGTAACTGCTTCAATGCAAATGCTTTCAGAAAATCTGGATCACGGTAAATGATAGCATAATTAATTGAGTCCACAACTTATTTTATATGGTGAAGGGTCCAAAACCCGAAACATTGTCTGTCCATTCCCTCCATAGATGCTGCCTGCCCCAGAGTTCTTCAGCACTTTGCACTTTGCTCAAGTTTCCAACATCTGCAGTTCCTTCTGCCTCCATAATTTCCTTTACCTTGTCAGAAATGTAAAGGCCTTTTGGATATATCGTGATAAGCGTTCATGTTCCTGTGAAAATGCTTGCTATCTGTTCCAATAATATTTACTGTAACTAAAACTATAGGACTTCAAATCAAAATTAAAAAAGATAATTAGTTTAGAGATACAGCGCAGAAACAGCCCATTTGGCCCACCGAGTTGACGCCGACCAGCGATCCCTGCACACTAAAACGGTCCTACGCTGTAGGGCCAATTTACAATTTTTGCCAAAGTCAATTAGCCTACAAACCTGTATGTCTTTGGAGTATGGGAGGAAACTGGAGATCCCGGAGAAAACCCACACGGGTCACAGGGAGAACATACAAACTCCATACAGACAGCACCCGTAGTCAGGATCGAACCCGGGTCTCTGGCGCTGTAAGACAGCAACTCTACCGCTGCTCCACCGATTACAATTTGGATTACAATTTATCCTTTGCACAGATATCGAATGTACATTTAGGCACATTGGAAAACTAGTTCCCTAATTTGTAGCAACTAACTGGTACTTCAGTGTTACATTATCTGTTCACTATTTGCAATTATACATGTTTCCATTGAAACATATAATTATTATGTTAATTAGGCAACATATAGTCAATGAAAAGTTAAACACAGAATGGGTGTGCGCACTGCCTTGATTAATTTGCAATCCAATCGGCAATTCAGTCTGCAACTATGAAATTAAAGCTTATCATTTATGTTGAATTTTTATCCCAATAGCCAGAACTGTCTGCCAATCATCCGCCCCCCCCACCCCCACCCCAGGTACTTTCCCCTGCAACCCCAGGAAATGCAACACCTGTCCCTTTACTTCCCCCCTCGACTCCATCCAAGGACCCCTACAGTCTTTTCCGGTGAGGCAGAGGTTCACTTGCACCTCCTCCAACCTCATCTACTGTATCCGCGGTTCCAGATGTCAACTTTTGTACATCGGCGAGACCAAAGGTAGGCTCGGCCATCGTTTCGCTGAACACGTCCGCTCGGTCCGCCTTACCCTACCTGATCTCCCGGTCGCTCAGCACTTCAACTCCCCCTCCCATTCCGAATCCAACCTTTCTGTCCTGGGCCCCCTCCATGGCCAGAATGAGTCCCACCACAAATTGGAGGAACGGCACCTCATATTTTGCTTTGGTAGTTTACACCAAAGCAGTATGAACATTGACTTCTCCAATTTCAGGTAGTCCTTGATTTCTCCCTCCTTCCCTTCCCCTTCACAGCTCTCCCACACCCTACTGTCTCCGCCTCTTCCTTTCTTCTTTCCACCCCTCCCCCTACCCCCCCCCCCCCCCACACATTAGTCTGAAGAGGGGGTCTCGATTCGAAACGTCACCTATTCTTTCGCTCCATAGATGCTGCCTCACCTGCTGAGTTTCTCCAGCATTTTTGACTACCTTCGATTTTTCCAGCATCTACAGTTCTTTCTTGAACCCAATTGAGCATGCCTTTTATATGCTGAAGACAAAATTGAAGGGGACTAGCCCCCAAAACAAGCATAAGCTAAAGATGGCTGCAATACAGGCCTGGCAGAACATCACCAGAGAAGACATCCAGCAACTGGTGATGTCCATGAATCGCAGACTTCAAGAAATCATTGCACGCAAAGGATATGTAACAAAATACAAAACATGATTACTTTCATTTACATGACATTGCTGTGTCCCAATAAGGTGCCCTGAAATGTGGGGGGGGGGGGGGGGGGGAAATATGTATAAACACTGCTGTAATTTCTACATGGTGAAACCAAAATGTATAAAAATGGCCTTCATTAAAATCTGACAATGTGCACTTTAACCACATGTGATTTTTTTTTTCTATTACAAATCTCAAATTGTGGAGTACAGAGGCAAATAAATAAATTATGGGTCTTTGTACCAAACATTCTGGAGGGCTCTGTATATTCACACTGAAAAGTTGTAATTATCCCCTGGCTAATTATCCTAACATTTTGATAAAACACTCTTGTCAGTGGCTCCAATAAGTTTGATAAACAGTATACATGCTTCTGTAGACTAATTAGTTGTTAATAGGAACTCAGAATTTCAATCAGAACACTAATAGCTTAACTAATCTATAAATAATTTGTCAACGTGAAAATGTTTGCATGTTGCACGACAGGAATACTGAATCATAAAGGATATGTAAATTCTTAATGCAAATATCCATAAAGGTATTTCAGGATTTAATGCATCTCGAGCTAAACTGCAGACCTTTAGTTCGACATTTACAATGTGAATGCTAGTTACATTTGCTAAAATGCCTTCATAGACTTATTCTCCTCCGGTGGATTCCACCAACTGAAAATCACTTCATGTTTTTCCTTCTAGCCATTAGTTATTTTCACTTTGAAGACTTCCTTACCTTCCCGCTTGTCAATTCAGTTTCTACTATTTGAACAGTTGGAAAAGCAGGGCATAAAATGGGATTAACATTTATGTAGCCCTGTGTAACTTCATATTAGTTTTTCTTATTAAGAAATGTATATAAGTTTTGCTGTGAATATGTGTTCTGCATTTTGATTTGTTGTTAATGAGTTAGATCATTTTTCCTGTGTGGTGATTGGTTTGGGGGCGGGAGCTGGGAATTGTGGGTAATCGAAGTCCAGGAGAGAGAGAGGGAAGTCCAGAAGAAGACAGAAGAAGCCTAGGCTAACTGCTACCCCTTCAGCTCGGAGGTGTGGATTAAAGACTGTCGCTGTTTGGACTTTGTGATTACGAGGAGAGTGAGAGCAGCGGTTAGCTGAGCCCTGGAGACAACGAGGGAGAAGGAAGATTTCTGCCACATGGGGTCCTCTCTGGTCAGCCAACTCCCCGCCATCTTGTGAGCTTCTGCACTGTGCACTTGTCGGCTTCCACTGTATTTGGCCGCGACGCTCTCCAGCTTCGACCAGGCCTGCAACGTGGGGTTATTCTTGTTTTGTTTTTAATGTTGCCGGCTTGTGTGAGTGAATGTGTGGGCCCACATAGTAATTAATACTTAAAGGTACTATAAAAGATTGATTTATTGAGTGTTGGGTTTTTTTTAATATCTGTGTGAGAAACACCAGTAAAACACCTATAAGGGAATTAAAGTTTACGAACTTGGGGCGCAGCTCATGTAGAGGGCAAAGAAGCGCTACATTTATGACAAAGGGCCTCCAATAAGCTAACAGCAGACGCATTGCTGCTTCTTTAGCTTTATCTCCTTTCCCACTGCAACTATTGGCTACTTGCTGAGCTGCAATTCAGTGCTTTCCAACTGCTTGCACAAGTCCTTCATTTATGAACTCTGAGATCTCTTTTTAGAAACATCAGAGTGCTATCTTAATCTGTTTGCATCCAATGTTCACATCTGGATTTCTGGCGGGGTTTAATGAAAATTGATCACAACTACAATCTATCTCTTTTCATTAACTGGGAAACCTAAGTTAACATTGGAGACACAATGAACTGCAAATGCTAGTTTACAAAGAAAGATACAAAGAGCTAGTCTCTGGAAAACATGAGTATGTGACGTTTAAGGTCGGGACCTTTCACCAGTCTGGTTGCAGTGGAGAGTAGGGGGGAGAGAAAGCTGGAATCCTCTATTACCAGACTGAGGCCACATGCAAATTAGAGGAACAGTCCCTCGTATTCTGCTTGGGTAGCTTGGTATGAACATTGAATTCTCCAATTTTAGGTAACAAACCTACAAATAATGTCCCCGCCCCTCCTCTTCTCTTCCCAGTGTCCACCTGGATTCACACCCATTTTTTCCACATCCTTTCACAATTTGCAGTTCTTCTATTCTTACCTCACTTTGCTTTTTCATTTCTGGCCTTTGTCCAACAATCTGTCAATCAACCTCCCCCCCCCCCCCCACCACCACCTGGATCCACCTATCACTTCACAGGCTTTGTCCTCAATTCTCTCCCAGCTTTCTCCCCTCCTACCACAATCAGTCTGAAGAAGGATTTCGACCCAAAACATTACCTATTCATGTTCTCCAGAGATACTGCCTGACAGGTGAGTTTAAAACTGAGATGAGAAGAACCTTTTTCACACAGAGAGTGGTGAATCTCTGGAACTCCCTGCCACAGAGGGTAGTCGAGGCCAGTTCATTGGCTATATTTAAGAGGGAGTTAGATGTGGCCCTTGTGGCTAAGGGGATCAGAGGGTATGGAGAGAAGGCAGGTACGGGATACTGAGTTGGATGATCAGCCATGATCATATTGAATGGCGGTGCAGGCTCGAAGGGCCGAATGGCCTACTCCTGCACCTAATTTCTATGTTTCTATGTTTCTATGTTAATCCAGCACTTTGTGTATTTTTTCAGCGTGCCTCTTGTCAACCTAATAAAATAAGTTAGCTCACACCTTAGATTGAGCATGCCACCTTATGTACAGGATTAAGAATGTAATATGCTTTATCAAAAGGATATGGTGGCGGTATTGATAAACGAAAAACCAGAAAGAATGTAACACTTTCTCTCACGATTGTAATAAAGTTGTATGTAAGATATTAATGTAATCATCCATTTTAAGTCTTGGATGGCAAAGCCTTATTCACAAGTAAACAAACATTCTAGACAGGAGTGGGAGAAGAACAGAAACTGACCCCCCTGATGAAACTGAGATAATACGAATGTGTATCATGAAAGGGATGAGAAGTTTCTTACGTTCAAAGGCTGGTTGGCAAATCAACAAGAAAGGATGATGGAGGAACTGACAAGGCTGCTCATAAGAATGTAACAACAAATACCACACTAGCTCTTCCAAAGTGTCACTTTATGGGGATTTAAGCTTAGAATGGCATGGCTATGTGCAAATTTCTTCCAAGCTTGCCAGGGTAATACAGACTTGATGTTTAATGCAGCTGGGGATGTCTACTACCAGGGATCAGTCTCGTATCAAGAGCTCCTTCAAGCGATGAGAGGAAGTGACTTCATCCAAAAAGTGGCAAATCTTTACAATTTGTTACCCAAAATGGCAGCTCAGTCGCTGAGTACATTCAAGACAGAGATTGACAGACTTTTAGATCTTATGGGCATCAAGGGCAAGAGTTAAGTGCTGTGAACGATCTTACCTATTGAAATTCAGAAGGAAGAATGGGAACTGGCAGTAATTGCCATAGATGTAGGAAAGGAGAAATAAAACATACATATCAACAGATACAGAGAAAGGTTCTTATGAAGCAGAGACCATTACTGTATAATAGTCTGCCCTGTATCGAATTCTTTCAAAAGCAGTCCTCATGCAGGGTCTTGATCTGAAATATTGATGATTCCATTCCTCCCCACAGATGCTGCTCGACCAGTTGAGTGCCTTCAGCAGTTTGCATTTAGTTCCAGGTCCCAGAATCTGCAGTCTCGAGTTTCTCTTTTAACATTTTTCGACAGTTCAGTAATTCACCGTTGCACAAATGTTGCAATAAGTGCAAAGCAATACAGCATCCAGAAATCCATCTCGCACTAAAGCATTCCACAAAGGAACACACACAAATTAGGATAGATTGTCCTTTATATTCAGGAATTTTCCACTGTCATTTGAAAGGATGTACCATGAACCTGTAATCTGTTCTGTATAGATACATAGACAATAGGTGCAGGAGGAGGCCATTCGGCCCTTTGAGCCAGCACCGCCATTCAATGACATCATAGCTGATCATCCACAATCAGTACCCCGTTCCTGCCATCTCCCCATACCCTTTGATTGCGCTAGCCCTAAGAGTTCTATCTAACTCACTTTTGAATGCATCCAGTGAAGACCTCCACTGTCTTTCTTCATATGAAAGTCCTGACATCCCAGGAATCAGTCTGGTGAACCTTCTCTGTACTCCCTCTATGGCAAGAATGTCTTTCCTCAGATTAGGAGACCAAAACTGTACGCAATACTCCAGGTGTGGTCTCACCAAGACACTGTACAACTGCAGTAGAACCTCCCTGCTCCTATACTCAAATCCTTTTGCTATGAATGCTAACATACCATTCGCTTTCTTCACTGCCTGCTGCACCTGCATGCCTACTTTCAATGACTGGTGTACCATGACACCCAGGTCTCGTTGCCTCTCCCCTTTTCCTAATCGGCTACCATTCACAAAATGGAACTACGCCATGTCGCAGAGACAAAGCGATAGCACCGTAAGGAGAGAGAGAAGGGGGCTCAATGACTACCAACCACCGCCAGTCTCCACTGCCCACATTGCATCAAGGTGTGTAGATCGCGGATCGGACTCTACAGACATCTGCAGACCCACAAGTAGACGACCCTGTGGATAGGAGAGGACAGTCATACTCGTTTCGATTGGCCGCCGATGACCCCTACCATGGGAAAAAATTTGACTATCTATTCTCTCTTTGTCTCTCATCATTTTATATACTTCTGTGCGGTCACCCCTCGGCCTTTTCTTCAGAGAAAACAAGCCTATCCAACTGCTACACATAACTAAACTCAGGCAACATCCTGGTTAATCTCCTCTGCACTCTCACTGGTATAGTCACATTCCCTTGATTGAGTTGGGTGAATGGAGTTGCTGCTTCTGAAGTGGGTCTGTCCTAGTGTAAGTTCAGTGGCCAGTATAACTGATTGCAAATTGCACTGAATCTTGCCAGTGAATGTTTCACGAGTGCAGTGAGGGAGATAAATTGCCAAAACTCTGACAGAATCTTTCACACAAAGAGTTGTGAGTCTGGAATTCTCTGCCTCAGAGGGTGGTGGAGGCCGGTTCTCTGGATACTTTCAAGAGAGAGCTTGATAGGGCTCAACGACAGCAGTCAGGGGATATGGGGAGAAGGCAGAAACGGGGTACTGATAGTGGTGATCAGCCATGATCACATTGAATGGCGGTGCTGGCTCGATAGGCCGAATGGCCTATTCCTGCACCTATTGTCTATTGTCTAATCCTGTCAAGAAGTTCAGCATTCCATACATAATCCTCCGAGGTGAGGAAAGTAGTCCATGATGTTCCAAAAATGAGAATGCTCGAATAATTCTAATGGAATGGAAAAAAATTGTAAAAAGGGAAAAATAAATCTTAGGTGAATGGATACAGAGTATACAAATTATTGGCATACATTTAAATTGGAAGGAAGGAAGGAATCTTATAGCATTCCAAAAGAACCTTTACAGGGAACTCAATCATTCATATACTTTATTAATAACTTAGCTATAGAATTATGTGTCCAAGCTTGCCAATGACACAGATTGATGGGTATAGTAAATATTGTAGACAGAAGTATAAGATTATAAAGAGACGGTGAGAGATGATGTGAATGGCAAACATGCAATGAATTTCAACCCTGGAAAATGTGAGGACATCGATTTTGGACCAAATAGGGGTCTATCCACACCTTAATTAAATGATAAAAATTTGAGAGTGGAAAGCTAATGCACACAGTTTGATTGGAGTCCAGCATCAATCAAATGCATAGCATTCAATCTCTCTCATCCCCTTCCCCATCACCACCGCATGTCTTATAGATAGTACGAAGGCTTTGGGTCATTAAAAGCAAATTGCTGATTGTGGCGTACCTCCACATAACTCCTGTTCTGCTTTTGTAGCTAATGTAACTGTGTGGCTGGTCTGGTTGACCATGATCCTGAGAATTTTGATGGGGGAGGTTTTTCCATTCAATGCCAATGAAGAGTGTTTAAACCCTCTCTTAATGATTGAAATACATTGTTTAGTCAATAGTCAAGAGTGTTTTATTGTCACGTCCCAGATAGAACAATGAAATTCTTACTTGCAGAATATGTGAACAGTACACTGTAAACAATATAATAAACGAGGAAAAAAAAAGTTCAGTGTATATATATATATATATATATATATATATATACTGAACCCTTTTTAATATATATATATATATACACTTTTATATATATATATACACACATTTACACTTTTATATATATATATACTTTTATATAGGGAACGGTCTCTGCGGAAAGCAGAAAGGGGTGGAGATGGGAAGATGTGGCCAGTAGTGGTATGCCGTTGGTGGCGAAAGTGATGGTGTATGCGATGGCTGATGGGGTGGAAGGTGAGGACAAGGAGGACTCTGTCCTAGCTGAGAATGGGGAAGAGGGAGCAAGAGTGGAACTGCGGGATTTCGAGGAGACCCTAGAGAGAGCCTCATCTATAATGGAAGAGGGGAATCCCCGTTTCCTAAAGAATGAGGACATGTCCGATGATCTAGTATGGAAAACCTCATCCTGGGTGCAAATGCGACGTGGACGGAGGAATTGGGAGTAGGGGATGGAGTCTTTACAGGAAACAGGGTGTGAAGAAGTGTAGTCTAGATAGCTATGGGAGTTAGTAGGTTTGTAGTAGATGTTGGTCAATATTCTGTCTCCAATGACATCCAGTTATTACAGCAAGTTCGTGCGATCCAGAAACGGTCAGAGATGTCTGAGATGGTCCAAGTGAATTTATGTGCAGGATGGAAATTAGTGGTGAAGTTGATGAAGTCAGTGAGTTCTGCATGGGTGCAGGAGGTAGCACCGATGCAGTCGTGAATGTAGCGGAGGTAGAGTTCGAGGATAGGGCCAGTGTATGCCTGGAACAGTGATTGTTCGAGGTACCATACAAAGAGGCAGGCATAGCTGGGGCTCAAGCGAGTGCCTATAACTATGCCTTGGATTTGGAAGAAATGGGAGGAGTCAAATGAGAAGTTGTTGATGCACATAATGCTCCTCCCTCTACTTCATCCAAGGACCCCGACAGTCTTTTCAGGTGAGGCAGAGGTTCACTTGCACCTCCTCCAAACTCATCTACTGGATCGGAGGCTAGGTGATCGTTTCGCTGAACACCTCCGTTCAGTCCGTCTTAACCTACCTGATCTCCCTGTTGCTCAGCAATTTAACTCCCCCTCCCATTCCCAATCTGACTTTTCTGTCCTGGGCCTCCTCCATTGTCAGAGTGAGGCCCAACGCAAATTGGAGGAATAGCACCTCATATTTCGCTTGGGTAGCTTACACCCCAGAGGTATGAACATTGACTTCTCTAACTTCAAATAGCCCTTGCTTTCCCTCTCTCTCCATCCCCTCCCCCTTTCCAGTTCTCCCACCAGTCTTACTGTCTCCGACTACATTCTAGCTTTGTCCCACCCACTCCCTTGACACCAGTCTGAAGAAGGGTCTCGACCTGAATAGTCACCCATTCCTTCTCTCCAGAGATACTGCCTGTCCCGCTGAGTTACTCCAGCATTTTATGTCTACCTTCGATTTAAACCAGCATCTTCAGTTCTTTCCTATACATAAATTATGTACATAAATCTTTTAGATCAAAAATGCATCTTACAGAAATTTTAAATTGTATTGTTCATAAAATTGCAGCAATTTATCTGTATGGATAAATAACCATCCATCATATAAAATCAATGTCTTGTACTGTACAGGCACATGGATGTTACTTAAATACTACAGGATAATTTTATTTACCACAGATTCAACTATTCCATGTGCAACAGCTTCAAAGGGCCATTCGGGACACTAATAATTTTCAAACTGTACCGAACTCGGAAATTTATGGTAATGGCTACTCGTCGGTACCCGGGGCTCTCGTGGACATTTTTCATCATGTTGAAAAATCTTCACGAGTCTTCCCGTGCTTACCTGCCGTTGGTGAGTCTTCCCGAGTACCTGCCTTTAGCGCTAAGAGACGTCCCCGAGCTCCGATGTACCCGCTACGTTCATTCTCCGTGCTTACCACGAGTTTGATTTTTTTTTTAAACTCGGGAGAGCTCTTGGAATGAATTCGTACCGTGGGACAGGGCTAAAAGTCAGCGCATGTATTAGATCATTTTTATTTCTAAAATTATTGTCTATGAAAATTAAGAATGATAACTTCCTATTTCTGATGGCAAAGCACAAAATATTAGTGCAGTATAAAAAAACAAATAAAAAAAAGTAACACCAGGTACGTTGGTTCAATAACTGTTTCTACAATCATGAATTCACAGAAAATCATTTGGTTTAAAAAAAACACATACTACAAAGGGATAAGTCTTTAATGCTGAAATCTTGTTAAAATTCCCCTTACATTTTAAAATATAGTCAATAAGCATGCAGTTTTTAGAAGTTAGTATCCAATTTTCTGTTTAAATAACAAGGTGTGTTGATGGGGACAAAATATTTAATGCAGTGAACATTGATTTGAGCAAGGTCTCTGACAAAGCCCTATTTGGCAGATTGATAAGAAAATAAAAACTCTTTGACATTCAAAAGGAAGTGACAAGTTGGATTGAAAATTACTTTAATGCCAGAATGCAAAAAGGTAATGTCATTCAAATTTTTAGTTACCGAGACCCACATCAAGTCGGGTTCCATCCTTAGTGCTGGGCCCTTCCATTTTATTAACATGTCTAAATAATTTGGAGGTGGCGCTCTGTGGTTGGGACAGTCCTCAGACTGTACCAATGGAAACTGCGAGCTATGCTATAGTTGGAGCCGCCTGCCACTGACTGGGGGTCCACCAGACATTGTTAAGTATAAGTTGGTATGTATAGATGTTTTGTCCACAATAAAGCTTGCATTGATTAATACCGTGCCTGTGTGGTCTCTAATTCTGAAACAAAATAGTCGCCGTCTAAAGACCTAGAGTTAGTGCTGCATGTTGCATTGCACATGTATACAGGGATGAGAGGACTGAACAAGGTAAACAGATAGGAAGTAACTCTTAGCAGAGAGAACAGTAACCAGAGAGCATAGATTTAATATAATTGATAGAAGAATTACAGGGAGCTGAGAAAAATGTTATTTCACTTGGTGAGGACTTAGAACTCGATGCCTGAAAGGGTGATGCAGGCAGAAATCCTCACTGCCTTGAAAAGGATCTGGTGGAGCAACTCCAAGGCTATGGATCAAGAGCTGGCAAATGGGAAAAACTGCTTTCATTTGTGGCCAGCTTGATTTTGATGGACTTAATGTTTTTCTCTGGGCTACTCGGGAGGAAAGAAGCGGGTCAGCTGAAGGGGAAAAGAGGGAACCAAGTGGATAGGAGGAGAAGAGAAAGTCTGGTACATAGACTTAGAAATGTAAAAGAGATGGACTAAAGTGGTGGTAATAGCTAGTTATAGATTTCTGAAATAGTCTTATAAAAACATTGAGTTGGGACTCCCTGTTCAACTTTTGCGCAAAACGGAAAACAAAAATAAGATCTATAGCACATTTACTGTATATTTGTTGTTGCCCAATTACAGCCATAAAAGCATTACACTATTTTGAGTTGCAACTTATTTTTGTTTTTTCTTTAAGCAGCTCAACATATTCTCTGCAAAGCACTGAATTTGTATTAAAAAAAATAGATATAAAATATATTATTATATTCTTTGCTCCTTCAAACGATCTTTTCCGTTTTAAACCTTTTTTTTCTCCCCTGTGTAATTCCAAACACGGACTAATTATTTCTGCTTTAAGAGCCATGATGTAATTTATGCTCACAATACCGCCTGGAGGTGCAATATCTATGGCTGTGAAACTATTGTTTATGATATTGTTAAATGAACTACTTGTCTGATCCCAATACTCTAACTTGTGCACGCCAATTAAACATCATATAAATTCAGGAAAATGAACGATCAGGAGACTGTACTGCAAAGTACTCAAAGATTTTAATAACCTCCCATTGTGTATTCCAAATCATTGTTCTATGCAGATAAAAAAAATACTACCAACAGAGACTAACAACTTTAAACCCAAATAGATTTGAATTGTTGGTTCCAATTAATGTTTTACTGATATTTCAAATTTGAAAAACAATTCCTTCTCTCTAATCAAATGATTACAAATGACATGAACTTGTATTTATCCAACATTTGAGACAAAAAGGTAAGTTCTTGGTCAAGTATTCCAAGTAGCTCTCAGAAGAATGCTAAAAACCTAAATCACTCTCTTGGAGTTAACAATTGCCTTGTTCCAATCCAGACACACAGTACAGGTATAATTAACAAGACAATACAACTGAGCAGAACATCAGTTTGACTATTCCCTGAATATTGTTCATACAGAACCATTATTAAAACTATCATTTTTATCTCCCAATTTGACAGAATAATCAATATTAATGTCTGATTTCAACAAGACAATTGAACATCTGCTGAATAAAAGAAAATATTTGGTGATAAAACTGCCTTGGAGTTTCAACATCTCTGCAGTTATGAATTCTCCATGCTTGAATAAAGTAAATTCCTTTGTTTTATGCGTTTAAAACCACACATTTATTGCACAATAAGTTACATATATTGTCCAATAAGTTGAGTAAATATAACCTTTCATAAATCTACTGCCAGAACTGAAATGGAAGTGGTTATACTGACTGAAAAAAGCTATTTTCTTCTTCCAATAAAAATATAAAACACCATCATGAAGAATTGCTGCCGTGATTTTGTGAAATTGAATTTCTCTATAACTATAAATAACAATCACGTTACACTTTCCCCTTGCACTCAGAATGTTTAACAAACCTTCATCAAAGTACCAGCTTGAATAATTATTGTTAACTATGCACACAGTAAAGCATGAAACACCTTGGCAGAGCTCGTATTTTTGTCAGCTAATTATTGCAGCAATATATCAACATGGGACCTGTAATACAATCAGTCCAGCTACAATAAAAACAAATCAAAATGGGAGATCCTTGTTAATATCAAGTATTTTGACCCAATTAAAACTGCAATAAGTTTTCGAATTTATTCTAATTTCAAGTTTTATTAAAATATAACATAATTGAAATAACAAGGAATCGCAGGTGCTGGTTTACCAAAGAAGGGTCCCGGCCCAAAATGTTACCTGCCACTAGGTACACAAAAATGCTGGAGCAACTCAGCGGGTGCAGCAGCATCTATGGAGAGAAGGAAATAGACAACGTTTCAGGCCGAAACCCTTCTTCAGACTGAAATAGGCAACGTTTCGGGCCAAAACCCTTCTTCAGACTGAAATAGGCAACGTTTCGGGCCGAATCCCTTCCTCAGACATTTCCTTCGCTCCATAGATGCTGCTGCACCCGCTGAGTTTCTCCAGCATTTTTGTGTACCTTCGATTTTCCAGCATCTGCAGTTCCTTCTTAAACATGTTACCTGTCCCTGTTGTCCGGAGATGCTACCTAATCCGCTCAGTTACTCCAGCATTTTGTGTCTTTCTTTCCTCTTTAACAATAATGAACTATGTTCAATTGTGCTGCCAAAAGGTATTTTGTCTGCTTTAAAGTATTAATGTGTTTCAAATAAAATTCTTATTGCTCCATTATCAGAACTTGTGCATGTGATTGCACTTTACAAAGTAGTTTCACTGCAAATATTGTGTTTCTATCGAGGAGTTTTGGCTCTGCGGAAGTGGACCAAAAAGAAAATACTAACCAAAGCTGGCAGCAGTTCAGGGATTCTTCAAACACCACTGGAAAAAAGAAACTATCACAACATTTGGCAGCCACAGGCTTGATGTATTGGCAGATCTGCCAGGAACATGTGGGAAAAAGTGGGCATGCCATGTGGTCACTTGCAGGATCAAATGACATGTGATGACTGATGCCTTATCTTCAATTGCAACACAAACAGAAGTATTCCGACATCTGGCTGTTCTGTCATGCCAACACACCTTGCATTTCTCACACTTGTTGACACCAGTGTTCAAAGACAATCCAGCATATAATTAAAATTAACTCCACCACTTTTACTTACCAGGTGTCCTTGCCCGTTGAGCACCCTGCCAACCCAGACTGAAGACACCCATACTTCTTCCATGCTATATTTCTTCCATCTTCTGGGTGCAACACTGTTCATCTGTAGTCCCCTCGTCTGAAGGTCACAACTCACCAGCTGCACTGAAAATACTTGGTTGCTAATGTATGTATAGAAGCTCTTGGACAGGCAAAGTCAAGTGGGAAAACTGGCACTAAAGGAATCCCCACCGATAATAAGTTGACAATGGTCCACATTTTCATATATACTGATTTAGAAGTTTAGTTTGGAATGTTGACTTTCTTGATGGCTTTTATTGCGCTAGTGACCCAGTGAAGGAAAACAGCAGAGATAAAATGAGAAATTGGGTTTGCATTTTTTGATAACACAAAATGGATGAATCAGTCATGGAAAACCTGACAGAACAGTGGCTGCCAAGGTTATTTCCTCCCTCGTTCCTTTTACTCAGCACTTATTTGCCACACAGATAGTGACTGATGAAAAGAAAATGCAATAAACCAACCGTTACAGGCATTATATATCAACTTGGAGATGTTTTGGAATCTGAAATGACTGACTGCTACAGGTTCTTTGAGAGAGATCAAAGATATTTCTCTATTTGTTCAATGCCAGCTTTAAAAAATTACATGTCAAAATGGATTTGTTACATACACACTATCCAAGTGCACATGACCTCCACACTGTTTTTAGAGACACAGCCTAGAAACAGGCCCTTCTGCCCACCGAGTCCGTGCCAACAAACAATCACCCCGTGCACTAGTTCTATCTAACACTTTACAGAAAAGGACAATATACAGAAAGACAAGTAACGTTTTAATTGTTGAATGTCTGCACACCTTTTGGAATGTGGGAAGAAACCGGAGCACCTGGAGAAAACCCACACAGTCACAGGGAGAATGTGTAATCTCTGTACAGACAGCACCCATAGTCAAGATCGAAACCAGGGTCTCTGGCACTGTAAAGGGCCTGTCCCACTTGGCGATTTTTTCGGCAACTGCCGGCATCATTGACCGACGTATCAGGTCACCGAAGAATTTGCGGCGTGATGCAGTGTGACACGGCGTGATGACATACGACGCGCGGTGTTTTTTCAAGTGTCGCAACATTTTTTTGTCGCCGCTGGATTTTGAAATGTTCAAAATCTTTTCGCAACACTGATATGATGCCGGCAGTCGCCGAAAAAAATCGCCGAGTGGGACAGGCCCTTAAGGCGCCGACTCTACCGTTGTGCCAATGTGCCTCTTCACACTCTACCACTTCCTTGCTCAATCTTAACTGATTTGGTGGCTCATTCGGTGTTGAGGCTCCTTCTTAACTGAAAGTCCTTGTTTCTCAGTGGCTTCCTTTTCTTTATCATGCTGGCTTAACACAGACTGCACAACAGAATGTCACAGAATTAAGTTATTGTATTTGATGTCAGGATATTGGAATTGAATTGCATGATGTGCTGTGCAGAGAGGAAACTCCTTTTATGATCACAATGCACCTCTGAGTTGATATATGGTGCCACAGCATGGTGTGGCCACTCATTATGGCATCTATGCCATAGAGATGCCTACTATATTTATAAAGCTTTATAAATGTTTCACCTGCAGCTTTCTGGCAGGACAAAATTAAATCTATTCAGTCTTCTTGTTACTGAGAGCACCCTGAAGCAACCATGGATAGCAACTGCAACATATTTCCAGCTCTAGCTGGTATATGGCAGACCTCTCTGTTGGTAATTAGCCACAATGACCTTGACAGCTATGGCAGAACAATCTTATTCACATTTTGAGGTTTTATTTATTGTTGGAATTGAGGCATGTTTCACTAGAGGCATGTTTCACTAAAGACATGCTTACTGCCATTATGCTTGATTCCACGTTGAGATTCTAATTAAAGAACAGCTCCCAAACAATCCTGATAGATACAGCTGTCCAGTGAAATAATTTTCTAGATCCTCTTGTAAGGGGAGAAGGCAGGAATGGGGTACTGATTGTGGATGATCAGCCAGGATCACATTGAATGGCGGTGCAGGCTCGAAGGGCTGAATGGCCTACTCTTTCAACTTCTGACACAACTAACAGTAATGTAGCAATTATAACATAATTAAAGTGCTCCTTAATTTAATTTGTGTACTGAAACAAATTGTATGTTTTCAGTTTAAAAACTGAGATTATCCTGCAATAGAATACATTCAAAAGTAACCTTTCTGCAATATTTTGTTTTCTGAAACTTGTTACATCAATCCTGAGAAGTAATGAAGAGGTTCCCGCACATGTTTGGTGTTGTACAATTGGAAAGGGAAATGTTTAACTCTTTGGGGTAAGAGCAGAGAAGTGGGATTAAAACTGTGTGAAGAGGCACGGTAAGTTGAATATGGTTTGGGTGCTAACATTTTCTTCTTCAGCAATTCTTCTGGATAAAGATTAATGCTTCTAGTCAGTTATGTGTGATCTGAGGGGCCAACGATATCTTGATGGAAGGGGAAAAAAAAAGGGCATGAATGGTTAAGGGAATTGGGGTAAGAGGTGTGGGATTGTGAAAAAGAGGATTAGAGATTGGAATTATGCTGATGAAGGCAGAGTCAATAAAAGGTGTCCTTGTTATCAGATATTCCAGGTATGAGTGTTGTTGGACCATGGATATAGTATCTGCCATGGACCTGCTGCAGCAGTAGGGAAACTGCAGTGGATCAAGACTTTCTGGGAGGCTGGAGTTGATGTGCGCCATGACCAGCCACTCAAGGCATTTCATGATGGTGGATCTCAGAGTCAACAGATGGTAGTTTAGTACTCAGCTACTTTTACTTCATTACTCAAACTGAAATTCTCCAGTTGCCATGCTGGAATTTGAATCTTACAATCATTGTGATTATGGTTCCGTTTTTAGAAAAATAAACGTAATTTTCGATTGCACATTTAAAAAAAAAACAACGTACATAAAATTTTACCCAAGTTATTCTATTCGTTAAAGTAGGCATCGCTCTCACTGCTACTTAGCAACATCAGTCATGTGTTAATTTGGCAAAAGAAATGTACTTTCAGGTTTTAGTCCAGCCCCTTTCCTAAATGAGGAATTGCAGTAATAAAGATGGTGCAAGTGCAGGAATTAGTATGAAGGCCTGTTCATTGCACATTATGAACTAAAGTCAGAAGGGCTCACTTAAGCCTACTGGACACTCAAAATTCAAAAATTCTACTTTCAAGATGGCACCCTTAACCTTCATTTAATTCTGTGTCTGGCTAATCATATGCATGCAGGTTTTGCATCAATTTTAATCAACAAGTTTATTTTTAGTTTGTATTCCCTCAACATTAAAGATAGACGCCAGCACAAGAAGGCTATACTTGGTTCCACAAAAACAGCTGCAGCAGAATACAGAACACATTTTTAATACAGAGTTTGAAATTGTGTCAATTTTCAAATCTGATTAACTTAGCAGCACCTACTCCAATATCTAATATTCTTGATCAAATTTAAAAATCACATCATTGCAATGTTCATAATAGTTTTGTGAACATAGGTAGATTTGTAACACGGTGAATCTCAAATACAGTTTAACATTAAATGTTAATAAAATGTTCAGACAGTATGCAAGTTGTTTCAGAATATCATACGAGGGAGTTTAATGAAATTACGTGGAAAATCTGAAAATAACAAGCTATCACAATAAACAAAGCCAAATGTTCAGGCATCAAGCATAATTCCTTCATGGAGCATATGTGGAAATGGAAGAAATGTAAAAAGCTACTGGATTAAAACCGGTTAATGGTTGTATCAGGGTGTATTAGGTCAAACAGAATTCCTGTGTGACTGGGCAAGATGATACATGCAAAATAGGTTGGGCTGTGTAGGTATTTAACTCTTAGAGCAGAGAACTGACAGTCAGCAAATGAAGTTGCAAGATTTAAAGAGTGGCAGGAGATTTTAAATTAGTTTTCTGTCAATGGCATCTATATAACTAAAAGTCTCATCCTGACCACTTCCTGGCTGCGCTGTATATTGATTTTAGAAAAAACTATCGTTATGATTTTTGGCCATCTTACTCACAGCCCTCCTCTGCTGAGGCAGCCCTGAGGATTTTTCTGATCGATGAAAAATAAAAAAGTTATGAGTGTTTAAAAAATCTTGAGATCAGCTGATTGGTCCTTTCGCCTGTCAATCACCATGATGAAGGTAACGCCCCTTCTGGGGGGGGTGGGGGCAGGACTATAAAACCCAGGATGCCTGGACATGAGTCAGTCACTCTGGAAGATCGCGATGGCCACAAATGTGATTATAAGCTGTGAATCAACTGAACTGTGAGTCTGCAACGTACTTGCAATAAACAATTTGTTAGCCCTAAATGAAAATGAAATGAGTTGTCTGGCCCGCCCCATGCTTGAAGCTGCAATAGAAATGGAAATGAAATGAAAATGCAATGAGCTGTTTGGCCTGCCCCGTGCTTGAAAATGCAATGGAAATGGAAATGAAATGAAAATGTAATGAGCTGTTTGGCCTGCCCTGTACTTGAATCTGCAATGGAAATGGAAATGAAAATGCAATGAGCTGTTTGGCCTGCCCAGTGCTTGAATCTGCAATGGAAATGGAAATGAAAATGCAATGAGCTGTTTGGCCTGCCCAGTGCTTGAAACTGCAATGGAAATGAACACCCCTCAACATCAGTGGCACCACAGTGGAGAGAGTGGAGAGCATAAAGTTCCTCGGTGTGCAAATTACAGACAGCCTCACCTGGTCCAGGAACACCACTGGGACCGTCAAACGGGCCCATCAGCGACTGCACTTCCTGAGGAAACTAAAACAGGCCTCACTCCCCACCAACATCCTCAGGACTTTCTACAGGGGTACGGTGGAGTCTGTACTCACGTACTGCATAGATACGTGGTACTCCACCTGCAACTGCTCGGACAGGAAGGCTCTGCAGAGGGTAGTGAGGGGAGCAGAGAGGATCATTGGCGTCTTCCTACCCTCGGTACAAGAACTGTTCCAGAGCCGCTGTCTGAAAAAAGCTCAGAGAATTGCTAAGGACAAACTGCACCCCCTCCACATACACCTGGATCTCCTGCCATCAGGCAAGAGATATCGAAGCATCAAAGCCCGGACTACAAGACTGCTAAACAGCTTCCTACCACAGGCTGTGAGGCTGCTAAACAGTCACTCTGTACACACAGTCACTTGATTCTGCGGCTGGCACGGACACTTTAATAACTGGCACTGGCCACTTTAATAACTGGCACTGGCCACTTTAATAACTGGCACTGGCCACTCAAATCAGCTGCCCCGGACATTTTTATGATTGGTTTATTGTATGTTAACGTTGTGTTTTACCTGCTTTTAACTATTTATACTGTTCCATCAGGGACTGGATTGTTTTTAGTGTTATTATGTGTGAAATGTTTTAAATTTCATGTGCGATGCTCCGCTATTCCCTGGGAAACGTCTTTTCATTTTGCACTGTACAACTGTTGCTTGCAAGATGACAATAAAGGTTGATTGAAATGGAAATGAAAATGCAATGAGCTGTTTGGCCTGCCCTGTGCTTGAAACTGCAATGGAAATGAAAATGCAATGAGCTGTTTGGCCTGCCCTGTGCTTGAAACTGCAATGGAAATTGAAATGAAAATGCAATGAGTTGTTTCGCCTGCCCTGTGCTTGAAACTGGAATGGAAATGGCAATGAAATGAAAATTCAATGAGTTGTTTGGCCTACCCTGTGCTTGAAAATGGAATGGAAATGAAATGAAAATGCAATGAGTTGTTTGGCCTGCCCAGCTTGAAACTGCAATGGAAATGGAAATGAAAATGCAATGAGCTGTTTGGCCTGCCCAGTGCTTGAAACTGCAATGGAAATGGAAATGAAATGAAAATGTAATGAGCTGTTTGGCCTGCCCTGTGCTTGAAACGGCAATGGAAATTGAAATGAAAATGCAATGAGTTGTTTCGCCTGCCCTGTGCTTGAAACTGGAATGGAAATGGCAATGAAATAAAAATTCAATTAGTTGTTTGGCCTACCCTGTGCTTGAAAATGGAATGGAAATGAAATGAAAATGCAATGAGTTGTTTGGCCTGCCCAGCTTGAAACTGCAATGGAAATGGAAATGAAAATTCAATGAATTGTTTGGCCTGCCCTGTGCATGAAACCGCAAAGGAAATGAAATGAAAATGCAATGAGTTGTTTGGCCTGCCTCGTGCTTGAAACTGCAATGGAAATGAAAATGAAATGAAAATTCAATGAGCTGTTTGGCCTGCCCCGTGCTTGAAACTGCAGTAGAAATGGAAATGAAATGAAATGAAAATACAATGTGCTGTTTGGCCTGCCCCGTACTTGAAACTGCAATAGAAATGGAAATGAAAATACGATGAGCTGTTTGGCCTGCCCCGTGCTTGAAATTGAAATGGAAATGGAAATGAAATGAGTTGTTTGGCCTGCCCTGTGCTTGAAATTAAAATGGAAATGAAATGAGTTGTTTGGCCTGCCTGAAACCACTAATTTCGGCCCATGAGGCCCCAATTAGCTGAGAAACCAGTCCCATTTGCCCAAAATGCCCATATTAGCCTAGGAGGAGCATTTTTGCCCAAAAGACACATGCCAGGCCAGGAAAAGTGACTGAGCTTCCAGCCCACCAGGCCCGAGTGACTGAGCTGCCAGACAACCAGGCCTGAGTGACTGAGCTGCCAGCCCACCAGGCCTGAGTGACTGAGCTGCCAGCCCACCAGGCTTGAGTGACTGAGCTGCCAGCCCACCAGGCCTGAGTGACTGAGCTGCCAGCCACCAGGTCTGAGTGACTGAGCTGCCAGCCCACCAGGCCTGAGTGACTGAGCTGCCAGCCCAAGAATCCATTCGGCCCACAATGTCCATACTAGCCCTCTGGAAACCAGTGCATTCGGCCCACAACACCCGTACTAGCGCTCCAGAAAGCCCCCCCCCCCCTCCCCCACTGGCCACCAATATTGGAATTGGTGGAATATTACGTTGGGGGACCAACCACCCGTGTGAACATGGGATCCCATTTAGTCTAGTTAGTAATAAATTAATCCGCGTTTTGGGGGAAAAAACATATGTAATTGTTCAGGTCTCTGCTGTTTAGTTGAAATTTTTGAATACAGGATGACCTGTTGAACGCTTTACTTCAGTCATTTTCCTTCTCAAGCGGCAACACGAAAGAACCAACAGCACAGTACTGGCTTTGAGTTGACATCATTAGGCAGTGGCTGGAAAATTATTCAGAGCAAAGAAAGAACATGATTCTCGAACCAGAATAATAATTATGGCAGGTAACGAATGATGCTCATCAGGAGATGAGTTACAGTCATTTGAACTGCATGTTCAACAAGTAAAAATGTTCCCGAGGATGAATAATTTGTCAAAGTTGAGGGAAATAAGTCATATTAGAGACACAGAGTTATACAAGGGGTAATAAATTATTGCTCTACTAGGTCTTGAAACACAAAATACATTGGTGCATCAAGCAATCTCGATTACAGCTTGGAAGAAACTGTCCCTGAATCTGGAGGTATGCGTTTTTGCCAGATGGAAGAGGGGAGAAGAGGGAGTGGGCAGGGTGTGACTCGTTCTTGATTATGCGGCTGGCCTTGCCAAGGCAGCATGAGATATAAATTGAGTCAATGGAAGGGAGGTTGGTTTGTGTGATGGTCTGGGCTGCATCCACAATTCGCTGCAATTTCTTGCGGTCTTGGATGGAGCTGTTTCCAAACCAAGCTGTGATACATCCTGATAGCATGCTTTCTATGGTGCATCTGCGGAAGTTGGTAAGAGTTGTTGGGAACATGCTGAACTTCCTAAGCCTTCTACGTAGAGGCGTTGGTGTGCTTTCTTGGTTGTTGTTTCAATATGGGTGGTCTAGGAGAAGAACTACACCGAGTCTTCTTCACGTTAAAACATAAAGACGAGCCCTGGCTCTGGACTGAAGAGCAATGGAAAACATATAAGCTTTATCCAAAATTTGTGAAACTTGCCTAGTCCATTATTTCCTGTGAAAACCATCCTGGCACATACGTGATGCCTCCAGCTAAGGGATGAGTACAGTCATGATCCATATTATTGAATATGGCCACAAGCTACCAGTCACATATGCTTCAGGCACCCTAGCCTCCAATTAGAAAAATTATCTCAGATGTTTCTGGTCAGGTATCACAATCTTCTGACTGTGCACCATAAAGTATTGCTAATCATTAGAACAATATTGGTCATTCCATAACAGGGATGATAAAACTACAAGGTTAGGCTGGCCTTGCATCGCACTTAGGTAGAAAGTGCTATCACAGAAGACTTAGGAAGAGGCAATGGTTGATTGGGAATGTATCAAATGGTGGCTGGTCTTCAGTCGTTGATGATGATGTTCCAATGACAGTCAAAGAGATTGCCAGAGTCTCCAGTAACAATCTTCCTTTGGATATGCCTTTACGACATTCATTTCAGCAGGGATGGGATTTGTGAGGAGACCTTCCTGTCCTTCCCTCTATCTCCCTTGTCGTGATCAATCCTAGGCTAGTACAAAAGACTGGCCATCGGTTTCATGTGGACAGTTCCCTTACATTGAGCATTGACACCCTTCAGTTTGTGTCTGAATCATTAGTTTGTGGCCCCAGCTCACAAAGTTAAGCTGTTGGTGTGTCAACTTTGGGGGATCTAGAATAAGAGTCATAGCCTATCCCCTTGGTTTCCTGCAATTCAGAAACTTAACATGTGCAAGGTGGAGATCTTTCCCTTCCACTCTGTTCATCTCAGTTGTGCCCAATCACTTAGTGTGACTTTATGTTTCAAGATAACATACATACCCCAGCATGGTATAATCTACAAATTGTAAGACGAGAGTGGGGGATCCAGTAATGAACCATCTCACTGAACTACAAAAAGATCAATAGAAGTACATCCATTTTCATGGAAGAAAGCAGGTTAAGCAATTTCATTTCAACGATCTCTTCAAGAGCTTATCCAGATAACAAGTTGTATTCCAAAGATAAATCCTTAGTGATTTCTTGAGGAGACAGTGAGGTGATGAGAAAAGCAGCTTATGCCAGAGATACATTTATTTGTTGTGGTAAATTATGTTATAAATTTAATTCCAATAGGAATAAGAAAACAAAGGTTTATTTCCCATTAAGTCAATATATTTAGATATACCAGTAGGAGAATTATACATATGTGTCAAATTCACTGTCTATGCAGAGTTATTTGATATTAGCTGGGTTAATAATCAGGTATAATAATCAATTCCAAAACTCTAAAATGTATACCAATGGCAAAAGATAGCAAGAGCTAACATTGCATTAATGTGATAAAAAGGAACTGCAGGTGCTGGTTTATACTACAGATAGACACTAAATGCTGGAGTAATAGCGAATCAGGCAGAATCTCTGGAGATAGACACAAAATGCTGGAGTAACTCAGTGGGACAGTCAGCATCTCTGGAGAAAAAGAATGGGTAACGTTTCGGGTTGAGACCCTTCTTCAGACTCAATCTCTGGAGAAATTGGACAGGTGACGTTTCGGATCAGAACCCTTCTTCAGGAATCTGATGAAGTGTCCTGACCCGAAGTGTCAACTATCCATTTTCTCCAGATATGCTATGCTGCCTGACCCGTTGAGTTACTCCAGCATTTTGTGTCTATTTATAATATGGCCTTTATGTCGACTATTTGTGAACAGCATGTCAACACTTAATGTTAAGACTCTTACGTGAATCTCAGCCACCTACTCCAAATGCAAGAGGGTAAATAATGCCTATTAAACGACAAATGATGAGACACTGTGAAAAAGGCCAGAGAGCAAAGACATCCATGAATATATGATGAATTATACTTTCGTCGGCATTCATGATAAGAGCACCAAAATACAGGCTGTATACTGAACTACAAAACAAATTTAATACAAGAAATGCATTTTGTTCACAATTATGTCACTCACAAGCCATCTCACTCAGTTAACTCCAACTTGTAAAATACATTAAGAGTATTGAACCAGACTGTGAATCAGCTAGGAGCAAACAAGGGTGACTAAAATAAGTGTTGCAACAAGATTTGACAAAGGGAATGGTCATGATGAAAATCCATGTTTTGTGTTGAGATTTCTATGCAATTAAAAATTATGGAATATTAATTGTGAATGACCTACATCGTACTGTTGCTTACAAATCGCTATTAATAAAGTCAATATCTACGATAAAGTTAGCACACATACTTAGTTGAATATTTTGGTTTAATAATTAATCAATACAGGAACATTCTATGATAGATTTACACATGATTTCTGAGAAATGTAATTTACAGATGTTTTAATCTCAAACCTAAAGGCCTATTACAGAGTATTAATATATTGTTATAGAGTATTGCAGGTGTAAGAGGCAGACGTTCATTTTCCTATACATTAAAGTAATATGGCTATCAACATATGTACCCTTAGCTTTTTTTGCAAAGTCCACAACCATCTGTTACACGTGTAGGAAAGAACTGTAGATGTAGGTTTAATCAAAGGTAGACACAGCGGGATAGGCGGCATCTCTGGTTAGAAGGAATGGGTGACGTTTCGGGTCGATGCTGCCTGTCCCGCTGAGTTACTCCAGCATTTTGTGTCTACCATCTGTCACACAATGGCCTGGATTTTGCTGGGTTGTGCAGACCTTTCGCAGACCTTTCTACAAAAGATCTTCCAAAATTTAGCCTTCTGGATGCTTGCAAGAGTGGGATGCCTGCATAAATTGAGAAGGACATCCAGAATTGAGAAGAAAGCCCGGCTTTGTCTGTGACTTTCAGCTGTGCTCCAAACTTGACTTTGCAGAGTTCAACAGCGGAGTAGGAACTTGCTAGAATTGCCCACAACACGTTAAATGATCTCCCAAAACCTGCATCAAATCTGGATCTGTAACAAGCATGGAGTTTCCAGGCTCATTCATTTAAATTTTATAGCTATAAGGAAGAAAAGTAAGAATAAGATATTACATTTATTTATTTGTGTTTGTAGTATGTTTTTAAGTCCATTCAGCTAATTTTATTTCACATTTTTAACTTACTTTATAATACTTCACAAATATTTCTGAACATCAGGAACATTCAGTCAAGATTTCAAAACAGTTTTGTGGGCAGGCTCGTACTACATCAAGCAAGACCCTAGTACTAATTTCTGCTTTGCCAAGTACCCACAGGATGTTACAGCCAGAAAAGATGAAGCTAACAAATTTCCATAAATGCGTTCAAGTTATATCTGTGAACCAGTAGAAATAAAATCTATAACTTACACCACTATGACAGCATCTAAAACTGACCAGGTTAGTTTTATGCAAAACGGACATCTACAATCTACCCCAACACAGATTCCTGGACCAAGCTTGTGAAGCAGCCCAAATGTACCAGTGCCATAATTATTTCTTCTCTTCTAAATGAACCATAATTAAACCTAGCTGACTGGCAAAAGACTGCAAAGGGCCAACCAGGAATTAACAGTTTTTCATTACTGCACCCTCTGTAGATCAGTAGTTTTGGTAATTTGCTTTTATATTTAATAATTAAATATGTTGTCTTCTTTTAAAGTCACATCCTCTGGACAGAAGTGATTTTGAAAGATGAAATATGCACTCTCAGTAGGAACTCACATATATCCCTCTATGTTTTTTGAAATTCAATAGCTTATCAGAAGCCAAAAAGGAAAGCATCTCCAAAATAAAATGGATGAAGAGTCAAGATTCAAAGGCCAAGCTAAATAATGGATCTTTTAAACGAACAATTTTCTGAATGAACATTTACAAAGCAAGATTGTGAACTTTTTTTCTAATTTTCAGAAGTACAGCTCCATTGAACAGCCTACCTTTCACTCCATATCCTCTTTTGACCTGTGCACTGCTAACTTAGTTCTATCGAAGTGCCTTTGACCTGAAACTATGTTTTTTCTACAGGAGCTGCCTGACCTGTTGCTGGTTTCCAGCATTTTCTGCTTAACTTCCTGTATGAAAGCTTTTTTAATAAGCAAACATATCACTGTAAGAATGTAACCACATTATTCTCACCAACAATAATAAAGTTCTGTTAACTAGACTGCACAAATGATAATTACGAGAAGCGATGCATTACCATTCATATATTAGTTTCAAACTGATATTTAAATTTTAAAAAGCCAATAATAAGTTCACTTACTTTCAAGTATGAGGGGGGAATTTCTTGTTTTTTGTCGTTTGAGTATCAAATGTAATAGACTGCAAAACTCTTTCAATTAACCATTTTGTTTAAGATCAGCTTGGTGGAAAACCAACGGCAGTTCCACTGTTGGGCTTCTCTCCTCCCTCAAAGCTATTTTCAAAACTCTAAGCCACATAAAGTCAGTCTCCTTCACCTTTTTATTGTGTGATTATAAGGTTGTGTCAATAATAAAGATTGATATATACTGCATTAACGTATTCTGAAATCTAGTGAAATATAAATTAAATGTGCACAGAAAATGAAGGAGAATTCAGCAATGCAGAGCACCTGAATATAACATCAACATTATGTAGTAGAATAGGAATTGCATATTATGCATTGCATCACAGTTTTATCAAAGTTAAATGGTCATGACTGACTGGGAAACATAATAGAACTGACTACAATACCAAACCAGGTCAGTCTCTCCCTGAATAACAACAACTTTTTTGGAGTTGCTTTTATTTTAAATTCCTCAAATCTGATTTTAAATACATTTGCAGCCAAGTACATAAATAAAAGGAAAGGACAACTATCTGTAAAGAGATGAATATTTTGGAACCTTGTACTGGGACATACAAAGCACGCTCCAGCCGCCCGTCAATCATTGAAGAACAAAGCCGTTGTGCCCTTGAAATTTAAGAGGGTTGGATTCTCTTTAATAATTTATGCAGTGGTGAGGTAAAAGGAGTGAAGATATAATTGAGAGTATTTTTTGTGAAATCAATTTAACTCTTCGGTAATTACAGTTTCTCACGTACTTTTAACAAAGTAATTCATAATGCTGAACAGGTCACCTCTATCATGTCACTTAAAGCAGAACATGCTTTGATATTTTAAAACTTTAAAAAATAGTATTTTCCATTGCAGCAGTTCTTTTCGATAAGGACACTACAAAATGTAACATTTATTCATATTTCCTGTACAAAAAAGATACCAAGTACTAAAATAAATAACTAAGATATTAAAAAGACAGTCACCAGAGAAAAAAGCACTTGAGAAATCCCTTTTTGAATAAATACATCACTTCAAGAAGTATGTATGTTTAGAAAAAAATTGTCAAAGGTGGCAAGATGGTCAAATCATTTGCTGCACAGGAAAACCACTTATTTTGACAGGAACAATAATAAATCATTGTAACATTATGTTGCTAGAATTTCTTACGAAATCCAGGCTATTGAGTGCCAGATGCACAGCCCATAGCCTGGTTATCAAATACCAAAAATAAAGTCTCTTTTCAAATGGTTATTAAAACCATTGTGTTAGTTTCTTCAACTATTTTCCTGTTGCCTTGATACTTCTAATTCATTGTGATATTCTGTCTGATTGTGTTCAGTTCCATTCCTTCTCTCCCTCTTGAATTACAGGCAGATCACAAAGATTTCTCAGCTTGATACATTTTCCTTCATATTAAACCATATCCACCTTTCTCAATCTTTTATTTCCTTTTCTGCAGTTCACATTATCACTGTACAATGTACAGGTCCTCTTTCCATTTACCCTATCTTGGAATAGATAGAGCAAATGCACAGAATCTTTGACCCAGAGTAGGTGAATCAAGAACCAAGGGATGCATACTTGCAAAATGTGGAACTAGTTAACCGACTTATAGTGGAGGAAGGGGTAGAGAGGGGAAGTTTACGCCTGCACATCAGCAAGACCAAGCATAGAAACCCCTGTGCATCAGTGGGACTAAGCATAGACTCTGTGATGGTTTCGCTTAACTCTTGCTCTCGGTCCGCCAATGTCTACAAGATCTCCCAGTTGCTAACCACTCCCCTTCCCAGTCCCAAACTGATATTTCTGTCCTGGGCCTCCTCCACTGCCAGAGTGAAGTCCACATAAATTGGAGGAATAGCACTTATATACCGCATGGGTAGCTTGCAAACCAGCAGCATGAACGTTGAATTCTCCAATGTTAGGTAACGATTACAAACATGTCTCACCCCCCCCCCCCCCCTTACGTCTTCCCCCACCCCACAACCCCTCCCTCCTCCCCATCCTCCACTAAAAGTTAGTTAACAGCTCACATCTGTCCCTAGCAACATTCAGCCAATCTGCAGATTTTTTAACGTTTAAAGTGAGAAGGGAAAAATTTAATAGGAACTGCCAGTGGAGGTAGTTGAGGCAAGTACTATAACAACATATAAAAGATGTTTGGACAGGTACATGGATAGGAAATGTTTAGAGGGATATGTAGATGGGGCATCTTGGACGGCATGGGCAAGCCTGTTTCCATGCTGTATGACTCTAAAGGATCCGCAATGATACTCAACATTTCTGAAATCTCTCGTTATCAATGTAAACTAAGAGTGAATATTAGGACACACAGAGCTTGAATTCAGCGTTGTATGAGGACAACTGCAAACGAGAAGCAAAGATTGGAACAAAAGGATGATGCAAAAGAAAGTGCAAGAAGTTGTGCCCAGGATATGATGCATAGATAATAAGCAGCAGCTCTAATGAGATAGACCCATGAACATAATGTGCGGTGAGCCTGGGGCAACAAACCTTGATAGTTCTCATATAGAGGGTGTTTAATGAGAGATGAGTTTGGATCTGTCAACAGTTAAGAAAATTTTGTGGTCTTGCAAAAATTTGTATCACACCATCTGGGCCTTTATTGGTTTTGTGGGAATTTCTGATTCAGTTTGGTTGATGCTATTACTGTAATTATCTAAGCTAAGTAAGTGTCACCAATGTTTTATAGACAATTGCATAAGATATGATGATACTAAAGGGATTTTGAACTATAGGTGTATACATGTCCTGGTTTACATAATGGGTATTCTTCACTGGAAATCTCATCCAATGTTAGTACCCACTGGGATATTGAAGGTCCCACAATATTTCAGGAACTGAGAATATGACTGCTGTGATTACTTTTTCCAATGCATAGTTTTTTTAGTGTGCATCTGCAGCATTCAGGGGTGAAGTGTGAATAATTCTTTGTTTTAGCTAGTGCTAATTTTGCATACATATGTTCATCAGACCGTCCAAGCTATGGGTCACTAGCTGACAAAATTCCCGAACTCATTTGTAATTGGAGCAGTAAGTTAATGAGACACCGTGGGCCATCCAGGAATAACAAAGCGTATTAATTAATGACTAACGTATATAAGATCAAGTTCCTTGTGGTTTTACAAATTCACCAGTGGCATATTATAAAACAGTGAAATGTAGGTTAGATCTTAAAATTATAATGCACTCTCCAAAATAATTTAACATACTTTATTCCAAGGTCATATCAACTTGCTGAATGACCCATAGAATATTTAACTACTTATTACAAACACCCCTATCTACAATGACTAATGCTTTTGAAAGATAACAGAACATACACTGACTGAACCGCATGAAAAAAATAACCAACATAACAGACAAATTGAAATACATATTGCTGTAAATCAAATCTTGCAGGATCACATGTTATTGGGAACAAACAAAAATTATTCAAATGAAATCTTATTTCACTATTCAATTCAAACACATCTGATGATATAAACTGCTCAACCTGAACATGTGTTTTATAGTAATCTCTTGGAGATTAATGTTCCTATTCAGCAAGATATAGTAAACCGAATAGCAGTATTAATGTTTTGTTAACTGTGCAACAGAACACTTAAACCAAATCAAGATTAGATACCTTCCTCCTGTTCATTACTCCAAAAAAAAAAAAAAGGTGAATTCTAGCCAAAAGAAATCTAACCAAAATGTTAGGCTGTACGGTCGTGAGAGGTCTCCTATGGTTGAGAGGTCTCCAAAGAGTCGTAGCGTCTTTCTGGTCGCCACCGAATTTTCAACATGTTGAAAATTTCGGCAACCTATCATGGGTACCGGCAGTCGCCTGTAAAGGTCGCGTAAGTGGGACAGGCCCTTTAGATAGGGCTCTTAAAGATAGTGGAGTCATGGGGATATAGTGAGAAGGCATGAACGGGGTACTGATTGTGGATGATCTGCCATGATCACAGTGAATGGCGTTGCTGGTTCGAAGGGCCGAATGGCCTTCTCCTGCACCTATTGTTTTTTTGTTTCTATCACTCTTATCTCACTACTGAATTAGCGCTCTTGGTTCTGTGGTTAAACCATGCTGTGATGGTCAATCCAATATTAAGTAGCACTGTCAGCTGGTGGTCCCATCATGTGGCCTTTGTTCTATCCAGTTCTCTCAGGAATAAATCAAATTGGTTTGAGACTGGCTTCCATAACGGTGAGAGTTTAAGGAAGAAGCACCAGAGAAATCAATACAAACTAACAGAATTTTTCAAGATCCTGCAACGTTGAAAACTAATGAACTATCTATTATAAAGCTTGAAAACAATAAGTATAGACAATATATGTTGATGATAAAATATAAATGTTTGAAATGTTATGTTGAGATGATAACACCAGCAATTGTAAAGGGAATTTGACACACATTTGGAAGAGGCTCAATTGGTTAATAAACGTCTAGAACTTTGCACTCTGGCACTTCAACATTCTTACATTCCCCAATATTTTTAAATAAATGCTTTCAATGGTTATAATTTTTCACTTGTCTTTTTAATTGAACTAAAAACAGGAAGACAATTATATTTGAAATACTTTAGATTAACTTTTGACAAGAATCTTCAGCTCCCACTCATGTAGTGCAAAAATGTCATTTCTGCTGAACACTTTATGCTTTAAAATCAACAATTTACTTATTTAATGGATTTATCTTTATCTTGTGGGATCTACTAAATCCCACGCAGAAAGCAAAGAACAAACGATGTTTAGTTGAGCCAGACACCTTGTATCACGTTTATTCTGGAAGCCCCTTTTACCTACATTCTCACCAATCACAACCAGCGTGCCTATAAGGCCAATTCGTGCATCTGACCTTGGAGTTGTTATTGAGCTCTTGTGGCTGGACCTTCTCGTGTGGCTGCTGGCAAGTCGCCAGCAGTGACAGACTATATGCAAAACCAACGTGGGCGTGAAGGCGCCACTGCTCTCCCCTCAGCCACTGAGTCCTACAAGGTGGCGACTGCCTGGCTTTGCCCTTCCCCGTACCGGTCTGGCGGGTTGATTTTACGGCCTGATCATACTGCAGTATGCGATGTCTTTGACAGGAAGCATTCGTGTCCTGTGACTTCGCCGGTTCGCTGGGTGAGGCAGTCGGTTGGTTCTCGACGTATGCTGGCTTTAACTGGTCGATGGATTCGGTGTCCGTTTTTCCGTTCCGATAGATCACAAAACTTTTGGGTAGGCGTTGGATGACTTGGTAAGGGCCATCGTATGCTTGCTGAAGAGGTCGGCAGATGGCGTTGTATCAAACCAAAACATGTGTGCAACATTGGAGGTCAGCAGGCACGTATACCACTGCAGGTGTTCGCTGCGTCAGTGTCAGCCTGAGTCGCTGCATAGTTCGCCGTATGTTCTGTTTGGGTCATAGGATCTGTCTATGGGGATTGGTTCGACAAATTCACCGGGCAGATTCAGAGTTGTGCCGTAAACCATTTCCACCGACGAACATCCTAGGTCTGCTTTCACCACCGTACGAATGCCAGCAGAACCAGAGGCAACCATTCACTCAGTGCGAAGCGTCTCTTCCGGCTGCCAGAGTGGCTTTCAACTGGCGATGGAACCGTTCATTCAGGCCGTTCGCTCGTGTACGCAGTCGTTTGGATCAGGTTCATACCCAAGAGGTGTTTGAAACAGCGCAGACTCGAATTACGGTCCTCAGTCCGTTGTGATCATACTTGGGACCCCAAAGTCTCAAACCCATCGGTCAACAAAAGCGCCGACTATTGTTTCCGCTGAAATGTTGATGACTGGGCTGGCATCTTGTCATCTTGTGAACCGGTCTTCACAAGTGAGCAGATATTCTTGACAGTGGGAGTGGGCCGACCAAGTCCAGGTGCACGTGCTCGAAACGGGTGTTCGGTACAGGAAACTCACCGAAAGGGGTCCTAGTGTGCCTGGAGATCTTGGATTGTTGACACGGTAGACAAGTCTTTGCCTATAATCCAACGTCACGTTTGATGAAAGGCCAGATGAAACGTTCGGAGATTAGATTAGCCTTCTTGCTGAAAGCTTCTCGACGCATCGTCCTAGACACAAATGGCCTTGGTTTGCCAGTGGAAGTGCAACATAGGTACAATTTTAGGGCTGTATGTGTCCGGTGGTAATGGATAAGATCGTGATCAGTATGCTGCGCACGAGCCATGGCATAAAAATCGATGAGTGTGGCCGCATTCAGAGCATCCACCTCCAGTCTTGATAGGGCGTCGGCAACCAGATTTGCTTTTCCTTGAATGTGCCTGATGTCACTGGAGAATTGCAGAACGAAATCCAAGTGCCGGATTTCCCGCGGTGAATAGCCCCCCGCACTTGTACGAGTAGTGCATGTGAGCGGTTGGTGATCCGTACAAATAGTGAAGGGACGGCCTTCCATCAGATGGTGGAAATGCTTAATGGCGAGGTACATAGCGAAAAGTTCTCTCCCAAAAGTACTGTACCTCATCTGAGTGGGTGATAATTTTGTCGAAAAGAATGCGAGAGGCTCCCACCTGCCATTGACTCACTTCTCCACGACGGCTCCCACGACAATGACAGAGGCATCAGTGCTGAGTGAAAATATGGCATTGGGCTTCTGATGGACCAGCATAGTTGCGACAGCGAAAATCCTCTTAACGGCGTTGAAGGCTTGAACTGCATCATAACAACGAACCTGCAGTGTTCAGTAGAAATTCATCATCCCCAAAAATCACCGTAATTGATTTAACGAATTTGGCACTGGGTAGTTTCGGATTTCCTGCACCTTTGCTTCGCCGGGCAGGATGCCGTTCTCCGTCACTTGATACCCGAGGAAAGTGAGTTCACAAGCATTTGTTTGTGTTAAGGACAATACCATATTTGTCGAGACGCTGGAACAGTAATCCGAGGTGTTTCTTGTGTTCGTCTTCGCTGGAACTCTCTATCAACATGTTGTCGATGTATACATAGACAAAATCGAGGCCGGAGAGTACGTGATCCATGAAACGCTGGAACGATTGTGGTGAGTTCCGTAAACCAAACGGCATCCGTAGAAATTCGAACGTCTTGAATGGAGTGACCACGGCTATCTTGGGTATATCGGCAGGCTCGACCGGAAATGTGATAATACGCGCACATGAGATAGATTCTTGCGAACACCCGCTTGCCCTGTAGGCTTGCAGAGAAATCCTGCAAATGCGGGATGCTGTATCGATCTGGAATAGTGGCATTGTTTAGTGAACGGTAGTCGCCGCAGGGTCGCCAATCTCGGGGAGACTTCTTCGGAATCATGTGAAGAGGTGATGCCTATCAGATGTGAAGAGGTGATGCCTATTAGACCTGTGGATGATCCCCAGCTCCAACATTATGGTCAAATTTGGCCTTTGCGACTTTGACGCGATCTACGGGTAACCTGCGCGCTCTTGCCGAAAATAGAGGGCCGGGGGACTGAATATGATGCATGACAGAGTGTTTGATATCGTTGTGTCAGTAAGATGGAGTTATTAGTCATGGAAATTGTTTAAGTAACTCCTGATATGGGCCGGTGCTGGGTTGGAGGCTGGTCATTGCCGGACAGCAGATGCAGTTCACCTGTGCACGGGTGCAATAATCACTTAAGCGTCAAATTTTAAAATCCACTAGCAAAGAAAAGTGTGAAAGAATATCCGCTCCGATACTGGTTTTTGATACGTTAGTGATTGTGAAAATCCAACAAAACGTTTTCTGCAGACCGAAGTCGAGTGTGATTGATTTCTGACCAAATGCCTGTATGCTAGAATTGTTGGCGGCAGTGAGAACACATCCGGGGTTAGGGTGAAAACGCTCTTGGGAACTGGTCGGAACGATTGATAACTCGGCACAGGAGTCAATGAGATGTTGCATACCCAAGAGGCGGTTGCTGGGAAAAAGGTGGTGGCTAGTTTGCCCATGGACAGCAGTCGCTTCTACTGCTGGGCCTTGTCGTTTCCCGGGTGTTGATGTTTGTGGAAAGAGCAAGGAGGTTGACACGACCAGGACGCTACACCATATTTCCTGTGTTTCCAGCAAATGCATTGGGCGTCGCCTTGGCCCCGTCCCTGACCCGCAAGGTTTGCGCTGAACGGGGATGGTTCTGCTGGGCTGCCAGAGCCTCAACTTGCGCAGTGAGCGCTGCAATTTGCTGTTCCTGCTGTGCATTTTCGGGCTTTACTGGTGTTGCATTAACCACAGTCACCTGCAGCGCATTGGTTGTCTCCACGACTACGTTGGCCTGTTTTGCGAGCTCATCTATGCTGGCCAATTGAAACATACCTATCAAGTGCCCCTGCACCTGAGTCGGCATGCAGCGGAGAAACTTCTGTTTCCAGACATCGCCGTCAATCTTTTCGTCTCCCGCCAGCCTGCGTCATCTCCACAGCATTTGTGATGGCATCCTATCGCCGAGATTATCATCTCCCAGCAGCTCCGAAATGCGGGCTTGCTTCGAGGGCTGCATTCGCTCCAAGATAGCAGATTTAAGCACGTTGTATGGCGTAATTTCTTCAGGATTAAGCACGTCCTCTACTTCCCATGCGATCTGCTTTGGAAGACGAGCTGCTAGGAACCCGAATTTTACTTGATCGCCTGCCACCGTGTCACTTTTATCGTCATGCATTTCGTAAGTGGAAGGATGCGTGTAGCAAAGGGCAGGCACGTAAATCGCTATCAAAACATGGGGGGGGCACAATTTCTTGGCGGCCGCGTGCGCGCACACACGCGAGGTTTCAGCCGTGGGCCCTGTGAACGGTTATGATTGGTGAGAATGTTGGTAAAAAGGGCTATAACCGTGACACAAGGTTGGACGGTAACATCGGAAGCTGACCTGGTTGGTGACTGACTCCGAACTCCAGCAACAGCAGCTTCGTCCGCCCCAAATCGTGGGGCTTCAATCGGCCCGTTCGCGGGGTCTTTCATCGCCCGGTGGGGGCTTCAACATCAGGAGCCTCGATGCAGCAATTTGACCGCGGGGCGGTGGAAGATCCCGCGGCTGATTTTAAGGCCGGGCGATGAAAAGCCCCGCGAACGGGCCGATTCTAGCTCTGCTCTATGATCTTTGCTCCACCAGGACGTCTCCCTCCTCCAATCATCGCGCTATATCTTCAGTCCCACCCCCCTACTTCCGCCTCTGACCGACGTCTCTCTTGTCCAATCGGCGCCCTCGATCATCAGTCCCACCCCCACTGTCACGCGGAAAGCGGAGATTTTGAATAGCTTTTTTTATTAACGAGTTTTAAAATCCGGATTAAAAAACATGGGGGGGGGGGGGGGGATCGTCCCCCATCTCTCAAACCATGGGGGGGACGTGTCCTCCATCCCCTCCGGGATTTCCGCCCACGGCCGGGGTCACCAGTTGTAGGATGTACTAAATCCCAGACAGAAAGCAAAGAACAAACGACGTTTAGATGAGCCAGAAACCTTGTGTCACGGTTATAGCCCTTTTTACCAACATTCTCACCAATCATAACCAGTGTGAAGAAAAGGCCAATTAGTGCATCTGACCTTGGAGTTGTTATTGAGCTCTTGTGGGTGACCTTCTCGTGTGGTTGCTGGCAAGTCACCAGCGGTGACAGACTCAAGGCGCCACAATCTATTGATAACGATTCCTTGATTACAAATCTCATTTAAGATACTCTTCACAATGAGATGTTGATTTTACTCTATCGAACTCCCATTGAAATCAAGATGATTAAAAGGAATATAACAATCCAATAAAATAGAGTGCATGAGTGCACTCAGTTGTCAAGGGAAGTGAAAATGATCTAAAGTGCACACAAATTTGCAAATTAAATCTATTTCATGTTTAGTCTTAGATTTATTTCATGTTTAGTCTTAGATTTAACAGCAACTGCAAACTGAAATCAGTTCTTCATTCATCATTGTTGAAAACATTAGCGACAGTGGTGCTGGTTTCCGATGGGAATAGTGATGGACGCACCACCCATCTCTGTCCTCCAGTTCCTGTGGACTTCCGCCGCTGGAAGTATCGGATTTTGGTGTGCGTGCTTTCACATCATTCCTTACAATGCCATGTACAACAGTGATCGCAACTTCTACCGAAGTGTGGATGGCCGTTGGCTCGCTAGAAGCTCATCCGCTCTTTGACAGGTCTTGTTTTTGGTCCTGCTGGGGGTCCACAGCCCCCTCCTCACCTTGCAAACCAGGTGGGGGAGACAGTTTAGTCGCCGACTATCCGACCATGGAGCAAGTAGCACGGGATTACATGGTAACCGTGGCGGGCAGGAACTCCCCCCCGACTTGACCGGGAATCAGTCCTGGACTTCCACGACATATTACAAAATGTGAAATCCAGGGTTTACTAACTGATTTGGAAGATTGAATCAATTAGCTGTCTCAGCTACCCCACATGGCATCAAGTGGTGGAATCAAGTTACAATAGAGTTCTCCATCTGGAACTGTGATTCAGTGAATGTAACAGAAGAAGTATGAACAGGAGATGTATGTGGATCTCTTCACACATGGAAGAGTAATTTAGGTCACTGGATGGTGTTGAAGGAGGAGGTGCAGGGACAACTGTTGCACCATCTACAGTTGTGAGGGAAAAGTGGGTGGAGAGACATATGTGAGCCTGGGAATCTTTGATTAGTCCTAGCAGAAACCAGAAAGGGGTGAGAGAGGGAAAGATGCGACTGGTGTGGGAATGAAGAGCATCTGGCAGAAATTACAAAGAAAGAGTGCTGGAAGTAGAGGCAGGTAGGATGAAAAGCAAGCACAAAGGAAATTCTGCCTGACGGGAGTTGGAGAGAAAGCAGAAGTGCAAGAAATGGAGGAGATGCAGGTCAGGCTCCATCAACCGCAGCAGAGGGAGAACCCATTTCCTGAAAAACTAGGGCATTTCAGATGTTGTGAGCAGTGGCTCTTCTCGCTGATGCACTGTTTAACCCTGAAGTGGCACACTTGTTTGTCATGGTAACGGATGTTGCATTTAAATGTATCACGTCTTACTATGAGTCAGATAGGTCAGAGGACACATGTTGCCGGGATGTAAATGAATGGCAGATGAATAAAACAAAGCATTTATGTTCAGTGTCCTTGATGCATGTTTATTACATTCGGAATCAGGCGAGGATCTGACATTGGCGACGAGGATGAACTAGTGATGTTTAGTTCAACTTTTGAAGCAGATATGGCATTTATCGAAGCATCTGGATTAGAAGTTTGAATTCATTCGACCCAAATGGGGAGGCGAGTGTTGTGAGTGCATATTTTGAGGCATGGCTAGAGGAATTTTACTCAAAGCAGATAGCTTAGGTCAATAGACAATAGATAATAGACAATAGGTGCAGGAGGAGGCCATTTGACACTTCGAGCCATTCAATGTGGTCATGGCTGATCATCCCCAATCAGTACCCCGTTCCTGCCTTCTCCCCATATCCCCTGACTCCGCTATTTTTAAGAGCCCTATCTAGCTGTCTCTTGAAAGCATCCAGAGAACCGGCCTCCAACACCCTCTGAGGCAGAGAATTCCACAGACTCGCCACTCTCTGTGAGAAAAATTGTTTCCTCGTCTCCGTTCTAAATGGCTTACTCCTTATTCTTAAACTGTGGCCCCTGGTACTGGACTCCCCCAACATCGGGAAAATGTTTCCTGCCTCTAGCGTGTCCAAGCCCGTAACAATCTTATACGTTTCAATGAGACTCCCTCCTTCTAAACTCTAGAGTGTACAAACCCAGCTGCTCCATTCACTCAGCATATGACAGTCCCGCCATCCCGGGAATTAACCTTGTAAACCTACGCTGCACTCCCTCAATAGCAAGAATGTCCTTCCTCAAATTAGGGGACCAAAACTGAACACAATACTCCAGGTGTGGTCTCACTTGGGCTCTGTACAACTGCAGAAGGACCTCTTTGCTCCTATATTCGATTCCTCTTGTTATAAAGGCCAACATGCCATTCGCTTTCTTCACTGCCTGCTGTACCTGCATGCTTACTTTCATAGACTGATGTACAAGAACCGCCAGATCCCGTTATACTTCCCCTTTTCCCAACTTGACGCCAAGGTCTGAGGTCTGCTTGTTGAAGGAGCAAAGCCGGAGCTCACATGACGGAGAGCATTGTTATTGTACAATGCTGGAGCTTCACCGAGAGACTCTCAAAACACTTTCAGAGACGGGTGGAAAAGCAGATTATGTGATGGCAGTTGCTGCTTTGAAGAAGTATTATGTAGTGCAAACAAATGCTACATTTCAATGACATGTATTCTGGCAATCAACCCAGAGAGAGGAGGAAAGCATTGCTCAGTTTGTCACAAAATTATGTCAAGTTTCTGAGGGCTGCAACTATGGAGCTGAGCTGGAGAATCAAATCAGGGATCAGGTTGCACAAAGTCGCAAATCAAATGGCTTAAGGCGCAAGTTGTTGGAGAAAGATGACACGCTAACATTAGGGGAAACACTAAAAATTGCATGTTCATTTGAAGCCTTAAAAACCCAGTTTAAGACCATGAGATTGGATGGAGGAAGCCAAGATCACATCTACTGGCAGTCGCAAGGGACATGGACATGGTAAGGGTCATTCCAAAGCTGAAGATGACTGTGAGTGTTTTCGATGTGGGAATTTTGGCCATTTTGCCAAGGATTCATGTTGCCCTGCCAGGTGTCAAACGTGCAGAAGGAGTGGGGAAAAAAGTACAATTTTGCAAAGAAGCGTCGAACCCCAGGCAAACCAAAAAGAGATGATGGAAAAACAAATACATTTGGAGGAAGAGGTGCTGAGAGATGGATACTATCAAAATTTACGCCGTTGATGAATGTTCAAGTGAATGTAAACTTGACGAAACAAGGATAGATGCAGGATATGCTTTTGCTATCAATAATAAGCATGCAAAGGTGCCAGGGGGAATTGGAGGTGTGGAAGTAGACATTATAGTTGACTCGGGAAGTGACAGCAATGTTATTGAGAGAGCACTGTGGGAAGACTTAAAATGGAATAAGATAAAATGAACTTAAAGTGTGAGAAGGAATTGTATCCTGATACATCATCAAAACCACTTCTGACGGTTGGATGTTTCACGGCAGGTGTCCAAACAGGTGATAAGCACACTATGGCAGAATTTGCGGTCATAGAGAAGAAAGGAGAGCCACTCATGAGTAGAGAGACTGCTCAAGCATTAGGTGTGCTACATCTATCTGCCTATCTATCTATAACTATATCTATATCTCTATCTCTATATCTCTATATCTATATATCTATGTATCTATATACATAACTAAAACTCTGATCTTGTGTTCTTCTGGTTTGTGCAAAAACGGTACGCGATAGCGCTGCGATTTTTCGCCAGCTCACTCACCGTTCTCCTGTGCTGCAAGTGCAACAAGTTTCATTCAGATCGGTGGTATATTGTAAAAGTTAGCGAGGTTTAAAAATCTTAAAAACCGTTTGTGCGCAGATCGATATCCTCTCCTGCCAGTCAGCGCCATGTGGATTAGTCTTTTCTCCTGTCACTCCCCGGGTTGGTCTGGCCCTTCATGCACCATCTCATCTTCAATGAGGGACGCTGTGGATGGCCAGCGGAGGTCTATAACCGGATACAAATTTTCAGAGGGACCGGAAGCGGCGCGGAGTCAGAGATGTCGCCAAAAGAAAGCGGAGACTATGATCCCGGCGGAGAACGACCAGCGACCAGTGCCCGCTGTGAGACCCCATTGCACCTCCAGCTCCAGCCCCTTCCCCTCTGGTTCTCCTCGCTGGCTCCTGCCCCCCTCTTCCCCATAGCTCTTCCCCGTCTTTGTTCCGAGCTCTCCCTCCTCCCCCCTGCACACCTCTCTCCCCCACAACCCTCCCCGCTCACACCCCCCTCCCCCACAAACTTGCCCCCCCACAACCACCTCCCGCCAACACACCCCCCTCCCCCACACTCCCCTCCCCCCAAAACCTCTCCCGCTCACACACCCCCTCCCCAACAACCACCCCCACCCCCCCACACACTCCCTTCCCTCCCCCACCCCCACATTCCTTCCCCCCACAATCATCCCCGCCTACACACCCCCCTCCCCCAGCCCCCAAACTCCCCTCCCCCCACAACCCCGCCCCTCCCCTAAATCCCCCCCCACAACCCCCTCCCCTACCCTAAATCCCCACTCACACACACCTCCCGCCCACACACCCCCTCACCCCACAACCCCTCACCCCACAACCCCTCTGCCCTACTCCCTCCCCACAACACCCCCGCTCCCTCCCGCGAACACACCCCCTCCCCCCACCCACACACTCCCCTCCCACCTGCCCCACCCCCCCTTCCTCACCCCATAACCAACCCCCCACCCCCACAGCCCCCTCCCACACACTCCTCTCCCCTCCCACAACCACCCCGTTCCCCACAACGCTCCCCGCCCATACACCCCCTCACCCCACAACCCCCCCCCCCCTGCCCACACACCCCCCCTTCCCCACAAACCCTCCCACCCCCACAACCCCAACACTCTTCTCAGCCTCCACGCCGCTCCCTTCCACAAAACCGCCCCTCCCTCCCCCCCACAACCCCACCTGCCCCATGCAAAACCAGAATCGAGATGATGAACTGGTGGAACAAGACATGATAGATCAGAATCCAGTACCGGTGCAGACAGAGGCAGCGGTCAGACCAAAACGTCAGGGAAGACCAACCAAGAGATATGAGGACTATGAGATGTATTGATATGTGAAAATGATGCATAATCAATGTAACGAATCCTAAATGGTGTTGGAATGTTCAGTTTACAATGCAATGATACAGATATCCTTTTTGTTTGATAAGGGAGGGATCTCATGGTGATCTTATAGAGGTGTACAAAATCATGAGAGGAATAGATCGAGTAAATGCAGTTTCTTGCACGTCTCTTGGTCTTCGATAGAGTAGGGGTATCGAGGACCAGAGGACATAGGTTCAAGGTAAAGGGGTATTATTCCACCTGGTCAGCGATGGCAGCCTTGCCAACGGTCTGTCTGTCTTTTTGTCTTTTCTGTTATTTTTAGTATGTTTTGAAAGTTTGTTCTCTGGTTTGTTTTATATGGGGGGGTGGGGGAGGGAGTCGGGGGGGAAACTTTTTTTCATTCTCTGACCTTGCTGGAGATGCAATTGTTTTCCGGATTGTATCTCCGGTCGCTTTGTGGCCTAACATCATGGAGCTGGAGGCCTTGCTTGGGACTGACTTTGAGCCCCACCGCGGGGACGTGGACTTACCATCGGAACCGATCCCTTGCCTGGTAGTAACGCTCCAACCACGGCCTGTGGATCTCAACATCGAGGAGCTCGCAGTCTCGGGTAGAGACAGATGTCGGGAAGCTCCAAAGTCGTAAGATGTTCGACCAGCCCCTATCTGGGGTCGATCGCCCGGCGCGGGGAGCTGACATCTCCCTGATGCAAGAGCTTGATGGCCCCGACGCGGAGGGCCTGACCGCCGGCTACGGGAGCCAAGATCGTCCGGTCAATGGAAGGCTTGAGGCCCCCGACCGCGGGGGAACGAAGAAGGGAAGAAATTGAACTTTTTTTTTGCCTTCCATCACAGTGAGGAATGTGGAGGAATCACTGTGGTGGATGTTCATGTTAAAATGTATTTTGTGTGTCTTGTTGCTTTTCATTGGTATGACTGTATGACAAATCAAATTCCTCGTATGTTGCAAAACATTCTTGGCTAATACTGTATGATTATGATTATGATGATTATGAACTTTTTCCACACAAAGGGTGGTGGGTGTATGGGGCAAGCTGCCAGAGGGGGTAGTTGTGGCTGGGACTATCCCATCGACAGGTTTGGAGGGATATGAACCAAGCGCAGGCAAGTGGGACTGGTGTAGCTGGGACATTGTTGGCTGGTGCGGGCAAGTTATTTTCCTTTTTTTCCCCTTTTGTTTCATAGGGCTGTATGGTAATTTGCATATTACTGTACCTTAATTGGTACACGTGACAATAAAATACTTTTGAAACCTTTGAATTTCTTTGTTCAAAAGTTGTGAAATTTAAAAATTCTCTATCTTAGGATGTTGGATGTAAAAGGAAAATTAAAGAACTACAGAAGTTTGATGTCAAAGCATCTTAAGGATATCAAGGGCTGAGAAAGATTTTTAGACAAAATGGGAATTGAAACTCTGGGTAATGAAATACGAATGGAGCTGAGGGTAAGTCATGGACTGTAACCCCAAAGGATTGTTTGGCCCATCCCTGCTTGTTTTATGCAAATCTCTTTTACAAATGTAGAATATTTTTACAATCCAAATACTCACCAATAGGAAAGTGAAGCGCATCATGCCACTGTCCTCTGATCTCTAAGGTCCATTCACTTCCAACTTTTGATGAAGGTGGAAATGCTATCTGTTGAAGACTGCTTGAGAACTGCTTTGTAAAATAATCTAAAATGTCTTTCTATGGAGTGATAACAGCATGAGGTCTGAAGAACAGCGAGGATTCATTGGAAATATGGAAATAGCCCAACATGAATTCTACATCTTGGAAATACACCCTGAATAATGTAGTTCCAAGACAATATTCCACATTTTCAGCGTTGGCATTTGATTAAGATTCAAAGCTCAAAAATAAAGCTTTTACTTTTTCATTTGCTATTTCATATCATTTTACTATAAGGACTACAGAGCATCAATTGCCACATGCTTTGCAAAATTCAAAATTAATGAACAATATTTCTAAATGACTGAAGTGTCAAAAAAGTCAAAATACCCAAGGTTAATTAATCCCCAATGTGAACACTAATAATTGCTCCCACAGTCACTTTTATCAGTCACACTGAAATTTCTAAAATTTTATTTCATCTCTGTGAAATGCCCAGGCACTTCACTTATGTGAGAGAACCCAAAGAAAGCAAATCATCTTTCAAAGCCAGCATGTCATCAGTTTTGAAATGGCTTGTAAGTCCAAAGATAGCTCAGAAAGTTGGTTAAGCAGGGCAGCAGTAATTACTTCCACAGTTCACCAAATGTGCACAATTCCTGCTCTAGCCCGACTATTTAAGGAAAAAAACTGTGTCTGATTGATGGCTGCTATAACTTTCTGTTGCAATTGTGGCATGTCCTTGACATGCACAGGCCTGTACCTTCCATTTCTGACCTACTATCAAAACGTCCTTGAAAGGTGAAATAGAATTGTGATCACACTTTTGAGACAAGGACAAAAACACAGCTTTAATGCTGTGCACATGGAAAGCAAGCTCAGTGCTCCCTTAATCATCAACTAACTGTGCATAATTATTCACCACTATCTACAAAAATTACTGATATTGTCAGCCTACTTTAAACAACATTTACATGACAAAAATAGATTTATAATTTTTTTTTTTTTTAATTCAAATGCAAAATTAAAGTACTGTCGATACTCTGAAAAAGGCAGTGCTCAAAATGAAGGGTATAAACTTCAACAAAAGGAATAATCTAATCTGACCAGTGATGTGCCGCACGGATCAGTGTTGGGCCCACTGTTGCTCATCATCTATATTTATGATTAGGATAACCATGTATTGGCATGATTAGCAAGTTTGCAGGTGAAACTAAAATTGATGGTATTGTAGACTGTAATAAAGATTACAAAAGGATCTAAATGAACTGGGAAAGTGGACCAAGAATTGGTTGATGGAATTTAACTTGGACAAGTATAAAGTATTGCACATTGGGAGGTTAAACCAAGGCAGGACTTGCACAATAAATGACAGGGCCTTTAAGAGTGTTGTAGAACAGGGAGGCCTTGGGGTACAAGTACATGGTTGCCTGAAAATGGCCACAAAGGTAGACAGGATGATGAAGAAGGTATATGTTTGCCTTTATGAGTCAAGATAATGAGTATAGGAATATACTATTCTGAATATAGGACGTCATGTTACACTTTTAGAAATTGTGAGTTTGGCCACACTAGAGTATTGTGTGCAGTTCTGGTTGTCATGCTATGGGAAGGATAGTCTAAACTTGAAATGGAGCAGTAAAGATTCACAAGGATTATATCAGGAGTGGAGGGCTTGAATTATAAGAAACTGGATAGGTGGAGTCCGTTTTGCCTGGAGCGTAGGCGGCTGAGGGGTGACCATATGAAGGTATAAAAAATAATGAACATCATAGCTCAGGTGAATGAATGGTCACTGTATTTTTCCCTCGATAGGAAGTCGAAGATTAGAGGGCATAGATATGTGAGAGGGGCAAGATCTAAATGGAGTACGAAGGGCATTTTTTCACGTGTAGGGCAGTGGGTTTGTAGCATGAGCTGCCAGATGGAGTGCTGGAGGTGGGAACGATCAAGGTTAAAAGACATTTAGATTGGTACATGCATAGAAAAGGTTGAGAGGGATTTGGGCCAAACATACACAAATGGGACTAGCACAGGTAGAAAACTTGGACAAATTGGGCCCAAGAGGCCGTTTTCATGCTGTTTGACTGTGACACTATAGCACAGCCACCTTCAGTTTCTCAAACATCATTAAGTGAAATTCATAGTTTTGAGATATGTCCAGGCTGTGACCCCCACTTCTCCCTTATCCAACTGGGAATAGTTGAATTTGCTCAGATTCATTTCACTGGGCATCATAAATTAATAATTAACAATCTCAAATTCTTCTGAACAAAAGTGAAAAGGCAAAAGCAGTTTCTTCCAATTTCAGCATTGCTTTGATCTTGAGAACTGCCTTGCAAGTTATGTTTCACAGCTGCAGTTAGACCTGTAAGGGGAGGAAAATAACCTTGCACAGAGATCTTAAATATTAGTTGCACCTACCTCAGAGAACTATAGGTTATAATGATCGAGTACATTGAAGATGAAGGGCATATTTTTGAGCACCGAGCGAATCAGAAGATATGGGTATCAGGCAAGAAAATGGCCCAAGATCATCCTTTGAATAATGGAACATAGAAACATAGAAAATAGGTGCAGGAGTAGGCCATTCGGCCCTTCGAGACTGCACCGCCGTTCAATATGATCATTGCTGATCATCCAACTTAGTACCCTGTACCTGCTTTCTCTCCATACCCCCTGATCCCCTTAGCCACAAGGGCCACATCTAACTCCATTTTAAATATAGCCAATGAACTGGCCTCAACTACATTCTGTGGCAGAGAATTCCAGAGATTCACCACACTCTGTGTAAAAAATGTTTTTCTCATCTCGGTCCTAAAAGATTTCCCCTTTATCCTTAAACTGTGACCCCTTGTTCTGGACTTCCCCAACATCGGGAACAATCTTCCTGCATCTAGCCTGTCCAACCCCTTAAGCATTTTGTAAGTTTCTATAAGATCCCCCCTCAATCTTCTAAATTCTAGCGAGTACAAGCCGAGTCTTTCCAGTCTTTCTTCATATGAAAGAACAGATTAGAGGTACGTTCGGCTCATTCCAACTATTAAATCTACTACCTTTCAAGTGTTAAATAAATAAAACTTTAAAAAGTATTGCCTATTAAATAATGAATAACACAAAAAATATAACAAATACTAAGTTGGACGTAATATCCAGCATGATTTCTGGCACAATAGCGCAGCTGGTAGAGCCGCTGCCTCAACTGCCTATCTTCTCCCTGTGTGCACGTGGATTTCCTCTAGGTGCTCCGGATTCCATGCTAATTGGCCTCTGTAAATTGCTCCTAGTGGGTCGGTAGTGGATGAGAAAGTGGGATAACATAGAACTAGTGTGCGAATGGGTGATCGATGATCAGTGTGGAATTGGTGGGCCGAAGGGCCAGATTCCATGCTGCATCTGTTAAAAAATAAACTAAACAAGACTTCCTTTACGCATAGGGCCAATAAACCCTGCCCAACTTGTGGAAGCTGAGGGGACGCAACACAAAGGGCACCCTACTCTTCCCATCAGTACAGTGGTGCTCCATGCTTGAGCCAAAAGCAGGTCTGTTGGCACATCAAGAGTCTAAATGCATCAGCATTTATATACAGCTCACCTCAGACACGTACATTTGAAGAGCATGTATTTAAGTCTGAAACATGCTAAGACACTATTGGCAAGAATCCAGCAGTCTCCAGAAGAGCCATCCACTGACAATCTGGTACAAATCTGATACAAATGCTCAAAATGTTGATTACATGCAAATGTTCAAACCAAATTTGATTACACTTTTTATTATTATGCCACCATCATAATCATAATAAATATATTATAACACACGAGCCAAATGTCAGTTGTCAGATTGATTGGTGAGAGGAAATCTCGATGAACCATGCTGATTTGCCTAAATCACATTTAGGATGCAACACATATTTTTTAAATATATTGCTTCTCAATATCAATTACAATTTATATCTGAGAAGATAAAATTTGACCCAGCAAATCACAGATGACAAAAGCGAATGCTACAGATTATAAATTGAGAGATCAATGTAACTATAAATATGTAAAATATAAATTACTGAGAAAAATATGCATGTCAGGGTATACATGCAAAAAAACAAACGAAAAAACTTGGATTGGACAAGCCAACAGCGAAAATTAGCAGGTTTTGTAAATATTACATGGACCAATAAGTTCATAACTATAATAGAGTAGTGGGGCAAATTGTGTAACCCACAAAGTGCATTTTCTGTCAAACATGTCTCCAGTACAGCTGACAATTATTTTTTTCCCTCACCAAACTTTCAGCAGGATGTGAATAACCAGAGATTAATTTTCTTAAGATTTATATTTCAGCATGGCAGATTTAAAATACAATCATTGACGCAGGATACATATATTGAGAATGTTCTTTCTAACAACTACTTCCAATATGAATATATCATATTTGATTGATTCATTGAATACTCCACTATTTAAAGAAAAATGGTAAAAAAAGAAAGTCAGTTCTTACTTCTAAGAAGTTATTTGCACTTTGACTCCTCCTTCAGTTGTTCTCAATGCAGAGATGTTAATGTTGACTCCATTGTTAACATTTGATTCTGGAGAAGGAAACACGACCAAACATGAATTACAGATGGTAAAATAGAAGAACTGAAACTATAGATAGGATATTGCAGTTCTGTATATGGCCCATTTATGGGACAATTCTGCATGATCTTCAGCTCAAATCTGGCATCCATCCTTCCTTCATTCATGCCTGCGGTTGACTGAACATATTAAGTGCTGCATCACCTCTGGCCCCAATTGATGTGCTGCTGACACCCTAAGTGTAAACTGCAAAACACAGCAGCTATGGATCTAAATCTTCGTACTGACTGGCATGCAATCAGCTACCACACAAAGAAACCCATGGATAAAATCTGTAACTGTCCTGTTATTTTAGTTTTTATAATTTCAGTAATTTATTTGGCACGATGTAATGTTCATTACTATTTTTGAAACCAATTCAAAAGCATTTTTATTCAGGAGAGTACATTAAACGCTCGTGAAAAGAGTGCATATGAAAAATACAAGAAACTGCTGGAAGTACAAAACTAACAGGGATACATCCGTGTGTCTTTTTTAATTATGTCATTTACAATAAACTACTTTGATCTGCCTGCTCCACAAAACCATTGATGGTTAACATGAATGTTCTTATTTTAATATGTTGCTCCTAACATTTTACCATCCATACGAATAGAGACCTAGAATTACTCTTCAGAGGGTCTCGGGAGACAGAGGGGGACAACCATTGTAAAGAGGAGAGGGAAAGTGTGAGATACGAGCTGGAAGTGATTGGAGGAATGTGAAGGGTGACAAGCAGATGGATCAAGGTAACATCAGGGAAAGGTTGGAAGATGAATTGGTGGATGATGCCATTCACCTTTCCCCTAACGATTCGATTATCACCATCCTTACGTACTATATTTCAGCACTGGTAACCTTCTTTTGCTGCTTATTACCCTCCAGAAGCTGTCTCCAACTTCATAATTACCTCCCCGTACCTAACTCCATATGCCCATCATCCATTACCCTTCCTCAGTTCACCAATTACCTCTGGCTCCATCTCACCACTCTTCCTCTTCTCTTTATACTGGCCGTCTCTCCTCTCTACTCTCAGATGTCGGGTTTTTACCCCAAATCACGGCAATTGCCTTCCGCTCACAGATGCTGATTGAGCTGCTGAGTTTCACAGCTGACTATTGTACTATATTCCAGCATCTGCAGTCTCTGGTATCTTCATAAATTTTAAGGACTGCTTTTGTCAAAAAGATTGCCCAATATTTATCCACAGAGCTCTGGGCCACCATGAACAATGTAGTTTGCAGTGCAAAACATCTCCATTCATTTTACAAATGCTATGACTGTATTATCCCGATTGTTCAATTATTTTGTGACCACATCCATTTAAAAACACTTATCCAACTGTGCATACATCTTTTCATTGCTTCTCTATCCATTTCCAGGCCCAGGCTTAGGATGGTTCCATAGGCCTTGAAATAAAATCTGTGTTTTAGCTTTAACAAAGACCATCAAGTCACCACCAGTGGTAAACAAAACTTCCAACTGGTGAATTAGCTAATCTGTTTCATTCAGTTCAAAACTCTCATATGTAACGCGTGCAAACAAGGCTATGCAAAGTAGTTTGTTTTCCAACCAACACAGAGGAGTACATCAATCTGGGATTATTTTGTGGTTGGGATGTTTTCTTAAATATATGAAGTTACAGAGATAACAAAGGGATTCATAACTATTTCCTGCCTCATGTTACCTCACAGCCACAATGCTTACCATTAGGCTTCACAGAGGCACACTTTGTTGAGCTGCTCCTCCTCAGTAACAGAGATCGAAGTTTGATCCTGACCTCGGGTGCTGTCTATGGGGAGTTTGCACATTTTGCCTGTGACCATGTGGGATTCCTCTGAGAGCTCGGGTTTCCTCCCACATCCCAGACATTGTATGTTAATTGGCCTCTGTAAATTGCCCCTTGTGTGCAGGGAGTGAATGAGAAAATGGGATAGCTATGAACAAGAGTGAGCATGACATTGATGGTCAGTGTGGACTTAGGGATTCGAAGGACCTGTTTCAATGCTGTATCTCTACACTAAACTAATATTGCTCACACCATTATAGGAGCATTTAAGCTTATTTCACTTTGTCCTCATTCTCTTTGAACTTTACAATTATCATTACAGAATTAAAATTTCTGCTCTGGAGAATACATGACATACAATTCTATCTGTATTCTTCTGCACTGAAAATAATCTAGATACTGTCAATGACCTTTAAAGAATATCCAATTCATTTTCTCCATGTCAGACAGAGCTTCTGTTGATCAGTATGCTCAAAGCACCATTCATCCCCGTTTGACACAATAATACTAATGAAACTCTTTGCCTTCAAGAAAAAATGTACTTCACAGGGATTTAAAATAGGGAGAAACCAGTTTCACATCTTCACAATTTGGCTCAATTATTTTAATGGCAAGGGGAAGTGGAAAATAATCTGTCAATTTAAATTTTATTCACAATATTTTTGAATTGCATAATAAAAATAACATAATTTCCCCTTTAAAGTTCGAATAAAGATAGCTACTTACTTCAAATTGTTAAATTAATTCAAAGGTCTCCTATTGCTGAAATGTGAAAAATAATCCCTTTGTTCTACTCTCTGACAAGCAAAGCTTCAAAGATAAGATGAAACATGTGAACAGAAATCAGTTCAGCTGAAGCTACATCCAAGAATGAGATACCTTTGGCCTCCAGACATGTAGCTGTCACTGCAAATATTGTCGTTGCAGAAGAGTTAACACTTACAAACATGAAATACAAGCAAACTGCTCAAGTCCATGCTAATTGTGCGAACTTATATTCATACAATACCATTAGAGCAGAAATGTTATCATTGGCACCTCACAGAAGTGTTATTAAATAGAATGCAACTCAAGGCATATAATAAGTAATCATGGCAGATAACTGGCTTGATTAAAGAGGCAGGTTTTAAGATTCAATCTTAAAGAGAGACAGATTTGTTTAATAAGGGAATTGCAGACCAGGAGGCCTTGGAAATTCAAAGCCCTGCTGCCACCAACACAGGGTAAATAAAACCAGAGATTCTTAAATTGCCTGAATTAGAAGAATGCAGATCATTATTGGGGAGAGGTGATTGTAGAGATAGAGATAGGCTAGGTATCTGAAAACAAGGATGACAATTTAAAACATTGAAACCAGGACCCAGCATAGGTTCACAAAAACATAGTGGAGAAAATGGTGAGAAGTAGACAGGCAGCAGTGCGTTATATAACCTCAGGTTTATTAAGGTCAGCCAGGAAGGCAGGAAAATAGTTACCTCTGGAAGTAACAAATGTACAGATGAGGCTTCATCTGGAGACAAACTATACTCGAGGCAGAGTTGCAGAGATAGAGGTATGGGATTTTAGTAACAGTACAGTTTAGTTGGGAGGCTATTCTCGGGGTCAAGTGCAGCACTAAAATCACAAACGTTTGGTTCAATTTCAAACTAGCAGACAAAAAACAAAAAGGAGGTGGGGTAGCACTGCTGGTTAAAGAGATCAATACAATAGTGAGGAAGAAAATGAGCATAGATACAGGTGAAATATGCTTGGGTAGAGCAAATAAATAGCTCAAAGCAGAAACTGCACATCCCTCCAAAAATTGGTAATGTGCACAAAAATCATTAAACAGGAAATTAAAGGTAGGTACAATAAAGGCAAATTTAATTGACACATCTATTTGTTGTTCAAATCACAAGGAGGTATTCCAAGAATGCATATAACCATATAACGCATGTGGGATGTTTCTCAAATACATTGCGAAACATACTAAATGGAGAGCAGGCATCATTTACTGGGTATTGTGTAATTAGAAGGGATTAATTAGAAAGTTTGTGAATGTAGAGAGTAACATAGTTGCAACTGGTGGTAGGGTCCTGAATCTAAATAATGGAAACAACAATTGTTTGAGACAATAGTTGAGCAGAATCCAACGAGGAACAATACCAATGGGGTTTATTTTGGATCAACAAACATTTGAGTATGGATGAACTGCGGTAGTTCATTCCTGTCCGGCACAAAAATAAAGCAGGAAGAGTAGTTAATATGGTTAACATGGGGAAAAAGGATTGATCTTAGATCCAGGAAGGAGACATATACAGTGATCCCAAAAAATCCCCAGCAATCCTGACAGCTGAGAACCAAGAAATTGTGGGTGGGAGTGGGGATATGATATGAAAGTAAGCTTGCAGGAAACATACAAATTGACTGTAAATGTTTCTATAAATGTAAAGAAAAAGATCAAAATCAAATTCAACCCTTTACATTAAGAAACAGAGGAGTTTTTATGGAAAACAAAAAAAAGTTATATTAATTGCATGAATTGTTTGGTCTGCATTCACAAGGAGGGAAATAACCTACCAGAGATGTTATGGAACTTTGGATCATGTGAGATGTAAGAACTGAAGATAATTAGTATCAGTGAGAAAATGATGCCAATTAATCTCCATGGCCTGTTAGCCTGCATCCCAGAGTATTTAAAGAAGTGGCCCTGGAAATAGTGAAAGAATTGGTGATTCTTTTTCCTGACATTTTCTTTTATTCTGAATCAGATGCTGCACACTGAAGGGTAGCTGGTGTAACTGCACTATTTTTTAAAAAATGAGGGAGAAAGAAAAAAAGAGTAAATTATCAACCTATTAGTCCCATTAGGCAAATGGGAGTTGTTTAGATCAGCAACTTGGTAGTACAGAGGAGTTGGGCCAAATAACCTATTTTCATACTGTATAACTTTATGAATCTAAATCCTGACAGATAAGATTGTGGAATGATGGGGAAGTCCATCTATAATCAGGATACAGGGTAAGCCATTCAGGATTGAGATGAGAAGATTTATTTTTTCCAAATGATGGTGAGCCTGTGGAATTATTTGATACAGAAGATAATTGAGGCCATATATTTAAATATATTTAAGAAAATTATTATATACAGTTCTTATGCCGAAGGAAAACAATGGATATGACGAGAAAGCAGGAACAGAGGACGGAATTTAAATGATCAGCCATGATCATTTTTAAATAGTAATGCAAACTGAAAAGACCTATTCCTACATTTCTCATAATTTCAAAAATAACGGGATGGGGCCATTAGGTGAGAATTTGTGGAGACAGAAGACATATCTTTCTTTCTTCCCAATATTTAATTGCATAAAATTGATGCTAATTTGTTCTGGATGTTGAATAAATGTTTGAAAATGTTAAAGTAGTTAAGGTACCAACAGAGGTCGTGTCATGTGACCTGGATGGATTATGTGAACAATACCAAATCTGACACTTAGTGACAACATCTAGAAACAGAGGCAATATGTAGGTGACAATACGAAGGGCCCAAAACCATATATGTGGGAACAAACGCTAATGTTGTGGCAGCAAAGACAGCAGTCATTTCAGATGATTTGCTGGCAACTGGGCAATAAATTTGTCAAACATCATCTTCCATTACCAGTATGGCATTCGCCTAAAATGCAGTTAATTTGCAAATAAAGGCAGTGAATCAAGGTCAAAGGTCAAAGGTCAAAAACTTTATTTGCCATTTGTGATTACACACATAGGAACTCTTGTGCGGCTATTCAGAGAGTCAAGTTAAGTTAAAAATTAAAATTAAAAATTAAAAACATTTAAAAAAAAAAAAAAAAAAAGCAGCATCACCACCTCCTTCCACTGAACAGGATTCATTCAACTTTGCAATCCACTGTGTTAACTTTATTCAAATGTAATTGTCAGGTCATTAGATGCTTATGGGATGTCAAAGGACTACGGTTCCAGTCAGGAAACTGACCACTGCAGTAAACACACAAAAGTTATGGTGCCACTGGAAACATAAGCAACAATTTCCCTTCCTGGATAGCTTGAAAGAGCCTTTCCTGTATCACCCAGATTTTGCTTCCACAGTATCATTGCCAGCCTTACTGTCGCCATTGAAATGTTGTTCTTCAGAGGGATATGGCAGATTTCATTCTCACATTGCTCCAAATGTTAACACCAATGATAAACATAGAAAATGAGTATTATTAAAACAATTCAATTTCATCTACACCTTGACCTTATCAAGAAAAATATATATTATTCTTCAGCAAATTAGCAGTAAAAGTCAGTGTGCTTATTTTATTTTGATAGGGTTTCTTTGATGCATACTTCTACAGACTTCAGCCTAAATGGAAAGTAGCTAGACTCTATGGATAGACACAAAACGCTGGAGTAACTCAGCGGGACAGGCAGCATCTCTGGAGAAAAGGAATGGGTGACGTTTCGAGTCGAGACCCTTCTTCAGTCAGTCTGAAGAAGGGTCTCGACTCAAAACGTCTCCCATTTCTTCAGTTCCATAGACAAAATCCAACGTCCATTTTGGGATTGAGGAAATCAGGCAGTACTCTAGCTAATGGAAAGACCGTTCAGAAACCTGATAACTGAAGTAATTAAGTTGCCGTCTGTATTATTTCAATGTCAACAGCTACCAGTCCTGTGCAAACATGGACATTGGCAGAAAATGTGCCACTGTTCACGTTTCAATGAGATTGGAGTGTAGGAGCAGTGTAATATTCAGGAAAGCACAACTGTTCACAAATATACAGGTATGTATATGGTCAAGAGCCCAAACCGGAGTAGAATCTAAATGCTTTATTGACCTGAAAATTTGATTTGTTTCTCCACCGAAGCTGCCTGACATGATGAATAAGTGTGGCATTTTACATTTTTATTTTTTATCTTCAGCATCTGCAATTTTTTGTTTGCATGTCACTAGTTGTTTTATTAGGTTGGAGGAGATTACCTAGTTATGGAATAATTGACCAATTTAAGGAGAAAAATGTGACATATACAATCAAGGAAGTACGGAAGGCCTTGGCAATGGATATAAATTAGTCAGTGCTCACTTAACATTATATCGGAACAATCGGGAAAAAATGTAGTTCTACAGGGGTGGGCAAAGTAACATGATATAATTGGGATTCCGCAAAAAAAGAACGCGCAGATATAGAAAGGTCAATAGCTTCTTATGATGATTCTATAAAATATACACATTTAACCCCTGTAAAAATTAGAGTGCTACTTCAAATTTGAAATTCTTAGTTAATTTTGATGCATGTAAATGCAAGTTATTGTGTTGAGTGAAACTGTCAAAATCGGAATTGTAGCAAAGAACGACACTACAAGTAATTACTGCTACTTGAAATTCTGCCAAGACAGCAGAGCGCTAAAGATGATTAAAAAAAGTGTTGAGAAAATTCAGCTGTATAATTTAAGTTGAATTAGTAAGCATCAGTAATAAGATGCCTTCTGGCCACTCTTTCAAGGTATCTTTCCAAAGGTCCATCAATTCTATCCTCCGGAAAAAAAGCAATGAAGAAAAATGATAATCGTAGATCTGATGCAATTTTTCCAGAAATGAAACATATTCACTTGCTAATAACTCAAGATGTTTTAAAATTTAACATTAAAATACCTTATTCACTAAGAATTAAGATGTTTCAGCTATCTATGGAATCTCAAAAAATATGCATCTTCTATGGACGCTCTGGTCAGAGCCAAGGCTTGCATGCATTATGTAGCAAATGGATGGAATTTATTTTCCGAAAAGCAGATACAAAGAACTAAAGGCTGAAATCTCATGCAGAACGCAACACAGTGCGCAGCGGTAGAGTTGCTGCTTTACACCGCTTGCAGCACCAGAGATCCGGATTCGATCTAGACTGCGGGTGCTGTCTGTACGAAGTTTGTATGTTCTCCCCGTGACCACGTGGGATTTCGCCGAGATCTTCTGTTTCCTCCCACACTCCAAAGAAGTACAAGATTTTAGGTTAATTGGCTTGGGTTTGTACACTTGGTATAAGTGCATATTGTCCCTAGTGTCTGTAGGCTTATGTTAACGTGTGGGGATCGCTGGCCGGTGCGGACTCGGTGGGCCGAAGGGCCCGTTTCCGCGCTGTATCTCTAAACTAAACTAAACGCAATGAGCTGGAGTAACTCGGCGGGTCAAGAAGCTTCTTTGGAGGTCATGGATAGGTGACAGGACCCTTCTTCAAACCATAGAAGGGACCAGAGACCGGAGAAAGATCCTGACACGATATGTTGCCTTTGTCCTCCAGAGATGCTGATTGACCCGATGAGTTACTCCATCACTTTATGTTCTACACAAGATTCCAGCATTTGCAGTTCTTTGTGTCCACATGTACAGTACCTGATGACCTTTCCGCCCATCACAGACGAGAGTGTCACCGCTCTAAGCCCGCTGAAATAAGTTTTTAAGCACTAGCAAAAATGTCCATCGAAAATACATCAAAAAATCACATCCATCATATCACAACTTTATATAGAGCTGCCTTTAACTTCGCTCATTTTATCTTTCCCAGGAATAAAATGTATTAATGCAACATTTTTTATTTGTTTTGGCAGAAGCTTTTATGTTAATGAGCATTTTGGAAAAAGGCATTATTAAAACTAAACCGATTTATAAAATCATAGCTATGAAAAGAGAAGTTATGAAAATTTTCATTCAAACAAAAAATATTTTTATCGGAACCTATATAATTTATTGGTAGTATTCAGACAATTTTCCTAAATAATACCTGTACCAATAAATTATGTAGGCTTCCACTAAAATTCCACAATGAAGGCTGGGTTGGGAAATCTTTTATTCTGCTTCCCCACTCACAAAACATCTGCGGTACGCCAAGTTCAACATTTACAGTATTGTAAAACCCAATTTATCAGCCATGCATGCAACGGGATGTGGATTTAAAAAAAATATATAGATCTCTCTGGGACCATTCTAACACTGCTTCTCTGTTGCTGCAAATGGTGCTACATACAATGACATAATGAAATATCAAACAGTTTGACATCTCGTTTTGTATGTTTGATGTTCAGAAAGATGTTGCATTCTGCAATTGACCTAAAAACCTCAGAATAATAGCAATCCACAAGCAACCAAAATAATTGCTCAACGAGGTAAAAACAATTTTTTAAACAAAGTTCAGATTCCAGTAAGAACACAACAATTCTCCCTCTATGTTTTCAATTCAGAGATGTAGAAAGTGAACAATGTTCCCAATCATGACAGCTCTTTTATTTGTGCAATATGTATCCTTAAAAAATCATAAAGAAGATATTTTAGAACATAAGTCACTGCAGCACAAGAACAGGCCATTCGGCCCATAATGTCTGTGTCGGACACGGTCATGAGACATGACATATATTATGTTCCAACTACACACACAAGACTGTCATTCTATGGGCCCAGATATATTAGATGAATGCATGAATAGAAAGGCAGATACAAGTAAGTTAATATCCTACATTTACAACACCCTTTTAACTGCACACATCCCATCTTCTGAAATGATTAGGCGAGCATGGGAAGATGAATTGGGTTTACTAATCTCAAAGGATAGTTGGGAGTAAAGCCTTTTATACATACATTACTGCTCTCTTAATGTTAGGCAATCCCTGATACAATTTAAAATACTGCACAGACTCTATTACTCAAAGTCCAAATTGAACAAGATCTTCCCAAATGTCTCTCCTATTTGTGTTAAATGTCTTCTCCAAGAAGCGACTACAACCCATTCTTTTGCTTCCTGCACAAAGTTACAAAACTTCTGGAGGGGAATATTTGATACCTTTTCCAAAATACTTAAAACTAAATTGGACTCAGATATAAAACTGATTACATTAGGTATGTCAGAGGCCTGTTCTAAGCTAACGATATTCCTCAATTACGGCCTAATAATGGCGAAAAAATTAATACTTACATTTTAGAAACAGACAACAGTCCCCACAGTGAAAATGTGGATTACAGATATGTCCGAGACACTACACTTGGAAAACATTAGGCTTGTCGGTGGAAAAAAACAGATCAATTTCTTAAGACATGGATACCCTTTACTGAATTTTTACAACAAAAGTATTGTGAAACACAAATTTAAATTTAAATCCGATGCTACGAGGAGGATGAGGGGGGGGGGAAGGTATATCTCCATCTTTTTTTCTTTGCGCTGCACTGCTTTGGTAGCTTTCGGGTCTTTTTCTTGTTCTTTTCTATTTCATCTCTTCATATTTTCATTTCTTCTTTTCTTGCTTTCCCTTTTTTTCCTTTTTTTTAAATTTAGGTTATAAGGTTAAAAATGAAGTTGTACAATAATTGTATAATTGTAGATGCCAAGTGTTTTATCCTTGTACAATTGCTTCTAATAAAAAAATTTTTTTTAAAAATAATTTAAAACGTTTAGCAAGCATTTTACCTACCAGGTTTTCCTTGGTACTGCAAACTTCAATGAGCCAATCAAAATGCCCGGTCAGCGAAGGAGATTGCCTACGGCTGCCCTCGACTGCCTGTAACTAAATAGCGACCCCACTCCACTGCACTACGAATTCAAAAGAGCCATGCCGACCAAATTTTACTCGCGGAAAATTTTTCAACATGCTGTAAAATGTTCCGCGACCTAGCTGAGGCCACGAGTATTCGGGAACTTCCCTCGAGCATGAAGGAGAGTTCCAGCGACCTCCTAGGACCACGTGTCGACCATGCTGCGAGTTTGAAGGTCAAAGATACTCTTCTAAACTCGCAGATTAGGTCGCCCAAGTGGGACAGCCCTTTTAGCCTAAGGTCTGGCTGATGTCTCTAACAGTTTTATTCTTGTTTCTCTGTCTCATAATGGCTTATTTGACTTTCATTGGTACAACTTTGGTCCTCATGTTTATAAACAGCAATAAAAGTGTCCAAAGGTGATGGAAAGGTTGGAGGAAAACCAGGTGCTGAGAGCTCTCTTGTACCTGCATTAAAGGGGCAATTAAACACACCTGAGCAATTACAAACACCTGTGAACCAATGTGTCCCAAACATTATGGTGCCCTGAAATGGGGGGACAGCTGTAATTTCTACATGGTGAAATCAATATGTATAAAAATAGCCTTTAATAAAATCTGACATTGTGCACTTTAACCACATGTGATTTTTTTTCTATTACAAATCTCAAATTGTGGAGTGCAGAGGCAAATAAATAAATGATGGATCTTTCTCTCAAACATTATGGAGGATACTGTACTAGCTGTTAAATTATGACATTTCTACTATACGTTCCACTTATTTGATATAAAGGATGATTACAAATATGAAATACTTCCATTTAGAAAGGTAGGGCCTATATTAAAGAATTTCTCATATGGCATTCAGGGAAAGATAAGTGTAAATCATTTAAACTGTACAAACTTGCAAGATCAATAAATGCCAAGAGTGAAACTAGCTTGCATGCTGTTCATATGCAAGGCAAGTCCGACCAGACCCATAAAGCTGAGCAGAATTGGTGTGCTGCTTCCAGCAGCTAATGCTATTTTCGTTTGAAAGGGTTTAACAGGAAATACATTTTAACCCAATCAAAAATAACAACTTTGGTCGAAAACCAGACACTGAAATCCAGTAATTTACATTTTCCAAGATTCATAAGAAAGCGAATGGTATGTTAGCTTTCATAGCAAAGGGATTTGAGTATAGGAGCAGGGAGGTTCTACTGCAGTTGTACAGGGTCTTGGTGAGACCACACCTGGAGTATTGCGTACAGTTTTGGTCTCCAAATCTGAGGAAGGACATTATTGCCATAGAGGGAGTGCAGAGGAGGTTCACCAGACTGATTCCTGGGATGTCAGGACTGTCTTATGAAGAAAGACTGGATAGACTTGGTTTATACTCTCTAGAATTTAGGAGATTGAGAGGGGATCTTATAGAAACTTACAAAATTCTTAAGGGGTTGGACAGGCTAGATGCAGGAAGATTGCTCCCGATGTTGGGGAAGTCCAGGACAAGGGGTGACAGCTTAAGGATAAGGGGGAAATCCTTTAAAACCGAGATGAGAAGAACTTTTTTCACACAGAGAGTGGTGAATCTCTGGAACTCCCTGCCACAGAGGGTAGTCGAGGCCAGTTCATTGGCTATATTTAAGAGGGAGTTAGATGTGGCCCTTGTGGCTAAGGGGGTCAGAGGGTATGGAGAGAAGGCAGGTACGGGATACTGAGTTGGATGATCAGCCATGATCATATTGAATGGCGGTGCAGGCTCGAAGGGCCGAATGGCCTACTCCTGCACCTAATTTCTATGTTTCTATGTTTCTATAAATGTATCATGCCAGCACAGTGGCCAACGGTAGAGCTGTGGCCAACAGAGACCAGGGTTTGATCATGACAATGGGTGCTGACTGTATAGAGTTTGTATGTACATGGGTTTTCTCTGGGTGATCCGATTTCTTCCCACACTCCAAAGCCATACAATAATTGACTTCAGTAAATACTGTAATTTGTCCCTAGTGTGTAGGATAGCTCTCGTCTACAGGATGATCACTGGTCAGCGCGGACTTGATGGGCTGAAGGGCCTGTTTCCGTTGTATCTCTAAAGTCTAAAGTAAAGTCTGAACTGATCAGTGAAGAACGAATCTGCAGGGGCACAGAAAGCAATATAAACGTAGCTGAAACAAGCTTACTGCTTTGCTTGCACAGTTCCAACATTGACCCTGGGCTGCATCAAGTGCATTACAGTAGCACTGTGACTTTATTACTGGGATAATAATCCCTGGGCCTGAAAAGTAACAAACCAAGGAAACAAGTTGAAATCTCACCACACATCTGGAGAATTGAATTCAGGTAATTGAATACGTCTGGAATTAAGTGCTGGAAATGAAGCATCCAAATTGACATTAAAAACACATCTGATTCGTTAACTTAGTTTATTTTAATTGGACTGCCAGCATGCAACTCCAGATTCACAGCAAGTCACCTGACTATGAATGATCCTCTGAAATACACTCATTTCAAGAGGAATTCAACATCTTGAAATCTTGACCTTACTAATATTGACCAGAACCCAAGAAAGAGGTTTAAAAATTGTGCTCCTTAGGCCATTATGTCCATAAGCCATTATGGGTAGAGAAAGTATTCAATCACATCTTTATTAATCTCTCAGAAATTATGGTTTTCATTTCAGATTGAATATATATTGATTTTAAACTATTTTTTAAGGTAACGCTCATGACATTACATATTTTACTTGTATTATTTCATGTTGTAATTTGCTGTGTTTTTTTGGAGCCAAATCTGCCACAAAACGTTGCCACTGGATTCCCCAAAGCATACACCATTTATAACTATGTTCAATTACAAATTCCAATGAGAAGAATCATCCCAGTTTTCTCCTGAAAATCCTAACAATGCCAAAGCAATTTGCATACAGCAAAAATAGGTCTACCGAGAACGCCATTTCCCTTGCACTACATTCAACTCTGAATGACCATGACAACAAAAACACCTAAGTCACAATGTTATTCATTGACAACAGCTCAGCCTTCAACACCATAATACTGAACAGCTCATTCTCACCTCCCGGAACTCTGGGCTTCGATCTGCAGCTGTCTTTTGGACTCCCTGAGTCAGTTAGAATTGATCATAACAATTCCCCCAACCTGACCCTCAATGCAGGTGCCCCTTGGGATTGTGTGCTCTACTCCCATGGCTGTGTGGCCAAATGTAGTGCCAACTCAATCTTTAATTTTGCCTGTGATGCCACTATCATCGACCAGATCAAAATCAATGAGACGGAGTACAGAAAAATGTCAAGAAAGCAAAGAGAGTGAACACAATCCAATCCTCAGCAATGGAGCTGCTATAGAGATGGTTGCATGCTTCAAGTTCCAGAGCATCCACTTTACCAGCATCCTAACCTGGTCCCCTCACCCTGATGCAGTGATCAAGTAAACACAGAGTATTTACTTTACTAGGTACCTGTGAATGTTTGGCTTGTCCATGAGGATTCCCTCAAACCTCTACAGATGCGCATTCTAAAATAACCTATCACCGTTCAATATTCTCTTTGATTTTTATGGGGCATTTTGTTGCCGCTTTACAAAATTGGAATTTCTATGCATTTGATTTAAATAGCTCAAGTTCTTAGCTTTTATTTTTAATGTCCTTTTGCAAGCAAGAAAGTGCTTTTTCCTTTGTATTTTGTATTGTGGTGCCCAGCTGCGGGCGCTGTCGGCCACTTCGTCTGACCCGGGCTTCTACCCGCGAGGCCCCGATGGAGTTCTACACGGCAATCCAGGAGGCATCGAGATCAGAGAGCTGAGGGGGCTCGGCGGCAGTGAGGCCTCGCGACGATGAGCCCGCGGCGGTGGTAGAGGAAAGGAGAGGGAGAGAGAGGTGAGGGAGGGATTGGAGGAGGGGAGGACAAGGGAAAGTGAGGGGAGGTGAGGAGGGAGCATGGAGGATTGAGGGAGAAGAGGGGATAGGGAGGGAGAGGGGGGAAAGTGGGCGAGATGAGGTGGGAGAGTGGGGGAGGAAGAGGAATAGAGGGAAAGGAGGGGGGAGTGGGGGAGGTAGGTAGTGGGGAATAGAGGGAGAGGAAAGCGGTGGGGGAGGTCAGGAAGGATATTGGGGGGATAGAGGGAGGTGAGGAATGGAGGATAGAGGGATAGGAGGGGTAGGGAAGGGAGAGTAGTTATGGAGGCAGAGAGTGACTGAGGGTAGGGGAAAGGGGAGGTGAGGGATGGATTGGGGAGGGGAGGAGGAGTGGGGAAAGAAGATGGAGGATGAAGAGGGGGTGGGAGCACGGGGGGGATGAGGGGAAATGAGCCGCGCCTGTGCAGTGAGTGAGTGGTGGAATATTGCGTTGGAGGAATGGGTTGTGTTGGGGGAACGGGTGAATGGTGGAATATTGCGTTAGGGGGTCTGCACTTAGTCTAGTATATTGTACTAAAGGTCTCGTCTTGTTTGTCTGTCTGTCTGTGAGATCAAGGAACTATGCCAAAATGATACACAATAGCGCGAAAAATGTTTGCAAAATCTTACTCAACTTTTTCCCGTCGTCGTTAGTATCCAGTTTCTTCACACTTGATGTTATATTTCACAAGTTATTGATATTTAAAGTTTAAAAAAAGCCAACTTTCAAAATTATAACTGCCTGTGAGGGTGAAACATTTCTAGCAGCTTCCAGTGATGATGTCACAATGGCATCTCACAGTCGTCCAATCACCATGGGATCTCATTTACACACGTGGCAGTGAACATTTCGACAACCGAAAATGACATCATAATGTGATCTCTGCTGCCAATACAGAAGCTATGAGAGTAGACGGAGTGGGGAATGGGAGGAGAAGAAATGTTATTTAAACATGGGGGAGCGCAAAAGGGGAGAGGTGAGGGACGGAGTGACTGAGGGTAGGGAAAAGGAGAGAGAGGGAGATGGTGACAGAGGGACAACGGGATCAGCAGCTTCAAGGGGATTAAGAAGAGAGTGTGATTTCCCCCCCCCCCCCCAGGTGGGAAGGATTGATTGGCTCAAGGGATCGCCGATGCTGACCTAAAAGTCGAGTCCATTAATTGGTTCCGGGAAGCGCCGACTACCCCCCCCCCCCCCCCCCCCCCCGATACATGGGAAGGATTGATTGCTTTGGGGGAACGGGTGAGTAGTGGAATATTGCATTGGGGAAACGAGGCCCAACAGGATAGGGGGGTAGGGAGGGGAGAGGGGTTATGGAGGGTGGGAGGGAGTGACTGAGGGGAGGGAGTGACTGAGGGTAGGGAGTGACTGAGGGTAGGGGAAAAGGGAGGGAGGGAAAGGTGAAGTAAGGAATGGAGGAGGTGAGTGGAGGAGGGGAGTAGGTAAAGGGGAGAAGAGGGAGGGTGAAGAGGAGGGGGAGGGAGTGTTAGGGGATGAGGGGAAATGAGCCGCGCCTGCGCAGTTGGGGCTTATGGGTGAGTGGTGGAATATTGCGTTGGGCGAACTGGTTTCGTCGGGGGAACGGGTGATGGGGTTATTGGCTCCGGGGGGCGCCTGTCACCGGGGTGAGCAACGCGCCACTTTTGGGGGCCAGCCCTACCATGTGACACCGCGCCTCCCCCCCACAATCTGCGTTGGGGGACGGGGCACAACGGGTCCCACTTGGTCCAGTAGCATATTAAATCTAGTGGCATCCTTAAATCTCCTCAGTTAGTTGCAGATGGGTTTATATCTCCAATAGATTGCCTTTATTTCCCTATGGAATGCATATCCATTATAAACTATGAAATACTCTTTTAATATTTTCTGTTGCCTTTCCAACATCTTACTTCTACTCATTCTTCATTCCTACACACTGGCTTTATTTAAATTGAAGACACTGGTTTCACACTCAGGTCGATTTTAAGTTAATGTAATATTATGACCATTCTTCCCTGGAGGGTCGCTTACTATTAGATTACTAATTAACCCTGTCAGATTAGACGATTCAAGATGATAAAGAGTTGTTCCCTGGTTGGCTCCACAATGTGGAGTATTAATTGTCTCAAATTTATTCCATGAACTCATCCTCCAAACTACTACCATCAATCTAATTTATCCAGTCCAAGTTTAAAGTTTTGCATGATTATTACACTATCCTTAATGACATCCTCCACTTATTTTTGATTAATTATTTGTACAACTGCAACTATTAGGGGACTACAAATTGCTTCCAATCGTGTTCGCTATCCCTTAACATTTCATATCTCCATCCATACCAACTTTCCATCCTTTCTAAGTTAAGTTAAGGGTCTTTACTGCAAACATAATCATCTCAGTTATCAGTTACCTATTCTTTTACTATTGACGGTTATTCAACATGGTGATCATGCAACCACATCTGTACAATAGAGCACTCATATATTTGCATTTGTGTAATTAATTCATTTCATTTGTTACAAATGCATCAAACATTCAGGAAATATTTCTTGACAGTTGTAACTTTTTAAATATTTTTTCCTGATTTGAGAGTTTCATCGAACTCCCATTAATTATTGTACTACGGCTTAGATATTGGAGCCTGCCTGGCAGGCTGTTTCTTTCAGGGCTATGAAATCCTATATAGGCGATGTCATAAAAAGGCAGCTGCAACATTTATTATCACTCTCAAACACTGTGACAGAAATCTGTCTGAGCATTTCCAATCATCATACAAACCTTGCACCAATCATATATCATCGGCATGGTTTGATGATGTTATCTCATGTAATCGTTTTGGCTAATATGATTGTTAATTAAAGTATAATATCACCCCAGAGCATCCACATTTAAGTAATGCTATATTTAAGAGTCTATACTTATATTTTATTAAGATCTGATCAGCATTCTAAATCATGGTCACTATCGCTACTTCAATAACTTTCCCCAAACCTCTCCAATTCAGAATCTCACCCCCAGCTCCATCCGTAGTCCTACTGCACAGCCTTGAACACTCCGTTCCAACTTATACTGACACTCCAGAGATTTTTATCATAAAAGCCAATCAATTATATCCGCACCTTCATCACTCAAAGCCCCCATGGCACATACAACCCCACTCAAAGCCCTCAATGTCAACAAAACCTTATCTCATCTACTTTCAGTACCTCCTGAACCTCCAATCACTTTTCCCACATCTGTCAAACCCACTACCGCCACCACTTATCTCAAATAGTGATGCGCCTGGACGTATTAATTCTCGTATTATCGCCACCCCAAATGTATTCAATTTCTTATGGGTCAAACCAAAGACATGAAACTTTCAGTGCCACCCAACATGGCTGCACAACCATAATAATCATAGGCCCATCATATCAATTTATTGGTATGCTGCTTTGTACAGTGTTTTGCAACTAAATAGACATTCATCACTCCGTATACCAAAATCACTATTTCTCATTTGCTTCCTCGTCAGATTTATAAATGCCCTTTCATTCTCCCCCTTCTGTTTTATCTCAGCCCTTTTAAAGCCCTTGTTATTCATTTATCCAAGACCCAGATCCAGGCCTGAAATAACTGCACTCTATTCCAGTGGGAAACCATCTTTGCTAACAGTTCATAAACTAATATTATGTATTCTATACAGAGCCATTCTTTCAAATGCCTTATCCACCTAATACTACATCAAATAACCATGGTAATTTAATGTAGACAAAATTGCTGGAGAAACTCAGCGTGTGCAGCAGCATCTATGGAGCGAAGGAAATAGGCAACGTTTCGGGTGGAAACCCTTCTTCAGACATTTAATGGTAATCTAGAGTAATTTGCTTATTCATTTGATCTTTGCTCTTGTGAATCCTCATTCCGATTGCTGGCTTTGCCATTGGTTCCTTACACATGAGACGACTATGCCAGCTGGATGTTTAATAGTTGCATTAAACAAACACAACTTCAAAATGCAATAGCAGATTCCCACAAGGATGAAAGTTCAACAAAGCCTTTTGCTTACTGTAAACGGAACCATATTTATCTGCAACAGTCCCTTACAAGTGGCTTTACAATATTTGAACAGAAAGCACTTTTCCTCATGGAAAATATATCAATTTAAACATTTTATGCAGTGCTTTAGGAACATCACTACATTCAATCTGTTCTTCAAGTTAATAAAATTCAACTGGAAATGTAACTGTGTGCTTCATAGAAATACCATGGGATAATAAAACCTCCCCAGACCTCCTTCTGCAACGTAATGCATTCCACAAGAAAAAGAGTACCATAGTGAAGTGGAATGACCTTTTGTAGAAATGTTATATGCATATTAAATGGCAATCATGCACCTTCACAGCCAAGAGCAACTGGATTGGTGTTCAAAATGTTGATGGATGACATATAAAATACTTGCCTTTGAGATCAATGCAGCTTTTACATTTTCAAAACTGAAATGCCATTTCCTGCTTCCCTTAATTATGTACATTGTTTTATACACAGATTTAACTACATTAACTCACAAGAAAGTTAGACAATTGCATACAATTTGCCAGAAAATATTTAAGATTTTAAGTGAAAAGCAAAATTTGTAAGTATCTTCTGATTTTATATCTCTGATAAGGTTTTTTCAACCTGTACTAAATCCCTCAAAGAAACCAATTTTAAAAACCTAATGTAGCACAAAGTTAGAATTAAATATAGGCTACTGGTTTCAAAGTAGGCATAACGGGACCTTGAGCAGTCAATCACCGTGATTTAAGGACCTAACAATACCATAAAACCTGCAAAATGTGGTAACCATCAGTGGTGAACTGAGTGACTCTAAACTGATCCCAACAAATAGACACAGTCCTGTAACAAACACATGGTCTTTTGTTGACACTTCATTAGCTACGGATTATTGAATGGATCAAAAATGGTCCTTCAATGTTCTTCATGTCACAAGCAATACAAATAGCTGTAACACAAAGTTAGAAAAGCATGGAGATAATTGAAACAATAAATGCTTTGTCATTGCATTTAAATAATACAATTATACTTCATTAGTAATGTCCCTTTGTGCTGCATATTACGTATACAGTGGTTGTTGCTTTAGTCTATAAAATCTGATTTGTTTCATGGCCATTGTCTTGAAGAAAATGTCACGGTTTGTACACAATAAATAATATTCAGCTCATGCCAGTTCTTCTGCAAGCTTGAAAAGCAGAAGTTAAAAATATATTCAAGTCATGGGGAAAAAGTGTAAGACAGCATTAAACTAAAAACAAAATTATGCATCAGCTGTAGCTTTATGCTAAATTGAAAACACAAAATGCAACAAGTGTTTTTTGTATTTTAGGTGTTTTTCGTATTAAAGGTGTATGGAACAAGCTGCCAGAGGAGGTAGTTAAGGCAGGGACTATCCCAAAATTTAAGAAACAGTTAGACGGGTACAAGGATAGGACAGGTTTGGAGGGATATGGATCAAACGTGGACAGGTGGGAGTAGTGCAGCTGGGACATGTTGGCCAGTGTGGGTAAGTTGGGCCTAAGGGCCTGTTTCCACACTATCACTCTATGACTCTAAGAGTGGATAGGAAGGAATCACAAAGAGAATGCTCTCTCTGAGTCATGCCTACTATGTTCTGTTGTGCTGAAGCAAAGCAAGAATTTAATTGTTCTATCAGGGACACATGACAATAAACTCTCTTGAATCTTGAATCTTGAAAATCAGAAAGGGGTGGAGAATGGAAGATGAGACTGGTTGTGGGATCCCATTGAAACTGGCAAAAATATCAGAGGTACTGGATGAAGAGATTGGTTGGATCAAAGGTAAGGATCAGAGATTTCTATCCATATTCTGTCTAGGGAGGGAGGCATGGAGGTGTGAGCCAAGGCATGAATTGTGTGAAATGGAGAATACATGGGACAAGAATTTAAATGAACACTTTATCTGTATTCACCACAGAAAACGGCAAGGAAGACCACCTGGATCAAATCAGTTGTAAGGAGGAAGAGATTTATCCCAGATCAGTCTCTTATGCTATGACAAGTAAGGGAGGAGACAAGTGTTGTCCTGACAGAGAATTTTGTATCTTTATTGGCCAAATGTTGGGTGCCAGATGAATGGAGGATAGCTAATATTAATCCTTCAATTAGGGTGGGCAGCAAGAATAAGCGAGGTAATTGCAAACCAATAAGCCATATGCCACTGGTAGAGAAATTAATGAAGAAAATCCAACGGCATAAGACTTACGATTATTTGGAAAAAAGGAACTGATCAGGGATAGTCAGCATGGCTCATGGAAAATCCTGCCTCAGTAATTTGATAGAGATAACGAAGAAGATTGAACACAAAGTGCTGGAGTAACTCAGCGGGTCAGGCAGTCGGTCAGGAACATGGATAGGTGATGGTTCATAGAAAATAAAACATAGAAAATAGGTGCAGGAGGAGGCCATTCGGACCTTCAAGCCAGCACTGCTGACTCGGTTCGGGACAGCCTCTCTCACTGCAAATATTTTGAAGATTGGACATTGCCGATGTGGATTTAAGTAAGGTCTCAGATAGCAGACGAGAGCTGGAGGTTAAGACCCATGGGATCCTAGGCCTGTTAGCTAATTGAACTCAAAACTGGCTTGGTGATAGGAGGCAGATAGTTGTGGAAGGATGTTTTCTTGACTAGAAGTCAGAAGTAGTGGTGTACCAGAGGGATCAGTGCTGGAAGCCTTGCGGTTTGTGATATATAATTAAAGATTATGTCAATGGACATATGGTTTGCTCGTCTTCATAGATTGGGGCACAGGATATAAAAGTGGAGATGTTATGTTGTAACTTTACACACACTGATTAGACTGAACTTGGAGTATTCTGGTCAACACACAAGAAGGATGTAGTAGCGCTAGGTAGAGTACAGAGGAGATTGTTGCCTGGATTGGAGAACTTTAGTTATGGAGAGAGATTGGATGGAGTTTGTTTTTCCTGGAACAATGGGGGGCTGAGGGATAACATGATAGAGGTATATAAAAAAATTGTAAGAGACGTAGATAGGGTAAATTGAATCTTTTCACCAGGGGACATTAAAAAATCAAGAGAACATAGGAATTTTAAAGGGAGAGAGTGTTTCATATCTGGAACATGTTTTGCAGAAGAGTCAGATACAATCACGATGTTTTAAAGACATTTAGACAGCAGGTGGAGAGATGGTGGGAAAAACGGGAGCACACCAGGACAAGTTGAATCAGTTGTGATCTTATTGAATGACAATACTAGTTCAAGGGACCAATTGAGGTTACTCGCGCCGACACAGGAGTAAGCTCCACCACCCGCAGTCTTGTTATCCATCGCCCGCTGACCCGCTCCGCTCTATGATCTTTGCTCTTGAGCTGGTCCCCTCACTGTCCGGTCTCCGAGCCAGGTCAAAAATAGGGATAACGAGAATCTCAAAACTAATACCAACCGCTTTTGTGCGTCCTCTCACCCCATAGAGAGGACCCTTTCTCCCGTCTGCAACAAACCCCTTCCTCTTGGACTCCCCCTCATGGCCATCTACCTGCTTTGGACATTTTTATTTTAAACTGTCAGCGGGACATCAACCGCCTCAATTTTTCCACTCCCCTTTCTCACTCTAACCTCTCCCCCCCTGAATGTACATCCCTCCGCTCACTCTGCAACAACCCAGACTGGGTGATCAAACTTGGCGACAAGGGAGGTGCCCTGGTAGTCTGGTGCGCTGATCTCTACCGGTCTGAGGCCAGGCGCTAACTCTCAGACACCTCCTCCTACTTATCCTTGGACCATGACCCCACAGACGAGCACCAGGCCATTATCTCAAACACTATCACTGGCATCATCACGTCCGGCTCCCTGCCCTCCCAAGCCTCCAACCTCATCGTTCTCCCCAAAATCCATAAGCCTGACTGTCCTGGCAGATCCATTGTTTCTGCGTGTTCTTGTCCCACCGAACTTATTTCCACATACCTCGACTCCATCCTATCCCTCCTGGTCAAAACCCTCCCCACCTATGTCCAAGACACCTCACACGCTCTTCGTCTCCTCCATGACTTCCGTTCTCTAGGCCCCCATTCCCTCATCTTCACCATGGATGTCCAGTCACTCTACACCTCCATCCCCCACCAGCAGGGTCTTAAAGCCCTCCGTTTCTTCCTCGAGCGCAGAACCAACCAATCACTATCTACAGATACTCTCCTCCGCCTAGCGGAGCTGGTCCTTACCCTCAACAACTTTCCCTTTGACTCCTCCCATTTCCTCTAAATCCAAGGCATAGCTATGGGCACATGCATGGGCCCCAGCAATGCCTGCCTCTTTGTAGGGTACGTCGAACAATCTTTGTCCAAGGCGTACCATGGCCCTATCCCCGAATTCTACCTCTGTTACATTGACGACTGCATTGGTGCTACCTCCTGCACCCATGCAGAACTCACTGACTTCATCCAATTCACCACTAACTTCCATCCGGCACTAAAATTCACCTGGACCATTTCGGACATCTCCCTACCGGTTCTTGACCTCAGTATCTCCATCGCAGGTAACAGACTACTAACCAACATCTACTACAAACCCACTCCCATGGCTATCTGGACTACGCTTCTTCCCACCCTGCTTCCTGTAAGGACTCTATCCCCCTACTCCCAATTCCTCCGTCTGTGCCGCATCTGCACTCAGGATGAAGTGTTCCAAGCCAGGGCATCGGAGAAGTCCTCATTCTTTAGGGAACGGGGGTTCCCCTTTTCGACTATAGATGAGGCTCTCACCAGGGTCTCCTCTAAATCCTGTAGCTCCGCTCTCACGCCCCGTCCCCCCACTCATAACAAGGACAGAGTCCCCCTTGTCCTCACCTTCCACCCTACCAGCCGTCACATACAACAGATAATCCTCCAACATTTTCGCCACCTCCAACGGGATCCCACCACTGGCCACATCTTCCCATCTCCTCCCCTTTCGGCTTTCCGTAGAGACCGCTCCCTCCATAACTCCCTGGTCAATTTGTCCCTTCCCACCCAAACCACCCCCTCCCCTGGTACTTTCCCTTGAAACCGCAGGAAATGCTACACTTGTCGCTTTACCTCCTCCCTCGACTCCATCCAAGAACCCAAACAGTCTTTCCAGGTGAGGCAGAGGTTCACCTGCACCTTCTCCAACCTCATCTATTGCATCCGATGCTCTAGGTGTCAACTGCTGTACATCGGTGAGACCAAGCGCAGGCTTGGCGATCGCTTCGCCTAACACCTCCGCACAGTTTGCATTAACCAACCCGATCCGGTGGCTCAGCACTTCAACTCCTCCTCCCATTCTGTATCCGACCTATATGTCCTGGGCCTCCTCCATGGCCAGAGCGAGTCCCACTGCAAATTGGAGGAGCTGCACCTCATATTTCGCTTGGGTAGTTTACACCCCAGCGGTATGAACATTGACTTCTCCAATTTCAGGTAGTCCTTGATTTCTCCCTCCCATCCCTCCCCTTCCCAGATCTCCCACAGCCCACTGTCTCCGCCTCTTCCTATCTTCTTCCAGCCCCCTCACCCCCACATCAGTCTGAAGAAGAGTGACGTCACCTATTCCTTCGCTCCATAGATGCTGCCTCACCTGCTGAGTTTTCCTATTCTCTCCAACCTCTGATCAACTTCACCTGGAACATGCTGCTTTCAAACAACTAGTCAACAGCTCAACAATTCTTCCCATGTCTCACCCATATCAGCAATTTCGCCATGAACCGTGGCAGAGTTGAAAGAAGAGAAGCATAGATGTACATTTTAGCCCTTGGACCTCATGAGTGATAGAATATTGCTGCCCAAAAGGCATTTCATGAAACCCTACAACAAGAGTACCACAATGTTAATGTACATTTTTCACTTGTGGTACATTTCCTGCTTCATAGATGTTCTTGTTATCAGTGTATATCCATAATCTATCTGAACATCATGGATAACATTAAGCCACTTCTGCTAATTGCAGACTGGTCCCCAGTCAATCAGATCATGGTTGATATGTGGTTTAGTTCCAATTTCCCACTTTGTTCCATGTTTACCCAATAAAAATCTACTGGCTTCATTCTTCTAAATTTCTATCAACTCAGCCTTTCGCAGAGAATATCCAAGATTTTCAATATCTATTGTATCAAAAAAGTGACTCCCACTTTCATTCCTAAGTAACTAAACATAAAAACTGAGATCCCTTTGTTTGGGATTACTCTTGAGAGGCAATAATCTCTCTGCATTGACTCTGGTAAATCCCTTCATCTTTTAAAAATCCTGTCATTACAGACTGTTGTAATGCGATTGATGAACATTCTGAAGAATCCATTTCATGTACCGTTTCATGACTTGATCTTCCCCCATGCTTGTATTGTCACTCATATATCAATTTCAACAGATATCGTCTATTTATCCAGCTAATCTATACAGTTTACAGTGATGGAATAAACTAAGCTTTCATAGGTTTGGAACCATGGTGATAGATGGCTTCTCATTCTGATAATGCAATCAATACACTTTTTGACTTTTATAAACAAAGGCATTTTATAACACAGTTTAAAAAATATACAAGAAAAATATAACAGCAGATGGAAGTGTGAATACGAACAGTTCAGAAATAAAACTACATTTGTCCAAAATGAGAAGTGGCAATTATCTATCATATAATAAATAACTGTAGTGTTGTAATAAAATGCATAAATTATCAACTCAATCCCACCCACCCAGTTTTTGCATTGCAAAACAAGGCTAAAGTGTAAAATCATTCCAAATATTTACTTAAAGAAGAACTGTAGAAGCTGGAAAAATCGAAGGTAGACAAAATTGCTGGAGACACTCAGCGGGTGAGGCAGCATCTATGGAGCGAAGGAATAGGTGACGTTTCAGGTCGAGACCCACCCCCACATCAGTCTGAAGAAGGGTTTCGACCCGAAACGTCACCTGTTCCTTCGCTCCATAGATGCTGCCTCACCCGCTGAGTTTCTCCAGCATTTTTGTCTACCTCCAAATATTTGCTTTATACATTTCTAGGCTATGGAAGTTTTACAATATTTGTAGAGTCAGGAGTGGTTAGACAAACGCTTAAATAATCTAAAACAGATATTGTTATATATTGGAGTGTTGTTTAACCTACCAAAATCTTGCTTTGTTCTTTGTCAAAATGGTGTATGATGATCATTTTAATTTCAAATTTTACAAACATTTTTAAGCCCATCTGAAGTTCAATATCATGATACAAGGATTGGTATTGTTACTGTTAAAATAAACCAACATTTAAACATCTAGCAGTTTCACAAGTTGCACCTTATGCCCATTACACCTTGCTGTGAAAAATCCTAACAAAGCTGCAAAAAAATATAATCATATTTCAAAGCTGGATCACAAGAGCTTGCACCAAACACACTGAGCCCACCACAGCAAAATATTATTTTTAGCTCTCCATTTTTAAATACATCTATTTATTTAGCAGCCCCTGCTCCAATGATCACGGCACCACTTTATCATTTTTCTTATATTTGTCTCCACAATGCAGTAGTGCTGAAGACAAATTAAATTTACCAGGATGCTGCCCAGTTTGGAAAACATCAGTTAAAGGGGAGAGATTGGAAAGCCTGCCCTTGTTCCAGGAACAAAGGAAGCTGGGGGGGGGGGGGAGGCATAGATTTCCTTTGTGAAATCAAAATTAAAGTACTCATTTCGTACGTTTAGGAGTCCGCTGACTCCAAACATAGATTCTCTCTAATGGACAGAACATGCTGAAGTAATGCAACAGGTCAGGCAGCATCTCTAGAGAACATAGACAGACGATATTCCGGGTCAGACCCTCCTACAGACTCCTGATGCTGCCAAACTAATACATCACCTATCCATATTCTCCAGAGATGATCCCTGACCCACTAAGTTAGTCTCGCACTTTGCATCCTTTTGTGCCAACCAGCATCTGCAGTTCCTGGTTTCTACATAAATTATCTTTATCCTTTTAGTGGTCCTACCTACTCCATAGTTACATGATCATAATCATTCCCTTCATGATCTTCCCTTCACTAACTGTGATAAACAGCCCAAGAACTCTTCTCACACAAAGATCTCTGCTTTTGCGTAAACATGACCGCCTGAGCGTCTACTCGAGGCTCTGCTTCAAGAAGACGGCATCTATCATCAATGACCCACATCATCTTCTCGGTGTGATGTGGATAGATAAAGAACAATGGGCACGGTGGCGCAGCAGTGGAGTTGCTGCCCCACAGCGAATGCAGCACTGGAGACCCGGGTTCGATCCCGACTACGGGTGCTGTCTGGACGGAGTTTGTACGTGGACCTGCGTGGGTTTTCTCCAGGATCTTTTGTTTCCTTCCACATTCCAAAGACGTACAGATATGTGGGTTAATTGGCTTGGTGAATGTAAAAATTGTCCCTAGTGGAAGTAGGATAGTGTTAGTTTGCGGGGATCATTGATCGGCGCGGACCCGGTGGGCCGAAGGGCCTGTTTCCGCGTTGTATCTCTAAACTAAACTAAACAATGAATGAAAGATATGCAAAAAAGTTACGATGATAAAGGAAACAGGCCATTGTGAGCTGTTTGTTGGATGAAAATGATATGCTAGTGCGGCTTGGGTGGGGGTGGACTGCCTGAAGAGAGAAAAATCAATATTCATACCACTGGGCTGCAAGCTGCTGAAGCGAAATATAAGATGCTGTGCCTCCAATTTGCGTTTAGCCTCACTGACAATGGAGGAGACCTAGGACAGAAAGGTCTGTGTAGGAATAAGAATGCATTTTATTTGCTGGCGCCTTTCTGGACACCCAAGGACACCTTACAGGACATAAAATCACAATACATTTATCAATATTAAAATCAAGTTGATTAAAAACAAAAACAACAAAAAACAACAAAAAATACACAAAACATTTTAAGTCATTAAAATCAGGGTGAACATGGTGGAAGTTATGTCGGGTATGCTAATCTAAACAGGTGTGTTTTGAGTTGTGATTTGAATTGATCGATAGTGTCCAGGTGACGGATGGGAGGTGGAAGAGTGTTCCAGAAACGTGGGGCAGAGCAGCTGAAGGCTCTGGCACCCATGATGCTGAGTCTAAATGTGGGGACAGTTAAAATTGCAGCTGAGGAGGAACGAAGTGACCGGGAAGGAGTGTATGGTAGCAGCAGGTCAGAGAGGTATTGGGGAGCAAGGTGGTGTAGGACTTTGAAGGTCAGCAGTAAAATCTTGTAGTTAATCCGGTGGTGCACAGGGAGCCAGTGGAGCTGAGTGAGGATGGGTGTGATGTGGTCCGATGATCTGGTGCGGGTGATGATCCGGGCTGCAGAGTTCTGAATGCATTGGAGGCGATGAAGAAGTTTATTGGAGGTGCAAGTGAGGAGGGCGTTGCAGTAATCGATGCGGGATGTGACCAGAGCGTGGATGAGGACTTTTGTATTGTCTTTGAAGAGGGAGGGGCGGAGTCTGGGAATGGGAAGGAGATTAAAGTGATCTGTGGGATCATGGTCCAAGGATAGGTAGAAGATGTCTGAGAGTTGTCGCCTGGCCTCAGCCGAAAGAGGTCAGCGCGCCAGACTACCACAGCACCTCCCTTGTCGGCGGGCTTGATTATAATGTCAGGGTTGCTGCAGAATGAGTTAAGGGCTGTACATTCACAGGGGGTGAGGATAGAGTAGCTAACGGGAGAGAAAAAGTTGAGACGGTTGATGTCACACCGGTAGTTAGAAATAAAGGCAAGGCAAGGCAACTTTATTTATATAGCACATTTCATACACGAGGCAGTCAAAGTGCTTCACATAAAAACATGTCATACAATAAAATGAAATAATAAAATTAAATAAAATAGAAGAATTAAAAGAAAAGTAAAGCAAAATTAAAAATGCATTATAAAAAGTGCAAAAGTTAAAAGTGCAATGTAGTTAAGATTTAGCTGAAAGCTAAAGTAAACATAAAAGTTTTCAGTCTTGTTTTAAAAGTGGTCAAAGTTGAGGCAAGTCTTAAATCTTCAGGAAGTTTATTCCAGCTATTTGTTGCATAGTAACTAAATCCTGCTTTCCCATGTTTTGTATTTACTCTGGGAATCACTAACAGATTGGTTTCAGAAGATCTTAGCGGTCTAGAAGGCTTATATAGTGGAAGCATGTCAGTGATATACTTTGGTCCTAAACCATGTAGTGATTTATAGGTGAGCAGCAGGATTTTGAAATCAATTCTCTGACATACAGGGAGCCAATGTAAGGATTTAAGAATTGGTGTAATGTGTTCAAATTTTTTGGTCTTTGTTAGAACTCTAGCAACAGCGTTCTGAACAAGCTGTAGCTGCCTGACAGTTTTTTTTGGAAGACCTGCAAGGAGACCGTTACAATAATCTAGCCTACTAGTAATAAAGGCATGTACAAGTAAAGAGGTCTAGAGAGTAGAAGGCCGTTCTGGGAAGTCCAAGAGGGACCCTGGTGAAGACGGGAGAAGGGGGTCAGTCAGCCTGGGTGGTGAGTTCACCTTCTCATAGGAAAAGGCACAGAGGTGGAGGCGACGGAAGAAGAGCTCTACATTGTGGCAGACCCGGAAGGCGTTGAGGTCGGGGCGGAGGGGAGCGAAGGTGAGGCCTCTGTTGAGGGCAGATCGTTCCGTATCAGAAAGGGGAAGGTCAGTTTGGATGGTGAAGGCACGACAAAGGTGGGGGTTGTGGTGGAGGAGGGCTGAGGAGTGGACAAAGGCAGAGGCGAGATCTGGTGGGGGGGGGGGGGGATGGTGGGTGTTCAGAGAGCACTATTGTATGGGTGGGGTGTGGTCGGGGTAACCTGGTTAAAAGACGGGGAAGGGGAAGGGGAAGACCCATCACTACAGAGGTCCCCTGTGGGAGAGGGGTGGGAGCAATAGGGCCCAGCAGAGTCAGACCACGTGGCGTGGGAGTCTGCATCGTGGAGGCTGTGGGCCTGGTGCTGAGCCTGGAACTCAGGTGAGACGACGGCTCTGGCCCTCCGGTGGGAGATTGAGAGGCAAGGGTCGGCGGAGTTGCTGGTTGAAGCCCGCGGGGCGCTGGAGTAGAGAGAGAGAGTAGAGAGAGAGAGAGAGAGAGAGAGAGAATGCCAGGGCTACATGAAGTGAGAAAAATCAATATTCATACCACTGGGCTGTAAGCTGCCCAAGCAAAATATGAGATGCTGTTCCTCCAATTTGCGTTTAGCCTCACTCTGACAATGGAGGAGACCCAGGACAGAAAGGTCAGTGTGGGAATGGGAAGGAGAATTAAACTGTCCAGCAACCGGGAGATCAGGTTGTTTGAATTAGTTATGGGAAAGGTTAAAAGTTAACATTAAAAGAAGAGTTTGAAAATATGTAAAAAAGTGAAATTAAAATTTAAGAATGAGCCATCTCTGACCCTTCTCACCCTGGCCACAACTCTTTGAATCACTTCCTTCTGGAAGGCGACTCCGGACTGTCAAAGCCGCCACAGCCAGACATAAAAACAGCTTTTTTTCACGAGTAGTATCTCTACTCAATAACCAAAAATCCGTAGCCTCCTTTTGCTCTGGTATTTGATTTAATTCACATGTTTAATCGATAATGTTTTATTATTAATGTTTAATGTTTTATGTGTCATTCCTTACTGTCACTGTATATCATGTTGTCACTTGCGGGCAGAGCACCAAGGCAAATTCCTTGTATGTGAATACTTGGCCAATAAACGTATTAATTAATTCATTCATTCATCCATTCATGCTTATTTCAATTTGTAACTTTAATAAACTTTTTTTTACATACTATTGCTTGCATTTATCACTTTCCCAGTTACTGCTGTTGCTGTCTCTGCCATCACATGCTCTTTCATTCCCAAAACAGTCCCAACCCGTCAAAGTTTAAGCTCTGCAAAGCAGTTGTCGCTATCTCCATTCACCTCCAAGTCCAAGAATTAAATATGAACAACGTGATCTCAAAATTCAAGTTGCAAATAAAGCAATTAAGAAGTAAATAACACTCCAAACCTAGCCGAGAGCGCTCAATGAGCAAACTACTCTGTTTGCATTAGTCTGAAGACTGTTTGCATTAGTTTGCATTGTCTGAAGAAGGGTTTCGGCCCGAAACGTCGCCTATTTCCTTCGCTCCATAGATGCTGCTGCACCCGCTGAGTTCCTCCAGCAATTTTGTGTACCTACTCTGTTTGCATTGATTTATTTGGACAAAGGAATACACCGTCCTACTATTATCAATGTATTTTAAAAGCTTCAGCCAGCCTGCTGGGATTTTATGACAATCCAGCAGCTTGCATGATGAATGTTGCAGATGTAAGCTCACATATACTAAATGTAATGAATACCTTGCACAGATTTGAACTTGAACAATGTGATGCAGAATTCCAAGGTGCTGTTGATTGAGAGCTAATTGATAAATTATTATGACATCTGTTCTGGAGATCTCCTGTGATCTGCAAATATATCTAGAAGCAAATGGGGACACAAAAATAACGGCACATAATTGGCAAAGGGAGATACGCGAGTGTTAGATTGCATTAGAAGCTATGAGTATGAACTGGGTAGAGTGCAATAGCTCTATCCTCCCGTGCCCTTCAAACAACCTAAATCTTCAGCTAATTCCAAAGGATACCTGAGCATTGAGTAAACTTAAAGAGTCCCAAACAAGAGAGAATAATTAAATTTAAGTAATGCACATGGTTATCAAGAATTTGAATGCATATTAGCAAATCTTAACCAGTAACATCAGAGGAATTCAAAATACATCAAGTGAGTAACAGAGGGATATTTAATGCAAAGGAGCATCCCAGAGTAGTAAAGCATAAGAGAGTGAATACTCAAATAACGTAGAAAAGAGAATAGGCCATGTGATGGCAGTAAATCTAGATGCCGCTAGAGAGAAATAAATTGTAGCTTAAATATCTGCATGCAAGATAATCACTCCAGGTAATATCAAGCAAACTATTACAATACAAGGAGCCATATGGTGCCCGTGCATAAATCAATGGCACAATTGAAAATTAGTTTGCGGCAGCTATGCCACATCTATCTCTGCAAGTGAATACTCATTTCAATTGAGCTGTAATGATTGCTACACTCACCGAGATTGGTTGTAACCATCCTTTAAAAGCCAAGGCAATGGGATTAAAGGCCAAGACAATTGGATTAAAGGCCAAAACAATGGGATTAACGGCCAAAACAATGGGATTAAAGCTATCCAAACACTAGGATGCAGACCAGTAATTCCTGGGCTTTTCTGTCCCTATAATTTCTCCAATACTAATCTTTTTATTAATGCTTTAATACTACCATTGCCTTACTTCTCAAAATGTTTTGAAGGTAGAAAAAAATGCTGGAGAAACTCAGCGGGTGAGGCAGCATCTATGGAGCAAAGGAATTGGTGACATTTCGGGTCGAGACCCTTCTTTAGACTGATCAAAATATTTTCACCTGTTTCACTCTATAATGTACCCACTTTAGGTATGGCTAATAGTTTCCCGTTCACGTATTTACATGATCGTTTCTTATACTTTTTCAAGTTCACCCTCAAATTCTACTTTCCCATACATTGTCAAGGTTTTGGACCTCCTTTGCTAATTTCTTTAATTTTCCTTTTCCTCAAGTTTAATGTTTTTTGTGGTGACATTATGTACCTTTTCCTTCAATCTCATGTTATCTTTAACTTCTTTTGATATCTACTGTTAGACCATTTTCTCGATTGAATTTAGAAAAACCATGTATTAATTATTCTGTAAATCACTGTATAAAGCCATTCTTTGTGTTGACCTTTGCTCAGTTACTGTCATGCCTTTTTATGTAGTTTTGCGATTTATTAAAACCAACCCATATTTCATAGCTGCAGCATTTGCTTTGTTCCAATCTTGCTTTGAGGTTGAACTAAATAACATTTGAAAGCTATCAATTTAAGCTGTCCTAAAACCTCCTTAATTTCTATATTATTAATTACCTTTTTATCGTAACACAATATTTATATTTAAGTGTATTATTGATCTGACCACTCCACCTACCAGTTAGCAGCATATGCGTACTAACTCCAACAATAAAACATCTAGCATGCCTTCACCATCAAAGGGCTTGGGGATCAGGTGCTGTTTTGAAACCAAATTGCAATGCAAACCAACCAAAATAAATGTGCAATTTGCAAATGTCCATCCATAGCTTTTACTGTTCACTTTTTTTTTCAAATAAATAGGTCAGCAATGCTGGTGAAGGAAAGGATAACTGGAAGGATCAACAATGGGTTGAATTATTTCCAAGCACAGTGAGATTAAAACAAAAATCTGAAAATTCTCAGTACAAAGTTGCTAAAAGAATGATCTTTAGGGTTGTTTATCACACAGGGGGTAACTGTCTTTTGTGCTGGTGTAAAATATAAATGCCCGAGGAAGAAAGCAGCTCGGAAAAGCTAACCATACTGATGAGATTTAAAAGACGCCCTCAATTAAAATTAACTTAAATTTACATCGTTATACATTGCATGCTCAAGGAGATATAAAACATTATTGATTAAATCCTAAGTCTTTTAAAACTTTGATATTAACTTACTGAGGAAATTTAGAATTTTCCCCTGTATAATAGGAAACTAGACTAAGTGGGCCCTGTCACACAGGAGGCTTGGTCCCTAAAGGCAATATTCCACAACTCACCCATAGCCCCCAACTGCACAGATGCAGCTCATTTCCCCTCATCCCTAGCACTCTCTCCCCCTCCTCTTCACCCTCCCTCTTATTTCCCCTCTCCTTCTCCCCTCCCCAATCTCTCTCTCCCTCTCCTTTCCCCTACCCTCAGTCACACTCCCTCCCTCCATAACTCCTCTCCCCTCCCCAGATTCTCGAGGTTGCTGCTCCTCTCCCTTCCTACGTGCCCAGGAGGAGCATCAGCCGTCTGATCCCTTAGAGCCAGGCCTCGGGTCCTCGGCTCGGCCCGGAAGCACCAGCAGCGAGGGCCCGCTGGCGTGTGGGCGAGCTCGGAGAAAAGACAGCGGAAGAGCCATGGGGGAGAGGGGGGTATCACGGAGGAGGGGGACAGGAACCAGCGAGGGGGACCAGAGAGGAAGAGGAAGATTGGCGTACTGCGCATGTTGTTCCATTGTTTAAAAAGGGTTCTAAGAGTAAACCTAGCAATTATAGACCTGTTAGTTTGACTTCAGTGGTGGGCAAATTAATGGAAAAGATACTTAGAGATAATATATATAAGCATCTGGATAAACAGGGTCTGATTAGGAACAGTCAACATGGATTTGTGCCTGGAAGGTCATGTTTGACTAATCTTCTTGAATTTATTGAAGAGGTTACTAGGGAAATTGACGAGGGTAAAGCAGTGGATGTTGTCTATATGGACTTTAGTAAGGCCTTTGACAAGGTTCCTCATGGAAGGTTGGTTAAGAAGGTTAAACTGTTGGGTATAAATGCAGGAATAGCAAGATGGATTCAGCAGTGGCTGAATGGGAGAAGCCAGAGGGTAATGGTGGATGGCTGTTTGTCGGGTTGGAGGCAGGTGACTAGTGGGGTGCCTCAGGGATCTGTGTTGGGTCCTTTGTTGTTTGTCATGTACATCAATGATCTGGATGAAGGGGTGGTAAATTGGATTAGTAAGTATGCAGATGATACCAAGATAGGGGGTGTTGTGGATAATGAAGAGGATTTCCAAAGTCTACAGAGTGATTTAGGCCATTTGGAAAAATGGGCTGAAAGATGGCAGATGGAGTTTAATGCTGATAAATGTGAGGTGTTACACCTTGGCAGGACAAATCAAAATAGGACGTACATGATAAATGGTAGGGAATTGAAGAATACAGTTGAACAGAGGGATCTGGGAATAACCGTGCATAGTTCCTTGAAGGTGGAATCTCATATAGATAGGGTAGTAAAGAAAGCTTTTGGTATGCTAGCCTTTATAAATCAGAGCATTGAGTATAGAAGCTGGGATGTAATGTTAAAATTGTACAAGGCATTGGTGAGACCAAATCTGGAGTATGGTGTACAATTTTGGTCGCCCAATTATAGGAAGGATGTCAACAAAATAGAGAGAGTACAGAGGAGATTTACTAGAATGTTGCCTGGGTTTCAACAACTAAGTTACAGAGATAGGTTGAATAAGTTAGGTCTTTATTCTCTGGAGCGCAGAAGGTTAAGGGGGGACTTGATAGAGGTCTTTAAAATGATGAGAGGGATAGACAGAGTTGATGTGATCAAGCTTTTCCATTTGAGAATAGGGAAGATTCAAACAAGAGGACATGACTTCAGAATTAAGGGACAGAAGTTTAGGGGTAACATGAGGGGGAATTTCTTTACTCAGAGAGTGGTAGCGGTGTGGAATGAGCTTCCAGTGGAAGTGGTGGCGGCAGGTTCGTTGGTATCATTTAAGAATAAATTGGATAGGCATATGGATGAGAAGGGAATGGAGGGTTATGGTATGAGTGCAGGCAGGTGGGACTAAGGGAAAAAAATTGTTCGGCGCGGACTTGTAGGGCCGAGATGGCCTGTTTCCGTGCTGTAATTGTTATATGGTTATATGGTTATATGGCTGGAGCTGCAGGGCGTTGCGATGGCGGTGCATTTGGGACTCACAGCGGGCGCTAGGCGCTCTCCTCCGCTGGGATCAAATTCTCTGCTTTCCGTTTGGTGACATCTCCCGCGCTGGGCTGGGCCGCTTCCTGTCCCTCCGAAAATTGTGTCCGGTTGGAGACCGCTACCGGCCACCCGCAGTATACATCTCCAGTAAAGACGTGATGGCGCAGGAAGGGGAGGATCGTCCCTGGGTGTGACAGGAGATGAGACCAATCCGCGCGGCGCTTACTGGCAGGAGACATCGATCTGCGCATGCGCGGTTTTTACGATTTTTAAACCTTGCTAACTTTTACATTATACTACCGATCAGAACGAAATCTGTTGCACTCGCAGCACATGGGAACGGTGAGTGAGCTGACGGAAAATCATAGCGCTATCGCCTACCGTTTTTGCGCAAATAGAAAAACCGCGCAAACCAGAAGAGCACAAGATCAGAGTTTTAGTTATGTATAGATAAGTTGTTTTAAAAGCAGCATTCATGCTAGGCATATTAAGTATTTCAAATTAGTTCTACATCTTGACCCAAGTTTCAAATTTTAGAAGATTCAGGAATGTTACCAAATTGGATTAACTAATTCTATATCGTTTTCAGTCTTTGCCATTTTTAAATTATGGTCTGGTAAAAGTTCAACTCTTCAGATGTATAAATAGAACTCGATCAAGTGTTTTAACATATAAATATGTTCACTTGCAAAGTCCCATTTAGATTCATTGCGTAAACTAACTATCATCTGCCAAATAAAAACCATTGAAGATTTTACATTCTACCTCAGTACAGAGCTCCGCAGCAAACACACATATCCTTTATTTTCAAGATTCTGCATGCAGACAACATGACAAACTTTTCATATGCTACACATTGCCTCAAACCAAAAGTTTGTCCAACCATCTTCCTTAGCTCCCTTGGGCTGAAGTTGCTTTTATTTAAAAAAATTCTGGTACTAGTAGTGTTGAGAAAACTGTAAACGACAGAAAGACTCTTCCTGTCAAGCATTTCAAAGATAATGGCAAATTTCTGCTGGACAACAAAAAATGAAAGATAATGTTATGGAAGAGTGTATCTAATGACAAAATATTTTTTTCTCAAATAGTTACCTGGGTTATTTGAACAATGAAGGATGAATAATTCGGAACAATCAACCTATATATGCATAAGATATACCAACAGATTTAAAAAAATGGATTGGACTTGCAAAATAAAACACAGCTCCCACCACATCCCTGTCACTATGTCCTTTAGATCTGAAACACACCGCATTATTCTTCATGCTCCAATGGACCAACATTCGGTCTCTGGTGCATCAATACGATAACCAATCTGAATGCACTAATTAATTATTTCAGTCGTATTTCTCTAATGAGTCTCTTTGGGAATCAAGAGATTAGGGGGAAATGTTGAGATCCTAGTCAGGATTAAAAAATGTGTAGCTATAGTTGTGAAAGCAAATCTTAATCCTGTTTTTACTTCCCCTCATCAAAGAAATGTCTTTAAAACTAGTATTTTAAAATTATACTAGACCAACCTGTCACACGGGAGGCCTGGTCCCCCAACGCAGCCCGTTCCCCCAACGCAATATTCGACCACTCACCCATAGCTCCCACGGGGGGCCGGGTCTTCAAACGCAACCCATTCCCCAACGCAATACTCCACCACTCACCCGTTCCCCCAACGCAACCCGTTCCCCCAACACAATATTGCACCACTCACCCATAGTCCCCAACTGCATAGAGACGGCTCATTTCCCCTTATTCACCCTCCCTTTTTTAAACTTAAAAAAAAAAATCCAATAGCGCTATCGTGTACCATTTTGGCGTAATTCAGGGCATGGCTCACAGACAGACAGACAGACAGACAGACACACAGACAGACTCACAAGCCAACAAGATGAGAGTTTTAGTTATATATATAGATTTTAGGTTCCAACATTCTTATATTTCATAAATGTGCATTAGAGGATCATTTTCATAACATTCAACTGAAAACTAATATACCAAATATTCACAGGTTTTCTGACAGAGGCAGCAAATGGTTTTTGGAACCTGCACTCCACCTTTATTCTAAGCACAGCCAACCTAAATTCCTAAAACTAGAAAATATTTAATGTGCTGAACTCCAAAATTAAATACGATGCTTAGCTCAGGAGAAGTAACAACAAAATTATCATACACACTGTTCTGTAAATAAAGAAAATCAATCATTATTTCCATGATGTACGCAGAATATTTCAATTTGATAAAATATCCGACTTTTTAACGTATCCACAATTATGCACAAGTGCATTAAAGTCTGTAAAATTAAATGTACTAGAAATTACATTAAATAATGGTAAAAGTGAGAGAGATTAAGAGCATTTCTAACAAGTGAGCTTGAGAAATGTGGGGGCTAAGAGAGAAATAAAGAGAACAATGAAAAATGCACAGAGAAATTCTGAATATTAGAAGAAAAGGAGGAGAAAAAAGATATACTGCACTGCAAAATGGCCATAACCAAGTATGTTCCAAGCAGTGCCACATTCAATAGTTCAATCCTGCTGTAAGTGTCAATCTTGCTCAACCATCATTAATTTATAATTGTTTACAATGGCCTGACTAAATCATTATTCATCAATGACCCTCTATTCATAAGATAATTTGCTGAACTAGCTACAAAGAAATAGCAAGATATACCTCAGATTCTCAGCTTTTTCTTTCCAACATACTTCACTGGTGCAGAACACAAATGTGCAGCAAAGTATAATTGCAATTAAATGCATTTTATATATAGAATTGCTTTAATCAATTGGTTCACCAATGATGTAAAATATAGTTATATTAGCAAACACTAATATGCTTTCAATGTCTTCAGGTCAGGATTAGATGCCATCAAAATAGTAGCTCATTGTTTAATTTAATGTCTAAAATTATTGCAACAAGGTTACAATAAGTGGTCATAGAACTACAATCAAAAAGGTCCGTGTCAATAGACAAGATCAAAATAAATTGGTTTTAATCCGCCTGTTGAGAGATAAGGAAAAAGGAGCAAGGCAGAAGTATCAATAAGGATCATTCCACAGTGCTGATCAAATAGGGAGCTTTTAGAAAATAAACTAAATGTTACTGCATTACACTCTATTGGAAACCATTTGCACACTCAAAGTATATAGATTTACAAATTATAACTTATGTCATCAAAGTTTATTCAGAATGGCAAACAGCAAAAATTGGTAATACAGGTAATCATTTCAAATTTATGTACACAGTCAGAGAAAAGTTATTTGGAATGTGATATGCAATGAATTATAAACAAGATATTTAGAAACATATTTCACTCCATAAAAGTGGACAAACTAACCTTCAGGTGTGACTTTTTTTTTAAAGCCATAAATGTGAAGCTCCAAAATATTTATTTACCAAATATTATTTTCTGATATTGGTGAATTATGTTCTAGTTTTCTTTCCCTTCAGCAATGCACAGTATATTGGAACTAAAATAATTAAATTTGCTGGAGAAAAAATATATTATAAGGAGCGTGGATTGTAAATTCAATTCTGCTGGCCAGCACCAGAAAACAAAAGTAATTAATTTATCATTGAAATTTACCAAAATGCATAAACAATCAACTGATATTTATTGAAGTCTGTTACATGAAATTTAGCCCGCTTTTCAAAAATAACCCTAGATTCAACAAGGTAAAAAAGCAAGGTAAACAAACAATGTTTGAAAGAAAAATTGAAGATTACGTATTACATGGAATATGATAATTTGGAAGTCATTAAATGTTTTTCGCAAAAAAAGAGTGTTTTGGAAATGAGGAAAAGAAATGCATAAATGCAAAGCAATTCAAACACAAAATTACGTGGAATAATTTCAGACCAGAAGATACTTAGGTTGGTTGAATACAAGACGATGTTATACACCATTTGTAATCCTTAAAAGCATAGGATATTCGCCGACTGTACTTTCTCAGGGTAAAAGAATGTGACAAGCTGTGATATTTATTATGTAAATCTACATTGACCTTGATGAAACAATACTGCCAAACAATTCATTAATATGATATTGATTTTTTTTTTCACTGTTAGGCAAATGTGATTACAACTTTTTCTAAATCATTTTTAGTCACTAGATTTTTGATTGGAATTCTTGGATCATAAGGTCATAAGTGATAGGAGCAGAATTAGGCCATTCAGCCCATCATGTCCATCATTAAATCATGGCTGATCTATCTCTCCCTCCTAACCCCATTCTCCTGCCTTATCCCCATAACCCTTGACACCCATACTAATCAAGAATCTATCTAACTCTGCCTAAATATATACATTGACGGCCTCCACAGTCTCTGCGGCAAATAATTCCACAGATTCATCTCCCTCTTACTCAAGAAATTCCTCATCTCCTTCCTAAAGGAACGTCCTTTAAATCTGAGACCATGACCTCTGGTCCTAGACTCTCCCACTCATGGAAACATCCTCTCCACATCCACTCTATCCAAGCCTTTTACTATTCGGTAAGTTTCAATGAGGTCCCCCTCATCCTTCTAAACTCCAGCGAGTACATGCCAAGTGCCGTGAAACACTCATATGTTAACCCACTCATTAATGTAAACTCATTCTTGTAAAACTCATCTGGACCCTTTCCAGAGCCAGTAGATATGGTTCCAAAATTGCTCACAATACTCCAAATGCAGACTGACCAGCACCTTATAGAGCTTCAGCATTACATCCTTGGTTTTGTATTCTTGGCCCGATTTCCACATCAGTTGTGAACGGGACGTTGTTATTTTCCCTGCAGTGCTTAGTTTGATTGTATTAGTCCACTTTGTCTTGTGAGTGATCATCAATATGCACTCTCAAGTCATGCAACTGGGACGGGGACTGGCAATGCAATTGGAATGCTTGTCAGCTAAATTTCCTACTTTCCTTTAATTCAATAGGCCAGCTGCATAAACCACCCAACACTATTATATTCTCCAATCTCTTTCCCAACCTCACAACGCCTGGGTTTGAACTCACAAAACCAAAATGTTCCTCATCTCCCAACCCTCTAATCTCCCAAGATCCAGAACCCAAATCCTTAGCCACTTGTCAGATCAACATCACCAACCATATACACCAATTCTTTAACAATCATCTAATCACATATGACTACAAAACAAATCATCAGCCACGTATCTGATCCCAATGTCAAATTCAGGCCCAAGCCCTCTACTATGTACTCAATCTCCAGACCTGCTGTGATGGCCACTTACCTGATCTCAACCCCCAATGCCAGCCCAATCCCGTATTCAACCTTTCATGTCAATAACCTCAACACCCAGTCCCAGCTGTCTCTTGGACATCCACATACCACCATTATTCACCAACTCATTTCCTGGCCTCCATCCTCAGTCCCAAATCTCAGATCTTACTTAAGTTGCCAATGAAGTCTATATTGGTCAGCTAACAACCGAATCAACAATGACCTGACATACTCATTTCCAAGGCCTATAATAGTTATTCAGAATGTATATATTAAATTAGCAAAAGCATTAAAAAGAAACATTCTCACATTACCAAAAGCTAAAGTTTGTAAGACTATAAAGTCTTCAGAACATTAGGTATATTGTTTCAGTCTTTCGAATCTTGGATATAAACCAATTAACAGTCAATTCTAGTAACCTAAACTACCAAGATTTTGATCAAAGCAATTTGGCACAGGAGTAGACCACTTGACCCCCTGAGCCTGTTCTGCTATTCAAGAACAACACGGCTAATCTGATTGCAACCTTAATTCTACATTCCTATCCATCTACAATAACCTTTTATGTCCTTGCTTACCAAGTATGTGAGGCTGGGAAAGCACATATCGGACCCGCAAATGCTCAGCATAGGAGCACCACAAGGCTGCGTACTCTCTCCTCTCCTCTACTCTCTCTACACCAACGACTGCACCTCCACAGACACCTCTGTCAAGCTTCTCAAGTTTGCGGATGACACATCCCTGATTGGACTGATCCAGGATGGGGAGGAATCTGCCTACAGACAGGAAGTGTCACAGCTGGCGTCCTGGTGCCATCGCAACAACCTAGAGCTCAATGTTCTTAAGACAGTGGAATTGATTGTAGACTTTAGGAGATCTCCCCCTCCCCTCACCCCACTCACCATCAACAACACTACAGTCACATCTGTGGAGTCTTATATGTTCTTGGGAACCATCATCTCCAAGGACCTTAAGTGGGGGGCTACCATTGACTCCACAGTCAAAAAGGCACAACAGAGGATGTACTTCCTACGGCAGCTGAGGAAGCACAATCTGCCACAGGCAATGATGGTCTAATTCTACACGGCCATCGTAGAGTCTGTTCTCACCTTCTCCATCATGGTCTGGTTTGGCTCAGCCACCAAGCACGACACCTGGAGGCTGCAGCGAATTGTCCGATCAGCTGATAAGATTATTGGCTGCAACCTTCCCTCCATTGATGAACTGTACACTGCAAGGGCCAGGAAGCGAGCGGGCAAGATCATCTCTGACCCATCTCACCCTGGCCACAAACTCTTTGAATCACTTCCCTCTGGAAGGCGACTCCGGATTGTCAAAGCTGCCACAGCCAGACATAAAAACAGTTTTTATCCACGAGTAGTTGCTCTACTCAACAGCCAAAAATCTGTAGCCTCCCTTTGATCTGGTATTTTGTTGGTTCACATGCTTGATCAATGGTGTTTTATCATTAATGTTTTATTATTAATATTTAGTGTTTTCCAAGTCATTCGTAACTGTCACTGTATGTCATGTTGTTACTTGTGGGCAGAGCAACAAGGCAAATTCCTTGTATGTGAATACTTGGCCAATAAAATTACTTACTTATCTATTTTTTTGAAAGTCTGCTTCAATTGTACTTTGAGGAAGAGAATTCCAAACACTTGCTGTTAGAAAAGAATACGCCTCATTTCTGTCTCAAATGCCAACACATTTTTTTAAAACAAGGGGCCTTGGATTCTAAATTCTCTTTTCTACATCCAATATATCTAATATGTTTCAATCAAGTTACCTCTCAATTTTTTGCACCCCTTCCATTTTTCATGCTCTTTGCACTGTTCTTAAAACAACTTTTAAATTAAAAGAAATGGAGGTGCAAAAAGATTTGAGATTCTATTTTAAAAAGTTGTTAAATTCTGACCAACATGTTCGGAGCAGTGTATTTGATGAGAATATCATTTGAACAATTTCCTGGACTCCCTTTTATTGACAACACAGTAAGTCCTCCAATTCATGTTAATAAATTCATGTGACAGGAGCAGAATTAGGTCATTTGGCTTATCAATTCGATGCAGAATTAGGTCATTTGTCCCATCAAGTCTACGTCACCATTCAATCATGGCTTATATATCTTTCCCTCTCAACCTCATTCTCGTGCCTTCTCCCCATAAGCCCTGACACCCGTACTAATCAAGAATCTATCAATCTCTGCCTTAAAAATATCCATTAATGGCCTCCACAACGTTCTGTGGCAATTAATTTCACAGATTCACCACCCTCTGACTAAAGAAATTCCTCATCTTCCTAAAGGTACGTCCTTTTATTCTGAGGCTATGGCCTCTGGTCGTAGACTCTCCCACCAGTGGAAACATACTCTTCACATCCACTCTATCCAGGCCTTTCACTATTCTTTAGGTAGACAAAAGTGCTGGAGAAACTCAGCGGGTGCACTTCACCACTTCAGCACTTTACCTTCGATTTTCCAGCATCTGCAGTTCCGTCTTGAACATTTTCACTATTCTTTAGTCATAGGGTGGTGAATTTGTGGAATTCTTTGCCACAAAAAGCTGTGGAGCCCAAGTCAGTGGATATTTCTGAGGCAGACATAGATAGATTCTTGATTAGTACAGGTGTGAGTTATGGGGAGAAGGCAGGAGAATGAGGTTAGGAGAGAGAGATAGATCAGTCATGATTGAATGGCGGAGTAGACTTGATGCGCCAAATAGCCTAATTTTACTCCTATCACTTATGACCTTGTTCGGTAAGTTCCAATGAGGTTTACCCCATCATCCTTCTAAACCAGCGAATACATGCCCAGTGCCGCTATCAATCCCCCGCTGCTATCAATCCCCCCTCCCCCACCACCCTCTTGGCAGAGTGTTCCAGGCACTCACCATCAGAATCAGAATCAGAATGCTTTATTGTCATTGCATGTGTCACATACAACGAGATTATTGTGTCTCTCCATTTAAAAGAACTTCAAACATTCACATACTCATACTTTTTACACTCCCTCCCTCCCCAAATCCACCCATGGATTCACATTTACATAAATTAACACTGTCTCCCACCCCCACCCCCCCCCCCCCCCTCCTTCCCCATAACCCGCTCCCGAGACAGAGTTCAGTTCCAAGATTGCTGATGGGTAAAAGCTGTTCTTGAGTCTGGCAGTGCGTGACTTTAGCGACCTGTACCTTTTTCCTGAGGGCAGCAGTGTGAAAAGGTGGTGACAAGGATGTGTAATGTCTTTCACAATATTACAGGTCCTGCTGCGGCATCTGGAGTGGTAAATGTCCTCCAGAGGGGGCAGGGGGAGTCCAATGATACCCTGGGCAATTTTTATCACCCTCTGGAGAGCTGCTCTGTCAGCTGCTGAACAGTTCCCAAACAAGGCAGTTATGCAGTAAGTCAGTATGCTTTCTACCGAACAGCGGTAGAAAGACTCCAGCAGTTTAGCAGACAGATGGGCCTTCCTCAGTGTTCTGAGGAAGTAAAGTCTCTGTTGCGCCTTTTTTACAACTACAGCAGAGTATATCCTCTGTGTAACAAATACAATCATACATTCCCCATATTTATATGGTTTACCACTACGTTCATATTTGGCAAGAATGTAAAGGCTACCAGAATAATAATTTCCCAGAGACAGGTCAAGATGGTGGCTTTATGTATGCAACATTGCAATTGGTTGCATCCATCCATTAAATTGGTGACGAAGTAGCCCCTGGCTGAAAGCCAGTTGGGAAAAATAACTAAATGTTCCATTAACAGAATGAAAACTATCGCTTCCTCGGGCAAACAATCTCATTATTTCAAAGTTGGATTCAGAGAAAACTAGCAAAAATTTAACAAATAATCATTCTGACATAATTGAGATAAAGTACACCCATTTGGGAAAGTAAATTGTCATAACCCATTTCGTATGAATGCACGTTTTCTGTTTTCCACAAAAACAATAACATTTGGAAAATAAATAACTGAGTTTGGACATATTTAAATAAAATAATTGATCAAGACTGGAACAAGGTTATATTCTACTTCTGATAAGAAGATCACGTGTTCAAACTTTTGGTCAATATTTTGGTCAAGTGCTAATAGGGTGTTTCAACAGCTATGTCGACATTCTTCAAAAGCCACATTAAATCGAGACCCACTGTTGCGTGGAAAGTATCATTTTAATTTGAAAAGCAATAGGAGAGTTAATTCTGAGTGAGAATTATTCATTCAGCCAATGTCACTGGGAACAAGTTATCTAGTTATTTAGTCACTTTTTCCATTGATGTTTGAGATCACGGCGTGCAAGATACAAGGGCGGGTAGCAAACGTAACCCCACTTTTTAAGAAGGGAGGGAGAGAGAAAACGGGGAATTACAGACCAGTTAGTCTAACATCGGTAGTGGGGAAACTGCTAGAGTCAGTTATTAAAGATGGGATAGCAGCACATTTGGAAAGTGGTGAAATCATTGGACAAAGTCAGCATGGATTTACAAAAGGTAAATCATGTCTGACGAATCTTATAGAATTTTTCGAGGATGTAACTAGTAGCGTGGATAGGGGAGAACCAGTGGATGTGGTGTATCTGGACTTCCAGAAGGCTTTCGACAAGGTCCCACATAAGAGATTAGTTTACAAACTTAAAGCACACGGCATTGGGGGTTCAGTATTGATGTGGATAGAGAACTGGCTGGCAAACAGGAAGCAAAGAGTAGGAGTAAACGGGTCCTTTTCACAATGGCAGGCAGTGACTAGTGGGGTACCGCAAGGCTCAGTGCTGGGACCCCAGCTATTTACAATATATATTAATGATATGGATGAGGGAATTGAAGGCAATATCTCCAAGTTTGCGGATGACACTAAGCTGGGGGGCAGTGTTAGCTGTGAGGAGGATGCTAGGAGACTGCAAGGTGACTTGGATAGGCTGGGTGAATGGGCAAATGTTTGGCAGATGCAGTATAATGTGGATAAATGTGAGGTTATCCATTTTGGTGGCAAAAACAGGAAAGCAGACTATTATCTAAATGGTGGCCGACTAGGAAAAGGGGAGATGCAGCGAGACCTGGGTGTCATGGTACACCAGTCATTGAAAGTGGGCATGCAGGTGCAGCAGGCAGTGAAGAAAGCGAATGGTATGTTAGCTTTCATAGCAAAAGGATTTGAGTATAGGAGCAGGGAGGTTCTACTGCAGTTGTACAGGGTCTTGGTGAGACCACACCTGGAGTATTGCGTACAATTTTGGTCTCCAAATCTGAGGAAGGACATTATTGCCATAGAGGGAGTGCAGAGAAGGTTCACCAGACTGATTCCTGGGATGTCAGGACTGTCTTATGAAGAAAGACTGGATAGACTTGGTTTATACTCTCTAGAATTTAGGAGATTGAGAGGGGATCTTATAGAAACTTACAAAATTCTTAAGGGGTTGGACAGGCTAGATGCAGGAAGATTGCTCCCGATGTTGGTGAAGTCCAGGACAAGGGGTCACAGCTTAAGGATAAGGGGGAAATCCTTTAAAACCGAGATGAGAAGAACTTTTTTCACACAGAGAGTGGTGAATCTCTGGAACTCCCTGCCACAGAGGGTAGTCGAGGCCAGTTCATTGGCTATATTTAAGAGGGAGTTAGATGTGGCCCTTGTGGCTAAGGGGATCAGAGGGTATGGAGAGAAGGCAGGTACGGGATACTGATTTGGATGATCAGCCATGATCATATTGAATGGCGGTGCAGGCGCGAAGGGCCGAATGGCCTACTCCTGCACCTAATTTCTATGTTTCTATGTTTCTATGTTTCTATACGGGTGACAATTACCTACATTGTATAAGTAATTACACCACAAAAATATTTAACTGGTGTCCTTTAAGATATTTCACGGCTATGAAAGGTATATTCATGTAATATTTTTTTTCTAAATATCAAAATATTAATTCCTGTAGGATTCCCCCTTCGTGGCAGTAGTCAAAATGAAATTAATAATATGGGAGGAACACAAAAAAGCTGGAGAAACTCAGCGGGTGCAGCAGCATCTATGGAGCGAAGGAAAAAGGCAACGTTTCGGGCCGAAATCCTTTTTAATAATATGAGATATTGGTGCTGATCAAGTTTTTCCATGAGTCTGAATAAATAAATATCTTATTTAAATAAAAATTTCACAGAATGTTATCAGGTCACAATTTATCGTAATCTGTAGGAGAATAGAATTTTATTTAAATTTATGGATGCATAATTTAACGTAGCGAGGGTTATGGATTGGAAGAGACTGTGAAGATTGGGAAGGGAAGGCCTTGGAAGGATCTGAACAAGGATGAGATTTTTAAAATTTAACTGAGATCCAATATGCCTGCAAGTACAATGGTGATAGGATAAAGCTGGATGATGCATGTAAAGATACCATCAGTACAGTTTTGCATGATCTCATGTTACGTTAGTAAGTAGATGAGTGGTCAGTCAGGATAGGGTTGAAAAAGTCAAGTCTAAAGGAAATGAAAATGTGATGAATGTTTCACAACTCAAGGAACTGAATGGTGTATTCCCACACCAATTACATAATTGGATCAACTCACTTCAAATATTTTCAAATCAACATTCAGCCTTCAAAAATGTGTGTAAATATACCATCTCACTTTCCTTTAATGAATCTGTATTTTTAATATAATTTGCAATTTTCCCAATGTAATCTAATTATTTCAGTTAAGAAATAAATGTCCACAATTAAAATGAATTGTTCGAAAATCATACCTTAATGTGTGCCAAGGAGCCCTCTCGACTTGCTTCCTGTTTCTTACTAACGTGTTATCGCAAGAGAATGATTCTGTAATGTAAATATTTACCTGGATATTTCTACATTGAATTTGAATCAACTCATTTCCTTATAGTTTTTTTCTACACGGACTCTGCTACTGCTGCTGCTACCTCCATCTCTTGTTGCTGTCCACACCCTCAATTGCTATCAACCCTAGTAACTATTACTCCTCCTTCAATGGCCTCCCTCACCATATCCAAGTCCCTTCTCCTGCTCGTCTCACCACACGAGGGAAGTGCTTGTTACGGTTTTAAGGACTGCAGGACTAATGCTACAGTTTGTAATTGAACTAATTCCTATTACATTTGGGCAACGCTTCTGTGTATACAAAGCAAAATTCTGTGTAATATAATCCCTATTAAGCTAACACATAATTACATCACGAGAAAATATTCAGCATTTGTACAGTGGAATTTAAAAATAACAGGCTGTGCATTCTGATATATTCAAATGATTGCTCTTGTTTACTTTAGTTCAGAGATACAGCTTGGAAACAGGCGCTTTAGCCCACACCGACCAGCAATCACCCATACACTTGTTCTTTCCTACACACCAGGGACAATTTACAGAAGTGAATCAACCTACAGACCTCCATGTCTTTGGAATGTGGGTTTAAACCAGAACACCCAGAGGAAACCCATGCGGTCACAGGGAGAACATGCAAACTCCATACAGACAGCACCCATAGTCAGGATCAAACCTGGGCTCTACCGCTACATTACTGTGCCGCCCTGTATTTGTATTACACCTTGTCCTATGCATAGATATCGAATATACATTTCTGAACATTCGAAAATGAGTTCCCTGATTTGTTGCAATTAACTGGTACTTCAGTATAACTTTGTCTGTTCACTATTTGCAATTAGACGTGTTCCCATTGAGTCATACAGCTCAGAACCAGGACCTTCAGCCCACCCCGCCAATTGGATTTACCATTGGTCAGTAGCTTTGCATGCTTTGACCTCATCTAGATACTTGTTAGTATGAAAATCTCTTTCTCAACCGCCCTCTTCGATTGTACATTCTAAACTCCAACCACCAAATTAGTGAAATACTTTTCCATCTATCCCCTCTGAAACCCTTATGCCTTACCACAAACCTATGCCCTCTGGTTACAGACACCTCTGCTTTGAGGAAGATTTCTACTCACTACACTGCTCACAATTTTGGAGATTTCTCTCAAGATCTCTCTCAGCCTTCTCTGCTCCAAGGAAAACAAAACCCATACATTCATACTTGGTAGACACAATCGTCCAGGATTTAGGTATTAAGTATTGTAATATGTTTAGATAAACTGCTACAAATGTTGAAAATCTGAAATAAAAACAGAAATGCTGGAAGTATTCAGGAGGTCATTTTGCATTTGTGGAGTTAGGAACAGAAGTACCATTTCAGGTCAATAGCTTTTTTTTAAATCAGAACTGATAAAAGTCAGTATTAAAAACAATTTTTAAATATGCAGAAAGGGGGTGACCTTCACAAATGAGAAGGTTTGAGATGGGATGGAAGCCAGGAAAGAATCAATGACAGATGTCAGCAATGCCAGCTGAAAGAGGATGGCAAAGGAATGAGTGTAGGAGGAACATTGTTCCTCTCTTGACCTGATTAACATTTTAAGCCTTTTCACACAAAATATAGATTCACACAAGATTTTGATTTTTGAAATGGCTTTGAATTGGTTAGAATTAATGTTACAGCCTTGAAATTAGATATTTAATACATATATAGCGCATACTGAAATACATTGTAAAGTTGATAAAACAGTCCACCTGCATTGCTACCACAGAATAGCCTACTCCTGTGGGGAAATATTATAAAATAGAACCGCTCGGATAGTGACTTTTATATAAGCTAGGTAATTTGTAAGAGAAAAGCTTAAGGTTTTGTGTGGGAGTACGGAGGCAGACCACTCGCATATTTTCTGGAACTGTGTAAAGATAAGGCCATACTGGGAAAATGTTAATGCAGCTGTAAATAATATCTTGGGTTATAAAATCCCAAATACCTGCCCTGTGATGTATCTGGGGCGTATTAAAGATAGTGTAAAAATAGAAGATACATATTTGATTAAAGTTTTGCTTGCAGCAAGTAAGAAGGCCATTACCAGGCAGTGGCTTAATGAGAAAAGTCCAAAACAGGAACAGTGGTTAGAAATTGTGCGAGACATCTTTAATATGAAGAAATTGACATATTCCTTGAGAGTCAAGGAGAATTCATTTGAGAAGATCTGGGAAAAATGAACTGTTTATTTGAGCCATGACACCAATTAGATAAATTCCGAGCTAGATATGGGAAGATTGCTTTATATAGAACTAGATGGTATGTTTGTATGAATGTTGAATTATCTCCAGATAACTAATCAATGTAATGTTTTTTCTTATTTTAATTTGGTAAGTGAACCACACGGTCTTATTCCAAATTTTTTTTTAATTTACTTCTTTTTTTTTTTTTCCTCCATCTACTTATTTTTTAATTTTGATTATGTTTTTCTTACTTTGTTTTATTTATGGTGATGGTGTTGCACTGGTTTGAAAATATCTCTTAAAAATCAATAAAAATTTAAGTGAAAAAAAAAAAGAAACACATGTCTCTGCAAGAAATAAAGTACAAAGAAACACATACAGGGAACAGATGAATCAAAACATAGAAACTCTAATCTGAACCTGCAGAGCTTTGTTTATTATTTTGAGGCAATTATAACACTGTAGGAAATTGTATTTGGTATAATTTTGTGTTGAAGAGTGGCTTGTTGAATGGGGCCTCTTCTCAGGCCAGAGGTCATTTGCTCTTTCTCTATGGCACATTCCTGAGCTCCGGGTGTGACATATAGATGGAGGTTTATTGCTGTTTATGCTGAGTTCGAGACAGACTTCAAGGCTGAAATACAATAGACTCTGTAGTTTAGCTTTGGCTATGTTAAATTATAACGAGATTGAGATAAGGGGTAGGATGTGTGTGTGAAGAGGAGTACATTTGGAAAGGGAAGAATCAGATTGATGGATTTGTGACCTTCCTATGTTTATAGAAAGTAGAAGAAGCGGCTGTACTTTTGAGGCAATGGTCTAAAGTTGTAAATTTACCCTTAGTTCTGTAATATTTGTAAGAGGCCTTGCAGATGAGATTGAAATTCCATTTCCCAGAGATAGCAGGAAAAGGTGATGCTGTAAGTTGAATGAAGCTGTATCCTGGCACAAAACACTTATCATCAATTAAGTTGACAGATTTACGACCCATGTATGCTTGGAGTTGGGAGGTGTGTGAGGGTTTGGAATTTAACTTACAAGCTGTGTAATTCGGCAAACTCATACAATTAATGTTTGTAATACATAGGTAATAGTATTTTAAACTGTGTGAAATTGTAGTGAAACCATTTATGAAATGTATTGTGTCTAAGTAAGATTGTAAACATTAGACCTTGTTTAGATTTATAAAGATATCTTTCTTCTTGGTATGGAAAATGTGTTTTGTTTGTATGACTTGTGTGATCATTGTATTATATGTGTATCTTATATTTTGAGGAGTGGTCTTCGATAATGGAGGGGTTTGCTTTGTTGAAATAAAATAATTCTAAACAAAGTTAAACCACAGGCAAATGAAGGTTGTAAAATGAGGCCAGAGAAGGGGAGTCATGTGACTGCTGTTGTAAATCACCAGAAGGACTCAGATGATTGGTTACTAGTTTGTCATACCCTCTGTATCAGAAATGTCTAATGCCTATATAATGCCTTGAGTTTGTACCAAAGTCACTAATTCTTTGGACCTGCCCCGGAGCTTTCCGCTCTGTGTTGGAAGGTTCAAAGAAATGTCTCAGCGCTGAATAAAGAATCGGTTTCGACAGCAACAAGTGTTTGATTCAAGTTTTCTTGAATTTAGATTGACAAAATAACTCAGTTTAACACCTGCACCTATTGTCTATAATAGCAGTGACAATCACACCTTCCACTTGCTCTCCTGCAACCAAATCTTAGGAACAGTTCAAGGAGTACATTGACCATAAGTAGTTTTTGGCCAAAGTGTGAATTTTGATTATAGTAAAGGAACATCTCTGCTCATCTCAAGTGATGTTATACATCATGCAATTCAATTGAGCAAGCAAAGCTGATTCTCTGTTCAGTATTTCTTCTATAAACTATTGTCGTTGCATTACAACAATGTATCTACATAGTTTGGGGGACTTAAATCCTGATGTAGTGCCTCCACACAGAACATCCAAGTTATTTGGTATGGTTATCAGCCCAAACTTTCAACTGATGGCAAACAAAATATACCAATGTAACCATACGTTTGCCAATTATGAAGTGTGATGCACAGGTTAATCGGAAATGTGTTTCCTCCTACAGTGGGTGCTGAGTTCAGAAGGTGACCAATTAGAAATACAAAATGTAGTAGCCTGAAACAAACCAAAATGTCACCAATCTATTTCCTCCAGAGATGTTGCCAGATCCGCTGACTTACTCCAGTATTTACTTTTCAAAGTAAAATGGATCATTCTGCCCAACTAATCCAGGTTGACATTTACACCAAATTTGAGCCTCCTCCCATCATTTTTTCTGAACTTTATAACCATAACTCTACATTCCCTCCCCCCCCCCCCCCCCCCCCCCCCCCACCCCCACATCAGTCTGAAGAAGGGTCTCCACCCAAAACGTTGCCTATTTCCTTCGCTCCATTGATGCTGCCTCACCCGCCGAGTTTCTCCAGCATTTTCGTCTACCTTCCATTTTTCAGCATCCGCAGTTCCTTCTGAAGCAATTTATATTGTTGATCATTCTTTAGGTAAAGAAGTTTTATCTGAATTTCCCTTTAACCTCATGATCACTATTAAGATTTCATACATCATGCAAGCCAAACACTATGTTTCATGAAAAACTTCCATCAATTTCAAGATTCCAAATAGAAACATATAACAAATGTCAGTAATGATTTAAAATTTCATTTTCCAAAGAAGGAATGAATAAAACCTTGAAAGTAACTGCCTTCTTTACTATAGAGAGAATATTGAAATAGGACTGAAATGGCACACGCTCTCAACTCATTCAACAATCATGGAATATTAATTACCCCGATAAGGATTTAAAAAATGTTTGTAGACCCTTAATAAAATATAAATGGTAAAAATTCATACTTGCTTGAACAAAATCCTCAAATAAATAAGTGCAATCACTAGGATTAAAGCAAGTTATTTTTATGCATATAATTGTAGTACATGCCATCATAGTGAACATTTAATGATGAAAATGCATTCATGCCTCGTATTCTCTGAGATCCGTTCAGTAGGAATAAATGGATTAAGCAGAGGGGATTTGGTAAGATTACATTTGGTGGTCTCAACTTTAAAGCTCCAATTATACTTCAGCTTCCAATCAAGTGTTGAAAAGATAGAAAAGACTTAGACAGCTAACTGCACCTGACTGAAAGTCACAAGATTGATAACCACAAAGGAGCCCTACATTTGTACAGTTACATATATTTGCACAGCGTTGTTCCTCGGTTAACTAATTACTGTTTAAAAAAGGAAGGTGGATATTTTGGTCTTCTGTCAGCAATGAAATGATCCTACACATTTTTTAAATATTCAGGTCCTCTAACAAATTCACCTAGCAGTTTTATATTGTTTGTAATGTGCTTGGTATCAACCAAATATATATGATGAGTATCTGGAATCAGTCTTACCACCCACTTAAGTGCAGTTTCATAACAAATCAATAACCACATATTCCCATTATATTTGAGCTGATACTTCCCAAAATGATTTTGCGCTGATTCAGAAATGGCAATACTACTTTAGCATTATCGTAGTTTGATAATCAAGTTTATTGTCTGCAATGATTAAAAAACTAGATTTTTTGTGCTCTTTTTATCCATTAGCATATTAAATGCTTACAAATAAAAAAAATGTTTGCTGAGAGTATTTTCAATTATGCCTTCATAAAATAAATTGCCAGATTTGTGGCAAAAGCTGCCAGTACAGCACAATTGTCCTGTTCACTATGACAGCACAACAGCCCCCCCCCCCCCAAAAAAATTCTTAGTGACCAAACATATGAAAAGTTGTGGAATACAACTCTTCCAATTCTGAAAGCATTACATGTATATTGATTCGTACTGTATATATGATTCATATTTTCTTTAAGTTTCATCAAGTGAAATATTTATGTTATGCTGACAATGTTTGTTTAATGGTCAGAGGTCAAATATGACTGGTCACGTGTCTTACAAACTTGCGAATTTAAAAAAAAGCTAGAATGTTCATATCTTTAGCAGACATGCATTATAGTTCTGTAGGTAGGAAAATAACAATGAATAAGATTAATCTCTTACAATAATTTTTTTATGTATTACTTTATGTGACACAAGGTAACGTGTGTGACATTTTGGTTCACTTTCCAAAGAATGGCCCATAGGAATGAGAGACTATTCCCCAGGACTGCACCTATATAACAGGTCCTCTAAGGGCATGTATCTCTAAACTAAACTAAAACAATAATCTAGCTTCCTAGAATGTATTGTAAAAATTGAGCTTCTGACAACTTTTAAGAGAAACATGGATAGCAAAATGATTGTCAAATATATCACAGAACTGCACTGAGCTTTAAGGTCTAGTTTTAACAATAACATTTCCCCAGGTATAAAATATTGAATCTATGCAGTTCATTACTTTAGTTATCGAACTTTCCTCCTTCAATGAAAATTCAAAAATAAATTCATTACTTTATCAATCTATGACATCAACTTCAGGGCTGAATGAATTCATTACATGCCATAAAAATGAGTCTAGAATGCAAATTTGCATCAACAGTTCACATTTTATAAGTCCATGCTGGATTGTTGAAATTCTCATCATATCCAAAAACATATTACATTCATGGAAATGTTTTCAGGTGCCTTGAATTGTAATGATTCAGTGATACATATTAAGTCCAATATGCTTCCAGTTAATAGATAATAAATGAGAGCATTATGACCTTCAAATGCAGTACCAATATCATATTTTCCACAGAAAATCAATCGATTGAGGAATTTAAGATGAACATTTTCTGTCATACTCTGTCCCTGAAGTAGCATTCCTAAGTGTGTTACACTCATCGCATTCTTTGTATGGCAGTGAGTTTTAAGTTCAAAGTTCTCTACCTCCTTCCTGTACTCCTCGTCAATGTTCATGATTCGACCCACCTCACTGTTGCTGTCTACAAACTTATAGTTGGAATTGGGGTTGAATTTGGCTGCACAGTCATGAGTGTATAGGGGATATAGAAGAAGACTGAGAACGCATTTTTGCGGGGAACCGGTGTTGAGAATGGGATATTCAATAAATATTTCACCACATATCTATTTAAAAGGAATAAATGCTAGCAGACATTGCATGCAAACTCAACACAAAATTAAAAAAAACCATACAAAATCTGATAATCAGAATGCTCAGAAAATAATTAAACTCAGTCTGAATGAGATTAGTACAAAAACCATAACTTATTCTTCCTTCAATGAAAATCCATAAGAAGAAAATAATAATTCTTTGCATCACTGAAAAATGTTAAACCCATGACATTTATAACACTATGTGGAATGCCTGGCATCTCAGTAAGTAATGATTCAAAAGCACCAGTGGTTACAGGAAAAAAAAACAAATGGCTTATTAAATAAATCAAATAATTGTTTTTGTTTCATGACATACAGTACAAAAGCACTGATGTCAAAGTAACCAGCAACCTATGATGGAGCAATATTACTCCTTCAAAACTTGCACATAAAGAGCCACAAGTTTGAGGACTTTGGATAAACAAATGGCGTGGGAGATTGCAACCTTCACGTGGTCCGCCCTGTTTCAACGAATGCAATCAACCCGGCATGCACAATCAAATAAGATCAAATAGAACAAGTTGTCCGACAACTTTCGGCTGTGCACGCCATACGCAAGAAGAAGAAGAATTAACAAATGAAACCATTTGAAAAAAGGAGCAGTAAACAAAGGAGAAAAAGAGATGGAGAGGAAATAAGTGCAGAGGGCAAGAGATGACAGGAAATTAGGAATGGTGAGAGGGAATAATGAAAATAAATATGAGAAAGAGACACATACATGGAGAAATTGTGGAGAAAAATAAATAAATCAGTAAAAGAACAAAAAGAAAAAACAGAAAGTTGAAATTAGAAAAACAAAAATGAGTGTAGAGAAAAGTCAGTGGTTGGAGAAGTATTCATTGACTATCCACATAACCAACTACCGGCAGGTTAAAGGCCATAGCCATCAAATTACATTTCAAATTGAACTCCAGGTTGGCCTTGGCATTGAGAAATATAAATTATCTACAATGCACTGCATCATTTCTTCATATACCTGTTCCACCTACAGAGATCTACAATAACTACTGGTCATGGATCAAGACATACGTTAATGGAACTTGCAGAGAAAGGTACTGATCTGAATTCTTTCAGGTTAATTTATTGCAAATGGAATTTCCTCTTTTCTCTTGAAGGCATTGGTTAGGTTTTTTCACTTCTGGGATCACCAGCCATGATTTTTCACCCATTCATTTTAAAAGACAGAAAAGTCACAGGCTGGTGGGCCCAAAGATAGAATTCTGCTGCTACTTTCATTCCTTCATCTATTGTACCATTTATAACTTCCAATATGTCATGTGCGAATATCTTATGAAGATAATAAGCAGCAGAAAGATGCTCATATGGCATCACATTGAAGCAAGTTGCTCTCTTGACCAGAATATCTTTACTTGATGTTTCATCTCCAGCATACCACTTGAATGGCACTCATAACAAGAAAGGCTGCAAAAAAAAGCTGACATCTTCCATCCTCTGAAAATAATCCAAACAGAAAAACATGCTCCAAGCACTTAATATAAAAATGGCATAACAAACTCTTGCAAATGTAGGGTGAAGGAGGATTAAACAACAAAATATACTCTTAAACGACATACAAACATTGTATGTCGTTTAAGAGTAACTCTAACAAACGACATACAACGACAAACGACTTACCCAACGACATACAAACATTAAACTCTAGGAATGTTGTTCCACACACAAATAAAAGACACTTAAGCCAGAGTGTAACAAGCCAGAGCATGAATTCTTTATTCGCTCTAGTCATTGCAAAGGATGGTCCATTGTCAATGAAGTCCAAGATGATTGGACTTCATGTTCTGTTGTAGTGTTACACGTACATGAGCATACAGATATGACACACATTTTCTGCACACTGATGCACCGGATCTGTACAGGTGCACACACACAAACAAGGTAACACACATTCCTTATACATTCTTCCATAGCCCTTCCCTCCAAATCCATTCCTCTACCTTAACCTAAGTTGATAACAACTACTGCCTGCTTTCAGCTGTTCAAAGTTGTGGAAAATGTCAGAAGGAGGAAAGAGGAAAGAAACTTGAAATGAAAGGAACTAAATTGCCAAGTGTTACTGGATGTCAGACTGGGCAGCACTAATGTAAGTGACTTCTGCATTTGTTACACATGTTACTTGACCGAATGAGTATTCTCAATATTTTCAGTTTTATTTAATATTCCCATAGGCAAGTGATGAAGGGCCAAGCAGTATGGACTAAAACTGAACAAAATGTCCTTCCTCAAATTAGGAGACCAAAATTGTACACAATACTCCAGATGTGGTCTCACCAGAGCCTTATACAACTGCAGAAGAACCTCTTTACTCCTATACTGAAATCCTCTTGTAATGAAGGCTAACATTCCATTAGCTTTCTTCACTGCCTGCTGTACCTGCACGCCAACTTTCAGTGACTGGTGTACAAGGACAGCCAGGTCTCGCTGCACCTCCCCCTTACCTAACCTAACCCCATTGAGATAATAATCTGCCACCTTGTTTTTGCCACCAAAGTGGATAACCTCACATTTATATATATTATACTGCATCTGCCACGCATCTGCCCACTCACTCAACCTGTCCAGGTCACCCTGCAACCTCCTAGCATCATCTTCACAGTTCACACTGCCATCCAGCCTTGTGTCATCCGCAAACTTGCTAGTGTTGCTCCTAATTCCCTCTTCCAAATCATTAATATATATGGTAAACTGTTGCGGCCCCAACACCGAGCCTTGCGGCACTCCACTCGCCACTGCCTGCCATTCTGAAAAGGACCTGTTCACTCCTACTCTTTGCTTCCGGTCTGCCAACCAATTTTCTATCCATGTCAACACCCTACCCCCAATACCATGTGCTCTAATTTTAGTCACCAGTCTCCCGTGCGGGACCTTATCAAAGGCTTTCTGAAAGTCTAGATACACAACATCCACTGGCACCCCTTCATCCATTTTACTTGTCACATCCTCAAAAAATTCCAGAAGATTAGTCAAGCATGATTTCCCTTTCATAAATCCATGTTGACTTGGACTAATCCTTTTACTGCTATCCATATGCCCTATGTTTTAAGACAGTCCGTTCACTTTTTGACCATTGTTGCTTTTTCATCTCTCTAAAGATTTATATTGATTTGGGGCAAAATGTTTCTCCGCCTCACTCGGCAGAAAAATGAAGGGTTATGGTGCTGTCTGTACTGCCTGGTCGATTCATTCTCCATTGAAATGAACAGAAAGCAAATTAGGCAGGATGTGAAACATCAGGCCAGTGGATTTCCCAAATTACTTGAGTCTGGTTGAAAATGCACCCCCCTCCCCCACATAAAACTATGCATGTAACTTTCAAAGCACATGGAATCAGCAACAAATACAAGAATGGATAGATTACCGCAAGGTTGAGTACAGGCCACCAAACAGCAGCAAGGAGGTTGGGGATAGCATCAAACAGGAAATTAGGGATGTGTGTAGCAAAGGTACAGCAGTTATCATGGGTGACTTTAAACTACGTATAGATTGGGCTAACCAAATTGGTAACAACGCTGAGGAGGAGGATTTCCTGCAGTGTATATGGGATGGTTTTCTAAGCCAATATGTAAAGGAACCGACTAGAGGGCAGGCCATCCTAGACTGGGTATTGTGCAATGAGAAAGGATTAGATAGCAATCTTGTTGTGCAAAGCCCCTTGGGCAACAGTGACCATAATATAGTGGAATTCAGCATTAAGATGGAGTGACACGATTAATTCAGAGACAAGGATCGTGAACTTAAAGAAAGGAGATTTTGATGGTATGAGATGGGAATTGTCTAGGATAGACTGGCAAATGATACATAAACGGTTGACGGTGGAGATGCAATGGCAGAGATTTAAAGATCGCATGGATGAACTACAATTGTTGATCCCCGTCTGGACTATAAAATAAAACGGGGAAGGCGATTCAACCGTGGCTAATGAGGGAAATTAAGGATAGTGTTAAATCCAAGAAAAGGCAAATAAATTGGCCAGAGGATGCAGCAAACCGGAGGACTGGGAGAAATTTTGAATTCAACAGAGGAGGACAAAGGGGTTAATTAAAGGGAGGAAAATAGAGCATGAAAGAAAGCTTGCAGGGACTATTAAAACTGACTGTAAAAGCTTCTTTAGATATGTGAAGAGGAAAAGATCAGTGAAGACAAATGTTGGTCCCTTAATGTCAGAAACAGGTGAATTCATAATGGGAAACAAGGAAATGCAGACAGTATTTTGGTTCTGTCTTCACTAAGGATGACACAAACAATCTCCCAGAAATACTTGGCGACTGAGGTTCTAGTGAGAGGGAGGAGCTGAAGGGTATCCACATTAGTCAGGAAATGGTGATAGGTAAACTGTTGGGACTGAAGACAGGTAAATCCCCAGGGCCTGATGTTCTGCATCCCAGAGTACTCAAGGAGGTGGCCCTAGAAATCGTGGATGCATTGGTGATCATTTTCCAATGTTCTCTCGACTCTGCATCAGTTCCTGTGGACTGGAGGGTAACTAATGAAAGAGAGGGAGAGAAAAAGCGGGGAATTAAAGACCAGTTAACCTTACATCGGTAATGGAGAAGATGCTTGAATCGATTATTAAAATATAATAGCAGCGCATTTGGAAAGCAATGACAGGATGGATCTATGAAGAGGAAATCATGCTTGGCTAATCTTCTGGATTTTTTGACGATGTAACAAGTAGAATGGATAAGGGAGACCCAGTGAATGTGGTGTATCTGGACTTTTAAAAAGCCTTTGGCTAGGTCCCACACAAGAGATTAGTGTGCAAAATTAGAGCACGTGGTATTGGGGGTAGGGTATTGACATGGATAGAGAACAGATTGGGAGACAGGAAGCAAAGAGTAGGAATTAACAGGTTATTTTCCGAATGGCAGGCAGTGACTAGTGGAGTGCCGCAAGGCTCAGTGCTGGGTCCCCAGTTATTTACAATATATATTAACGATTTAGATGAGGGAATTAAATGTAACACCTCCAAGTTCGCGGATGGCACAAAGCTGGGTGGCAGTGTGACCTGCGAGGAGGATGCTATGAGGCTGCAGGATGACTTGGATAGGTTGAGTGAATGGGAAGATGCATGGCAGATGCAGTATAATGTGGATAAATGTGAGGTTATCCACTTTGGTGGCAAGAACAAGAAGGCAGATTATTATCTGAATTGTGTCAGATCAGGAAAAGGGGGGGGGGGGGGGGGGAGACCTGGGTGTCCTTGTACATCAGTCACTGAAAGTAAGCATGCAGGTACAGCAGGCAGGGAAGAAAGCAAATGGCATGTTGGCCTTCATAGCGAGAGGATTTGAGTATCAGAGCAAGGAGGTCCTACTGCAGTTGTACAGGCCTCTGGTGAGACCACACAGTTGTGCAGTTTTGCTCTTCTAATTTGAGGAAGGACATTCTTGCTATTGAGGGAGTGCAGAGTTGGTTCACCAGGTTAATTCCCAGGATGGCGGGACTGACATATGATGAAAGAATGGGTCAACTGGGCTCGTATTCACAGGAATTTAGAAGGATGAGAGGATATCTTATAGAAACATAAAATTCTTAAGGGATTGGTCAGGCTAGATGCAGGAAAAATGTTCCCTGATGTTGGAGGAGTCCAGAACTAGGGGTCACAGTTTAAGAATAAGGGGTTGGCCATTTAGGACTGAGATGAGAAAAAAACTTTTTCACACAGAGAGTTGTGAATCTGTGGGATTCTCTGCCACAAAAGGTAGTGGAGGCCAATTCACTGGATGTTTTCAAGACAATGTTACATTTAGCTCTTAGGGCTAATGGAATCAAGGGATATTGGGGGGAAAGCAGGAACGGGGTACTGATTTTGGATGATCAGCCATGATATTGAATGGCGATGCTGGCTCGAAGGGCCAAGTGGCCTACGCCTGCACCTATTTTCTATGTTTTTTCTGGTTGGCTGCGAGTGAGTAGGAGTGTACTGCAAGGGTCGGGGCTTCCAGTGACTATCGTTGTCCCGCAAAGGTCGGTGCTGGGGCCGTTACTCTTCACATTGTGTATCAATGATTTGGATGCGGGAATTGAAGGTTTTGTGACCATGTTTCCGGATGATATGAAGATAGTTGGAGGGGCAGTTACTGTGGAGAATACAGGGACTCTGCAGAAGGACTTGGACAAGTTGGGAGAATGGGCAAAGAAGTAGAAGATGGAATATAGAAAAATGTGCTGTCATGCATTGTCAGTGATAGGAATAAAGGCATAGACTATTTTCTAAATAGGGAGGGGATTCAGAAATTGGAGGTGCAAATGGGCTTGGGAGTGCTGGTGCAGGATTCCCAAAAGGTTAATTTGCAAGCTAAATCGGTAGTAAGGAAAACAAATAGAAACATAGAAAAATAAGTGCAGGAGTAGGCCATTCGGCAATGATCAGGGGGGACCTCATTGTCGCTTACCTGATAGTGAGAGGTCTGGATAGAGTGGATGTGGAGAGGATGTTTTCACTAGTGGGAGAGTCTAGGACCAGAAGCCATAGCCTCAGAATAAATGGACACACCTTTAGAAAGGAGATGAGAAGGAATTTCTTTAGTCAGGAGGTGGCGAATTTGTGGAATTCATTGCGACAAATGGCTGTGGTGACAATGTCATCGGGTATTTTTAAAGCAGAGATTGACACATACTTTATTGGCCACGGTTTCAAGGGTTATGGGAAGAAAGCAGGAGATTGGGGTTGAGATGGAAAGATAGAACAGCCATGATTGAATGGCAGAGTAGACTCAATTTACTTCAGCTCATATGGCTCATATATTTATGCTTCCAACAATACAAAAAAGATATGTAAGCAGTAGAAAAAATAAATAAGATTTTCCAAAACAATACCCGACAGATATTTCCTTTCACAGAAAGTTGAATAGGCTGGGTCTCTTTGAATAACATGAACGCTGTGAGGTGATCTGATAGGATTCCTAAACTATTTGACATGGTCAACATAGTTTTCCCTTTTGGAGCAATTTTCAAATGAGGGGCTACAAGCAGTTAGTCACTAAAGGTTTATTAAAATTATGAAAATCCAAGGGGATATGATCAAATGGCTGCACTCCTGCTGCTACTAAGATGGGAGAAACTTAAAATTACTTGGCAAACTCACATCCATTTTTGCATTTCACACAGAACACAAGATCAGCAGCGGTTCATCAGTCTTCTGTGTGCCTAAAGGCGACAACTTGTAAATTATACAAAATTCTGCCAGCTCTGATGATGTGACTGTAACTATGGCTAACAGCGTCAGTCTAAAAAAGCTTTTGTGAAGACAACAACATTGTAGAACAAAAACAACCAATATAATTAAAACATGGGTAGGAAGGAACTGCAGATGCTGGCTTAAACCAAAGATAGACACATAATACTGGAGTAACTCATCGGAACAGGCAGCATCTATGACAGGCAGCAGTAGGACTGGGTGACGTTTCAGGTCGAGCCCATTCTTCTGAAGAAGAATGTGTGATGTTTTGGGTCGAGACCCTTCTAAGGGCCTCGGCACGAAACATCACCCGTTGCTACTCTCCAGAGATGCTGCCTGTCCCGCTGAGATACACCAGCTTTTTGTTTCTTTTTGTGTCTATAAAAACATGTATAAGATTAAATTAACACTGAGCCATTTGAAATATTTGTTGCACTCTTTCTTTATGATTATTTTTCCTCTTTAAATTTCTCTTAAGGAAGCCACCTGCACTCACGATATTATGGCTTAAGGTCAGCACAGCTGTTAAATTAACTATCACCAAATGAATGAATGCAATCATAAACCCAGACCAAATTTAATACATGTTCTTCCAGTCTTTCCAATAAAAAAAGTAATTTGCATCAATTACTTTCTATTAAAAATATGTTAATTCAGTAGTTTAAGGAAACACCAGGTTCAGGAATAGCTACTTCCCCACAGCCATCAGGCTATTAAACTTGGCTCGGACAAAACTCTGAACATTAATAGCCCATTATCTGTTATTTGCACTTTATCAGTTTATTTATTCATGTGTGTATTTACGTATATAATGGTATATGGACACACTGATCTGTTTTGTAGTCAATGCCTACTATGTTCTGTTGTGCTGAAGCAAAGCAAGAATTTCATTGTCCTATCAGGGTCACATGACAATAAACTCTCTTGACTTGACTTGACTCTTGAAATCTAGCAAATAGAACAAGGAACATAGTTTGTTTTGAACAAATGTCTTGCTTTATCCAAAGACTAGCAAGATTTTGTTGTGCACTGGTCCAAAGATCTCTGGACTCTTAGACTCTCTCTGCCCCTCTCTCCCTCTGCCCCACTCTCTCTCTCCCTCTCTGCCCCTCTCGCTCTCTCTGCCCCTCACTCTCTCTCTCTCTCAGCCCCTCTCTCTCTCTGCCCCTATCTCTCTCCCTCTGCCCCTCTCTCTCTCTGCCCCCCCCTCTCTCTCTCTCTGCCCTCTCCTTCTCTCTCTCTGCCCCTTTCTCTGCCCTCTCTCTCTACCCCCCCTCCCTCTCTAGCAGCGCCTGCGAGTTGGGGGCTATGCGTGAATGGATCCAATCCAATCCAACTTTATTTGTTAAGCACTTTAAAACAACCAATGTTGACCAAAGTGCTGTACAGAAGAATAAACAAGACATCATAAACAGACAACATAACAGAACATAACATAACATAACAGCTCACATAAGGCGCAAAAATTACATATGAAATACAACAATAAATTAAAAGACATAAAACATGAGTAAAAATAATAGCCACGCAATAAAAGCAATCAAAATAAGAAATTAAATCAAGTAAATAAATAAAGTCGACATCTTACTGGGTATCAAAGGCCACGGAGAAGAGATGGGTTTTAAGAAGTGATTTAAAAACAGACAGAGAAGAGGTCTGAAGAAGGGTTTCGGCCCGAAACGTCGCCTATTTCCTTCGCTCCATAGATGCTACTGCACCCGCTGAGTTTCCCCAGCAATTTTGTGTACCAGAGAAGAGGCCTGTTTAATGTGGAGAGGCAGATCGTTCCATAATTTGGGTGCCGACACAGCAAAGGCACGGTCCCCTCTGAGCTTCCGCTTAGTTTTAGGCCCACTCAGGAGCAGCTGATTATCTGACCTGAGAGAGCGGGCGGGTGTATAAGGGTGTAGAAGCTCAGATAGGTAGGGCGGGGCAAGACCATTCAGGGATTTAAAAGCAAATAAAAGAATTTTTAAATGGATCCTAAACTGAATAGGCAACCAGTGGAGTGAGGCTAAAATGTGCGAAATGTGCTCATGTTTACGTGTGCCAGTTAAAAGACGTACAGCTGCATTCTGTACCATCTGGAGACGGGCGATGGAGGACCCACTAACCCCCACATACAGTGCATTGCAGTAATCCAGCCGAGTGGTAACAAAGGCGTGGATTATCGTCTCAAAGTTCTACCTTGACAGAATTGGCTTTATTTTGGCCAGCGGATAGGGCGGATGATGGGGTAAAAGGAGCGAATGAATAATATTAATACAATATCAAGGGGGGTGGATAGTGTGTCTGTGTGGGGGGTGGTTAGTGTGTGTGTGTGTGTGTGTGTGGGATGGTCAGTGTGTGTGTGACGCCACAGGCCCCCCCCCCCCCCCCCCCCCCGCAACCGTGTGTTGAGGGGACGGGACCCAACGGGTCCCACTTGGTCTAGTCTATCTATCTATCTATCTATCTATTATTCTATAAAACTCTCGCCCCATCCGTCCGACATCCGTCCGGCTGCCTGCCTGCCTTTCGATTCGTGCCCGATACTCGCAGAAGTCCAATCGGAATGGCCGATGCTCGCAGATGTCCAATCGGAATGGATCCATTTACATGTACGGCTGCCAGCTGCATTTCTTCCTTTGATTCCTTGCCACGCCGGATCCAGACGCTCAATCTCCGAGATCTTTTCCATTTCGGTAGAGATTTCGCTTTTCTTTCTAAGTATCCGCTCCTCATTATATTTCGTCGTCTTTAAGTACACGTTTTTAATCACATTCTTCTCCCCCCCCCCCCCCCAGTATTTCACAAATAAACTGGCTTCTCACACAAGCAGCCATTTCAGCTTCCAACACACTTCGAAACAAAGTTGCTAGACAGGAACACTTTGAACTTTTCACTGCTGCAGCAGGCAGGGGAGGTGCAATTTGATTTTTTTTTAAATCCACTGCTGAGGGAGGCAGGGGAGTGCTGGAATCTTACATTTGGGAACGGCTTCAGTTCCATTGGAGGAGACGGTTGCATGGTGGAATATTGGGTTGGGGGATCAGACCATTGGGGGAGCAGACCCATCGGGTCTGCACTTGGTCTAGTTATTATATAAAACTCTCGCCCCAGCCGTCCGACATCCGTCCGGCTACCTTTCTGCCTTCCGATTCGTTCCCGCCGTGCGATGTCACAATGCCCGATGCTCGCAGACGTCCAATCGCGATGCCCTACGCTCGCAGACGTCCAATCGGAATGGATCATTTACATGTATGGCTTCCGGCCGCATTTCTTCCTTTGATTCCCTGCAACTCCGAAACCAGACGCAGATTCGCCGACGTCTTTTCCATTTCGGTAGAGATTTCACTTTTCTTTCTAAGTATCCGCTCCTCATTACATTTCGTCGTGTTTAAGTACACGTTTTTAATCAAATCCTTCCCCCCCCCCCCCCCCAAAATTTCAAAACTAAACTGGCTTTTCACCCACAGAAGCTGCACCAGCCCCAGCTGAACGTTCCATCGTGTGATGTCACAATGCCCAATGTTCACATATGTCCAATCGGAATGGATTCATTTACATATGCCTATGCAGGAGCCCCAGCCAATGGTGAACGTTCCATCGTGTTATGTCACAATGCCCAATGCTCAAAGACATCGTTGCCATAGAGAGGGAGTACAGAGAAGGTTCACCAGACTGATTCCTGGGATGTCAGAACTTTCATATGAAGAAAAACTGAATAGACTCGCCTTGTACTCGCTAGATTTTAGAAGATTAAGGTGGTATCTTATAGAAACGTATAACATTCTTAAGGGGTTGGATGGGCTAGATGCAAAAAAAATTGTTCCGGATGTTGGAGAAGACCAGAACAAGGGGTCAAAGTTTAAGGATAAGGGGGAAAGCAGAATCGCCGACATCTTTTCCATTTCGGTAGAGATTTCACTTTTCTTTCTAAGTATCCGCTCATCATTACATTTCGTCGTGTTTAAGTACACGTTTTTAATCAAATCCTCCCCCCCCCCCAATATTTCAAAAATAAACTGGCTTCACACCCATAGACTCAGCACCAGCCCCAGCACCTGCTGAACGTTCCATCGTGTGATGTCACAATGCCCGATGCTCACAGATGTCCAATCGGAATGGATCCATTTACATATGCCTTTGCAGGAGCCCCAGCCCATGGTGAACGTTCCATTGTGTGATGTCACAATGCCCAATGCTCAAATACATTGTTGCCATAGAGGGAGTACAGAGAAGGTTCACCAGACTGATTACTGGGATGTCAGGACTTTCATATGAAGAAAGACTGGATAGACTCGGCTTGTACTCGCCAGATTTCACAAGATTGGGGGGGGGGGGATCTTATAGAAACTCCTGATTACATTTCGTCGTGTTTATGTACACATTTTTAATCAAAACCCCCCCCCCCCCCCCCCCCCCCACACCAAATATTAAAAAAAATACTGGCATCTCACCCATAGAATCAGCCCCAGACTCGGTTTGTACTGGCTAGATTTTCGAAGATTGAGGGGGTAACTTATAGAAACTTACAAAATTCTTTAGGGGTCCACCACTCCCCCTGTCCCTCTTCCACCACTCCTGCTACCCCTCTCCCCCTCCCTCGCTCCCTCCCCCCTCTTCCACTTCTCTCTCCCCCCACCCCTCTCCCCCTCCCATCCCACTCTCCCCCTCCCTCCACACTCTTCCCCCTCTCCCTCCTAATTCCCTTACCGTGCAGTCTCTGTCTTTAAGAAGGAACTACAGATGCTGGAAAATCGAAGGTAGACATCTCCCCCACCCCTTCCCCTCTGTCCCTTTTCCAACCACTCCCCGTCCCTCTTCTACCACTCCCGCTACCCCTCTACCCCTCCCTCCCTCCCCACTCTTCCACTTCTCTCCCACTCTCTCCTCACCCCTCTCCCATCCCTCTCTCCCCCACCCCCTTCCCTCTCTCCCCCCACCCCCTTCCCCCTATCCCTCTGTCCCTCTTCCATCACTCCCGCTACCCCTCTCCTCCTCCCTCCCCACTCTTCCACTTCTCTCCCCTCCACTCTCCCTCCCCACTCTTTCCCCTCTCTCCCCCCACCCCTCTCCCCATCCCTCCCTCCTCCCCTCCCTCCCCATCCCCCCTCCCCCACATCTCTCTCCCCATCTCTCTCCCCATCTCTCACCCCCTACCCTGCTCTCCTTTCCCTACCAAATCTATCCCGTTTCCTCCTCCTCCTCTCCCCTCCCTCCCCTCTTCTCACTCCCCCCCCCCCCCCACCCCTCCGCAAACGCCGTTGGGGAAACAGACCCAACGGGTCTGCACTTGGTCTAGTAACTATTAAAAGTCTGATCTTGGATGTGTGTTTGTGTGTTATCACGTCTTCGCGAAGAAACGACGCGGTAACGATAAAATTTCGGTTGACATTTTTCCTATCGAGTCCAAAAGCTACTTATCTGAAAATGACATGCTCTATTTCCAGACTTATTACTGAAAATGTTTAAAAATGACAAAACTTTGAATTTAAAAACGACCGCCTTTTGCTGATGACGTCACAATGGGTCTGCTCCGCGCTGCGAGTGATGTCACGTCCGTTTTCCTCCCCCCCCCCCATTATTCAAAAGACACAGAAAGAACGAGCAAGTTGGGCCCTGTACTGGGGTCGCTCTCTCGAGTCGTTCCCTCGGGTCGACGCCTGCCTCTGTGTCCCTCTATGTGCCTCTGCCCTCTCTGTGCCTCTGCCCTCTCTCTCTACCCCCCTCCCTCCCTAGCCATGCCTGCGAGTTGGGGATAGGGCGGGTGATTGGGTAAAAGGAGCGAAGGAATAATATTGATATAATATCAAGGGGCGTGGTTAGTGTGTGTGTGTGGGGAGTGACGCAGCAGCCCCCCCCCCCCTTCCCCCTGCGGGGATGGGATCCAACGGGTCCCACTTGGTCTAGTAACTATTTAAAGTCTGGTCATGTATGTGGATGTGTGTGTGTGTGTGTGTGTGTGTGTGTGTGTGTGTGTGTGTGTGTGTGTGTGTGTGTGTGTGTGTGTGTGTGTGTTATCACATCTTAGCAAAAAATCTATGTGATAACGATGAAATATTTACATATTCCGGTTGACATTTTTTCCGTCATGTCCAAACTCCTTATCTAAAAATGTCATGCTTTATTTCTCAACTTATTACTGAAAATGTTCAAAAATACTTTGAATTTAAAATGGTTTTTACTGTTACAATCATTCCTCACAGCTTCCAACACACTTCGATACAAAGTTGCAAGACAGGAACACTGGCAGGAACACTCTGAACTTTTCAGCTCAATGGCATCTCACAGCAAATGCACCCGACATTTGCAACAATGTTGCCATCATAGCTCCTGGCAGGACAAGAGGGGGAGGGTCAATTGGTATTGCAATTGGGGAAGTGCAATTGGGATTTTTTTGTCAACTCCAGTGCTGGGGGAGGCTCAGGAGCTATGATCTTTGTTGAGGAGTGCTCGAATCTTACTTTCGGCAACGGGTTGAGTTGGAGGACCACGCCTCCCGTGGGGGCTACGTGTAAGGGACGGGTGCTTTGGAGGAGGGTCTAGTAACGATTAAAACTCTGATCTTGTGTGTGTGTGTGTGTGTGTGTGTGTGTGTGTGTGTGTGTGTGTGTGTGTGTGTGTGTGTGTGTGTGTGTGTGTGTGTGTGATTACATCTTTGTGAAAAATCTATGCGGTAACGATAAAATATTTACATATTCCGATTGACATTTTTCCCGTCGAGTCCAAAAACACCTTATCTGAAAATTTCACATTTCCGCGCCAACTCCCGTGGGGGAAATGAGCCACCCCTGCGCAGTTGGGGGCTATGGATGAGTGGTGGAATATTGCTTTGGGGGAAAGGGTTGCGTTGGGGGAACGGGTGAGTGGTGGAGTATTGTGTTGGGGGAACGGGTGAGTGGTGGAATATTGCGTTGGGGAACAGGTTGCAATGGGGGACCAGGCCTCCCATGGGGCTATGGGTGAGTGGTCGAATATTGCATTGGGGGAACAGGTTGCGTTGGGGGAGCAGGCCTCCCATTTGGACCACCTTACTCACCATTTACCTGTGTGTGGTGCATCAAGTTTCATTCAAATTGATGGTATATTTTACAAGTTATTCTCATTTTAAACTTTACAGATTTAACTTTTCACTTAACTTCTCACTGTAAAAAAGCCAAATCCAATTGCTGCCCCAGCCCATCACAATGTTGCAAATTACAGGACACCGAGTCCTGTCATTTGTAACTTTGTAAAGGGCAAGGGCAGCAAGTGCAATTGGATTTTTAAGAGGAGGAGAGGGAGTGCTGGGAGATGAGGGGAAATGAGCTGCCCCTGAGCTATGGGTGAGTGGTGGAATATTGTGTTGAGGGAACGGGTTACGTTGGGGTACGGGTGAGTGGTGGAATATTGTGTTGGGGAACGGGCTGCGTTGGGGGACCACGACTCCCGTGGAGGCTATGGGTGAGTGGTGGAATATTGCGTTGGGGGAACGGGGTTGCGTTGAGGGATCAGGCCTCCCGTGTGACTAGCGACCCAACGGGTCACACTTGGTCTAGTTGATAATAAAACAGTGCAAAAATTCTCAGAAGTCTTTCATCATTCAAATTATGAATTTATTTCAGGTTCAGGAGAGTCACCAGCCAGACACCAAAGTACAGTACCTGGGATTTAGAGGAGTGTTGGATAAGTAAAATAAAATAACAAAGTCAGGAGCTATTTGGTGGGTCATGGCATTGAAGTCTTGGAGGATCAGAGTTAGGCCATACATATAATCTACTAATAGTGTACTATCAGTCTGTACTTTTAGCAACTTTGGAGGAAGGAAGCATTAAAGCCTTAAGGTATAAATCATTTTTGATATTACGGAATTTGACTTTACATGGCAATACGTGGAATGAGCATTAAATAGAAATCAAATCTTAGTTCAAATCCAATTCCTATTTGTCTCAGTGCAAATATCTTGGTTTACAATGATTGGCAGGCTGTAGAATGCATAGATCTGTTTGAAGTGATTTTCAAGTTTCACAGATAAGAATGATTTCAGCACCTCATTGGGAACATTCAACTACGGGCGAAGAATTTACCAGATATGGGAATATCAATTAGCCATTTTTTTTCCAGATTGACCTTTATTGGTCAATTTAAAAAATAGTTTGCAGATTTGCCCTCTGAAAATCTTTTCTGCCATTCAGCATTCCCTGCTTAGTTAAAATGCGTAAGTAATAATTATATGAAAATCTGCTGCCAGAGAAAGATTTTTTTAAAGTTATCTCCCTCCTGGAGACCTTTGGAGACCTCCTGGAGTCGCTCACCACCAGTATTGGTGAAAACTTCGCACTTCAACAAGCCATTGCCAGATGGTTCGAATTACACTTGCACAGCCTAGAAACAGGCCCGTTGTCCCAATGCGCCTTGGCCAACCAGTAGGGCCATCTATATTAAACAACTTGTCTGAATTAATTTCATTTAATGGCTGCAAAATTCATTACCTATACCCAAGCACAGAGCTTTACCTGATTTTCTTCACACGAACACCTCCAACATCAGCATCCAGGAGATTAGAACAATAGTACCCAGTTACACATTAAAATAATGACCACAATCGGAAAAGACAGGTAAAACTCGCATGCAAGAGAGCTTCAATTTTTTTTAAACATGTACTCATCTGATGAAGAAAGTTAATCCCAAGCAAATCAGAAATTCACTGCATCATTTTTTCCCCATGCTCATAGGGGCTCCATTCCCATTACTGGCACGGTGGCGCAGTGGTAGAGTCACTGCCTCATAGCGCCAGGAACGCAGGTTCGATCCTGACCATGGGTGCTGACTGTACGGAGTTTGTACGCTCTCCCTGTGAGCGTGTGGGTTTTCCCCGGTTGCTCCGGTTTCCTCCCACACTCCAAAGACGTACAGGTTTGTCTGTTAATTGGCTTGGTATAAAAATGTAAAATTAACCCTAATGTTAGTTTGCGGGGATTGGTGGTCGGCCTGGACTCGGTGGGCCGAAGGGCCTGTTTCCACGCTGCTTCTCTAAACTAAATCTAAGAGATGAGAAAAACATTTTTTACACAGAGAGTGGTGAATCTGTGGAATTCTCTGCCACAGAAGGTAGTTGAGGCCAGTTCATTGACTATATTTAAGAGGGAGGTAGATGTGACCCTTGTAGCTAAAGGGATCAGGGGGTATGGAGAGAAGGCAGGTACAGGATATTGAGTTGGATGATCAACCATGATCATATTGAATGGCGGTGCAGGCTCAAAGGGCCGAATGGCCTACTCCTGCACCTATTTTCTATGTTTCTATGTTTCTATGTAAACTCACGGTTCACTGGAAAATTTGCACACTAAAGTGTAATATGCAAAAAAGGTGAATTAAAAGTGCATTGCAGCTATTAATAGAAGTAATATTCAATAATCTAAAAAAAACTATTTGGCACCAAGAAAGTTCTGAGGCTATCGGATTATCAGAGTGCTGTTCAATAAGTGATTTGTTACAAATGGTGGTTCTTTGCATGGAAGTTGAGGAAATGGGGGATATTATCTTCTTCTTCTTCTTCTTCTTGCGAATGGCGTGTACAGCCTAAGGTTGTCGGACAACTTGTTCTATTTGATCTTATTTGATTGTGCACGCCGGGTTGATTGCATTTGTCGAAACAGGGCGGACCACGTGAAGGTTGCAATCTCCCACCCCGGGGATATTATCTCATCACAATGGAAAGAAATACAGAATTTCAAAACCATTACGACCTTTCTGTCCTGGGCCTCCTCCATTGCCAGAGTGAGGCACAGCGCAAATTGGAGGAACAGCACCTCATATTTCGCTTGGGTAATTTACACTCCAGCAGTATGAACATTGACTTCTCCAATTTCAGGTAGTCCTTGCTTTCTCCCTCCTTCCCCTCCCCTTCCCAGCTCTCCCACAAGCCTACTACCTCGGCCTTTTCCTTTCTTTTTCCCGCCCCCCTCCACCGACATCAGTCTGAAGAAGGATCTCGACCCGAAACGTCGTCTATACCTTCTCTCCATAGATGCTGCCTCACCCGCTGAGTTTATCCAGCATTTTTGTCTACCTACGGCATGGATGGAGATTACTTCTTCTCAATGAGTCTGCACTGGCACCTAGCTGAGGAGAAAGAATGTGCAATAGCAAAATTGAGTCCATAGAATAAAATAATCACTGGAATATGGACAAAAATCAGGTAGTGTCATCAGAAATGGTATATGAATGGTGCACTATGGTGAACCCAAACCAAGGTATTTTTTGTTTATGTTGATGATTTAGATAAGGGCATGCTTGATAAACTTTTGCACGTATACTCTACACAAATTCTAGCATCTGCCGTTCCTTTTGTCTCACTGTTAACACAAAGGGAATGATGGGCTTTACATAGGCAAGAGAACAAAAGGTTTAAGGTTATGTTGAACTTTGATTCAATACAAGTTAGGCTCCAGCTTGAAAACAGTGTCCCATTCTGTACACCACACTAGGAGGAGTGTGGGAATCCTAAAGTGCACAGAGAAGGATTACTGTAATTTTTAACTACAAGGTTTAACTGGAGAAGCTCGAGTTGTTTTCCATTAAGCAAAAAAGTTCAAAGAAGTTTTGATAGTGGTGTTTCGATGGGATGGATAGAATTTCTTCTAATTAATGAATATTTAATAGGAACATGAGACACGGAATAATAAGTGATGAGCTATAGATTCAGGGCAGAGTTGGAAATTAGTAAAAACATTTTGGGGAGCAGAAAGCCAATGACATGGAGCTTACTGCTAATAAGGAGGAAGGACACAGTCATAACAGGCCTTTTATAAAGTAACTGGTAGGCAATTAAGGGGAAATCAAATATAGATAAGTCTAGCACAAGTACAAGTCCCTCGGCCCACAATGTCTGTGCCAAACATGATGCTGAGACCAACTCTTAACTGCCTGCTCATAATTCAGATCCCTCCATTTACTGCATATCTATATATGCCTATCCAAAAGTCTCTCTAATTGCTACTATCATATCTGCCTCAACCACCTCCCCCTAGTTCTTCCAGTTTGTAGGTCAAGAAGAAATAAGCAGGATAATGGAACTGATTATATTGCTCTACGTAAGAGGTGGTATAGAATCAATGGGCCAAATAGCTTATTTCTATTTTGTAAATCTCATATGATGTTGGAAGCTTAGAAGTGAGTCATATGCCACGGAGTTGAGGATCTGCTTAACTTTTCCCAGGTCATCAACTTGACACATTAACTCGATTGTTTTCCCCGTTGATGTGTTTAAAGCATCTGGTTTTAATTCAGATTTTCAATATTCATATGATTAATACGAGTTTAATCAGGGAAATAGGAATTAAGGACACTGAACACTAATCTGTATGGATCAAATTCAAAGGATGCATGGTTTATTTTATACATAATGTGGAGATTAGGGCAGTAAGGTTCCCAAGTACGAATAACTTTAGCTATCAAGAAACTAAGGCTCCTCTTTGATTTGGTGGCTATTTTTCATTAATAATGCAACAACAAAAATTACAGAGACTTTTGTTGCGGTTTAGTAGTTAAAGTTATATGGCATTGACTTTCTAATTGCAGTTGCTAAAATGTTACATTATCGGTATCAAAATTGATTGACCCCAAGATTAAACGTGCAGTGGCTGCATGGAAAGATTAGCTCGGGGAAATAACAAGTATAGAACAGTTGGTTTCAGATTTCAAGAAAGTATGCAGTGATATCCCCCGAGGTTGGCATTAAAGCTTGAAGAAAAGATAGAAATATATTAACCACACTGATCTCGGTTTGAGCATACAGATATAATTTCAATGTGATCAGATCACAACAAACTAATAAACAGTGAAGTGAATAGTCAAGAGCCCCGAGTGCCCATTTGTCACTTGCACCAGATGTGAACAAGAACAATGAAATTCTCACTTGCTGCAACTTTACAAATACATTTGATGCAGCAACAAAAATAAATATTTCAAATACATCAAATTTCACTGTACCTTAATTGGTACATGTGACAATTAAATTGAATCTTGAATCTTGAAATATACAATAAATTAACAAATATTTTAAGTAAACGAGATCATGATAATGCAAAAACTGAAGTACAAACACATAGTGGTGTAGAGTCTGTAGTTGAAGGAAGTTGTCCTTGAACCTGGAGGTAAAGGTACTCAAAGACTCCTATGCTTCCTTCTCAATGGAGACATTGAGAAGAAAGCATGGTCAGGATGCTTGATGTGATGCAGTGGCACATGAAGAACTTAGATGAAATATTCGGTGACATGCCAAATTTCTTCAAAGTTTTGAGGAAGTATAGTGAAGAACTTCAGGAGCGCACAGACAGATTAATGAAAAGGAATGACAAACAGCAGATAGAATTTACCACATGATCAAGAAGAGATTCAGTTAATAGGGATGCTGAAACACAAACTAAGTGGTTCCATTTTTTAAATGGTGGAGGTACAGTAAAAATTATTCAGGTGCATGGAATATTTGTTGAGAGACAATTAAGAAATGTTATGGAAATTTTCAAAAACAAATATGTTTTTGATAAAGTAAATGAGGAGGAACTCTCCAGTGGCAGATGGCTACAGAGAATTAAGAGGAATATAGCAAAAGAACCAGATGTCTTTTTGAAAAACGATGAATTTATATGATTTGCAACACCCCAAGTAGGTTATTGGTAGAAGCAGATTTAGTATACCTTTCCAGTCAGAAACAGGTAAATTATTGAAAGTATAAAAAACATATACGCATGTACAGGGCAAGTGCAGGAGCCTTACAAAGAGATTGATGTTAGGCATAATGGCTGAATGACCTCTGTTATATTACTTTATGATCGTCTGGACGGATCTATATTTTCAGTGTTAAAGACCACTTACTCTGGAAATTTGCTACTTCTTGCACATACTTCCCAAACACACATCCAATCAGTACATTATTCATAAATCATTAAACAATATGCTACCAAGCATGTTCAACAAATTCAAAATTTTCAAGCTGAAGAGCCTCTAATAATTTATTTAATCTTGAAATGCATGACCCAAGTATAATTTTATTTGATTCTCATTCTTTGTTCTCAGAAGAAAAATCTAGCTTGCCCCAACTCACATCTTTGACCCTTAAATCTTATTTCTAACATAATTGTTTTCCCCTGAATGGAGTCTCCGTGGTTCTCTACTCGGTTGCATCATTTTCTCCTGACCTTCGAAACATGGTAAAATCTTAGAAGTCTTTCCCAAGATGTACAAAAAGCTAAAATTAAACTGCTGAAACTGTGTTCTTTTAACCATGATGGAAGGAAACTTCGATTTTCTTACGGCATTTGTCATTCAGAAACAGAAGGACTGCAGCTACGAGTGAACAATGATCTGGAGGAGGTGGAGGGGAATGATTTAGGTGCTTGCGGGAGTTGCATTAAATTAATGCATAAGACCCATCAACAGAATCGGAATGAAGGAGAATTTGAGTCAAAGATGAATATGATGAAGATGAGAGACTGGTGAAAATTATGCCTAGTTAACTATTTAAATGAATGGAAAGAAAATCCCCATGGATTTGACAAGTGTATAAAATAGTCAGCCCATCTGTTACCCTCTATTTTATGCTTTCTTGAAGTTGATTTTATGCCAAGTATGCTTATTGTACAAAAAATGCTGAAAATTGAGTTTAGTGCAGATGATAAATTGTTTTCGAGCTCTGATCTTCTGTTCCAAATTGTTTCTGACTGCCACTAATCATCTTTCTTAGTTTTGTGTCTTATACCAAACCAGGTTTTTTGCCCTTTTACTCTGTTTCAATGAGGAGTGATTGTAGCCAAGAAATAGCTAGAGCAGCAAACAAACTTTTTACAAATTTATCATCGTTGAAAACATTAGCGACACAATAGTGCTGGCTTCCGACAGGAACGGTGATGGACGCACCACACATCTCTGTCCTCTAGCTCCTGCGGACTTCCGCCGCTAGAAGTATAGTATTTTGGCGTGTGTGCTTTATCATTATTACCTGCAATGCTATGTACGACAGTAATCGCAACTTCAGAGTCCAGAACCAGGGGCCACAGTCTTAGAATAAATGGGAAGCCATTTAAGACTGCGAGAAAAAACGTTTTCACCCAGAGAGTTGTGAATTTGTGGAATTCCCTGCCACAGAGGGCAGTGGAGGCCAAGTCACTGGATGGATTTAAGAGAGAGTTAGATAGGCTAGTGGAATCAAGGGATATGGGGAGAAGGCAGGCATGGGTTATTGAATGGGGACGATCAGCCATGATCACAATGAATTGCGGTGCTGGCTCGAGGGGGCGAATGGCCTCCTCCTGCACCTATTTTTTATGTTTCTATGTTCTACTGAAGTGTGGGTGGCCGTTGGCTCGCTGGAAGCTCATCCGCCCTTTGACAGGTCTTGTTTTTGGTCCTGCAGGGGTCCACAGGCCCCTCCTCACCTGGCAAACCAGGTGGGGGAGACGGTTTAGTCGCCGACTATCCAACCATGGAGCTGGTAGCATGGGATTACATCATACCCGTGGCGGGGGGGAACTCCCCCCGACTTGACCTTTCACAAATGCAAGTACAATAATTGCAAACAAAATGCTCTGTTAAAACTATCACCTTAGAACTTTTAAACTACATTTTTTTAAAACACAGATTAATTACATTTTTGTTTGAATATTTACATCAAATCATATGAAAATAAAATGGAGAAAGGAATGATGTCCCTGTCAAAGAGCAAAGAGCCTACTGTCTCTCGGCAAATCTACATGCTTTTTAACGAGTGCTTCATGACAAAAGATTGGCATCCACATGGTTTATTACAATATGATTTAAAAAGCAGAGGGATTCAAATTGATGGTATATTTTACAAGTTATTCTCATTTTAAACTTTACAGATTTAACTTTTCACTTAACTTCTCACTGTAAAAAAGCCAAATCCAATTGCTGCCCCAGCCCATCACAATGTTGCAAATTACAGGACACCGAGTCCTGTCATTTGTAACTTTGTAAAGGGCAAGGGCAGCAAGTGCAATTGGATTTTTAAGAGGAGGAGAGGGAGTGCTGGGAGATGAGGGGAAATGAGCTGCCCCTGAGCTATGGGTGAGTGGTGGAATATTGTGTTGAGGGAACGGGTTACGTTGGGGTACGGGTGAGTGGTGGAATATTGTGTTGGGGAACGGGCTGCGTTGGGGGACCACGACTCCCGTGGAGGCTATGGGTGAGTGGTGGAATATTGCGTTGGGGGAACGGGGTTGCGTTGAGGGATCAGGCCTCCCGTGTGACTAGCGACCCAACGGGTCACACTTGGTCTAGTTGATAATAAAACAGTGCAAAAATTCTCAGAAGTCTTTCATCATTCAAATTATGAATTTATTTCAGGTTCAGGAGAGTCACCAGCCAGACACCAAAGTACAGTACCTGGGATTTAGAGGAGTGTTGGATAAGTAAAATAAAATAACAAAGTCAGGAGCTATTTGGTGGGTCATGGCATTGAAGTCTTGGAGGATCAGAGTTAGGCCATACATATAATCTACTAATAGTGTACTATCAGTCTGTACTTTTAGCAACTTTGGAGGAAGGAAGCATTAAAGCCTTAAGGTATAAATCATTTTTGATATTACGGAATTTGACTTTACATGGCAATACGTGGAATGAGCATTAAATAGAAATCAAATCTTAGTTCAAATCCAATTCCTATTTGTCTCAGTGCAAATATCTTGGTTTACAATGATTGGCAGGCTGTAGAATGCATAGATCTGTTTGAAGTGATTTTCAAGTTTCACAGATAAGAATGATTTCAGCACCTCATTGGGAACATTCAACTACGGGCGAAGAATTTACCAGATATGGGAATATCAATTAGCCATTTTTTTTCCAGATTGACCTTTATTGGTCAATTTAAAAAATAGTTTGCAGATTTGCCCTCTGAAAATCTTTTCTGCCATTCAGCATTCCCTGCTTAGTTAAAATGCGTAAGTAATAATTATATGAAAATCTGCTGCCAGAGAAAGATTTTTTTAAAGTTATCTCCCTCCTGGAGACCTTTGGAGACCTCCTGGAGTCGCTCACCACCAGTATTGGTGAAAACTTCGCACTTCAACAAGCCATTGCCAGATGGTTCGAATTACACTTGCACAGCCTAGAAACAGGCCCGTTGTCCCAATGCGCCTTGGCCAACCAGTAGGGCCATCTATATTAAACAACTTGTCTGAATTAATTTCATTTAATGGCTGCAAAATTCATTACCTATACCCAAGCACAGAGCTTTACCTGATTTTCTTCACACGAACACCTCCAACATCAGCATCCAGGAGATTAGAACAATAGTACCCAGTTACACATTAAAATAATGACCACAATCGGAAAAGACAGGTAAAACTCGCATGCAAGAGAGCTTCAATTTTTTTTAAACATGTACTCATCTGATGAAGAAAGTTAATCCCAAGCAAATCAGAAATTCACTGCATCATTTTTTCCCCATGCTCATAGGGGCTCCATTCCCATTACTGGCACGGTGGCGCAGTGGTAGAGTCACTGCCTCATAGCGCCAGGAACGCAGGTTCGATCCTGACCATGGGTGCTGACTGTACGGAGTTTGTACGCTCTCCCTGTGAGCGTGTGGGTTTTCCCCGGTTGCTCCGGTTTCCTCCCACACTCCAAAGACGTACAGGTTTGTCTGTTAATTGGCTTGGTATAAAAATGTAAAATTAACCCTAATGTTAGTTTGCGGGGATTGGTGGTCGGCCTGGACTCGGTGGGCCGAAGGGCCTGTTTCCACGCTGCTTCTCTAAACTAAATCTAAGAGATGAGAAAAACATTTTTTACACAGAGAGTGGTGAATCTGTGGAATTCTCTGCCACAGAAGGTAGTTGAGGCCAGTTCATTGACTATATTTAAGAGGGAGGTAGATGTGACCCTTGTAGCTAAAGGGATCAGGGGGTATGGAGAGAAGGCAGGTACAGGATATTGAGTTGGATGATCAACCATGATCATATTGAATGGCGGTGCAGGCTCAAAGGGCCGAATGGCCTACTCCTGCACCTATTTTCTATGTTTCTATGTTTCTATGTAAACTCACGGTTCACTGGAAAATTTGCACACTAAAGTGTAATATGCAAAAAAGGTGAATTAAAAGTGCATTGCAGCTATTAATAGAAGTAATATTCAATAATCTAAAAAAAACTATTTGGCACCAAGAAAGTTCTGAGGCTATCGGATTATCAGAGTGCTGTTCAATAAGTGATTTGTTACAAATGGTGGTTCTTTGCATGGAAGTTGAGGAAATGGGGGATATTATCTTCTTCTTCTTCTTCTTCTTGCGAATGGCGTGTACAGCCTAAGGTTGTCGGACAACTTGTTCTATTTGATCTTATTTGATTGTGCACGCCGGGTTGATTGCATTTGTCGAAACAGGGCGGACCACGTGAAGGTTGCAATCTCCCACCCCGGGGATATTATCTCATCACAATGGAAAGAAATACAGAATTTCAAAACCATTACGACCTTTCTGTCCTGGGCCTCCTCCATTGCCAGAGTGAGGCACAGCGCAAATTGGAGGAACAGCACCTCATATTTCGCTTGGGTAATTTACACTCCAGCAGTATGAACATTGACTTCTCCAATTTCAGGTAGTCCTTGCTTTCTCCCTCCTTCCCCTCCCCTTCCCAGCTCTCCCACAAGCCTACTACCTCGGCCTTTTCCTTTCTTTTTCCCGCCCCCCTCCACCGACATCAGTCTGAAGAAGGATCTCGACCCGAAACGTCGTCTATACCTTCTCTCCATAGATGCTGCCTCACCCGCTGAGTTTATCCAGCATTTTTGTCTACCTACGGCATGGATGGAGATTACTTCTTCTCAATGAGTCTGCACTGGCACCTAGCTGAGGAGAAAGAATGTGCAATAGCAAAATTGAGTCCATAGAATAAAATAATCACTGGAATATGGACAAAAATCAGGTAGTGTCATCAGAAATGGTATATGAATGGTGCACTATGGTGAACCCAAACCAAGGTATTTTTTGTTTATGTTGATGATTTAGATAAGGGCATGCTTGATAAACTTTTGCACGTATACTCTACACAAATTCTAGCATCTGCCGTTCCTTTTGTCTCACTGTTAACACAAAGGGAATGATGGGCTTTACATAGGCAAGAGAACAAAAGGTTTAAGGTTATGTTGAACTTTGATTCAATACAAGTTAGGCTCCAGCTTGAAAACAGTGTCCCATTCTGTACACCACACTAGGAGGAGTGTGGGAATCCTAAAGTGCACAGAGAAGGATTACTGTAATTTTTAACTACAAGGTTTAACTGGAGAAGCTCGAGTTGTTTTCCATTAAGCAAAAAAGTTCAAAGAAGTTTTGATAGTGGTGTTTCGATGGGATGGATAGAATTTCTTCTAATTAATGAATATTTAATAGGAACATGAGACACGGAATAATAAGTGATGAGCTATAGATTCAGGGCAGAGTTGGAAATTAGTAAAAACATTTTGGGGAGCAGAAAGCCAATGACATGGAGCTTACTGCTAATAAGGAGGAAGGACACAGTCATAACAGGCCTTTTATAAAGTAACTGGTAGGCAATTAAGGGGAAATCAAATATAGATAAGTCTAGCACAAGTACAAGTCCCTCGGCCCACAATGTCTGTGCCAAACATGATGCTGAGACCAACTCTTAACTGCCTGCTCATAATTCAGATCCCTCCATTTACTGCATATCTATATATGCCTATCCAAAAGTCTCTCTAATTGCTACTATCATATCTGCCTCAACCACCTCCCCCTAGTTCTTCCAGTTTGTAGGTCAAGAAGAAATAAGCAGGATAATGGAACTGATTATATTGCTCTACGTAAGAGGTGGTATAGAATCAATGGGCCAAATAGCTTATTTCTATTTTGTAAATCTCATATGATGTTGGAAGCTTAGAAGTGAGTCATATGCCACGGAGTTGAGGATCTGCTTAACTTTTCCCAGGTCATCAACTTGACACATTAACTCGATTGTTTTCCCCGTTGATGTGTTTAAAGCATCTGGTTTTAATTCAGATTTTCAATATTCATATGATTAATACGAGTTTAATCAGGGAAATAGGAATTAAGGACACTGAACACTAATCTGTATGGATCAAATTCAAAGGATGCATGGTTTATTTTATACATAATGTGGAGATTAGGGCAGTAAGGTTCCCAAGTACGAATAACTTTAGCTATCAAGAAACTAAGGCTCCTCTTTGATTTGGTGGCTATTTTTCATTAATAATGCAACAACAAAAATTACAGAGACTTTTGTTGCGGTTTAGTAGTTAAAGTTATATGGCATTGACTTTCTAATTGCAGTTGCTAAAATGTTACATTATCGGTATCAAAATTGATTGACCCCAAGATTAAACGTGCAGTGGCTGCATGGAAAGATTAGCTCGGGGAAATAACAAGTATAGAACAGTTGGTTTCAGATTTCAAGAAAGTATGCAGTGATATCCCCCGAGGTTGGCATTAAAGCTTGAAGAAAAGATAGAAATATATTAACCACACTGATCTCGGTTTGAGCATACAGATATAATTTCAATGTGATCAGATCACAACAAACTAATAAACAGTGAAGTGAATAGTCAAGAGCCCCGAGTGTCCATTTGTCACTTGCACCAGATGTGAACAAGAACAATGAAATTCTCACTTGCTGCAACTTTACAAATACATTTGATGCAGCAACAAAAATAAATATTTCAAATACATCAAATTTCACTGTACCTTAATTGGTACATGTGACAATTAAATTGAATCTTGAATCTTGAAATATACAATAAATTAACAAATATTTTAAGTAAACGAGATCATGATAATGCAAAAACTGAAGTACAAACACATAGTGGTGTAGAGTCTGTAGTTGAAGGAAGTTGTCCTTGAACCTGGAGGTAAAGGTACTCAAAGACTCCTATGCTTCCTTCTCAATGGAGACATTGAGAAGAAAGCATGGTCAGGATGCTTGATGTGATGCAGTGGCACATGAAGAACTTAGATGAAATATTCGGTGACATGCCAAATTTCTTCAAAGTTTTGAGGAAGTATAGTGAAGAACTTCAGGAGCGCACAGACAGATTAATGAAAAGGAATGACAAACAGCAGATAGAATTTACCACATGATCAAGAAGAGATTCAGTTAATAGGGATGCTGAAACACAAACTAAGTGGTTCCATTTTTTAAATGGTGGAGGTACAGTAAAAATTATTCAGGTGCATGGAATATTTGTTGAGAGACAATTAAGAAATGTTATGGAAATTTTCAAAAACAAATATGTTTTTGATAAAGTAAATGAGGAGGAACTCTCCAGTGGCAGATGGCTACAGAGAATTAAGAGGAATATAGCAAAAGAACCAGATGTCTTTTTGAAAAACGATGAATTTATATGATTTGCAACACCCCAAGTAGGTTATTGGTAGAAGCAGATTTAGTATACCTTTCCAGTCAGAAACAGGTAAATTATTGAAAGTATAAAAAACATATACGCATGTACAGGGCAAGTGCAGGAGCCTTACAAAGAGATTGATGTTAGGCATAATGGCTGAATGACCTCTGTTATATTACTTTATGATCGTCTGGACGGATCTATATTTTCAGTGTTAAAGACCACTTACTCTGGAAATTTGCTACTTCTTGCACATACTTCCCAAACACACATCCAATCAGTACATTATTCATAAATCATTAAACAATATGCTACCAAGCATGTTCAACAAATTCAAAATTTTCAAGCTGAAGAGCCTCTAATAATTTATTTAATCTTGAAATGCATGACCCAAGTATAATTTTATTTGATTCTCATTCTTTGTTCTCAGAAGAAAAATCTAGCTTGCCCCAACTCACATCTTTGACCCTTAAATCTTATTTCTAACATAATTGTTTTCCCCTGAATGGAGTCTCCGTGGTTCTCTACTCGGTTGCATCATTTTCTCCTGACCTTCGAAACATGGTAAAATCTTAGAAGTCTTTCCCAAGATGTACAAAAAGCTAAAATTAAACTGCTGAAACTGTGTTCTTTTAACCATGATGGAAGGAAACTTCGATTTTCTTACGGCATTTGTCATTCAGAAACAGAAGGACTGCAGCTACGAGTGAACAATGATCTGGAGGAGGTGGAGGGGAATGATTTAGGTGCTTGCGGGAGTTGCATTAAATTAATGCATAAGACCCATCAACAGAATCGGAATGAAGGAGAATTTGAGTCAAAGATGAATATGATGAAGATGAGAGACTGGTGAAAATTATGCCTAGTTAACTATTTAAATGAATGGAAAGAAAATCCCCATGGATTTGACAAGTGTATAAAATAGTCAGCCCATCTGTTACCCTCTATTTTATGCTTTCTTGAAGTTGATTTTATGCCAAGTATGCTTATTGTACAAAAAATGCTGAAAATTGAGTTTAGTGCAGATGATAAATTGTTTTCGAGCTCTGATCTTCTGTTCCAAATTGTTTCTGACTGCCACTAATCATCTTTCTTAGTTTTGTGTCTTATACCAAACCAGGTTTTTTGCCCTTTTACTCTGTTTCAATGAGGAGTGATTGTAGCCAAGAAATAGCTAGAGCAGCAAACAAACTTTTTACAAATTTATCATCGTTGAAAACATTAGCGACACAATAGTGCTGGCTTCCGACAGGAACGGTGATGGACGCACCACACATCTCTGTCCTCTAGCTCCTGCGGACTTCCGCCGCTAGAAGTATAGTATTTTGGCGTGTGTGCTTTATCATTATTACCTGCAATGCTATGTACGACAGTAATCGCAACTTCAGAGTCCAGAACCAGGGGCCACAGTCTTAGAATAAATGGGAAGCCATTTAAGACTGCGAGAAAAAACGTTTTCACCCAGAGAGTTGTGAATTTGTGGAATTCCCTGCCACAGAGGGCAGTGGAGGCCAAGTCACTGGATGGATTTAAGAGAGAGTTAGATAGGCTAGTGGAATCAAGGGATATGGGGAGAAGGCAGGCATGGGTTATTGAATGGGGACGATCAGCCATGATCACAATGAATTGCGGTGCTGGCTCGAGGGGGCGAATGGCCTCCTCCTGCACCTATTTTTTATGTTTCTATGTTCTACTGAAGTGTGGGTGGCCGTTGGCTCGCTGGAAGCTCATCCGCCCTTTGACAGGTCTTGTTTTTGGTCCTGCAGGGGTCCACAGGCCCCTCCTCACCTGGCAAACCAGGTGGGGGAGACGGTTTAGTCGCCGACTATCCAACCATGGAGCTGGTAGCATGGGATTACATCATACCCGTGGCGGGGGGGAACTCCCCCCGACTTGACCTTTCACAAATGCAAGTACAATAATTGCAAACAAAATGCTCTGTTAAAACTATCACCTTAGAACTTTTAAACTACATTTTTTTAAAACACAGATTAATTACATTTTTGTTTGAATATTTACATCAAATCATATGAAAATAAAATGGAGAAAGGAATGATGTCCCTGTCAAAGAGCAAAGAGCCTACTGTCTCTCGGCAAATCTACATGCTTTTTAACGAGTGCTTCATGACAAAAGATTGGCATCCACATGGTTTATTACAATATGATTTAAAAAGCAGAGGGATTCTCAATAAATTATCAGAGCTGTACAGGAATTATGCAATTTACAGATGCAGCAAGCAGCATCTGATTTTCAGATACAATAAATTAGAATTCTCAAATGTATATCAGGACATTAATAACCCCTTCTGTGATATTGGATGACTGAAAATGGCAGGTGGTGAAAATAAGTCTCTGCTGATTTTTAATCTTCCTTGTCATTGAAATTATAGCCCATCAATTTTACACAATAGTTGTTGTGTTGCTAAAACAAATGTAATGTTTTTATCAGTCTTACTTTTGGAGGCTCCTGCCAGCGTGCAGTGACTGCTTCAGGACAGATGAACTTCCTTCCATTCTTGGCTCTAAGCAGGGTCGTTCCTTGATTAATAACGGTGCTTCACGATAGCCTTGCATTTACAATTTATTAGTTGCTGGATATTTTGGTTGTTTCCACCAAATAACCCTCCGCATTCTCTGGTGGAGAAACAAGCATTTCTTCACAAGTGTTGATTATGATGGACTTCAAGACAGAACTGATATTGTGGACAAGTGCTGTTGGTTGAGCATTTGCTGTAAGGTACTGATCAGTGCTCTCAACTCATCTCTCAAAAACTAAAAGTCAACAAAGGGTAGCACAGTGGTGCTGTGGTAAAACCCGTGCCTCACAGCTGAAGATGCCTGGGCTCAATCCTAGCCACATGGGTGCCCACCAGGTGCTTTGGTTCCCCATGTCCCAAATGGTTTGTGGACTGGTTGATTAATTGGTCACTGTAAATTGCCCCCAGTGTGTAGGCTAATGACAGATTCTGGGGAGAGAATAAAAAGGGTTTGGGTAGGATTAGTTTAAAGTGAAAGGTTGATGGTTGATGTAGATTAAGTGGCCTTAAGAGGCTGTTTCCATACTGTGTCTCTCAAAACTCTCTCTCCATACTCCCAAACCTTTGGAACAGATTTAATCCATGGAGTATGAAAATGCTTCCATTAGTGGGACCTTTCCATGAGTGGAAGAGTCTAGACAGAGATGGTCATAGTCTCAGAAATAAAGGACATTCTTTTACGAAGGAGATGATGATACATTTCTTCAGTCAGAGGGTGGTGAATCTTTGGAATTCTTTGCCACAGAAGGCTGTAGAGGTCATCGGTGGATATTTTTAAAGGCAGAGATAGATAGATTCTTGATTAGTACAGGTATCAGAGGTTATGGGGAGAAAGCAGGAGAATGGGATTAGGAGGGAGAGATAGATCAGCCATGATTGAATGGCGGAGTAGACTTGATGGGCCGAATGGCCTAATTCTACTATCCTTATGGCCTTGCCTTTGATAAGGTCCCACATAGGAGATTAGTGGGCAAAATTAGAGCACATGGTATTGGGGTAGGGTACTGTCATGGATAGAAAATTGGTTGGCAGACAGGAAACAAAGAGTAGGGATTGGGTCTGCAGCTATTTACAATATACATTAATGATTTAGATCAAGGGATTAAAAGTAACTACCAAATTTGCAGATGACACAAAACTGGGTGGCAGTGTGAACTGTGAGGAGGATGCAGGGTGACTTGGACAGGTTGGGTGAGTGGGCAGATGCATAAAAGATGCAGTTTAATGAGGATAAATGTGAGGTTATCCACTTAGGTATCAAAAACTGGAAGGCAGATTATTATCTGAATGGTGTCTAGTTAGGAAAAGGGAAAGTTCAATGAGATCTGGGTTCATCAGTCACTGAAATTAAGCATGCAAGTACAGCAGGCAGTGAAGAAAGCAAATGGCATGTTGGCCTTCATAACAAGAGGAGTTTAGTATAGGAGCAAAGAGGTCCTTATGCAGTTGTACAGGACCCTTGTGAGACCACACCTGGAGTACTGTGTGCAGTTTTGGTCTCCAAATTTGAGGAAGGACATTCTTGCTATTGAGGGAGTGTAGCGTAGGTTCACAAGGTTAATTCCCGGGAAGGCGGGACTGTCATATGTTGAAAGAATGCAGTGACTGGGCTTGTATACACTGGAAACATGTTCCCGATGTTGGGGAAGTACAGAACCAGGGGCCACAGTTTAAGAATAAGTAGACCATTTAAAACAGAGATGAGGAAAAACATTTTCACCCAGATAGTTGTGAATCTGTGGAATTCTTTGCCTCAGAAGGCTGTGGAGGACAATTCTCTGGATGCTTTCAAGAGAGAGTTAGATAGAGCTCCTAAAGATAGCGGAGTCAAGGGATATTGGGAAAAGCAGGAACGGGGTACTGATTGGGGGTGATCAGCCATGATCACAGTGAATGGCGGGGTGGGTGATTGCAACCTTCACATGGTCCACACTGTTTCGACCCGACATGCACAAACAAGATCAAATAGAACAAGTTGACCTACAACTTTAGGCTCTGCATGCCATACGCAAGAAGAAGACAGTGAATGGCGGTGCTGGCTCGAAGGGCCGAATGGCCCTTATTGTCGATTGTCCATGAAAACACATCGTAATATTATCCTTGAATAAATCCATAATATTACTTCCATCATCTGAGAAGTGGAGAGAGACCATGCAAGGGGTCTCTCAAAAAAACCTGTGATTATGACTTTCTTTTAAAAAAAGGCATCGGGGAAAAGCTACAAGAATCCCACTCTAAGGACTCTTCCCAGTGGGTGAAGGACACCACCTAGAATCACATCCAGCAGCTTAATCTAAATAGCATAAATAATCCAAGAAAAATATGAAGAACAAAAAATAACACCATACTTGGCCAATTTTTGACCTCACAAAGGCATTCAAACTTCGTCAGCAAATGTAGGCTGTGGGCCGAGGAGCTTTTTCGTTCAGATTCGTGACCCAACTCACGGAACTACCTAAATTTATAACATATTGTGTAAAAATATTATGTAAATCATACCTGAAACTCGTCAAGAACAAAACCTGCACATTTTTAAGAAATATGAGAAAAACCTCGTATTTTCTGAGTGGTAATTGCCCAATCCATGCACATTTGACATTGAGGTCGGACGCAAATTGACCAATCCCACGCGTTGTTTTATGGTCGCTAGGTAGCGAGGACCCTGGGATCATGGCTGCCTCCTCATTACATCAATAGCAATAGCAAGGTTTCCAAGGAATAAAGATAATGCTCACCTTGCTGTTCATTTTGTTTCTCAATTGATTTATCTTTATAAAGTTATAATGTAAACTCTTAAATAAAAATGATATATAACAAATGTACAGCTAGGGTTAGGGTTAGGGGCAGTCAGTCAGTCGGGCTTGTCGGTAGGCCGATGGATGCTGTCGTGGAACAGTCGGGCTGTCGGGACGTCGGTGGGTGGTGAGAGTTGGGCCGGGCCTCCGCCGGGTTGGTGAGAGTTGGGCCGGGCCTCCGCCGGGTTGGTGAGCGTTGGGCCAGGCCTCCGTCGGGTTGGTGAGCGTCTGGCCGGGCCTCCAGTGGGTGCGGCGAGCAGTCAGTCGGGCTGTCAGGCTACCGGTGTTGCAGCAAGCGAGCGGGCGGTCTGACGGAGCTGGCGCTATGGGGTGCTGAAGGCGGCCAGGGCGGCGTGCAGGACAGTGCTGCTCCCCACCATCATCATGATGATCCAGAAGGGCATGCTGGCCGAGGTGGACGAGCTGGGGGGCCGCATGTATGGACCCCACAGCCGGTCCCAAAACGGCTCCAGCTCCAGCCTTGGGCAGCTCTGGATGGGGGGCGAGTTAAGGTTAGGCATTTTCCTGCCTTAGCCTTCCCCAAGCCTGGCACTGCCCCAGTCCCACTATGATCATGTCCCCCACTTTGCACACTGGCAGTCAGTGGGTTCAGTAAACGGGGGAACCCACAGGAACTGCACTCACCCATTAATCAGGCTGGTTCAAGAGGACCTCTGCAGCAGTCTCATTAAAAAAAACCTCACAATTATATTCATTATATTATTTTTATATAATATAATTATACATAATTATATATGATTACAGTCATATTCACAAGTCATATATATATACATATAGATGGTATAATGATATATGGTTTAAAGAGACTGCAATACGGAAATACGCTCCCCATAGTGTAATATGGGCATTGGACACTAGATGGCGCTTACATTTTCAATCCCATTTTCTAATTAGTTTAATTAATTAATGTGCAACTTTTGGCATTGACGAGTTATGACTTCCTTCTCAATTATATTTTATCTAAATCTGTGCAAAATGTTGTGTAGTTCCGAGACATGGGTCACGGAAGTTGATTTCTAGACACATTTTTGATGCTTAGCCCACAGCCTAATGTGTATTATCAAGATGATCAAAAATTCATTTTTATTCTTCATAAGGCCAGTGACTCCCCCCAAAGACATAATGCCTTTTAAGACTAGGGTAGAGCAAGCCAGTGTTATTGCATGAATCTTTTTCTAATGTTCATTGCCACAACACTTCATATCACCATGAACAAGCTTCTTTCTGGAGGAGTTGATCTTGAGATTAAACAGAAGACTCTTCAACTTCCATTACCACCTCCAGAGCCAAGATTACCCAAATGACATTAGTGCGCACATTCAGCCAGAGTCTCGTCGGCATTGTCTGCATCTTTACTGAAGTGTCACACACAAATCACCCAGAAGACAAAAGTCCTTCACTAACCACCTCACATCAAACCCACACCTCTGTTAAAGATCCATGACAAATCTTTGGAAAATGAAGAGCAGTTTCCAAATCTCAGAAGCCATTCCTCAGCATGAACGATGCTGATGATGACACTGATGGTGAAAATTGCTAGTTTCCAGTGAGCTGGGGTAGCTTTCAGCTATCTGATGTCAGACAATGTTCAAAGACCAAGACCTCAAACTATAGCCAATCTTACAATTTCCACAGCAGCAGCAAACCCAAACTGCTGCATGCTTCAGATGTGAACAACTTACAGTACCAGGCAGAAAATATTTGGGAGACACAACTAACTCAATCTCATAAAAATCCTCCTAATGTAGTTGGAGAACAGGTAACCAATGTTAGTGTCCTCCCTTAGACAGACAATGCACACAAGGAGGCCGTGATTAAACACCTCTGTTGAGCAGGCCACGTTGTCCATAAACATGATACTAGACTGTGAAGCAAACATTCTATTCAAAACCAAAATGGAAAAAGCTGGAAACATTCAATATGTCAGGCAGCATCTCAAGAAAATGGCACAAGAGTTTTTGTTTCAGGTCAAAGATACTTCATCAGAATTCTACCACAGCAAGTGATCTTCAGAATGCTTCAAAGAAGTTCAGAGAACCTCTGAAAAGTACATCATCAACACAAATCCACGCAGGACCCATGCCAAAAACTACTTAAACTAGGAGAGATATATTTGAGCACTGAGACTGCTTCAATGAAACTGCACAGAAACCAAACAGAAACAATGAAGCAATGTTGAGTAGTTTAAATCATTTCACAGTCCATCGTCCCACGCACCTCATGCCCTTGCTGTGGAACACTCTTTAGCTCTGTTCATAGGGCACCTTCAGAACCCATAAAAATCAAATGGAAACACGTTATGCTTAAACTCAAGGGACCATCAATGAATAAGACTTGCCAAGGGCCATAAAATGGTAAAATAGGAGTATTCACCTCCAATTCTTTTCTACGATTTCAGTATAGGAATTGAAAGTAACATCTGCATGTTCTTATTAACTTTAAAATATATCTCACATGACAATATTGTTCCTTACCTTCAATCATTTGATCCATAACAGAATCAAAACAAGGACATTTCAAGGACATCAATCCCCAAAGAAGTTAAAGAAGCATCAATTCCAATTGCTCAAAGGCATGCTGTTTTAAAGTGATTTGCAGAATTTCTGCTCATTCACTCCCATTACTTAACACAGCCTCCTGCCTAAATTTAGCTGAAATTGTTTTAATTCCTTCGCTCCATAGATGCTGCCTTACCCGCTGAGTTTCTCCAGCATTTTTGTCTACTTTGATTTTTCCAGCATCTGCAGTTCTTTCTTAAACATTTGAAATTAAAAAAAGATTGATCCAAACAAAAATATCCTCAAGCAAGTACGCAAATGGACAGAATGAGTTTAACCAACACGAATGGAAAGTGTTTTGTTTAAACAACCTATTTGCCAAAGATTGACTGCCTATTCTCCCAGATATTTTAATTAAAACATCCATTACTCCCAGCTTTTCCACAAAAATTTGCTTAAAAATCATTAACAAGACTGCGCATTGCAGCCATGCTGTGTTGTACAACTGATCCAAAATGGAACTGTCCAAGATGCTCAATTCCAAATGATCGCTCAGTAAAGAGGTTAATTTGAATCCTGTTAATCTACTCTGCACATTGTACATTAACTGTAAGATTTTCTGGTAAAGAGAGCTTCACTGGAATAATCAGGCAGAAGACTCGACTGTGATAGGAAAGAAAATTAAAAAGCTCCCCACTAATTTGTTAAGCTATTTATATCATTAAATCATGCTGTCATAAACCAAATACAGTGTATAGGATATCCAAAACATATCTTTGTAAAAAAAACATTACAATATAAAGGGAGGCAATTTAAAATTTAAATTGATGAACTTTCAAGTTGTTACTTTTTTTTGAGCCTTACGAATTATAATTATATTCAACAACTTCAAGATTTTGGTTGTGCTTCTCTGATGATCTGTATTGGACCTACACCCAGATGGCCAACACCATGTCGAAAAAGTGTAGTGCAGAAAAGCAGGGTTGTGACCAGAACATTAGGCCACGGAACAGGGTCCAAAATTGAGGCAAAAAGGGATGGAATTCATAAATATAAATTGAGGGGTTTCACCACACCCCTGATGATGGACGGAGTATAGGTAATCATTTATGTTGAAATGCAAGTGTTTACATAAAAAGTATTAATCAAAATGATGACAAAAGAAAGTTATATGAAGCAATACTTAATACAAAATACTTAAAACTGTTCAGAATTACTTGCGTCTTGCAGATGCGTGAAGATGGTTAGGCTTGAACAAGACAATGGTGAGGGCATATTTGGACTATTGGGTTCAGTTTTGGTCATCCTGTTATAGGAAAGATGTTATTAAGCTGGAAAGGATGCATAGTGGATTCATGAGGATGTTGCCAGGATACGAGGGTCTGAGTTAGACAAGCTAGGCAGTCTGCTCTGGGAGCCACGCCACCTGATCCATCGAGTCCTTTCCCTGCAGTACGTTCCGTGCTGATCACTCCCCAATGTACGTGGTCAAAGGTGTTGGGCCAGAAGAACCTTTCCACGAATGACAGATGATACGGCAATGTCCAGCTGACTGGCGCATTGCGTGGCATCTGCACCAGGCCCATCCTTCGCAACATCGGGGACAGGTAGAACCGCAGCAGGTAGTGACACTTGGTGCCCACGTGCCTTGGCCCTACGCTCCGCCTGATGCAGCCACACACGAAGGTGGCCATCATGGTGAGGGCGACGTTGGGGACGCTTTTACCCCCGTTGTCTGCCGACTTGTGCATTGTGGCCTGTCGCTCCCGGTCCATCCTCGACCCCCAGATGAACTGGAAGTCGGCCCGGGTGATCCCTGTAGCATAGGAGGGAGGGACAGGCCACACTTGCGCCAAGTTATAGAGAGGGAACACTGCTTCCACAGCTCCAGTTTCTTCCCCACCTTGGCTATCCGCTCCAGCCAATTCTTGTCACACGCCTCAGCCCCCCTGAACCAGATCCTCAGTACCTTCAAGGAGTCAGGCTTGATGGTGAAGGGGACGGAAGATCAGTCGGGCCAGTAGCCAAAGAGCATGGCCTCGCTTCTCCGCCGGTTCACCCTCAGTGATGGCGAAGCTCCTTCCACGCAGCAAGATCCCGACTGGAAGCGCGACAGTTATTGCCCCCAGACCAAACCAACAGGCTGATCTTTGTTTTGGGTCTTTGAGCTGATTATTTGTACCTATGTGCTGTGCGCATTCCTGTGTATGTCCGTTTCTTTTTGTGATTTTAGCTACCTGCTCTGGTCTGTACAGCACTTTGGTCAACGTGGATTGTTTTTAAATGTGCTTTATAAATAAATTTGATTTGATTTGATGTGACAGTCCGAAGGGGCCACCATCGTGCCCACCTCCGATAGCCGCGGAGGTGCGGCAGCCCGCACTCCTGCAGAAAAGTCAAATCCGCCTTGACCTTGGCCAAGTACTGCAAGGCGTTTACACATCGTGCAGTGTTCTTCACTGCGCAAGTTTAGCGATACCAGTTTTAGCTCCATTGTCCTTAAAATGTCACTGACCGTCATCTTGTCCTCTCATGCCCACCGCTTTGGTGAATTGCAGCACCGTTTCGGGGCTCAGGTACTGGGTGCCGGCATCCTCAAGGAGGAGGGTCTCCTCTGGTGTCGCTGGAGTTGTTGTCAGAGGGACCGTCCTTGTTCCACCCTCTTCTGGGCACAACGCCTTCTTCGTCCCCTGTAGATGTTCGGACCATAGTAGTGATAGGTTGAAGATATCCACAAAAACATCAGCCAGTTAGTCTGTGCAGGTTTTAAGAAGGTGGCCAGGTACACTATCACTGAATACACCAAAGCACATCCCAGCCAATTGTACATGTTGAAATGTGGTATATATTACAGTGAAGAGTAAGTGGATAATGTTCCTATAATGAGATAACAAGAAAAGATAAAGAAAAATGTCTAACAGTAATTTTTTATATTGTTGGTTGAGAGATAAATGTTGCCCAGGCTGAAGAATACCCTATTCTTCAAATTGTTTCATGGAATCTCAAATGACAATCTAGAGCAGATGGGAGCTTCAGTTAATATTTCATCCAAAACCAGCATCTCAAACAGTGCGATGATATGTAGGTCTACATTACAGATATTTTCAGGCATTGCAGAAAGAATGTCAGCTGCCTTGGTTTTGAGGAAATACTGGATAGATTGGTCTTTTTGGCTGAGAAAGGAAGAATCTGAAACCGTGAAATAGATATACATGTGACTTAAGGCATTTATGAAAAAAAATGCTAATTTTCTGGGCAATGGCCCATTTGCTAATCCAGCTGGCAGAGATGAAAACACCTTTGAGGCTGAATAAAAATAGAAAAATTGAGAAACCACAGGCCAATTCCAATCACTGAATACTACATGTTAAAAACTGAAAATAAATAAATTAGATTACTGCAAGACTGAGGCAGGATGAAGACAGTCTTGTTTTGTGTGTGGAAGTTTCTCATCCATCATACGGTCACGGTGGCGCAGTGTTATTGTGCGGGGATCACTGGTCGGCGCGGACCTGGTGAGCCGAAGGGCCTGTTTCCGCGCTGCATCTCTAAACTAAACTAAACTATACTAAACATAGATTTATTCAATGCAACTTTGATAAATGAGCAACAGGGTATATTTGTTTTAGGAAACAATGAAAAACAACTGCTTTTTTTGTCTATGCAATGTTCCATACAATTTTACCTTCATCTTTAATTCACAAGAATAACCCTCTCTTATCCAGCCCTTCTTTCTTGTTACAGCTTGGCCTCCAAAACAGTGTGAGCAAAGCCACAAGAGATCCTTAGTAGCAATAAAAGGAAAGGCAATTTCTGGTTAAAAATTCAAGAGTATGAACTTGTCAGTCAGGTAGAATCTACCCCAATTTACACCACAGTTGTGCAGAATTAGGGCAGTGGGCAGGTGCTATAGGCCTGCACAGGAAGGTAGACGCTCCCACCCCCATGAGTCTCGGGCAGATGGGGCTCGTCAGCCAAGGGAAAGGCAGTCCATCTAGGAGAGGGAAAACTCTGATTTAAAACCTCCACTGCCTTATGGCTATATCCAGTCATGGAAAAGGCTGGGGAGTAAACCTCAAGAAAATCCGGAGTCGGAGCCCCTAAGGCAGTTTGTCGTTGGCCACAACCTCGCTCTGGCGACGGCGCTGGTGCCAAACTGTAACGGCCCTGCTGTTCCTTTGGATCGATCAGCAACGTGGAGAGGGGGGACGTGCTGCTTGGGCAACAGCCTGTCCTCCATATGACATCGCCCAGGCTTGCATCCGACCATACATCACCTGCAAACCTACACCTACAATCTGGAGAGGACACTCCAGCTTCGCCTGCAGCATCGACACAACACGGGGAGCAACAGTTACCGGTTATAAGTCATCGCTAAATTGGCGTAAAGTGAGGCGCCAGGGATTGCTCCCAACGGTGGGAGGCATTTTCGGATCTCACTGGACAGCTACTGCCCGCCTCAAGCTGGCCAGCCACCAGCCAATAAGGTGCTGTCCCGCCACGGTCTGCTATCCTCACTGGGTGCATGGGGATTAGGAACCATCCGAACAGCAGATCGCAACCTTCGCACCTAACAACAAAAGAACACATCAAAAGAGACCAGCTCTAAAACTGGGAACTAGGAATGTCCGGCCTCTCTGAAAACCTACAGGACATCAGCGATTGCAGGAAAACATCTGTCATAAACGACGAGCTCGAGAGACTCAACGTAGACATAGCCACCCTTCAGGAAACAAGGCTGGCAGACTGGGGCACACTGAAGAAGGAATACACGTTTTACTGGCAGGGGAAGGACTCCTGAGAAGCCCAGAGAGCACGGAGTAGCCTTCACAGTAAGGAACAGCCTGTTGAATACGGTGGAACCAGGCAGTAATGGCTCAGAGCGACTCCTGACTCTCCGCCTGAACACCACCGCAGGCCCAGTCACTCTTGTCAGCGTGTATGCCCCGCCACTGTCCTCCACATCACGCACAAAGGACGGGTTTTATGAGAATCTCGCATTCATCATCAGCAGCATCCCCATCTCCCTGTCCGGGAGACCCGACCTTTTCCCTGTCGGGTCTCCGTTGTCGTTGGGGCCTAGCACCGTGGAGCGGCCTCCAACCTGAACGACCCGGGGGCTCGGGAGACTGCGGAGCTGCGGACTACTCACCATCGTGGGGCTGGCCGGCCTCGGGGCGTGCGGAGCGGTGGTGACTCGCTGCTGCGACTCGACTCCTGGGGCTCGGAGGCTCCAGCAACGCAGCTGCAGGTCCGGTGGACTGTCGGGACATCGGGAGCTCACGGGTCCGGGGGGAGAGAGAGACCGCTTCCCGGAGCTCCCGCAACGCGACTTCTCCAGCCGGTGTCGTGGGGTTGGAACGACCTGGAGCGGGGTCGTACATCGCCCAGCACGGCTTCATGGCCGTGGGACATTCCAGCGCCCGCCGGGGGCTCCAACTTTGTGACATTTGGACCGGGAGCGGGGCCGTAAATCGCCCGGAACGGCCTAAAATGGCCGTGGGACTTATCATCGCTCGCCTGGGGCTTGGACATCGAGAGAGACATGGAGAACAGGGGAGAGAAAAGACTTTGCCTTCCATCACAGTAGGTTCACTGTGATGGATGTTTGTGTGAACTAAATTGTGTGTATGTCTAGGAATTGTCTTTGTTTGTATGGCTGTGGAAACGGAATTTCGTTTGAGCCTCACTGAGGCTCAAATGACAATAAATTGTATTGTATTGTAAGGAAGAACTTGTACTCCTGGGCGACTTCAACGCCAGTGGGTCTTCCTGCCTTGGGCAATTTGGTGTGGGCAAAATGAATGAGAACGGACAGTGGCTGCTTGAGCTGTGCACTAACCATGACCTCTGCATCGCCAACTCGTATTTCCAGACAAAGCTCCAGCACAAGGTTTCTTGGAGATACCCACGCTCAAAGCATTGGCATCAACTGGATCTGATCCTAGTCAGTCGTGCCGCCATCAAGAACGTTCTCCACGCACGCTCCTACCACAGTACCATAGTGAGGACATCCAGACGGCCGCCATAACAGGGAACATCAGGGGAATGTACGATGGCATTAAGAAGGCATTAGGACCAGTCCAGAGCAAGACAGCCCCCCTCAAATCCTTCACTGGGGAAGTAATCACAGACGAATGCCAGCAGATGGAGAAATGGGTGGAACACTACTCCGACCTCTACTCGAGAGAGAACACTGTGTCCCCCTCAGCCCTTGATGCCATCGAGTGCCTGCCGACCATGGATGAGTTAGACGCAGAGCCGACAGTGGAAGAGCTCAGCAAGGCCATTGACAGCCTGGCCCCAGGCAAGGCCCCAAGCAAGGCCCCAGGCAGCGACGGGAGTCCCCCTGACCCGATCAAGCATTGCAAGACTACCTTACTGCTTCCTTTGTATTAAGTCCTCTGCCAGAGCTGGCAAGAAGGAGTTGTGCTGCAGGACATGAAGGATGCCACGATCATTACCCTCTACAAGAACAAGGGCGAGAGAAGTGACTGCAACAACTACAGAGGCATCTCCCTCCTCAACATCGTCGGCAAGGTCTTTGCTCGGGTCATCTTGATCCGCATGCAGAAGCTGGCAGAACGTGCAGAGTCACAGTGCAGTTTCCGAGCTGGAAGGTCAACAGTAGACATGGTCTTCTCCCTTCGCCAGCTCCAGGAGAAGTGCAGAGAGCAGCGGATGCCCCTGTATGTTGCTTTCATTGACGTCACCAAGGCTTTCGACCTCTTCAGCAGAGATGGCCTATTTAAGGCTCTGCAGTTTTGGTGGGCAGCCGATCTTTGGCAGAGCATGATAGAATCCTTCCGCAGTGGCGTCAAACAAGGCTGTGTCCTCGCTCCCACACTCTTTGGGATTTTCTTCGCTCTGCTCCTGAAACATGCCTTCGGCACTGCAACAGAGGGGATCTACCTGTGTACTGGATCAGATGGCAGGCTTTTCAACCTCACCCGCCTCAGAGCAAAGACAAAAGTACGTGAAGCTCTCATCAGAGACATGTTGTTTGCCGAGGACGCCGCAGTTGTGTCCCACACCCTGCAGGAACTAGACACTGATGGATCGCTTCTATCGGGCATGCAAGGACTTCGGGCTGACCATCAGCCTGAAGAAGACTACTACAAACTTGATGCCGTCCATCAGTTCACGTACCTCGGCTCCACCATCACCGACAACCTCTCCTTGGACACAGAGATTGATAAGAGGATCAGGAAGGCAGCTACAACCCTCACTCGCCTCACAACTCGAGTGTGGACCAACCCAAAGCCGACAGTGAAGACATAGATAGCATTCTACAACGCCTGTGTCAACAGCATGCTGCTGTACGGCTGTGAGACATGGACTACATATGCCAGGCAGGAGAGAAGACTCAACACCTTCCACCTGAGAAGCATCCGCCATATCCTGGCAAGACAGAGTGTCAACGCCGAGATCCTGTCTCGTGCTGGCCTTCCCAGTATGTACACTCTACTCAGGCAGCGCAGACTGCGGTGGCTGGGCCATGTACACCGCATGGAGGATGGCCGTATTCCAAAAGACATCCTCTGTGGGGAGCCGACATCTGGGAGGAGAACCATCGGCCGCCCCCAGCTACGTTACAAGGATGTCTGCAAGAGAGATATGAAGGCCCTCGACATCGATGTGGAATCCTGGGAGAGCCTTGCAGCTGACCGCACGAGGTGGAGAGGTACCCTGAACCAACATCTCAAAACGGGGGAAGAGAAACTGTTGAACGCAGCGGCAGACAAGCGGGCACACAGAAAGGTGCGCAGCAACTTTAACAAACCAGAGATCACACACGAATGTGACCGTTGCGACAGAGACTGCCACTCCCACATTGGTCTCTTCAGCCACAAGCGACGCTGCTCCAGCCGAGGTGCCAACAACTAGGATGCATCACCCATGGTCAGTCATGACCGAGGGGGGCCTTTGATGATGATGTGCAGAATTAATTGCAGGATTGAAATTTCATGTTTATCACATCAATTCCTGCAGAATTTGTCAGGTGCATCAACACAAATTGTGCAGATCCAAAGCACAATCATTAACAGTGATTCCTATCAGCAGATTTCTTTCAACACAGTCAAACAGCATATTTAAACATCGACACATGGAACTGCAGATGCTGATTTACATACATATTTAAACAATCCAGCAATAAATGGTAGGCTTAATTTTCCAGAACATGTTAGCCTGACCAAAGAAACTCAGCTTCACATCAATAATTTGTAACCACCTGTTGAGTGTACATGCTCAGAAGAAACACATGTTTTGATGTTAACTGGAAATGCCATTCAGTACCACTAAGACAGCAAGTGGCTGGCAGTTCATGTTGGAAAGTTTAATGGAGCACAATGCTCTAGCTATTTAATGCAGACAACATCAAGGTACTGAAGGAAAAGCCTTAGCTGTCATCTTTGACAGAATTTGTCAAATTATTTGTCATGTTAGGCTAGCTAACCGGATCTTGTACAATTATACAGCATAATACCAGTTGTGTTGTGAAATCATACTGCAAGACTCAGAAATATTGGATTGAATGATTGGAATCACAGCTTGCCTGTACACACAAATATCAATTGATTAAATCAAAAACTGCTAATTAAATTATCATAAACAGTAATTGAGAAATCTGCCACATTAAGTTTTATACCCAGACTTAACTAATGAAGGATAAAATAAAGAATTGCTCCACATGAATCGTCATTTCACATTTTTAAGAACAAGAGACATTAAATATAATGGTACATCACTGTTACAAAGTAGTGAGACATTAAAATCTACCTGGTCTGCTCGATCATTACATTTTAACTTCCACGATTCCTGGGAGACAGGTTAAAATAAGCATACTTGCAGATTGCCTTTACAAATTCAAATAATCATTTTGGTTGTAGGACTGCAACTTTAATTGCTTCCAACGTTTGCTATTGAACCCAGTGTTGTCCTTTCTCATTTGCAAGCCTCATGGATTACCTTTCCATTATTCTCACCCCTCCCCAATGCTCTCCAACTCATCTTCATCTCTCCATACCCTTCCATCGCCCTTCTCTCACACAGAGATCCCTAATGCCCAATTGATTCTACGGTAGCAGGGATAAGACCCAAACACCCATTACCTGGAGTTCAGTACCTGCCGGACAGGTAGGAGATGAGATACTTTGTCAGTTTCACTCCTGAATCTTATGCTAGTTACCACAGTGACAGCTGTGTCCACGAGGCAGGGGGGAAGGTTTTTTGGCAATTGTTACAATTGGCTCCCAATAATGTACCTGATTGATTTTTTCCATTTACATTAATTTTAATTATATACTTTAATGGCAATTAACTTCTCTAAATGTGCTCACTTTTCTGCAATAGATTCATTTCTTTGGGATTATTAACTAATCCTGTCTCACCATAAAAAACAAAGTCCAAACTTGCCTGCTCTCTTGTTATTTCAATAAATGTACTGATCCAGGAAGCTATTCTGAATGAATTTATACTTCAAATTATCTTCACTAATTTGATTTGCGCAGTCTATTTGAAGATGAAAGATTCTAAAAAGATTGTATTAACTTTGCTAAGATCTCATTTCTTGATTGATTCCTTCTCCAACAGTGAAGCATCGGCCATCTCTGCAGCTATTATAACACATCACTTGCCATGCCATCGTTAAGCATTTTTGTTTTATATATCCAATTCGTTGAAAATCTCTATTCATTTGATATTTAACTAGTTTTCAACTAGTTCAAGTTCAAGTTTTCATTTATTGTCACTGAACCAATTGGTACAGTGAAATTTGGGTTACCATACAGCCATACGAATAAAAAGAACACAACACACAATAGAATTTAACATGAACATCCCCACACAGCTGAATCAGCGTTTCCACTATGAGGGAAGGCAATAAAGTTCAGTCATCTTCCTTCCTCGTTGTTCACCCGTGGTCGGGGCCTCGAGCCCTCCGCAGTCGATGCCACGGCGGCCCAATGTTCAGGCCCTCTCGCCGGGATGATCGAAACTCCGACTAATTAGTTTATCTATTAGAATTAACCAAATTGGCTATGATGTTATTGAATGATGGAGGAAACTGGATGGCCCTAAAACCTCACTCCTGATTCTTTTTCTTGTTCCACTAGTCATTTCATCATCTATATAATTAAATGTCTCATCTTGACCACTTCCTGTCTGCGCTGTATATTGATTTTAGAAAAAACGCTACCCTGTATTGCTGTGATTTTTGGCCATCTTACTCACAGTCCACCTCCGCTGAGCCAGCCTTGAGGATTTTTCCCATCGATGAAAAATAAAAAAGTTATGAGTGTTTAAAAAACCTTGAGATCAGCTGATTGGTCCTCTCGCTTGTCAATCACCGTGATGAAGGTAACGCCCCTTCCGGGGGGGACAGGACTATAAAACCCCAGATGTCTGGATGTGAGTCAGTCACTCTGCAAAATCGCGAGGGAGAGGCCATGACTGTCATTCTAAGCTGTGAACCAACTGACTGTCATTCTAAGCAGTGAATCAACAATGTATTTGCAATAAATGATTTGTCAGCCCTTAATGACAATGCCATGAGTTGTTTGGCCTGCTGCCCTGCCTGTGCTTGAAACTGCAATGTTTTATTAGGTCCGACTGTGTTTGGAAGGAATAAATGCTTTAATAGGTCCGACTGTGTTTGGAAGGAATAAATGCTTTATTGGGTCCGACTGTGTTTGGAAGGAATAAATACTTTATTACGTGCGACTGTGTTTAGTCCAAAAGTCCCGCTCATTTTGTGACTTCCGCTTAGTGGACAGGTCGCGATTATCGCGTAAATTCCGGTGAGTGCAGAGGTCACGCTGATTGCATAATTTCCGGTAAGTGCAGAGGTCACGCTGATTGCGGAAAGAACAGTACTCATAGTTTTGAGACACAAGGAACTGCAGGTGCAGAACATAGGCATGATGTCAGACCCTTTTTCGCAGGATGGATTCATCCATCCTAGAGGACATAGCTTTAACGTGAGAGGAGCAAAGTTTAAAGGAGATGCGCGGGACAAGTTTTTTTTTTTTTACAGAGGGTGGCGAGCGCCTGGAACACGCTATCGGGGGAGGTGGCTGAGGCAGATACAATAGTGGCATTTAAGAGACCTTTTAATAGGCATATGAACATGTTGTGAATGGAGGGATATAGATTATGTTCAGGCAAATAAGAATTGGTCTTGGCATCATTCTCTCACAGTAAAGGGCCTGTTCTTGTGCTGTATTGTTCTAAGTTCTTTATTCTATGTTCTAACACAAATTGCTTGAGTAACTTAGCGGGTCAGGCATCTACAATCAGACGGTCCCGACTCGAAACATCACCTGTCCATGTCCCCTAGATAAGCAGTCTGATCCACTGAGTTACTCCAGTACTTTGTATTCTACTCATAATTTTGAGTCAGTCTTTTGAATACTCCTTTTTTGAAGAAGGTGTCTGGATCGTCACCCTCTATCCATATGAAGTATCTAAAGTTGCAGAAGCTCTTCACCACTTTTAGATCTTCAACTGGATCCTTAACAATCCCAATAACTCGAGTCATGAACGCTCTTTTCTCATGGGTAGGGATTTCAAACAAGAACATCGCCATAATAAGCGAGACATGATAGGCAGGAGAGAGCAATTTTAAAGAACTCCTTCTCCAAGTGAGGCAAACCAGAATCAGAATTCCACCTTCTCAAAATGAGCAACTCTCCCACAAAACTAAACCTTTGGTTCATTCTAAACAGAATCAAAACATTGCAGTTATCAGTGCATATATCCCAACCCTAGAAACTTTAGGCGAGGCCAAGAATGAAAACAAAATTCTACTCCCTATCACTAAAGTAAGATAAATTGATCCTCCTGAACAACTATATTCTGGAGAAGAAATAGCACCCGAGATAAGGTGTGATTACAAGATATGGGGAAAGCTAACGCCAATGCAGTCTTCGCCCGACAAAATTATTCATGTGCATCATAACAAACACACTGGTGCATCAGAGGGACAAGCAACACCCTGGTCCAAGCACTGCCACTTGGTAGATCATTTTACTGTCCAATTGTGCAACTGCAAGGAAGCCCATGTAACCTGGGCTGATAATGGGCACTGACCACTGCTGCACCAACTACTTTGCTCTGCTAACTCCATCAAAATGGCCCAAAACATCAGTTTCCATTTTTATTATTAAAGAGAAAACAATAGTATGTTATTTAAATGGAGGGAGAACTTAGCCAATCCCCATTCCATTCTCACTTTATACACGGTCATCTTCCAACCAATATCACTGGATAATAACACAAAACCGAAATCCTACCCGAATCTTCCTCTATCACACTTGTTGCTCACCCCAGACCAATTTCAGCATTAATATCACAATTTTAAATTAGGATCATTTATTTCTACACAGTCCACAAACAGAATGGGGGAACGTATCTTGTCACTTTGATAAAACTTCTCAGAATATTTTCAATTGAATACTAAATTTCAGCAAGTATGAAAGTCCCACTGAGTTGACACGATAGTTGTTTGAACAATGACTCAATTGCAGTCACATGCAATGGCAACAGTAATTAAAACATAACATCTCTTAGTCATGGCTACGTGCTAATTTTCACTTTAAAAATGTGATGCAAAGCCCAAGTTAACTTGCGAGTTAACCACAAAATTTCAGCTAACATTGAAATATTGAAGGACTACTGCACTATTGAAACCTCTGCCTTCCCACTCAGATGGTCTTAGACGACCACCACAGATTAGAAGATCATGTCAGCCACTAGAAATATAGTCCACATACCAATCAATTATGATTTTGGTTATGGTGGAGTGATATTTTCAATTCAGCTGAACCCTCTCCAATGCCAGCACATCCCTCCTCAGATATGGGGCCCATAAACTGCTCACAATACCCCAAATGTGGTCTGACCAGTGTTTTATTAAGCCTCAGCATTACATCCCTGTTTTTTTTATTCTAGTGCTTTCAAAATGAATGCTAACATTGCATTTGCCTTCCCTACTACCGATTCAACCTGCAAATTACCCTTTTAGGAATTTTGCACCAGCACTCCCAAGTCCCTCTGCACCTCAGATTTCTGAATCCTTTCCCCATTTAGAGAATAGCCTGAATATTTTCCATTAAAATTTGGCTGCATAAATTAATTTACAGAGATGATTTGCCAGTGGTACTAATTATTGCTTAGTTTGAAACTGAAAATAAATCTTCATTAAATTAAAATATAATTAGGCGTTGAAAAGAAAAATCAACAAATTTTGTGCAAAGCATCTCAGAATGGGTTGGAAACAATAGGGCTTCAATATAATTGTATTGTGTTAATCTCATTATTTATGTTTAATGGCTGGAGTCAATGATGATGCATATCTGCATATCTTAGTTGCACCACTAATTATTGTATAAACTATAGAATGAGAGATAAATATTCCGCCTTTCACATCAACTGACTACAATTAAAAGATAGTCTTTTTTTCATAAGAACAGATGCAACAAAGTTTACTATTTATTTTCTATTATAGGCTGTGGGCCGAGGAGCTTTTTCATTCAGGTTCGAAAATATTATATAAATCATATTATATAAATCATACCTGAAACTCGTCAAGAACAAAACCTGCACATTTTTTAAAAATATGACAAAAGCTTCCAATTTTCAGAGTAGTAATTGTCCAATCAATGCACGTTTGACATTGAGGTCGGACACAAATTGACCAATCCCGCGCTTTGTTTTATGGTCGCTAGGCAGCGAGGACCCTGGGATCATGGCTGCCTCTACATTACATCAAAACAATAGCAAGGTTTCCAAGGAATAAAGGTAATGCTAACCTTGCTGATCATTTTGTTTTTCAATTGATTTATATTTATAAATTTAAGTTCAAGTTCAAGTGAGTTTATTGTCATGTGTCCCTGTATAGGACAATGAAATTCTTGCTTTGCTTAAGCACACAGAAAATAGTAGGCATTTACTACAAAACAGATAAATGTGTCCATATACCATGATATAAATATATACACACATGAATAAATAAACTGATAGTGCAAATAACAGAAAGTGGTTGGTAATAATCAGAGTTTTGTCCGAGCCAGGTTTAATAGCCTGATGGCTGAGGGGAAGTAACTATTCCTGAACCTGGTTGTTGCAGTCTTCAGGCTCGTGTACCTTCTACCTGAAGGTAGCAGGGAGATGAGTGTGTGGCCAGGATGGTGTGGGTCTTTGATGATACTGCCAGCCTTTTTGAGGCAGCGACTGCGATAAATCCCCTCGATGGAAGGAAGGTCAGAGCCAATGATGGACTGGGCAGTGTTTACTACTTTTTGTAGTCTTTTCCTCTCCAGGGCGCTCAAATTGCCGAACCAAGCCACGATGCAACCGGTCAGCATGCTCTCGACTGTGCACCTGTAGAAGTTAGAGAGAGTCTTCCTTGACAATCCGACTCTCCGTAATCTTCTCAGAAAGTAGAGGCGCTGATGTGCTTTTTTGATGATTGCATTAGTGTTCTCGGACCAGGAAAGATCTTCAGAGATGTGCACGCCCAGGAATTTGAAGCTCTTGACCCTTTCAACCATCGACCCGTTGCTATAAATGGGGCTGTGGGTCCCCCTCCTACTCCTTCCAAAGTCCACAATCAGTTCCTTGGTTTTGCTGGTGTTGAGGGCCAGGTTATTGCGCTGGCACCATATGGACAGTTGCTCGATCTCTCTTCTGTACTCTGACTCATCCCCATCAGTGATACGCCCCACAATAGTGGTGTCGTCAGCGAACTTGATGATGGAGTTCGCACTGTGGTTCGCTACGCAGTTTATGATGTGAACTGTTAAATAAAAATGATATATAACAAATGTAGAGCTAGGGCTAGGGTTAGGGTCAGTTGGTCAGTCTGTCATTCGGGCTAGTCGGTAGGCCGATGGGTGCTGTGGAGGATCGGTCGGGCTGTCGGGCCGTCTGGCCACCCGACCAATTCAACTGGATTCCAATCCAAAGTTAATAATATTGGGAATATCAGAACAAAGTATAAAACTTACAACAAATCAAAGAAATTTTCTTGATTACAGTATAATTACTGGGGAAAATTGAATACTAAGATTTCAGAAAAATCCAACAAACCCCACAATTAAAATGTGGATTACAGAAATGTCTGAGACTTTACACTTGGAAAAAATTAGATTTGTTTTAATTGACAAACCAGAATTATTTGTTAGAATATGGTCTCCATTTATTGATTTTTTAAAGAGGTAAACTGGTTCAACACAGAAGCTGGACTGAAACCCAAGCTCAGGATTGGATGAATAACTACGCCTTACAATCTATGGACATATTGTAGCGGCACCAAACGTGGTGAATAAAGGTGAGACGTCAGGCCGGTTCAAACAGTCGTTTATTCAGTGGTGACACGTTAGGTTGGTGCGCTAACTATAATAACAGTGTTGCTGTAGCTGAGCGAGGTTGTTCACTTGGGCTCAGCTACCGGTTGACTCCTTAAGGTCTCGAGGTGAGATGACCTTAAGTACCAGGACACTCCCTCTAGCCCATGACGTCACATGCCCGCCCTCATACCTCCTGTCGAGGGTTCGAGCATAAGTGGCTCGTGTATAGGCTGATGCCACAATATCTCCAAAACTGTTATTGGTAATTTTCTTTGTTTGTTTTTTTTGTTTTTTCTTTCTCTCCTTTTTTTTCTCTTTATCTCTTCCCTTCTATTAGTTTATAGATCTTTCTTTTCAGTTCTATCTTTTTTTTAAATCTATAAAGAACAGAAGCTTTGTATGAATGTAATTGATAAACAAACCGTGTTGCTATTATGTGTTTACGCTTCTACAAAAAACAATTAAAACATTTTTTTTTTAATATTGATATTATTTTTATATAATATAATTATACATAATCATACATGATTACAGTCATATACACATTATATATATATGGGATAATAATATTTGGTTTAAATAGACGGCAACAGAAATAGGCTCCCCATGGTGTAATATGGGCATTGGACACAAGATGGCGTTTACTTTTTCAATCTCATTTTCTAATTAGTTTAATTAATTAATGTGCAGCTTTTGGCATTGACGAGTTATGACTTCCTTCTCAATTATATTTGATCTAAATCTGTGCAAAATTTCATGTAGCTCCGAGACATGGGTCACGAAAGTTGATTTCTTGACACATTTTCGATGCTCGGCCCACAGCCTATTAGAAATCCCAATCATCACAACTCTAAATTATCAACATGATATTATCAACTTATTTTGTCTCTCTAACTTTGTAACCTAGTCCATCCTATGATCACTTCTCATTGCAGACCTCAGCATTGTATCAGTTTCAAAGGTCTGATATCAGGTATGTGAATTGTGTGCCCTGACCATCACGTCGCACATGACCGAACAGAATGGCAAAAGCTTGCTGCCCTATGCACTCAACAGTGGGAGGAACGAAGTCTAAGTAAGTAAGACCATCAGAACCTACAAATATTAGTAGCGATGTTACAATGCCGTTTTGTACTGCCCATCGGAGGCAGACTTCCTCGGGCTGCTAGCTGCTGAAGAATAATCGATTCGCCTCCCGTTCGCGCTATATTTTTAAAAAAAACAATTTAAACGCTGGACAATTTAATATTTGGATTAAAATAAAAAGTGACTTTGAATGCCCTCAACGCCTACAACGTGATGGATCGCAAGAACGGGACGAAACAAAGTGTAAGTCGGATATTTTACATATAATCTTGCTTCTTGGGATGGCTTTAATCTAATTTTACGTTGCGAAAATGTGATTTGGGCCCCATACGAACCAGCAGTGTTTTTCCTGCCGATATGGGGTTCAATTTCACCGCAAATGCAATGTTCCAATCGATCGCGTTCCAGAAGCAAGATGATTAAAATGCCCATTTTTTGGGGAGATTAGCCATCCAAATAGTCTATATTTTGTCTTATTCTCTATCTCCATGATCATTATTTTTAAACTAAATATTCACAACAGTTTGAGTCGCATGTATTGTGCAAAAAACAATAATTTGATTATATTTTGGGTGGATGTTTCTAGATTAATTTATGGGAATTAAACATTAAATTCCTTCCACCTGGGATATAAATTCATGACAGTGAGATTTAAAAATCATGTTATATTGTGAATTCTTGTGTGAATGGGATTAGTTTGTTATTTGGATACCGGCTATTTTTTTTTTTTAATCCTTTTCTTAAGAAATGGAAGCTACAGGACATTGTTAATGGGAAATTAGTGGGCAGAAAGGCATGTCATGTGTGGTTTGAAGAGCAAAAACTCGTAGTTTACAATGCCAAAATTGTAACGTTGAGGAAAAACAAGGTGTACAGAGTTGCTTATTGATTACAATCTGAGGAGTATGATGATGCTACTGATTATGATATGCCAATGTACCAGCTAGCAACTGATCTTCTCCATAAAGGTCTATTGCTAGAAATTGTAATTTATTTACCTATCTGTTACGGACGTATAGCATATTATACAACAGCTCATTGCATTTTCATTTCTATTCAATTGCAGTTTCAAGCACAGGCAGGCCAAACAACTCATTTCATTTTCATTAAGGGCTGACAAATCATTTATTGCAAGTACATTGCAGACTCACAGTTCAGTTGATTCACAGCCTAGATTGAGTCGTGGCCTCTCTCTCGCGATCTTGCAGAGTGACTGAGTCATGTTCAGGCATCCGGGGTTTTATAGTCCTTCCCCCCCCCTCCCCGCCACGGGAAGCGGCGTTACCTACATTACAGTGATTGACAGGCGAGAGGATCTCAAGGTTTTTTAAACACTCATAACTTTTTTATTTTTCATCGATGGGAAAAATCCTCGGGACCCGCTCAGCAGAGAAGGACTGTAAGATGGCCAAAAATCATAGCGATATATGGTAGCATTTTTCTAAAATTAATATACAGCGCAGACAGGAAGTGGTAAAGATGAGACTTTTAATAATATAGATATATTTGATGGTCACTTTTCAACTATCAGCACAATATGTGTATCCAAAATGTCCATATTGCCTACTCTTTCTAAACCATTTTATCATTACAGGTACCGGCAAAATGTTGCTGTATTATTTATTGCACCATGTTCTGCTCATCATTGTTCTTTGGTCAATACCAACGTACGATTCAACCAAAAAAAGCCACTACGCGCAGCAGTAACTCTGCAGTTCAGGCATCATCTCTGGAGAAGACGGATGATTCAACCAAACTGATGGTCATCCCTCAATTTTGGGAACCTCCTTAAAATTAAATTCTCTAGTGTGGGAAGTAAAATCCATTTAAAGGCATTTTGGAGTTCAATTTGAATTTAGATAATGTTTCATTGGACACCACAAGCAAATCTGAACCAAGGCAAACATAATGCTTAAGCCTGGGAAACAGTAATATTTTAAGAATGCAACTAAAGAAAAGCAAATATTTAAGCATCATTGTTTGTGATAATTGCAATGATTTGGAATATTGCCTTATTTATTACAGAAGACTGAGGTACAATTTACAAGAATGGTATTTCCACAGTCCACATAAATGCAAGGGGATGAACCACATTATTTTCAAATAAAAACTGGATACGTTGCCCTACTCTCATCACACCGCCTAGTACTCACATGTATAAATATACATAAAGCTCACTATGTGCAAATCAATAGTTACTGAAATTGGTGCAAATTAACCATGCCAGAAAATATTGTGACTGAGAATTTAAACCCTTCTTCAGATCAACATATTCAATAAAAGCCGTTATTTTCTGCGTAACTAATAGGCATGTGAGATCTCAAACATATCGGTCTAAGGCACTTGAAAAGAGAAATTAGTGAAGTGCCTTTGGAAGCTCTGCTTTTGGAAGGGATGAATATAAAGGAAAAGCTATGTTAAAGTAGAACAATACTGTACAAGCAATCAAGTCCACCATTGTACTTGTTTATAAATTACTTTTATAGATTACTTTTTGGAATTGAATCCATTTAAAAAAACACATCTTTCCGTAACTTCTTTCAGATTTTAGCATTACCATACCATCCGCACGAAGCTCCTACTGTTTTTTGTTGGCAATAGAAGCAGCAATCCAAACAATTCTGGTATTTCAATATAGGCAATTCTTATAGTGCTTACCTCTAATAAAATGGAGGAGACTCCACCCATCCTAAAACTATTGACTGCTGAAGACGGCAAAACCTGTAATAGAGCAACAGGGGCAGTTTGTGGCAAAGTTGACATACGATAAGCTTTAAAGACTGATATCAAATGTGACATTTTTCATTTATTTGTAAATGCCTCTTTTATAACGCACTGACAAGAAGCGACAGTTGCCTCTTGCAGGATAACCCAGGTGATGACGAAGTGGACAAGTCCTGACAGGTTCTTTAATGAGATTCTGCATTAGGACCACCATCTAATACTTTCTACCAACAAAAATCAAAGCCTTCACTTTCACCCGTATAACCTGATAATTCAGCAAGGATTATCACCAGACAAAGCCAAATTAACCCATTGAGTACTGGCTTCATTCCTATTTTTTATGTTTCTATTTATTGATTGGGGACGATCAGCCTTGATCACAATGAATGGTGGTGCTGGCTCGAAGGGCCGAATGGCCTCCTCCTGCACCTATTTTCTATGTTTCTATGTTTATTTTCTATCATTTTGATGCAGTTATTCAGAGAATTAAATCCTTATAGCTTTAACCATTAAATGTTATTTAAATAATTTAATGCATTTTATCAGCAAAAGCTTTTTACTGTACCCCGGTACACGTGACAATAAACTATACTGAAATGAACTAAATGCAATAAACAGAGAAATAGGTGCAGGAGGAGGCCATTTGGCCCTTCGAGATCATTGTGATCATGGTTGATTATCCACAATCAGTAACCAGTGCCTGCCATCTCCCCATATCCCATGATTCAGCTAGCCCCTGGAGCTCTATCTAAATTCATCTTTTCTCTTTTAAATTCATCCAGTGAATTGGCCTCTAATGCTTTCTGTGGCAGAGAATTCCACAAATTCACAACTGTCTGGGTTCTCATCTCACTTTTAAATGGCCTCCCCTTCATAACATTTTTCCTGCATCCAGCTTATCCAGTCCTTTTATAATTTTACACGTTTCTATAAGATACCCTCTCTTCCTAAATTCCAGTGAATACGAGCCCAATCTTTCCTCATATGACAGTCCCGCCATCCCAGGGATTGACCCCGTGAACCTACGCCGCACTGCCTCAATAGTAAGGATGTCCTTCCTCAAATTAGGAGACCAAAACTGTACACAATACTCCAGATATGGTCTCACCAGGGCCCTGTACAACTGCAGAAGGACCTCTTTACTCCCATACTCAAATCCTCTCGTTATGAAGGCCAACATGCCATTAGATTTCTTCACTGCCTGCTGTGCCTGCATGTTTACTTTCAGTGACTGGTGTACAAGGACACTCAGGTCCCGTTGCATTTCCCTTTTTCCTAATCTGACACCACTGAGATAATAATCTGCCTCCTTGTTCTTTCCGCCAAAATGGATAGCCTCACATTTATTTACATTATACTGCATCTGCCATGCATCTGCCCACTCACCCAACCTGTCCAAGTCACCCTGCAACCTCCTAGCATCCTCATTGCAGTTCACACTGCCACCCATCTTTGTGTCATCTGAAAATTTGCTAGTGTTACTTTTAATTCCGTCATAAATCATTAATATATATCGTAAATAGTTACGGCGCCAGCACCGAACCTTGCGGAACTCCACTCGCCACTGCCTGGCATTCTGACAGGGACCAGTTTATTCCTACTCTTTGTTTCCTGTGCCAACCAATTCTCTATCCATGTCAATACCCCCAATACAGTGTGCTCTAATTTTACTCACTAATTACACACATAAAAGGCAGGTTCTCTGGATGCTTTCAAGAGAGAGCTAGATAGGGCTCTTAAAAATAGCAGAGTCCGGGGCTCGAAGGGCCGAATGGCCTACTCCTGCACCTATTGTCTATTGTCAGAGAAGTTAACAGGCAACAATGTCTTAGAATGCCACTACGAGGCAACCTTTCCACAGCCTATCTCGTCCCTTTCCTCTTTTGATGGTTTTAGTCTGTTTTTACTTGTATGTTTTAGTGTATCTTTAATTTTTGTATTATGTGGGGCCCCAGTGGGGGTGTGGAAGGGTTGAGCAAACTGTTTTTATCCCTTCCCTCGATGGAGATGCAACTTTTTCCGTATCGTATCTCCGTCCGCACTGCGGCCTTAACATCGTGGAGCTGGCTGTCCCTTTGTTAGGGATCGACTTCGGGAACTCCAACCGCAGGAGCTTCGACCACCCCGATCACAGGAGCTTTGTTTGCCCTGATGCAGGGGCTTCGATCGCCGATTGCAGGAGCTTCGATCGCCCCCGACTGCGGATATTTCGATTGCCCCGACCGCGGGAGAAAAGGAGGAAAGAAGGTAAACATTATTTGACTTCCATCACAATGGGGAATGTGAGGTCGTCGAAAACAAAATGGAAGTGCTGCCTGCGCTGGTGGGGACTCAGAGGGAGTGCCATGAGTGCAGTGATCTCGGTGTTTGGGGAGACATCGCGCCATGAGAACATGCTGGAGTCTGGTGTGAGTGTGGACGGCATTCTGACTGTTCGGGCGGACAGACTGCAGAGAGAGTGACAGAGGTCGGTACAAATCTAGTCACATCACGGTGAAGGAGCATGTGTGTGACCCGGACATTGAACTGATGGCTCTGGGTCTCCGCTTATGCTGTGTGCCCTGGGGATTCTCACACGCCGCTGGGGTGTCTGGTTATGTTTAATCTTTATGTCATTTTGTATCTTGTTGCTTTTTTGTATGACTGTATGGTAAATCAAATTTCACTGTACCTTGGTACACGTGACAATAAAGGACCACAGAACCATTTTGGTCTATACATCATTAACGCTTTGAATATATGTAAACTGGGTATTGCACGGAAACATAAATCCCTGATTCTGTGTCAACGGTATCTGCTGATGAATGCATCAGGATATCACTGATAGTAAAACTTGAATTTCTAATTTTAACTGCACATTGACAGTTGCCAAAGTTGCTGTCAGCTTCACAGAGCAATGACAGTGAACAGTGCAAGTTTGGCCATTGAACCACAATTTCCAAGTAGGCAACATATTTTGTTTCAAACACAAAGGAACAATTGAGATATTATATTTCAACAAGAGAAAGAGAAGAGGTCACTGTTATAAAAGTCCTCTACCATTAGGCCTGGCTAAGGAGATCACTCGTCCCTTAACCGGGACCAAGAGCCAACAGGCTGCTCCTGTTCTCAGGATATGTCCCGAGACCTGTGGGTTCAACAGGAGCAGGATTGCGTCCTGGACAAAGATGACAAGGTTTTAATTTGGTTTAAATTTGATATGCATTCGTAAATACTAAATTCAGAACAAATGTAAATATATTTAAAAACTAAAGTGCTGGTGTTGTGAATAGTGATGAAGGTCATTTCGGTCTGGTACAGGAGTCAGCAGGAGTTAGATCAACTGGAAAATTGACAACTGAATTTAATCCCAACAAATGTGTGGTGATAGATTTGTGGATATCAAACAGCGTTTGGTATGTACAGTTAATGGTAGAGTGCTAAGTCGAGTTGATAGGACAACAGAAGGAAACAAAACGGGCAATACGGGCTGCGAGATGAAGTACGAGGGGAAGCTGGCCAGGAATATAAAGAAGGACAGTAAAAGCTTCTTTAGATATGTTAAGGGAAAAAGAGTAGCAAAGTCAAATGTGGGTCCCTTGAAGGTAGACACGGGTGAAATTATTATGGGCAACAGGAAGACACAAACAATCTCCCAGATGTACTGGAGGACAGAGGATCTAAGGGGGTAGAGGAAATGTTCATTAGGCGAGAAATAGTATTGGGTAGGCTAATGGGGCTGAAGGATGATAAATCCCCTGGGCCTGATGGTCTGCATCCCAGGGTCCTCAGGGAGGTGGTTCTAGAAATAGTGGATGCATTGGTGATCATTTTCCAATGTTCAATAGATTCAGGATCAGTTCCTGTGGATTGGAGGATAGCTAATATTATCCCACTTTTCAAGAAAGGAGCGAGAGAGAAAACGGGGAATTACAGACCAGTTAGCCTGACTTCGGTGGTGTGAAAGATGCTGGAGTCAATTATTAAAGAGGTAATAATGGGGCATTTGGATAGCAGTAAAAGGATTAGTCCAAGTCAACATGGATTTATGAAAGGGAAATCATGCTTGACATCTGGAATTATTTGAGGATGTGACAAGTAAAATGGATGAAGGGGTGCCAGTGGATGTAGTGTATCTAGACTTTCAGAAAGCATTTGATAAGGTCCCGCACGGGAGACTGGTGACTAAAATTAGAGCACATGGTATTGGGGGTAGGGTGTTGACAAGGATAAAAAATTGTTTGGCAGACCGGAAGCAAAGAGTAGGAGTAAACGAGTCCTTTTCAGAATGGCAGGCAGTGGCGAGTGGAATGCCGCAAGGCGCAGTGTTGGGGCCGCAACTGTTTACCATATATATTAATGATTTGGAAGAGGGAATTAGGAGCAACACTAGCAAGTTTGCGGATGACACAAAGCTGGGTGGCAGTGAGAATTGTGAAGAGGATGTTAGGAGGTTGCAGAGTGACCTGGACAGGTTGAGTGTGTGGGCAGATGCGTGGCAGATGCAGTATAATATAGATAAATGTGAGGTTATCCACTTTGGCGGAAAAAACAAGGGGGCAGATTATTATCTCAATGGGGTTAGGCTGGTAAGGGGGAGGTACAGCAAGACCTGGGTGCCCTTGTACACCGGTCACTGAAAGTTGGCGAGCAGGTACAGCAGGCAGTGAAGAAAGCTAATGGAATGTTGGCCTTCAGTATAGGAGTAAAGAGGTTCTTCTGCAGTTGTATTGGGCTCTGGTGGGACCACATCTGGAGTATTGCATACAGTTTTGGTCTCCTAATTTGTGATAGAGGCAGTGCAGCGTAGGTTCACGAGATTGATCCCTGGGATGGCTGGACTGTCATATGAGGAAAGATTGAAAAGGCTAGGCTTGTATTCACTGGAGTTTCGAAGGATGAGGGGAAATCTTATAGAAACATATAAAATTATATAAGGACTGGACAAGCTAGATGCAGGAAAAATGTTCCCAATGTTGGGCGAGTCCAGAACCAGGGGCCAGTCTTAGAATAAAGGGGAGGTCATTTAAGACTGAGGTGAGAAAAAACTTTTTCACCCAGAGAGTTGTGAATTTATGGAATTCCCTGCCACAGGGGGCAGTGGATGCCAAATCACTGGATGGATTTAAGAGAGAGTTAGATAGAGCTCTAGGGGCTAGTGCAGTCAAGGGATATGGGGACAAGGCAGGCACGGGTTATCACAATGAATGGCGGTGATGGCTCGAAGGGCCGAATAGCCTCCTCCTGCACCTATTTTCTAGGTTTCTATGATATAGTGGTGAAGAAGGCATATGTCATCTTTTTTTTTATTTTTAGTTAGTTAAAGTGTTTTTGTTTCTGGAGTTCTAGACTTTTTTTATGTGGGGGGGGGGGGGGGAAGGGGGAAACTATCTTTCAGGGTCCCTACCTGGTCGGAGAGGCAGCTTTTCTCCGGGCTGCAGCTTCGACCCGTCCTCGCGGCCTACCAGCGGGCCTGGAGCGGCGTTTCCTGTCGGGCACTGCCCAGAACCACGGCTTCGGCAGCGGCACAGCGCTGGAGCGCTATCGTGGAGCGGGCGATGCCTTGTCCGGGTCGCCGCGCTGGAGCTCCGGTGAGCTGAGACCGCCGGGAACAACATCACGGAGCTGCGGGACTGTGGAGCGACCAGCTGCGGGCGGCGGCGCTGAACTTTACACCGGGAGCCTGGGATCTCTCGATGAGATCGCCAGTTGTGGAGCTCCAACCGGCGCGGCCTTGTTGGCTTCGGAAGCCGCGGCCTCCAGTACGGAAGCGGCCGTTCCAGGGTTCCCAAGCCGCTGCGAGGATTCTCCCGACGCCAGAGCAACATCACCCGGCGAGAACGGCCAGGAACATCGGGCCTCCGTAGAGGCAACTGTGGAGGCCTCAATAGGCCCGACTATGGGTGAACTGGGGTTGGAGACTGGACATTGTGCCTTCCCTCATGGTGGGAGCCATTGTGGGGGATGTTCTTTGTGTTTAAAACGCTTATTGATGTTATGTCTGTATTCCTTCTTCATGTGCTGCATTGGCAAAAAGCATTTCACTACACCTAGGTGTATGTGACTAATAAATAATCTTTGAACCTTTGAACCTCATGCTTGCCCTCATAGTTAAGGACACAGATCATAAAAATCAGGATGTTATATTACAACTTTACAAAACACTGGGTCGACCACTTGTGGAACATTTAGACAAGTTTTGACAGCCACAGTATATGAAGGATGTAGTTGCAGTGGATAAAGTGCAGAGGGGATTAAACAAAATGATGCCTGGATTGGAGGACGTTAGCAATGAGAAGAGATTGGATAATCTGAGTTTGTTTTCCCTGAAGCAAAGAAGGTTTTCCGTCTACGCCGCATCTGCACCCAAGATGAGGTGTTCCAAACCAGGGCATCGCAGATGTCCTCATTCTTTAGGGAACGGGGGTTCACCTCTTCGACTATAGATGAGGCTAACAAGGGCAGAGTCCCCCTTGTCCTCACCTTGCACCCTACCAACCATCACATACAACAGATAATCCAACGGGATCCCACCTCTGGCCACATCTTCCCATCTCCTCCCCTTTCGGCTTTCCGCAGAGACCGCTCCATCAGTAACTCCCTGGTCAATTCGCCCCTTCCCACCCAAACCACCCCCTCCCCTGGTACTTTCCCTTGCAACCGCAGGAAATGCTACACTTGTCGCTTTATCTCCCCCCTTGACTCCATCCAAGGACCTAAGCAGTCTTTCCAGGTGCGACAGAGGTTCACCTGCACCTCCTCCACCCTCATCTATTGCATCCGCTGCTCTAGGTGTCTGCTGCTCTACATCGGTGAGACCAAGCGTAGGCTTGGCGATCGCTTCGCCTAACACCTCCACTCAGTTCGCAATAACCAACCTGATCTCCCCGTGGCTCAGCACTTCAACTTACCCTCCCATTCCGAATCCGACCTTTCTGTCCTGGGTCTCCTCAACGGCCAGAGTGACTCCCACTACAAATTGGAGGAGCAGCACCTCATATTTCGATTGGGTAGTTTACACCCCAGCGGTATGAACATCGACTTCTCCAATTTCAGGTAGTCTTTGCGTTCTCCCTCTTTCTCCTCCCCTTCCCAGCTCTCCCACAGCCCACTGTCTCCGCCTCTCCTTCCTCTTTCCTCTTCCCTCCCCCCCCCCCCACCCCCACACCAGTCCGAAGAAGGGTCTCGACCCAAAAGTCACCTATTCCTTTGCTCCATCGATGCTGCCTCACCCGCTGAGTTTCTCCAGCACTTTTGTCTACCTTCGAAGTGAAAGAAGTATAAGGAAAGAGAAGTATTAGGAAAGAGTCAAAATATTTTTCCAATGCTCAGTCTATGAAAACAAGAGGGCAGAGTTTTGTTTGGACTTTTAAGAGTGATATGAGAGGTATAAAAAATGCTGCCAGAGGTGCTGGTGAAGCACCTTGCGATAGACGTTCAAATAGGCAAGGCTGGCGGGATATCAGCAAATTAGTGTAGAATGGCAAAAGGTCAGCCTGGACGAAGGGCACACCTGTGCTATACAACTCAATGGCTCTATGGCTAAAAAGACAAAACCAATGTAGAGCATTTTAATGTTACACTGAAAATATATCTCGATGTAGTGAAGTTAATGTATTGTGTAATCAACTAAAGTAAAGGAGTTTGCTTTCAAGCAGATTATGTATTACTTCTGAACTTTATAAATCTGTTTACAGCTACAAATTCGATCAAACTTCAGATGCATTATCAGTCTAACTGCTCTCAGTTGAGTCATCTACAGGAGGTAGAAACATGACATTGAGAGTTATGAATTGGAGGAAAATCCATTGTAGCTCTTGTACATTTCCTAAAAATCACACTTCATAAGTCATGTGAAAACATACCTGACCTATCCATTGTCTTCTTGGCCAAAGAGCACATAGCAAAGGAAAACCTTGATTCACAGCCTTGTATTTTGTTGTATTTTGACTCTACCACTTAGATTCTTCATATACATCCACCACCTGCCACGTTGCCTCCCCTCCAATCTGAGGTTCTAACATTTCATGCTGCAAATGCATTGCATTTGTTTTGGTGCCCTGAGGTTACTGTTCCTTGGAGTGTCAGAAAGAACACATTCAAATAATTTCCTACATCCAGGACACATTTTAGTTGATTCAAATTTTGGTCATATGAAACCAGGACAGAAATGCTAGAAATTAGATGTTCACATCCAACTGATGAAAAGATTAATTAAAATAAAAGTCCATTATTTGAACTGAAAAACAAGCATGCCCTCCTTCAGCATCAAATCTCAAAATTGGTATTGATGCAGCTTAGAGCAAGAGAAAATAAAATAACCATAGTAAGTTATGTGAATGTGAGATAGTTAATTAGTTGATTAACCAACAAACACAACTGAAAAAAAACAGAAAATTGAAAAAAAAAACAAACAACCACTAGCAGCAAATAGGCCTCAGCTTATGCTGTCAAAGGCCTTTTCAAATGTTTCCAGATGTCTGCTATCAGAGACAATTAAAAACAGATTAAATAGAATTAAATAATTAAAAATGAATTTAAAGATAACTTTAAACCGACAGAATTAATTTAAAACATTACAATGAATACAAATAGAGCAAAAAAATTTGTTTTCCCCATTCAGGTTGGTGACCTCATTCATTTCAATGGGGTTGTTCTTAATACACTAGCCTTGGCAAATGGTTGGCACTAAACTGAAGATCTACAAACAAAGTGTTTTACAAAACTAATATGAAGAATGAGAATTAAACATGTTATCTTATTCTGAAAGCGGTTGGATGCGAGGGTTATTGGCACTGCTCTTATTCAGCTAGTGGAGCATATTCTGTCACAGCTCAGGTTTGCCTTGGAAATAAACAATGGAAATATTTTCACACAGAGGGCGGCGGGAGTATGGAACAAGCTGCCAGAGGAGGAAGTTGAGGCAGGGACTATCCCAAAATTTAAGAATAATTTAGACAGGTACATGGATAGGACAGGTTTTGAGGGATACGGGCCAAACGCAGTCAGATGGGACTAGTGTAGCTAGGACATGTTTGCCTGTGTGGGCAAGTTTCCCATAGGGCATGTTTCCACACTGACTACGACTCTCTCTCTCTCTCTATTTGGAGGAATCAGGAATTGAGTTACTCAATACAGGTACTTTTATACATGTATAACCAAGTTACAGATTCGTGGCAGCCCACTTAATGTTGATAGATGGAACACAATTAAGCCCTTGACAGCCAATTAAGCCCTTGACAACTAATACTAACGTCACATTCCACCTTTCAGGAGATGATCATTGCTTTTCATTGAATGTTATCTGCCACTTACTTAAATATTATCCAGAACTTTCAGCATGCATACCCAGAAGTTTCATTTGTGGAAATGAAAGTGTGACAGAAAACCCTTCACATGTTGGATATGAGCAGTTCCAATAATCCTCAGATACAACTGCATTCAGAACAAAGCAAACTACTTGAAGGTGGTTGGAGCTAAGCAAATGCTTTGAGAAACTTCAGCAGCAACGTCCTGAAGCTGACGATGGACCTTAAATAACCACAAACATCTCTGCTGGCAGAGGCAAACTTCACTCAAAGAGAGAATTAATTTTACGCTTTGATTCTCATCAGCTTGGGGCATTTAATGCTCAAGCGATAAACCTGTCAACATGAACAAAATTCATTGTACCCTTTATGAAAAGTTATACATGTAATAAATGACAAATTGTGAGCAATAGTATTTCCCATATTCAACATTTATTTCAGACTATTATCCTTGCGTTAATAAAAAGAGACAATAATAATTTTCTTGACTGTATTTAAAGAAGACATTGCTAGTTCAGATGTCATACATATTTCAAATAATTAATTTCAGAAACACATCTAAAGTACTCTCTCCAGAACTCCACTATAATTCATCTGGATTACAACAAAAAGATTCCCTTGGCTAATTTCTGCTTTCAGGCATTTATATGCATGTATTTTCCGTTCCTGAAGATCTTTGTTCTGGTCTTGAGCCAGAAGAAACAGCTTTCTCACCTCGTCCTTGTGAAATTATCTTAGAATTTGACTACTTAGAAATTCAACTGTCGTGCCATGTTTCTGTGTTACACTGGACACAATCACAATGAAAAATAAAACAGGACATCAAGCAGCAATCCATGATTTTCCTTACAGGATCTCCATCCATCTGAACAAAGGGATTAACATAATGGCATTCACGATTTGATGCCTGTCTGCCAGTGGCCTCCCACACCCCTTCCTGAGATGGTAACTCTTATCTGAAACTGTCGGAAACTGCACCCCCACCATCAATCTGCTGACCAGACACCAAAAACCTAACAACGTTCTGCTATCTCACATACCACCAAATGCTGAATTACCAACCTTCACTCGAATATCAGCCTCACCCTCAAAATCAGCACCACCTCCCAAACTGATTCTCATTCCCTCCTAACTATCCAAACCATCCCAACAACCAAAATCTCCAGCAGCCAACCTTCAACGCAATCCTTTTGTCAACCATTTGCCACAACTAATTACTTAACCCAGCTCCAAAACCTTTACCACCAATTAGGCCTGACTCTACTACCTACTGACCAACCCTCTGCCACCTCATATTCTTAGCCCTTCCCTCCATTCCCTTTCCATATCTCTGCCACCCTCAGATCCAACCCCATCTGACTCCTTTCCTGTGCTTCATAATGGCAGACCATGCAAAAGAAAGGCCTTTCACTATATTAAATCAATTAAGTGCAGTTTAAAACTGTGTGCCTTGTTTGCTACAAATTCCCAGCATCTGGCCCTCAAGTGTAACATTGACCACAAGCTGTTTAAAGTGCCTAAGCAGTATCTTTTGATTTCTAGACATACAAGTTTTAATGAGATCATGTCACATTGCTCTAAACTCCTGAAATCATCAATAACTCCATCTCGGACAGTGAGCATTCATTACAGATCCTCTGGGACATGCGTTTCTTCATTCAGTAGAGAAGCCAAAGTCACATGCAGTAGTCCAGGTGTGGTCTCACCAATGCCCTGCACAATTTTTTGTGAGACTTCCCTCAAGTACCCAAACTATCTTGTCATTTGCCATCCTACTTGCTTGCAGCACCTTTAAGTCAAGTTCTTTTGTCTATTGTAATATCCAAATCCCTCAGAATAATAATTAGCAGTTTCTCATTGTTTTTTTAATTACTTGGGCAGGAATAAATTATGAGGAAGGATTATATAATCTAGGCATATATTCCATGGAGCTTTGAAAATTAAGGTGCATTGACTGAAGTTTCAACAACTAAAAATTGTGATAGCTACAGATAAACTACTCCCATTCATTAGAGACACAAGAGACTGCAGATGTTGGAATCTGGAGCAACAACTTGCCGGAGGAAATCAGCAGATCTAGAATCATATTGATGGGCGGAAAAAGGAATTGATGATGTTTTGGACTGAATCCCTGCATCAGGACTGAGAAAGAGTGGGGAAACACCCAGTATAAAAAAAGGTAATTGTGCGACAGGTACCATTAGGTGACTGCTGGACCGAGAAGGGGTGAAGGAGAATAGGCAGATGGCGCCAGGTTGAGGAGGGGATATGGATGATTGAGCCAGGTGGATTTTTTTTGTCTTTCTCCACCTTTCATCCATCTAAGAAGCAGGGGTAAACTAAAAAAAATAAACCCTGGTCTCCAATACAAAGAGGTGTTAAATAACTTACCCATAGTCTTAAATCGGATTCGGAATGGGAGGGGGAGTTGAAGTGCTGAGCCACCGGGAGATCAGGTTGGTTATTGCGAACCGAGTGGAGGTGTTTTACCTCCCCCCTTGACTCCATTCATCAAGTATCCAAGCAGTCTTTCCAGTTGCGGCACAGGTTCACCTGCACCTCCTCCAACCTCATCTATTGCATCCGCTGCTCTAGATGTCAGCTGCTCTACATAGGTGAGACAGAGCGTAGGCTTGGCGATTGCTTCACCCAACACCTACGCTCGGTTCGCAATAACCAACCTGATCTCCCGGTGGCTCAGCACTTCAACTCCCCCTCCCATTCCAAATCCGACCTTTCTGTCCTGTGCCTCCTCCATGGCCAGAGTGAGGACCACCGTAAATTGGAGGAGAAGCACCTTATATTTTGCTTGGGTAGTTTACACCCAGCGGTATGAACATTGACTTTTCCTATTTCAGGTAGTCCCTGCTTACTCCTTCTTTCCCCTCCCCTTCGCAGCTCTTCCTCAGCCCACTGTTTCCGCCTCTTCCTTTCTTCCTCCTGCCCCCCCCCCCCCCCCCCCCACTCTCACATGAGTCTGAAGAAGGGTCTCGACCCGAAACGTCGCCTATTTCCTTCGCTCCATAGATGCTGCCACACTGGCTGAGTTTCTCCAGCATTTTTGTCTACCTTCGATTGTCCAGCATCTGCAGTTCCTTCTTAAACATAGTTTTAAGTCTATATCCCTTTATAGATACTGCAATGCCTGGATTTTAAATAACTGAGAATCTAGCATTTGATTCTTGTGGATCATCATTATTGATCGTCTGCTATTCAGGAAAATAATAATAATTTTATTTTTCTGTTCTTTAGTCCTTTGGCCAATTTCTATCCAGGCTCGTGGGGGCAGGCTGTGTTTGCGGGCGGGGGCGGGCTGTGTTCGCGGGCGGGGGCAGTGAGTGCGACAGGCGCTGGGGATGGGAGCAGCTGAGTGAGTCCGGAGCCGGGTCCTGGAGCCAGCAGTGCGGTTTGAGCTGGGACCGGCAAGCGGTGAGCCCACACACCCACACCCCCCTTCCCCACACTCCCACCTACCACCAACACCCCTCCCCCCTCCCACATACACGCCCTCCCCTACCCCCACAACCCCCCCTACCACACATACAACCCACACCCTCTCCCCCACACACCCCCATCCACCACACTACCCCCTACCACCCACACCCCTCCCGCCTCTGACATACACCCCCTCCACTGCACACACACTTAAATACAATTGTTAACATTTGCTAATGCTGCTGGCATCTAGGCATATGCTTTCATTCATAAAGTAATCCACAAAGTAAAAACTATTTCTCAGCAACCTTTTCAGACTGATACTATATCTCATGTTTCTGAACATATGTAGCTCCCAATTCAACATTAAAATGCAATCATCCGTCTACACATAACTTAAGTAATTTGCTTTCTTGAAAGACATGATTGCACCAATATACATGAACTTCCTTTAAGACAGAAAACAGATTCATCAAGGTCAGAAAGTATTTCAGCAAACAGGGAAAAATGCTGCAAATGTTTTTTTCATTTCAAATTCTGCATTACAATAGGAACAAACCTCCTAAAAATGTCAGTGTTGTCTTTAGATGCTGTATATTAATAGTCAAATGGTCAGTCATATCCTTGAGATGTGGGTATTAGTAATGCCCTGCAGTTAATTTTTGACAATCAGTTTCTGCTCAGAAATGTCAGGAAAATTAAGGAATTGGTCCACTTGTTCAAATTCTAATTACCGTATATATATTACATAACTTTAAATATATTTAATGTAACGAGATGCAAACTGCAGGCTTCACATTAGATAATTCCACATGAGACCATAGGTTTTCCAGATAGTCTAACATCTAACAAACCTTTTAAGAACTGAAGATGGACACAAAATGCTGGAGTAACTCAGCGGGACAGGCAGCATCTCTGGAGATAAGGAATTGGTGACGTTTCAGGTCGAGACTCTTCTTCAGACTGAAATAGTGCAATTAAGAACTGAAATAGTGCAATTCCTCCAATACATTTACTTGAACTTCATCTTTTGACCACCTACTGCATTGTTAAGAAAGTTTGGGCATCTTAATAAATGTTTTCAATCATTTTTGATCAAATTATCTTTGTATGGGAATTAGTTCAAAACAATAAAATTCCTCAGTTCACAGAAACTCTTCTTATCTGACTGGCACAACAACCATTCCTTCTTTTAAAGTCTGAGTCGTACAGCACAAACAATGTATTTCGCCATCAGTTCCACGTCGACCGTTCTGCCTGTCCACATTTATCCCATTTGCCTGCATTAACCGCTGTGTCCTTTTATGCTTGCCAATTTAAGTATCTCTCTAAATGCCTCTAAACCTACTACAGTAATTGTATCCAATGCCACCACTTCTTCTGGTGGCATATTCCAAATATCAACCACTCTCTGTGAAAAGACCCATCCCTCAAATCCTCTTTAAAACGTATTTCTCTCATCTTAAACCTATGCTCTTTTGTTTTGGATATCTCTATTGGAAAATAAGTTGACCATCTACACTACCTGTCCTTTTACTAATCCTTTTCCTAAAGTACTTCTATCCCATCAACCTCAGCCGTTTATTCACAAGAGGGAAAACAAGATTCTAAAAAAGCCTCAATCTGAAATATTAACACCATTTCTCTCTCCAAAGGTGCTGCTTGCATGATTTTTTTCAGCATTTTCTGTCTATTTTAGATCTGAAATCTTAAGTATTTTGCTTTTGTACATATTCATAAAACTGCTTTATCCACTAGAATGCACAATCCCACTTTCAGGAGAGCATGAAGTTATTTTAATGCAATCTAAAGTAAAGATTTCAATATATTCCATCTTAAGTTTCAAATATGCTTTTAAATTAAATTCAGTAACTTAAATTAGGGTTGAAATTTTTGCTTTTTAAAGTAGGATCAATATTTATGTACCTAGTCTGCAAACATTACAAGAAGTCAAAAAGGATACACTAACCTATTTAATGCAAATTAGTAGAATGACAATAAGCTTCTTTATGCAAAATTCTCCACATTATGTAAATCCATCTGCAACCGTCTCTCAGTTCCGATCCAAATAAATTCTATGCAACAGAAAGATCAGCCTATTTTCTTTCAGCTCGGAATTTATGCCAATACTGAAAATTATTCAAGTGAACATTCAGTGTTGGGTCAGCTAATAACATTTAGAAAGCACCATGCAAGCAGAAAGCTCTGCAAACAGCGAGGGAAAATGCCTAAGATTGATTAAACCATGCCTGATTTGGGAGCAGTTCCAACTTCTCAGGCCGTCACCAACTTTATTTTGTCCAATCTATGATGTTATCAGCTCTTTACATTTCTGTTAGTAACTGACTTCAAGGACAAATCGTCAAACTGCTCAAAACTTGTTTACATTCAAGAGAGGCACAAAATGCTGCAGTCACAGTGGGTCAGGCAGCATTTCTGGAGAAAAGGAACAGGTGACATGTCGGTTGAGACAATAGGTTTGCTGATCAGTACTTTAGTCATTATTTCAATTGAGCTTGCATTTTTTTTAATTCATTAACATATCCCTGCATTTAAAAGTGAATCCATAAAATCTATTATTAGCACTGAAACGTATTCAAGTAGGGAAAAGCTGTAAAACTGAATAATTTACACACTTCCTATCAACATTTCCTGATTTACTTAGTTAGCAACTTACGTTAACTCGGTTTCTATTCAGCAAATTCTATACAAAATGAAAAATGGGTAAATATTACACATTTTTGAAAAATTACAATATACAGTATTTTAAATTATGCATATTTTTAATAGTCTTGCTTGGGGTGAATCAGAGGTTTTGCCTGTAATTATTACCAGGGACCCTAATTTGCCGGAAATAGGACTTGCTAGCAAAGAGAAGCCAAGGGTATGATTACACTCTTTCAGTGTTCATTTAAAAAAGTGTACTCCAAGAACTTGCAATTCCTGGAGAGGATACCATGGTTATGAGAAAATGAAGAATGCGAAGTGAACTCATTATCTACTTAGAAACATAGGTGCTGGAGTAGACCATTCGGCCCTTCGAGCCTGCACCGCCATTCAATATGATCATGGCTGATCATGCAAAATCAGTACACCATTGCTGCTTTTTCCCGTGTCCCCTGATTCATTTAGCCCCTAGAGCTAAATATAACCCTCTCTTGAAAACATATTACTTGAGTAATATTTGCAGTTATTCTGCAAAACTGGGATGACTTTGTAACTCATGCAAGACAAATGTACATCATGCAACCAAATAGGCACGCTTCACTCAATCCATCGTAAAACCGTCAAAAATTAACTTGTTTTTTTCCCCACTCTGAATAAATTGAACAAATTTTGGATTAAAAATGAATATTTTTAAAAAATTCATACAGCTTCCAAAATTTACTGTTAGCATTTAAATCACTCGCAAATGATTTTTTTCATCCAAATTATAAAGGTACACCGGGATATGATTAGATCTATTCATTGCTAAGTGGATAGCCTTCTTCCAGAACACAGAGTGCTAGTTAAATTGCAAGAACTCAATGTAAAACCATTAGCAGGAGACAATAATTCTGGAAACCCAACCAACCAGATACCATTAAAAAGTCAAAGAGAAAGTGATTTAACAATTTCAATAACAACATTCCATTGGATCAACAGAAATTAAACAAATTACACTTGCTCTGACTGCAGGGTCTGACTTAACCCAGAAAGTCACATTCTGACACAAAACTCAAAACCAAGTTCAGGGCAATTTTGTAAAAGCTAAAATTGCCAAGCAAAATCAAAAATAAAAAGACCGAAAGACACAAATAATCAGAGAGTTAAATTCACGAAATTATTGTTAAGTGGAGCATTATAACATATTGTGTTACACAGCCAATTTAAAAAAAAATACACTTTCTTAAGAAAAGCAAGATATGCAGCATTCGAAGTGCTTAAAATGATTCATTTGGTTTAATTTTTTGTTCTTGACTGTTGGTTGTCACAAATGACACGGAGTCTTTGAACTTTTCTTCCACATGCTTTGCTCCATAACTCCTACTTATACGGAGAATAATTTACTGCTGTCTTCCTTCGTAATAAAGAACGGTCAATAAAATGTGATATCTCAAGTAGAAAGTAGGACTTTTATAAGAAACCCTCCTAAACGCAAGGTTTCTTGTACATACAAGGGTTCGCAAACCCTCTCTGGTGTGACAAGTAAATCAGACTGCTGCTTTCTAAGATCAGAATATAAAGGATAGATCAGTACAGGTGACCCAAGTCAATGACCATTACCTTAAAAGCCCTGTCCTACTGTACAAGTTCATTCTCCTGAGTTTGCCCTGATTCGAACTCGGAGAATTACAGTAATGGCCGCTCACAGGTACTCGGGGCTCTCGTGACCATTTTTCAACATGTTGTAAAATGTTCACGAGTCTTCCCGAGCTTACCGCGTTTCCCGAGTACCAACCGTTAGTGTTACGAGCCGTTAAGAGACATCCCCGAGCTCCGACGTACATTCTACGTGCTTCCACGAGTTTGATTTTTTTTTTAAACTCGGGAGAGCTCTTGAATGAACTCGTACAATGGGACAGGACTTTAAGGCTACAAAGTTTAATAATCTTTAAGAATGCAAGTTTATTCAAATTGCACCAAGGCACTTAGGCAATGTGATTTACAAATTATATGATCCTGAAGTGTTGCCTTGTTTCTTTATGTTTTTGTGTACTATGACATGACAAGTGCCAGTTAACAAAGTCAGAGTAGTCATGTGTTATAAACAGAATTCAGGTTTGGATGTATTAGTTTTGTATAGCAATAGCCTTGATGATAACTAAATATTCATGTTCAAAAGTGATAAGAGCAGTATGAGGCCATTCGGCCCATCAAATCTACTCCGCCATTCAATCATGGCTCGGTTCATGGTTTCTTGGTCCTACAAAATATTCCAAATGGAATTTAAACTGGAGGTGGATCTATCTTTCCCTCTTAACCCTATTCTTCTGCCTTCTCTCCATAACCCTGACATCATGATTACAAAGCTGTATTACAAGCTATTGTTAAATCACGCAAATTGGCAAAGGCCTCCTTTCCGTCTATTTTAAAGTCCTTTTTTTTTAAATATTGAAAACATACAAAGAACCATTGGCCAGTGTCTAAACCTGATGAAAGCAGGAATAAGAGCAGAGTAACATTTGGAGCAAGGCCAATTTCAAAAGCTGACATCAGAACCATATTAAATCAAAGCCCTAATTCATCTTTTATTTTACTTTGTCAGGAGTCAGAGCTGTTAAAAGATGAACATATTCTTGTATTACTCCAATCACATTAGCCAAAAGGAAGACAAATGGCAAATACACTTCTTTAAATTACATTAGTGAATGTGTTTTATGAAAATCTACGACTTTCATAGTTAAGGATTTCCAGACCATTTCCCAATCAATTGTATCAATATGCGTAGATAGACACAAAAAGCTGGAGTAACTCAGCGAGCCAGGCAGCATCTCTGAAGAGAAGGAATGGGTGACATTTCAGGTCGAGACCCTTCTTCAGTCTATCTTTAGTTGAAACCAGCATCTGCAGTTCCTTCTTACGCACACCATCTATGGTGTGTCTGAATTACTGAGTAACATGACAATCTATATTACTATACTCATGTAGCTAATTTGGAAAATAATCCATTCTAACACATCAACGTGAGAGCAAGCTATCATTGGTCATGGAGAGTCCGAATCTGGGGTAATGATACTTCATGGTTCCCTGGAGTAATAAAGTCCCATTATGAGGTATGGCTAGCCAAAAACCCTTTTCCCGTGGTAGTGGCATCAAAAACAAGAGACAGTAGTTTTAAGATAAGAGGTGAACCTCACATAGTCACGGCATGGATACAGGCTTTTCCATCCATCAATTCTAGACCAACTATTCACCACCAATTATGCTGTAAAATCCTTATGACCTCTATGAAATAGGTGACCCATCAAGTCTATGTTGGCTTTCACAGAAACCCCATTCCCACATTTATTTTCACTAAACATACACCCACATTAATTTCTCATCCATTTACCCTAGGGGCAATTTACAACTGTCAATTAACCAGCACATCTTTTTATGTGAAAGAAAACTGGAACTGGGGGAGAATATGAAAACACAGAGGTAAAGATTGAACTTGAGTCATTAGAGTCTAAGACAGCATATCTATCAGTACGCTACCCTATAATAGCCTGAACTGTTCAGAACTTCAAGTGTGCAAAAATAAAACATGAAGTTTTAACTACTGTGTCCAGATTTGAAATTATTAGGCTTGCTTTTGGTTTTTGGGAGCCCATTGAGGTCAAAGCTTGAGAGAAACAGTTACGTTTCACTTAGGGCTGTGGTCCGCATGGTAAAAGGTCAAAATTCATGGTAACGGATAGATTCTATTATAACAGAAGTCTGTAGATCCAAAAATTGTTGTGGTAATTAAAAGGAGGAGGGAGGGGAGGGGGTATCAGATTCAAATTTGTTTATTGTCATATACACCAGGATATGATGAAATTCCTCATTCACATGAAGATCAGAATGTAAACATTTATATGGCATTGATAAATACAACAATAAACACAAAGCTGAGTACAAAGGGCCAAGGGGTGCTGCACAATGGCAGCCTTGCCAACAGTCTGTCTGTTTTTTCTTTTTTGTTGTTGTTTTAAGTGTGTTTTAAAAGTTTGTGTTAATGTTCTCTGGTTTGTTTTATGTGGGGGATGGGGGGTGGGGGAGGGAGTCGGGGAAAACTTTTTTCAGTCTCTTACCTTGCCGGAGATGCGATTGTTTTCCAGATCGTATCTCCGGTCGCTCTGCAGCCTAACCCTAGCTATTCAAGCTGCATTCAGGGGTATGAAGGTATGGAGAGAAATCCGGAACAAACAGAAGGCAGCAACGGTAATACAAGCAGCATTTAGAAGGCACAGAGTATACCGTCAATACAAGGCAATGAGATTGGCAGCTATAATAGTACAAACCCAGTATAGGACACACCTTCAAATGGAAAGTGATCGCAAAACTTACATGAAGGTACGCAGAAGCGTTGTACTGCTTCAGGCAGCCTACCGTGGAAGGTACACAAAATGCTGGAGAAACTCAGCGGGTGCAGCAGCATCTATGGAGCGAAGGAGATAGGCGACGTTTCAGGCCGAAACCCTTCTTCAGCCTACCGTGGAATGCTTGTTCGAAGGCAACTGCGGGGCATGCATAAATCTGTCACGGTCATACAGACTTATTATCAGATGTATAAACAGCGTCAGTATTTTAAGAAACTACGCTGGTCTGCCATTGCGGTACAGCAACGATACAGAGCATGCCAGATAAGAGATGTCCAAGTGAGACAGTATAAGAGTTTGAGAGAAGCAGTGGTGTGTATTCAGGCCTTATACCGCGGGATCAAAGCCAGAGTATTGGTAGAGAAAACCAAGGCAGCACGCTGTATTAAGTCATTCATAAGAATGTGCATTACAAGAAAGCATTTCTTGATGCAAAAGGCGGCTGTAGTCACTCTGCAAGCTGCATACCGTGGTTACCGATTAAGGGTACAGTACAGAGCTATGCGACAAGCAGTCATTTCGATCCAGAGATGGTACAAAGCATGTAAAATAGGGCATTCCCCGTTTGTGCAATATCAGTCAATGAGGGATGCAACTATTACCATTCAAACTGCCTACAAGAGTATGGTGGTTATGCAAAAGAGAGCTACTGTAAAAGTGCAGTCAGTACTCCGTATGAGTTGGTATAGGAAAGACCTAAGGAGACAAATAGACGCACAACAGAAAAGGCTCAAACGATACAAAAGGCTTAAACGATATAGGAAAGACTTCCTCAAACCGATTTATACAGCAGTTGTAGTGCAGTATCACTACCGTGCTTATGTAGTAAGAGAAATATACAGAGTGCAAATCAAAGCCACTGCTGTATTGCAAGGACAGTATTGATCCTACTTCTTGATGAATAACCAGAAAGGTGATTTAAGAAGACAAATAGACGAACAGCAGAAAAGGCTTAAACGTTGCAAAGAACGGTTAAACAAATGTGTGACGATGAGCAAAAAGCTGTTAACAGAAAAGTCTAAAGAAGAGAGGCTTGTCGGTCGAGACCAAAGTATGCAGGACCGATTGCGATTAGGACACTTCAGTATAGTCCAGCATGGAGCTTCCTTCACTGAGCAATGGACAAATGTTTATGCATTGCAGAATGTCATTATACAACAAGAGCAGATAAATACGTAGCGCCAGGAAATTGAGCGACAGAGAGCGACTGAAAAACGAAAACCTGCAGTCATGTGTCAGATCCCACCTACAAATAAGGAACAGAAACAGAGGAAATGTTAACTTTAGCAGAATATCAAGAACAGGAAGAAATCTGCAAATTACATTAGGATATGTAAAAAGGGAAGAGGCAGAGATACAGGTAGAGCTAGAGTGATTAGAAAGATGAGTGGAATGAACCATTATAAGTGCTAAGTTTAGATACAGTTTACAGTTATGATGTAATGTCAGATGACTGTAATAATATAATTTTGCAACTGTGTGTTAATCAATTATATTTAATGTAGTAGAAATGGTGTTATTCGCCTCCAAGCTAAAGGGGGAGCAGTGTAATGTATATAATGTAAATGGTGTTACCTGCCTCCAAGTAAAAGGGGGAGCAGTGTAATGTATATAATGTAATTAGCATATGTTATGTCTTGTGCGAGGGGACGCATGCGCTGGGGGAGACTCATGGTGGCGTCCTGTAATAAAGAAGCTTGCTAGTTTACTCCTGTATCTGAGAGTTCTTCTGAGTCAGATCCAAGTACCCAAAATACACTACAGTTTTGTATTTAGTAAATATCGTTTATCGAGGATAGTTCGGGAAGCGGTAGAGACGAGGGACGTAAAGCGGTGGTCCAACCAGTCAGAGGCCATGCTGCAAGATGCATTGAGTGATGTCGACTGGAATATGTTCGAAGCAAGTTCCAGTGACGTCAGTGAGTTCGCGGAAGCAGTCACGGACTTCATCGCAACAGTAACCGACAACATCGTCCCCACGGTAAGGGTAAGCACCTTTCCGAACCAAAAACCCTGGGTAGACAGGTCTGTTCGTGTGGCCCTGAATGCTCGCACCGCTGCCTACAACTCAGGCCTGGCATCAGGAAACATGGACGTCTACAAGGCAGAGTCCTACCGACTGCGAAGAGCGGTGAAGGACGCAAAGAGAAGGTACAGAGACAAGATGGAGTTACAGATGGAGCAGCAGGACACCAGAAGCCTGTGGCAGGGGCTACGGATTGTAACCAACTACCGGAGCACCCCTCCCTCATCCGCAAGTGCCGGCACCTCCCTAGCTGATGACCTGAACTCCTTTTACACTCGTTTCGAGAGGGGCAACACCACTCCAGGTCTGCCGACTATCGACAATACCGCCAGCGGGCTGGCTACCGAAGCTGAAGGGAGGAATGTGCACATTCTCGCTGTCCGAGCACGACGTGAGGAGGGCTCTGACACGGGTGAACACGAGAAAAGCTGCAGGCCCCGATGGCATCTCGGGGCGAGTACTTAAGTCCTGTGCTACGCAGCTAGCTCCAGTGCTCACTACATTATTCAACCTCTCCGTGGACAAGTCCGTGGTCCCTGCCTGCTTCAAAAAATCCATCATTGTACCGGTACCAAAAAATGCCTCCCCAGCCTGTCTGAATGGCTACCGTCCGGTGGCCCTTACCTCGGTAGTCATGAAATGCTTTGAGAGGCTGGTGAAGAAACACATCTGTGCCTTCCTCCCTCGGAACATGGACCCGTTGCAGTTCGCATACCGTCCGAACAGATCCACGGACGATGCGGTCTCCCAGGTCTTGCACACCGCTCTCTCCCATCTGGACAGCCAGAAGGGGGGGCTACGTGAGGATGCTGTTCATAGACTACAGTTCAGCCTTCAACACGATAGTCCCCACCAGACTGGCCGGGAAGCTAATAGAATTGGGGCTCAACACCTCCCTGTGTGACTGGGTCCTGGACTTGCTCACCGCCAGGCCCCAGGTAGTCAAGATGGGAGGGAATACATCGAAGTCCCTCACCCTGAGCACAGGATCGCCCCAGGGTTGCGTCCTCAGCCCCCTATTGTACTCCCTGTACACACATGACTGTGTGGCTAGGTTCAGCTCCAACTCAATAATTAAGTTTGCTGATGACACTGTGGTGGTGGGCCTGATCTCAGACAACGACGAGAAGGCCTACCGGGAGGAGGTGGCTGGTCTAGCACTCTGGTACCAGGATAACAGCCTCCTCTTGAACATCAAAAAAACGAAGGAGCTGATCATGGACTTTAGGAGGGCACATCATCCGAGGACGTACACTCCATTGAGGATAAATGGGGATGGTGTGGATAGGGTGAACTGTTTTAAATATCTGGGAGTCCACATCTCCGAGGATATGACATGGGCATCACACGCCACAGCACTCGTGAGTAAGGCAAGGCAGCGCCTTTACCACCTCAGGCAATTGAGGAAATTCAGAGTGTCTCCGAGGATCCTCCAGTGCTTCTACGCAGCGGCGGTGGAAAGCATCTTGTCCGGGAACATTACCATCTGGTTTGGGAATTGCTCTGCCAAGGACAAGAAGGCTCTGCAGAGAGTAGTGCGTTCGGCCGAACGCACTATGGGAACTTCACTTGCTCCCCTGCAGGAGCTATACATCAGGAGGTGCAACTCCAGAGCCAACAATATCATGAGAGACCCCTTCCACCCCTGCAACGAACTGTTCCAGCTGCTACGGTCAGGCAAACGCCTCCGTTGCCATGCGGTGAGAACGGAGAGGTTGAGAAGGAGTTTCTTCCCAGAGGCCATTCGGACTGTAAACGCCTATCTCACCAGGGACTAACTCTACTGAACGTTTTTCCTTCCATTATTTATTATGTAAAAGAATATGTGTGTTATGATTGTGTTTATAGTTTGTTTGGTTGTTTGTCTTTTGCACAAAAGTCCGCGAGCATTGCCACTTTCATTTCACTGCACATCTCGTATGTGTATGTGACAAATAAACTTAACTTGACTTGACTTGACTATCATGAACATACAAACATTCCACCATCTTTCAACAACAGAAAATTATGAAACATTAGATGGACACAAAAATCTGGAGTAACAGGCAACATCTCTGGAGAGAAGGAAAGAAACATTATTTTGCTTCAGTACATTTGTTATGAGACAGCAGTAGATTATTGTTGACAGAGCAGACTCAATTTGTGGTTTCCTTATCAGCAATTCCTTACCCTTGGTATTGGTCTCTCTGTTGAAGTATAAAAATTTGAGCACTTTCAAATTATTTTCAATCACCACTGCCAACAAATCACCACAGCAACCAAAGTAAAAGCCCAAAAAGTCTAAACGTATAACTGGGAATGACAAATGTCAACAATACTGTTTTTTTGCAGATTTCCTTGCTAATACTATTTAAACTAGTTTTGGGACTTGATAATATGAGACAGTGAAGAGATATTGCGAGTCAAAATTGATCTGTAAACAGATTAGAAGAAAGTAAGAAGTCACAAGGCAGAGATTTAACTGTGGAATGCTTAATTGATGGCCCTAAAGGAAAAATATTTTTATTTTAAGAAACCCCATCCAGTAAACAGCTTTAGATTTTCAACAACTTTTATTTCCCACGCGTGAGATCACAGAGTATCAGTGAAAATGCCTCTGGCATTGTGAACGGTCCCCACAATACCCTTGCTGAAACATAAAGTTATGCTGAGGTGCAAGTTTTCACAGTTTGCAGAAAGTATTTCAGTGCCCAGCGAAAGCTACCTGACTCCTTGTGATTTAAAGCTGTTTTACTTGTTGACATTGTCTCACCATGATCAAACACACACTCTCTCTTCAAGGGGCTTCATTCTTTTCCGGCAGCAGTCTCCTGACAACGCCGGGTGACTGACTGACTGACTGAGCTGGAACGCCGTGCCGGGCCTAGCGCAGGCCGGCGGCCTGACTCCCCTCCGTCCGAGGCGAGCCCCGCGCCGCCGCGCTGACTGCGCCCGGGGGACCGTTGGTGGTCACCGGGGCAACGCCGGCCGGGCAGGAGGCTCGCGCCGAGAGCGGGAACTGAAGGGAGGGGGGCGGAGAACACGGCCGCCGTATCCCGGGGCAACAGAGGGGCTCCCTCCATCCCCGCGAGCCCCCGGGGACGGGAGAGGTCGCGCCTGGACCGGGCGCCCGCCCAGCCCCAGCTCCCACTCTGCACCCACCCACCCGCTTGCTTGCTTGCTTGTTTGTTTGTAAGAAACAATCACCCACCTTCTGCCTTGCAACAAAGTGCCGATGCCATTTCTTTTATTTTCCGCCTTTCTCTCGGTTACAGTCCGACACACCCCTTCAATTTGCTTCATTCCCTGCAGCAGGTTCCCAAACTCGCTCCCCTCCTACCTCACTTGTTAACAACAGGAGTGGCAGCGCACACGCATGCAACAAACTTCTAGCGCTCTAACTTCTAAGAAGTTGCAGGAATTACTCCAGCTCCAGTTTTAGCAACGAATTCATATTATAGAAACTCTAAATTATTACCAAAGATGGCTCTAAATCACAACGTAAAAAATATAATCAATTGTGTATTCTTTGAGAAAGTTAGATTATCTGTTAATTACAAAAATAATCATCAATATATCGCGTCGCAAATATGCAACAAAAGTACAATCCAAGCACCTAAATACAGTAATCTTCAATTTTTAAGCAGATAGAGCCACCGTGCAGTGAATCCTCGATAGCATTGTTAATTTCAGATTCCCCATTGGCATTTATGTTGTATTGCACCGATTAATTATAATTACGTTCTACAGAAGGAATGAAGAAATACTGGTGGCAATTTACTATCGGAAATAACCTCATAAATAAAGAGCTTTTGAGAGAATTAGAATTACTTTACCCACAATACAGTACTTCAGTATCTAATGTGCAAGTTATTGGTAGATGGTAAAAGTAGTGTGTCTTTGAAAGTGAATTTCTAATTCCGCTGATAAAATCATGTTACTGAATATGTGAAAATTGTTAGGAAGCAGGTTATAAAAAAATAAGCTGATAATTTCAAGACAGCCTCAATCCACACATGAAACGTGTTTAATGGCTAACCCTTGAAGTTCTAAAAAAGATATGCTAAAATTACTCAGCAGGTTAGGCAGCATCTCTGGAAAACATGGAGAGGTGGCGTTTCGGGTCGGGACCCTTCTTCAGACTGATTCCTTTCTGACCAGTCTGAAGAAGGGTCCCGACCCATAGCGTCACCTATCCATGTTCTCCAGAGATGCTGTCTGACCTGCTGAGTTAAGCCCCTGTCACACTTATGCCCCTTGCGCACCACCCAAGGTTTCCGTGAGGTTCCTGGAGGTTTTGGTCACTCTCCCTAAAGGTCGAAAGTGGTTTCCGCGTAGGCGAGGCTTCTTCTATGTTCCTGCGATTATTTAAACAAAACCAAAACCGGCCTCAACTAAAAATAGGTTGCCGTTTCGTCGAAGCCAGTGGAGTGGGGTTGCTATTTACTTACAGGCAGTCGAAGGCAATCTCCTTCGCTGACCGGCCATTTTGATTGGCTCATTGGAGTTTTCAGCAAAGATCCTTTGGTTTTCAGGACCTAGAAGATCCGCCGGAAGGTAAAATACCCGCTAACTTTATTAAACTTCTTAAAACTATCTCCACTCCTTCTCCCACCCCCCCCCTTCTATCCCCTTATCTCTTCCCTTCTCTCCACCTTCTATCCCCTTATCTCTCCCCTTCTCTCCCCCCTTCTCTCTCCCCTTCTCCCCCCCTTCTCGCTCCCCTTCTCTGTCCTTCTCTCCCCTTCTCTCCCTCCCTCCCGCGCTCTCTAAAGGACTTACCGTGCTCTGGCAGCCGTTTACCTTCCTCTTCATCGCACAGACAGTGCTCCTCTGCTATCCTTGGCCCCCACCTTCACGACGTGTGTGTGTGGTCGGTAGCAAAGATCCTGTAGGATCTTTGGTCAGTAGATGCAGCTCACGCTTCGGTCGAGGCTTTCCAGGCGAGTGACCAAAACCTCTGGCGACTCATGGAAACCTTGGGTGGGACGCAAGGTCACCAGAGGTTTCCATTCAGGTTTCCTAAGTGGGACAGGGGCTTTAAGTCCTGCCCCCCCATGTGACTGGGACCCAACAGGTCCCACTTAGTCTAGTGTGCTCTAGATTTTTCCACTAATGATGGTGGGGAAGATGCTAGAGTCAATTATAAAAGATGGCACATTTGGATCGCAGTAACAGGATCGGTCCAAGCCATATTCAGCCCACAATGTCCATACTAGCCCTCTGGAAACCAGTCCCTTCGGCCCACAACACCCATACTAGCGCTCCAGAAAGCCTCCCCCCCCCCCCCCCGGATCAACGGAGAGGAAAAAAAACTTTTTCACCCAGAGAGTTGTGAATCTGTGGAATTCTCTGTCTCAGGCAATGGAGGCCAATTCTCTGGATGCTTTCAAGAACGAGTTAGATAGAACCCTTAAAGATAGCGGAATCAGGGGATATGGCGAGAAGTAAAGAACGGGTACTGATTGGGGATGATCAGCCATGGTCATATTGAATGGCGGTCCTTGCTCGAAGGGCCGAATGGCCTACTCCTGCACCTATTGTCTATTTGTGTCTTTGTTTGTAAACCAACATCTGCATTTCTTCGTTTCTGAAGTTTTCAGACTGACTCAGGGAATCCTCTCCTAATTACACCTTGAAAGATTATTTTCCCCTGCAAAGATTGTGATCACAATAAATTGTCATGGAAAGGAAGCTTAATTTGCCACCTGGAAAGCAGAAGTTTAGTTGTGCAAATGGTTGCAAACAAGACCCATGTTAATCAACTGGAAATTCTTGAGTTTGCTCGTCAATTTCAGTGGCCACCCGTGGTTAAAGTAGCAGCTGTGTTCTTAGGGGACAATTGTGTCTGATTACTCCGGGGAAATTACAGGGAGAGATTGGCAGCATTTTTTTCTGCTTTGTCAATTCTAAAGTAACTTTTGAGTGGATCTCCCGTTCCCGCTCGAAATTGAGATATAATAAATGTGGCCCGCATAATGCGGATATCATTCCACAATGCATCACTATCGTTCCATCCAATTAGCATTCGGGAAACACGTGTTTTAGCAGGACCACCTGTAGATTTGCTAAAAAGAAAGTGATATAGAGCTGTAGTCTGCATTGATGTACATACTTAGTGGGTGCAAGCACCTCAATACATAGTGAAGACAGACACATATAACTGGACTAACTCAGCGTCTCTGGAGAAAAGGAATAGTTGATGTTTCGGGTCGAGATCCTTCTTCAGATCCGAAACGTTACCTATTCCTTTTCTCCAGAGATGCTGCCTGACCTGCTGAGTAACTCCAGCATCTGCAGTTTCTCCCCACACTCAATATATTGTGCTTTGTTTTGGACTGGTGTGAGGCATTAATAGTGTTCTCAGATATTGTCAAAATTAATACAAATAGTGGGTACAGGCTGCTGCAGGTTATGGGCACCTGACTTATGGACTCGGCTACATTAAATCAAGTTCCTATAATATGAATTATTTCATACAACGTGGGCGGCTCTGACAAGGCCAGCATTTATTATCCATCTTTTACTTTGCAAAGCACTTGATTACGAATCCCCTCTTTAACCTGCTATGGTCTTCTTCTTGCGTATGGCGTGCACAGCCTAAAGTTCAATTTGACAAAGTTCTATTTTATCTTATTTGATTGTGCACGCCGGGTTGATTGCATTCGTCGAAACAGGGCAGACCACATGGAGGTTGACTTGCTATGGTGATCCTGTTAGATAAAGAGTCGCAGAGTTCTATGTTCATACTTCATAGGAGCAGAATTAGGCTATTCAGCACATCGAGTCTACTCTACTATTCAATCATGGCCAATCTATCTTTCCCTTTCAACTTTCATTCTCCTGCCTTCTCCCCATAACCTTTGACACCCTTACTAATCAAGTACCTTTCATTCTCTGTTTTAAAAATGCCGAAAGATTTCACCTCCACAGTCCACCATGGCAATGAATTCCATAGATTTGCCACTCTCTGGCTAAAGATATTCCTGTGCTGCCTAAAGAAAGTTGTTCAAATCGAGAACAGGTTCGGCAGACAAATGCGTGGGTTGGTGGAGAAGAACTGGTTGGTTCACTCCTTGAGGAAAGAAGATTGGAGGGTGACCCTGCTGCAGACTAGAGTTATAGGGGGATTGTACATTTGTTGTTCCTCAATATAAGAACACGTTCAGTCATACAAAGGGTATATTAGTGAAAGGGAACTGGTTGGGCCACTGTTGAGAGAAGGACAGTGCCCAACAATGAACAGACAACACTACTATAAAGCAGTAATGTCTCTATTATGTGGTAGGGATCACAAATTTGGCTAATTGTTGCAGTGCATCTTTAACCACAGTTATTATGTGCCTGTCAAGACATCTTTCAGGATATTGATGGTGGAAGATTTTGTAATGGATATGCTGTTACATCTCAGGAATAGATGGCTAGTCTCTCCCTTGTTTGAGATGATCAATGCTTTCACTTGTAATGCATGAATATTGCTTGTGATTTATCGAGTCATTTCAATATATCATCCATGCAGGCAGTACTGCCTCATTACCTGAGGAATTGGAAAGGGGTTGAGTACAGTTTTATCATCCATGAATATCCTCTCTTTCCAGCTTACGGTTTTAGTTTTAGTTTTAGTTATGCAGCGTGGAAACAGACCCTTTGGCTCACCGAGTCCATTCCGACCAGATATCACCTGTACACTAGTTCTATCCTGCGCACTGGTGAAAATTAACAGAAGCCAATTAACCTACAAACCTGCATGTCTTGGGAGTTTGGGAGACAAGAACAAGGAGGCAGATTAATATCTCAATGGTGTCAGATTAGGAAAAAGGGAAGTGCAATGAGACCTGGGTACACCAGTCACTGAAAGTAAACATGCAGGTGCAGCAGGCAGTGAAGAAAGCTAATGGCATGTTGGCTTTCAAAACAAGAGGATTTGAGTATAGGAGTAAAGAGATCCTTCTGCAGTTGTACAGGGCCCTGGTGAGACCACATCTGGAGTATTGTGTGCAGTTTTGGTCTCCTAATTTGAGGAAGGACATCCTTGTTATTGAGGCAGTGCAGCGTAGGTTCACAAAGTTAATCCCCGGGATGGTGGGACTGTCATATGAGGAAAGATTGGAAAGACTGGGCTTGTATTCACTGTAATTTAGAAGGATGAGAGGGAATCTTATAGAAACATATAACATTATAAAAGGACTGAACAAGCTAGATGCAGGAAAAATGTTCCCAATGTTGGGGGAGTTCAGAACCAGGGGCCACATTCTAAGAATAAAGGGGAGGCCATTTAACACCGAGATGAGAAAAAACATTTTAACCCAGAGAGTTGTGAATTTGTGGTATTTTCTATCACAGAAGGCAGTAGAGGCCAATTCACTTGATGAATTTAAAAGAGAGTTAAATAGAGCTCTAGGGGCTAGCGTAATCAAGGGATATGGGGAGAAGGCACGCACGGGTTAATGATTGTGGATGATCAGCCACGATCACTGTGAATGGCGGTGCTGGCTCGAAGGACCAAATGGCCTCCTCCTGTACCAGTTTTCTATGTTTCTATGAAACTGGAGCATCCATAGAAAATCCACGCGGTCACAGGGAGAATGTACATATTCCGTACAGACAGCACCCATAGTTAGCATTGAACCAGGGTCTCTGGCGCTGTGAGGCAACAACACTACTGCTGCGCCACTGTGCAGAGTAAATTCAGTGATTAAGTCGTTGAAAATAGTATAGCCTAGGACACTGCATTGGACAACGTGCTGATGAAATAAAAATCATAACTATCTACCTTTGTGCTTTATTCATGTTTCCTGGTGGCATAATGTCAGCACAATAAATAGCATTGACGGGAACAGAATATTGCAAAGGAACATTGCTAGGTTAAACATAGACCAAAAACCTCAGCAGCACTTGAGAGTTCAATGTGAGGTAATGTGATTTCATCCACATTGGAGGGAGGAAAGTTAGATTAAAATATTTTATTAATGGGAAGAAACTAAAAACTGTGGAGGAGCAGAAATCACTAAAACCCAGTGGCCAGGAACAAAAGTAATTAAAAGGACTAATGGAATTTGAGATATTACTTTACGAAGGCTGGAATATAGATAGATGCCACCAGCTGTATAAAGCTCCTTTTAGATCACATCTCATGTAATACATTCAGTTTGGGACATTGCATCTAATGGAGTATGAAGAAGGATCCTGATCTGAAACGCTGTTTGTCTATTCTCTCCTCAGATGCTGCATGACCTGCTGAGTTCCTCCTAGATTAAAAAAATATCTGGATCTTTTATTCCAGCAAAATCAGGAAGGAAGATTATTATCTAAATGGTGTCAAGTTGGGAAAAGGGGAAGTACAATGGGATCTAGGGGTCCTTGTTCATCAGTCAATGAAACTAAGCAGCAGGTACAGCAGGCAGTGAAGAAAGCAAATGGCATGTTGGCCTTCATTGCAAGAGGAGTTGAGTATAGGAGCAAAGAGGTTCTTCAGCAGTTGTACAGGGCCTTAGTGAGACCACACCTGAAGTATTGTGTGCAGTTTTGATCACCAAATTTGAGGACGGACATTCTTGCTATGGAGGGAGTGCAGCGTAGGTTCACGAGGTTAATTCCCGGGACGGCGGGATTGTCAAATGCTGAGAGAATGGAGTGGCTGGGCTTGTATACTCTGGAATTTAGAGGGATGAGAGGGAATCTTATTGAATCATATAAGATTATTAAGGGTTTGGACACGCTAGAGGCAGGAAACATGTTCCCGGTGTTGGGGGAGTCCAGAACCAGGGGCCACAGGTTAAGAATAAGGGGTAAGCCATTTAGAACGGAGATGAGGAAACATTTTTTCACACAGAGAGTTGTGAGTCTGTGGAATTCTGTGCCTCAGAGGGCGGTGGAGGCCGTTTCTCTGGATACTTTCAAGAAAGAGCTAGATAGGGCTCTTAAAGATAGCAGAGTCAGGGGATATGGGGAGAAGGCAGGAACGGAGTACTGATTGTGGATGATCAGCCATGATCACATTGAATGGCTGAATGGTGCTGGCTCCAAGGGCCGAATGGCCTACTCCTGAACATATTGTCTATTGTCTATTATCTGCAGTTTCTTGTGGCTCCAAGCTATTGAGATATCTTTCTTTTAATCAAACTGGAGATATATTTTGATAGGTATATGTGTAATGGATATGAAATAATGATGGGTAAAATGAGCTGAGATACAAGTCAACCACCTTTAATTAAATGACAGAACAAGTTTGAGGAACTAAGTGAGTTTTCCTGTTCCCATCTTCTTAAAGCAAAACTGTTAAAGGAGCAGAATTATAGGTTAACACAAAACACAGTACGATGGTTGCAACACGCTGTACTTATTTAATCTGCTAATATTGTTCCTGGGTTTTCTATTTAACTAACAAGAAACTTGAAAGCAATGGATCATGTGTGATTGAAAACCATTGTTATAGGATCAAACTAACACAGTTTTCATGATAGCTTTAAACTGTAACTTAACAAGCTTAGTGAAAGGAAAGCAATGTAATTTCATAACTAAACCCAAATTCAAGTTTTTTTCTAGGCATATATAGTAATGAAATAATAAAATAGAAAACATGAAAAATAATCAGTCTGTCAGTCAGCATATGTTAAATGAAAATTTAGATCATGATTTGGTTATGATCATTATTTTGCTTTTAGACAGTCAGGCAATGTCACGATAATTCAAAAGAGACACAAAGTGCTGGAGTAACTCAGCAGATCAGGCAGCATCTCTGGAGAACATGGCGTGGAAACATTTCGGGTCAGGATCCATCTTCAGGCTGACTGCTGGAAGAGAGGAAGGGCAGGAGTAAAGTCTGGCAGCTTATTTCAGGCAACTAAAAGCTACTGTCCAAGGACTCATCAGAAAAATAAATTCACAGTTTTAAAAGGGGAGAAGAGGGAGTGACCAGGGTGCCACTGATCTTTGATTATGCTGGTGGCCTTGCCGAGGCAGCGTGAAGTGTAGATGGAGTCAGTGGAAGGGAGGTTGGTTTGGGTGATGGACTGGGATGCATCTACAACTCTCTGCAATACATGTTTGTGTCTTCAGTTGAACCTGCCACCAATGCTGATGACGTATGAAGTTCTACATGTCATTGCTTTCATCCTGCCACTATGACTGGAACAAATCAAAGCATATTCCTTTTATTGCTCGACGGAGTAAATAAATAACTAGATAAATCAACATTTTCATGATTCTCAATTCCACTAATATCACATTCCCAGAATAATTTATACCCCCATGATTAGATTCTCAGAAATTAATTTGTTGAACGGTGCTGCCATAGCAACAAATTGTTTATTTCATAAATAATTTTAAATTGCATGCCGTCATTGCTTAGACAGAAATGCAGGTTGAATGCAGTCACCTGATTTTGTTTCATCCATTCTCATGCTCACCTTATTTACTCATTCTCATGCCTCACGCTCACCCCTCTCCTTAAATCAATTTACCATTTGCTCTCACCAAATTACATTGCACCCACTAGCCCTTCTGCTACAATCTTAGTAATAACTCAGTCTTGAACAAAATAATTGTTAGTTCTCTGCTCCCCTTGATAAGTTACTTCTGTGGAGCTAACTCATTTTTTTTCAATCCCAGTCAATACTGAAGAATTCATCAAGCTCACCTCAGACTCCAATTTAGTAATTTTGTAAGGATAACAAATTAAATTTCTCTCAAATTTTGGTTCAGCAATCTAAATTGAATAACAAATTAATCACCTTTCTATAATTTAGTGGCGTCTCATAGATATCCTACAAAGTCCCTTTTGGTTCACAGATTCTAATTGCTCCATTCCAATACTCAAGCTGCTTTGGTCCAGTAATCACTTCATTATATTTGTTGATTTGTCTCATTTATTTTGGCTTCTTAAATAATTATTTTGCTGCACTATGTCTTGGCATGGGTTTTAATGTATTAGAAATACAGCCTTCTTAATGTCCCAAGTTCTTTCGCAGTTAAATGGCCAGGAAGATACTATAACAAGGATACTATTACTCCTGTTCAGCCAAGCTTTTGAAGCCTTTATCTTTTTTTTGTGTGTGAGTTCAGGCTAAAGAATCATTCCTTGGGCAAAAGATCATAAATGCTGCATTTTCTGCACTCAAGTGTGATGCAAATTGGAGCACATTAAAAATCTTCGACCATTCATGAAGTCTCTTTCTGGCCTTTCTTTTTCTCCCCAATGGTCTCAGACTGACTACCCAATTTAAATAAGACTGGTTGAAGATACCTCTTTCAATTTAATTGGAACTGTCTTTGGCCCTTCAGACTAATGGGGATTGCAAAAATAGAATTGTAATTAATTTTCACTCTTTGGAAAAGTGGGCATGTAGAAACACAGTTAAATTCTTCACTGCATATGGAATCTGTAGAAACAAAATCTAATTCCATTTGGTGTCTTAATTCTCACTCGCGGATGCTGTCGTAATATTTTGTAGCTAATGTTTTTTAATCACTGCAGAAATTCAAGGCTGAAAATAGCAATGAGGAGATGGCACTGGTTGTGAAAAATATGTGTTGTAAAAATCGGTGCAGATATGTGAAATGAAGCAATGATATGTTTGTGGCATTTAACTGTTAGCTGTAATAACAACAGAAAATGCTGGAAACACTCAGCAAGTTAGGCAGCACCAGAGAAAATAAGATTCTTCAAGTGAACAGGGGAAGAGAGAAATCAAGGTAGGTTGAAGTAGAAAGATGTGGGGAAGGGAAATGTAAGAAAAATGAAACATCTCTGATAGTGTGTGGTATGGGTTTGCCATGAGGATAGGTTGTAGAGGTTATCAGGTCATCATAGATCAGAAGATAGACACAAAAAACTGGAGTAACAATGGGACATGCAGCATCTCTGGAGAGAAGTGACGTTTTTTCCCGGTCAAGCCCCTTCTTCAGACTGAAAGTCACGGGAAAGGGAAACGAGATATATAGGCGATGATATAGAGAGATAAAGAACAATGAATGAAAGATATGCAAAAAAGTAACGATGGTAAAGGAAACAGGCCATTGTTAGCTGTTTGTTGGGTGAAAACGAGAAGCTGGTGCGACTTGGGTGGGGGAGGGATGGAGAGAGAGGGAATGCCGGGGTTACTTAAACGTCACCCATTCCTTCTCTCCATAGATGCTGCCTGTCCCACTGTCACTCCAGCTTTTTATGTCTATCTTTGGTTTAAACCAGCATCTGCAGTTCCTTCCTACACAGAAGTAAGACAGAGGTGAATTTCTGATGATAGTTAAATTTAGGAAAGATTCTGCTCAGTTGACAGAGGTGAATGCCTTTGCAAGGTCAGAAAGACCAAGTCAATAAAGTTGTGGGAGGACCTGATGGATACATAGAAAATTATGAGGCATAAATAGAGCAGATAATCAAAATCTTTTTTTTCCATGATAGAGGTATCAAAAACAAGAGGGTGTAGGTTTAAAGTGAGAGAAAGAACTTTTAAAGGATATCTGAAGGGTAAGTTTTTTTACACGGAGTAGTTAATATCTGGATTTGATGCAAGTGGAGGTGGTGGAATCAGATACAATCCCTATGTTTAAGAGATGTTCAAAAAGGCAAGACAAATAAGGACATAAAGTGATGGATTGACTTAGTTGGTCCGGCAGCCTCTCTGGAGAACATGGAGAGGTGAACACAAAATGCTGGAGTAACTCAGCGGGTGAGGCAGGAAGGAATGGGCGACATTTTACGGGTCGAGACCCTTCTTCAGACCCGACCCGAAACGTCGCTCATTCCTTCTCACCAGAGATGCTGCCTCACCCGCTGAGTTACTCCAGCATTTTCTGTCTCGCTTTGATTTAAACCAGCATCTGCAGTTCTTTCTCACACATGAATAGGTGAATATGTCGGAAGAAGGGTCCCGATCCAAAACTTCACCTATTTGCACTGATTTGCACAGCATCTCCAGGGATGCTACCTGATCAGTAGAGTTACTCCAGCACTTTTTTATCTCTTTTTGTATACCAGCACCTGCAGTTCTTTACGTCTACAAGACAAAAAAAAGTATACATTCCTTCTCACCAGAGATGCTGCCTCACCTGCTGAGTTACTCCAGCATTTTCTGTCTCGCTTTGATTTATTTATTTATTTATTTAAAAAAAAATTGTTTTTTTTATTTTATTTTTATTAGAAGTACGGTAAGTTACAATAATACACAACACATATGTCTTAATACATTTTTTGTACCGCTTCATTTTTTGAGCTTTAAAAAAAAGATAGAAGTAAAGGAAGTAAGGAAAGTGCGCAAGAGTCGTGAAGGTGCAGGAGAGTGTTGAGAAAAGAAAGCCCCTTAGAAAAGAAGTTAGAGAAGGAAGTAAAGAAAGAAAGTAGACCCTAGAAAAGAAGGAAAAAGAAAGGAGAAACAATCGCTCTATTATAACATTAAACTCCGCAGAAAGGGGACTACCAACCAAGTCTGTTTTTGTTGGGCGGGGTTTTACCCCCCGTTGCCAGATCCTGGTGCCTTTTATTTATTTATTTATTTATTTATTTTTTTGGATTACTATTGCACCTTATGCTTGTAATAGTTCCAAAAACGTAGACCACGTCTTTTGGAAGTGGTCTGCTTTGCCTGCTAAGAGGAATCTCATCTCTTCCAGATGTAGTGTTTCAAACATATTTGATATCCACATTTTTATTGTTGGTGTAGGCGCATTTTTCCAGAATTTATGTATGAGCTTTTTTCCCATTATTAGCCCGTAATTGAGTAAATTCTTCTGAAACACGTTTAGTTCAGGGTTACCTTCCGATATTCCAAAAATGATCCATTCTGGTTTTGGTACCAGTTTTATTTTAATTAATTTTGTAAAGATGTCAAATATTTCATTCCAGAATTTTTGGATTTTTGTACAAAAAACAAAAGAATGCGCTATGGTAGCTTCTTGACACAGACATTTATCACAGATGGGTGAGACATTAGGGAAGAGTTTATTTATTTTAGTTTTTGAATAATATAGTCTATGTAATGTTTTGAATTGGATGAGAGTATGTCGTACGTTGATCGAACATTTATGCACCTGTAGTAAGTGATTATCCCAGCTCTCTTTTGAAATTTTTATAGCTAATTCTTGTTCCCAGTCTCTTCTAATTCCATCAGTTGTGGGTATTTCTATGTTTAAGATGATGTTATATAAGTGCGATATTAGATTCGCTGATTCCGCCTTTGTCTTCATTGCTTCATCCAGTAAGTCTGTAGGCATATTATGATAGTCTTTTGTGTATTTTTTCAGATAATCACGAATTTAAAGATATTTAAAATATTGATTATTTTTCAAATTATATTTCAGTTGTAGTTGTTGAAATGATAGTAATTTTCCCAATTCATACAGATCTCCGAGTGTTTTGATTCCCATTCTTTCCCATTGTATAAATGATTTGTCTATAATTGATGGTTTAAACGATGGATTATTAACTATTGGTATTAAAAGAGATAGGTTTCTTAATTTTAGATTCTGTTTTATTTGTTTCCATGTTCTAATTGTGCTATGTATAATTGGATATTTATTATAATTTTTGTTATTCAGATGTATTGGTGAGAGGAGAGTCGCTCCTATATTACACGGAGAGCAGTCCTCTCTTTCCATTACAATCCAGTCCACCTGCTGGGCAGAATTGTCCAGCAGGTGAATCATATTTTTAATATTTACTGCCCAATTATAATACATAAAGTTAGGGAGCGCTAGACCACCCAACTCTTTTCATTTATTAAGGTGTGCTCTTTGTATTCTATGGGATTTATAATCCCATATAAAATTTGTAATGTCTGAGTCCAATTTTTTGAAAAACTTTTTTGGGAGATATATAGGTATTGATTGAAATAGGTATAGGATTTGTGGTAAAAATATCATTTTTATAGCGTTTATTCTGCCTATTAGGGACATCGGAAGTGTTTTCCAGAATTTAATCAAATTATTTAGTTTCTTAAGTAAGGGATTATAATTGGCTTTAAACATATCATGGTAGTTTCTAGTAATTTCAATTCCCAAATATTTGAATTTTTCTGTGGCTATTTTAAAGGGGAATTTCTGGAGGTGTGTTGAGTCTTTTGGTTTTATCGACATAATTTCACTTTTGTTCCAGTTTATTCTATATCCTGAGAAGGATCCAAAGTCCTCAATTAACTGTCTCGCTTTGATTTAAACCAGCATCTGCAGATACATCCTAATGTTGGCAAATAGCAACCGTGCAGATGGACAAAAAGGAGTACACACTAGGATGAAGGGCCAGTTTCTCTGATGTACAGTTCTATAACTGCATGTGGGCCGATGTGCAGCTTCTTACATTTTTCTTTGAGTTCAGTTTCAACTCCAAGAGATTTCACCACACTATTTCTGACTGCACACTCCCACTTACCATCTGCTGCTATTCTCACACTTACTCTCATGAACAAATGCTGCACACAATGTAAGCTGCCGCAAATATCTTCAAAAGCCTTCAAAGGGAAACTAAGAACTGGTGAGGAAATCCTCAGCCACCGTCTTTTAACAGGAACATCACTTCAATGAACATGGACACGTTGTCGTTCGCGGAGTTCGGTTGAGCCGCGGGACTTACTCACCATCATCCGGCGGGGTCACAACAACGGAAGCCTGGATCGCCTCGGCGCAGAGGGAGAATAAAAAGGGAAGAGACAGAGACTTTAAGACTTTTGCCTCCATCACAGTGAGGAGGTGCCTGGTGAACTCACTGTGGTGGATGTTAATTTGTGTTTATTGTATGTTTTGTTATTTATTATTATATGTATGACTGCAGGCAACGAAATTTCGTTCAGACCGAAAGGTCTGAATGACAATAAAGGAAACCAATCCAATTTTCTCAGGGTGACATTCAGTCAGCCTATTCATGCCTAGGCCAGTAAAACAGTTGTCCAAGACTATCCAGGAAGTATGATTGCTGCAATGTGTGGCAGGATCCTCTTGAATTTGAGCTCCTTCATGGTGATGATGATCAATTCACGATCTTTGTCGTGAACTACAATAGCCTTAAATTTACATTGAGGTTGGTGAGGAAGGAGCTCGAAGAAGTAGCAGGATAAGAAAAGGAGAAAGTGTCCAAAGTTATGAATTACCAAAGAGAAAAATGTATCTAGAGAGAGCAATGGATACAAAGTCCTTTTAGGTGCCTTCAGGATTTGCTTTTGGTCTTTTCGATGAATCATATAATCATATTGGAGGGACACAGGTCCTTTGGCCCAAGTAATCCATGTTACCTAAAATGTCTAATCTAAAATAATCCCATTTTCCCAAAGTGAGGAGTTTCCATTGTCTCATCCCATCCCACATAGAGAAGAAGGGGTTACCCTGTGGAAATTGCACAACTTGCTTGCCCGGAGAAGAAGAAAATGTAGAGACTGGAAGTGCTCTTAATGTTTCTAATGTTTTAAGGTTACTGTTGATGATATCTATAACATGAGCCAAACAGGTGTGCGGAGATATCTAATGTCACAATTACAATTTGTGTAAGCAAGCCATTTAATTCACTTCAGCTGGCAGCAGCAGGAGAAGTCAATGAACTGCGTACACTCATGGGATTGCCAAGGCTACATAGGTTTTGTCTACATCCTTTGCTTAATTAAAAACGCTAGTATCAACAAGGAATTATTCCCATATCAAATTGCCCATTTGTTTCTCACCATCAGCATCAAAACCTGCATATTTACACTCACTTCTTTGTCAGCTGCCACATCTCAATCTCACCATGAAGAAAGCATTGGAGTGGCTCCTGGGAACTCAGGAGATCACAGCTAATGACACCAATGTGGTGGTCCAGGACACAACCTACGTGTTGGTATAATGAGATGTGTACAACACTCAGAGGATGCAACACTGATATTCTCAAATCATGCTTCATTTACCTAAATCTTGAAAAATAGTCAAGGTCCATTTGCCAAAATCTCCAGGTTATGAAACTGCCCGATGCAGTAATTCGCAGAAGTTTTTACATAGAAAAATAGGAGTAGGCCATTCGGCCCTTCGAGCCTGCACCGCCATTCAATATGATCATGGCTGATCATCCAACTCAGTATCCTGTACCTGCCTTCTCTCCATATCCCCTGATCCCTTTAGCCACAAGGGCCACATCTAACTCCCTCTAAAATATAGCCAATGTACTGGCCTCAACTACCTTCTGTGGTAGAGAATTCCACAGATTCACCATTCTCTGTGTGAAAAAGGTTTTTCTCATCTCGGTCCTAAAAGAGTTCCCCCTTATCCTTAAACTGTGACCCCTTGTTCTGGACTTTCCCAACATCGGGAACAATCTTCCTGCATCTAGCCTGTCCAACCACTTAAGAATTTTGTAAGTTTCTATAAGATCCCCCCTCAATCTTCTAAATTCTAGCGAGTACAAGCCGAGTCTATCCAGTCTTTCTTCATATGAAAATCCTGACATCCCAGGAATCAGTCTGGTGAACCTTCTCTGCACTCCCTCTATGGTAAGAATGTCTTTCCTCAGATTAGGAGACCAAAACTGTACGCAATACTTCAGGTGTGGTCTCACCAAGACCCTGTACAACTTTAGTTTTAGTTTGAGAGATATGACGTGGAAACGGGTCCTTCGGCCCATCGAGTCTGTGCCGACCACGATCACCTGTACACTAGTTCTATCCTACGCACACTAGGGACAACATACAGAAGCCAATCTTTGGAATATGGGAGGAAACCTGAGCACCCAGAGGAGACCCATGGAGTCACAGGAAGAACGTACAAACTCCATAGAGACAGCACCCGAAGTCAGGATCGAATCCAAGTCTCTGGTGCTGTAAGGCAGAAGTGGAAGGACAAAGTCAATGGAGGATCAGTCAAAAGAGGAACATATACTTGAAGGAACAGAGGGAATCTGTTGCTGACTATAAGACAAAATCTGTACATTTCTCCTGGCTCATTGAAATTCGAGTTCTGTTTACAATTCCCCCACATATATTTTATCTTCTGTCGGTGTTTCTCTTTGCGCAGTGAACACCGGTCTAGTTCATACCCCAATCAAAATAATTTCTAAACCTCTGCAAAATTGAACAGTCAAGAATAGTGTTAAAAAGTCCAAAGGTATGTAGGGCTATGGAGTGCACTGCCCAGGACTGAAAGGTCAGTAAAGTAATGGGTAGAAGTTAAAATGGTCGGTAACTGGGAGATCCAGTAGGCCTTGGCGGATGGAGAAACGGTCGCCGAGTCTACGCTTGGTCTCGCTGATGTACATTGGGAACATCAGGCACAGTAGATGAGGTCAGAGATGGTGCACGTGAACCTCTGTGTCACCTGGAAGGACTGCTGTGGTCCCTCTACTCTACTTCATCACTCCAGCCTCACAGATTATGTGGCTCCATTAGCGTCTTGTGGTTGAGGAAGATGAAAGAATAAGTTGAATACGTTTATTGGCCAAGTATGTACACATACAAGGAATTTGCCTTGGTGCTCCGCTCGCAAGTAACAACACGATATACAGTAAATAATTAAGAATAAAACATAAAACATTAAAACATTAAGAACAAAACATTATAGTTTAAACATGTGAATGACATAAAATACCAGAGCAAAAGGAGGCTTCAGACTTTTGATTATTGAGTAGAGCTACTGCTCATGGAAAAAAAGCTGTTTATATGTCTGGCTGTGGCAGCTATGACAGACCGGAGTCGCCTTCCAGAGGGAAGTGCTTCATAGAGTCTGTGGCCAGGGCGAGAGGGGTCAGAGATGATCTTACCCGCTCGCTTCCTGGCCCTTGCAGTGTACAGTTCGTCAATGGGGGAGGGGAAGATTTCAGCCAATAACCTTCTCAGCTGATCGGACAATTCGCTGCAGCCTCCGGATGTCGTGCTTGGGGGCTGAGCGAAACCAGACCATGATGGAGAAGGTAAGTCAAACTCTACAATGGCTGTGGCGTCCGCAAATTTGAGAAGCTTGACAGAGAAGTCAATAGACAATAGGTGCAGGAGTAGGCCATTTGGCCCTTCGAGCCAGCACCGCCATTCAATGTGATCATGGCTGATCATCCCCAATCAGTACCCCGTTCCTGCCTTCTCCCCATATCCCCTGACTCCGCTATCTTTAAGAGCCCTATCTAGCTCACACTTGAAAGTATCCAGAGAACCATAAAATTATCCATAAAAATCTTATATGTATCAATAAGATATCCTCTCATCCTTCTAAACTCCAGAGTGTACAAGCACAGCAGCTCCATTCTCTCAGCATATGACAGTCCCGCCATCCCGGGAATTTACCTTGTAAACTTACGCTGCACTCCCTCAATAGCAAGAATGTCCTTCCTCAAATTAAGGGACCAAAACTGCACACAATACTTCAGGCGTGGTCTCGCTAGGGCTCTGTACAACTGCAGAAGGACCTCTTTGCTCCTATACTCAACTACTCTTGTTATAAAGGCCAACATGCCATTCACTTTCTTCACTGCCTGCTGTACCTGCAGGCCTACTTTCATAGACTGATGAACAAGGACCCCCAGATCCCGTTGTACTTCCCCTTTTCCCAACTTGACACCATTTAGATAGTAATCTGCCTTCCTGTTTTTGCTACCAAAGTGGATAACCTCACATTTATCCACATTAAACTTCATCTGCCATGCATCTGCCCACTCCCCCAACCTGTCCAAGTCACCCTGCATTCTCATAGCATCCTCCTCACAGTTCACACTGCCACCCTGTGTCATCTGCAAATTTGCTAATGTTACTTTGAATCCCTTCATCCAAATCATTGATGTACATTGTAAATAGCTGCGGTCCCAGCACCGAGCCTTGTGGTACCCCATTAATCACTGCCTGTCATTCTGAAAGGGACCCGTTAATCCCTACACTTTGTTTCCTGTCTGCCAACCTATTTTCTATCCATCTACACCTGTCATTGGTGTAGAGAGAGTAAAGGAGAGGGGAGAGTACGCAGCCTTACTGTGCTCCTATGATGAGGGTCTGCGGGTCCGAGATGTGCTTTCCCAGCCTCACATGCTGCTTCCTGTCTGTCAGGAAGTTGGTGATCCACACTGACAGAGGGGTTCAGAAACAGTCAACTGGGAGAGTTTGGAGTGTAGTAGCTCTGGCACAATGGTGTTGAATACAGAGCTAAAATCCACAAATAATTCCCTGGCGGTCTAGGTGCTGGAGGATGAAGTGCACGCCTAGGTTGACTGCATCATCCACTGATCTATTGGTCCGGTATGCAAACTGCAGAGGGTCCAGCAGGGGGTTTGCGATATTTTTCAGCTTGGCCAGCACAAGCCTTTCAAGGGTCTTCATGACTACAGAGGTCAGTGTGACAGGCCTGTATTCATTAAGACCAGTAATAGTTGTCTTTTTGGGTACAGGGACAATAGTGTAGACTTTAAAGCAGGGCAGGGACCGTACAGGTTTGCAGGAAGGTTGAGGAAGGTGTAACCAGTGGTTGTGGTTGAGGAAGATTTAACCAGTAGCAATAATAGGTTAGGGGCGGTGGGGGAGGGGAGGAAAACTTCCAGCCGGTGGCTATGGTAGATCTCACCACATGCATTTTCCACTATCTCCCTTTGTGACTTCCATCTATGGCATCTTAAATTAAAATATATTTTTATACAGCCATATAACACCATTCCACAATAGTCAAGGGTCTATTTTGAAGCTGGTCCAATTATTCATGAAGTGTATCAGCCAGAGAAGAGTATTATCATTTTCAAGCTTACAGGTTTAACGCTACGCAGAATATCATCCAGCAATGGGCTTATTAGTTTGAAATGATTTGCAGTCAAACAGGGGAGAACATTAGTTCACAGAGGGTAGGGATTACTTGCCATTTAAAACTTATTAGATTTGGCCCCTGTTTAATAACAGAAATAAATTCCTTGGCAATGTACTAATAATGATGTACATAAGCATAGAAGGTCATTTTGTGCTGAAAAATGGTCACCGATCCAATTTAATGAGTTCTAACGTTCATTGCTATTGAAAGGTGGTTGTCACTATCATTTATCACGGATACTCTTGATTTTACAAACAACTTCCTATTTATTTAGACTGAACAGAGTGAAATTAAAGCACATAGTAACATTGTTCGCATAGTTCCATCAGACTTGTGGAAGGGGAGTGGGGAGGGATAATACTGATCATGCATTACGAGTGATAGCAAATTGGAAACTTGATTTGCAATACTGTTGAATCAGATCAGATAATATGATACATAAATGCAATCAAGTCAAACTCAAGTAAAATAGATAGAGCAAAGGGGAAGATACAGAGTGCAGTATTTAGTTCTCAGCATTGTTGTGCAGCAGTTGCATTGACGTTCACAATGGGGTAGAGGTAAATCAGACAGTACCCTTGGTTATGAAAGGACCATTCAGAAACCTAGCAAGGAGATTGAGCACAGGGATACCATCAGATTCCATTCATAAATTTGACCAAAGAGTATAAGGGTCTGTTTCTGTGCTATCTTACTATAAGACTGAAAGACTTCACCATCAAGTAGCATCAGTGTGAAGATTTTTTTTCTCTCCAAAGTACAAGAATTTGCTGATTTGTTCCTTCAGATATTTGTTTGCTAATTGTAAAATAAGGCAGCTTGATGGTTTGTATTTGATTTTAACTCACTATAATACAAATCAATCTGTATTCTAGAAGGAGTCAAGTTTCACTATTACACCCCAGGATCATATTGCCACACATTTGGTGATTGAATAGTGAAAGTACATCCTAATAATAAATGACATTAGATCTGTGCATGGATAAGACTAAATCTGAGAAAATATCCAGGAAAGACCTGACATTTGCAAAAAGCAAGTTTCTATCGTTTCTTTTTTTTTAATTTTATTTTTTTTATTAGAAGTACAGTAAATTACAATAATACACATCAGATATATCTTATTACATTTGTTGTACCACTTCATTTTTCGAGCTTTAAAAAAGACAGAAATAAAAGAAGTAAGGAAAGTGAGCAAGAATCGTGAAGGTGCAGGAAAGTGTTGGGAAAAGAAAGCCCCTTAGGGAAGAAGTTAGAGAAGGAAGTAAAGAAAGAAAATAAGACCCTAGAAAGAAAAGAAAAAAAAGGAAAAACAATCGCTCTATTGTAACACAAAACTCGCAAAAAAGGATATACCAACCGTGTTTAAAAAAAATATATATTTTATACCCCCCGTTACCAGATCCTGGTACCATTTATATTTTAAATTACTATTGCACCTTATGCTTGTAATAGTTCCATAAATGCAGACCACGTCTTTTGGAAGTGGTCTGCTTTGCCTGCTAGGAGGAGTCTCATCTCTTCCAAGTGTAGTGTTTCGAACATGTTTGAAATCCACATTTTTATTGTTGGTATTGGAGCATTTTTCCAAAATTTGAGTATAAGCTTTTTTCCCATTATTAGCCCGTAATTAAGTAAGTTCTTTTGAAACACGTTTAATTCGGGCTCCCTAACTTTATGTACTATAATTGGGCAGTAAATATTAAAAATATGATTCACCTGCTGGACAACTCTGCCCAGCAGGTGGACTGGATTGTAATGGAGAGAGAGGACTGCTCTCCGTGTAATACAGGAGCGACTCTCCTCTCACCAATGAATCTGAATAACAAAAATTATAATAAAAATCCAATGATACATAGTACAATTAGAACTTGGAAACAAATAAAACAGAATCTAAAATTAAGAAATCAATCTCTTTTAATGCCAATAGTCAATAACCCGTCGTTTAAACCTTCAATTATAGATAAATCATTTACACAATGGGAAAGAATGGGAATCAAAACGCTCGGAGACTTATATGAATTAGGAAAATTATTATCATTTCAACAATTACAACTGAAATATAATTTGAAAAATAATCAATATTTTAAATATCTTCAAATCCGTGACTATCTGAAAAAATACACAAAAGACTATCATAACATGTCCCCAGACTTATTGGATGAAGCCATGAAGACAAAGGCTGAATCAGCAAATCTAATATCATACTTATACAACATTATTTTAAATATAGAAATACAACCGATGGTATTAGAAGAGACTGGGAACAAGAACTAGCTATAAAAATTTCAAAAGAGAGTTGGGATAAACACTTACTATATGTGCATAAATGCTCGATCAACGTACGACATACTCTAATTCAATATAAAACATTACATAGACTATATTATTCAAAAACTAAAATAAATAAACTTTTCCCCAATGTCTCACCCATTTGTGATAAATGTCAGTCACAAGAAGCTACCATAGCGCACTCTTATGTTTTTTGTATAAAAATCCAAAAATTCTGGAGCAAAATATTTGAAATCTTCACAAAATTATTTAAAATAAAACTTGTACCAAAAGCAGAATGGATCATTTTTGGAATATCGGAAGGTAACCCCGAATTAAACGTGTTTCTATCATTTCTGAAGCTGTGAAAAAGCAATACAAAATATTGTAGAACTGAAAGGAAATGGAATAACATAAATTCTCTCCCTCAGGCAATGCTGTTTCTAAACCTCAATAATACCCACTCAGATGACTGTAAACATGTCCCTGAACCAATTACTATCTGAGTGGAATATCATAGTGGTACACCTGCAATTTCACATTATCACTGGCAGGTCAATGAACTTTCTAAACCTTCAAATATAAACTCAAAGAAAATATTGCCAGGACTGAGAGGTCTGCTTTGGAAGGCTGAATTGCTGGTGATGAACAATATTAAGAATGAACATATGTTGTAAAATCAAGTGCATAATTTAGCATTTAAGTCACAATAGGACTCCATTTGAAAGCAGGTTTGGACAAAGTATTTCAAACACTGGCAAATGGGACTAACTTAGATGGGGCATCCTGGTTGGCATGGACGACACCTGTACCTATTTTCTATTGACAAGTTGGGCAGGATGGCCTGTTTCTGTGCTATATGATTATTCTGTGACTATTCCTCATAAGGCTTCAAAACACAATTAGATACAATTCAGTTTGGATTGTAATATTTGTCAAGATATGTTTAACTCTTTAATTTTTGTTTTGTCGTTTATTGTACGTGAGTATTATCTACCATTTGCCTCATGCAATTTCATTGCAGATTAGGCATTTATTTCTAATTATGTTTTCCAATCTTTCTTACTAATTTAATTCCTGGTAAATTGCAATTATAGTATACAATATGTAACAAAAATTCAGGAAAACAATCATATCATAAATTTCAAAACATTAGACTCAATTTTGCAAAGTAAAATGTATGTCTTTAAATCCAATGCCAAAGGATAACAATGCACGTTGCTATGGTAACAGAACCTAATCTGACTTGGAGTGTAAATTTTAAGCAGCTACGAGTATTGAGATCACTTCTGTGGTTGAACACCGGTTTCTAATTTAGTCAGGAATATTACAACACACAAGAAAAGAAATGACAATTTATTTTCCACTGTGTTTCATTCAGGCATGGAGCTGTTTGTGTGCAGATTTAACACATCCTGTAACCTTCTGGGACAGGCAGAACATTCATGCAAGACTTGCTGGGAAATTCTTCTCTGACTTCTGAACTCAGATGTGTCATCTGTCAGAAAACGCGGCCAACAGCGACAAATCTTCAACCGCACTACCAAAACGGCACACAATTCAGAGCAAATAATGATCAAATTGTGCAGACCTTCATTCAGACTATACCCTAAGAACAGAAATTACTGCAAACACTCAGCATCAGTAGAAGTGTCCTAGCCTGAAATGTCATGTATCCATTCCATCCACCAATGCTGCCTGACCTGCTGAGTTACTCCATCACACCGTGTTCATTTTAATCTAGATTCCAGCATCTGCAGTTCCTTGCATCTCAACCAGATTTAACGTTTCAGGTTGAAGATTCTGCATCAGAACTGGGAGAAAGAAAAAAACACAGAGAGATACAGTCATAAGAACATAACATACAGTTGCAGGATTAGGTCATTTGGCCCTTTGAGCTGAATGCAGGTGATCCACAAAGCAATCACACAATCTGTATTTGTTTTCTCCAGTGACAAGAGGAGACCACCTGAAGTAGATGCATGTAGCAGAGAAACAAGACCTTTAGTCCATCATGTTCATGCTGTCATCCTTCCCATTTTTACTAATCCCATTAACCATAGCCTTCTATGCTTCGGCGATTCAAGTGCACATCCAGATACTTCTTCAACGTTGTAAGAGTACTTGCCTACATCACCTTCTCAGGCAGTGCGTTACAGACAACTGTCACCTTTAGGGGCAGAGAAAAAGTATTTGGACTCCTCAATCCCTCTTACCCCTCACCATAAACATACGCCCCTAGTTTTAGACATCTCCATCCTGCAGATAGGCTTCCCACCAGCCATCTTACCGAAGGCCTCGTTATCTTGTTGCTTCTTTCAAGTCCTCCATCTATCTCCTGTATCCCAAGGGAAACACCCTTAGCCTCTCCAGTCTTTCCTCAAAGCTCTGACAATCCATCTTTAGTGACACAACAACCTTGTGAACAACCCTCTGTATCCTCTCGAGGGTATTCCTGCCCCCCCCCCTTGCCCCCGCTACCGTATGCTAACCAGAACTGCATGTAACATTCCAGCTGTGACCAAACTAAAGTTTTATTGTGTGCACTGCATGCAATACATGAGATGCAATTAAACAGCATAATCATTATTGAAGCCTAACCATGGCAATCCCAGGAAGATGGATGATTGCAGGGTGTATGTAGGTGGTTATAGCATTGACCAAAGGCTTGGGTTCTTACTGGTCAGATGCCAGCTATTTTGTGATGAACAATTTATCTTCCAAGTGCCCAAAGTCAGTTCACCATCTATAATGCTCAATAAGAATATGATGGAATACCCTTCACTTGCTTGGGTGACTTCCGTTCCAAAAACACTTAAGGAACCAACGTTTCACCAACAACAAAACACCCCATTTGATCCATTATTCTAAACATTCACTTCCTTCACCAATGGATGGAGAGTGTCCAAAGGACATTGCAGCAGCTCTGCAAGGAATTTGTTGCCAGCATTTCACAACACCATCACCTTGAAGAAAGCAGGTACTGTACATGGGTAAAATCACCACTTGCAAGATCTTCTCTAATGAGAAGGGAATTCCTCCATCATGATTTTAAAAGGTTAAAATACTGGAACTCCCTACTGATCATTAATATAGAAATAGCTTCAACAGTTTGCCTACGGTCGATCAAGAAACTTCTCAGACACTCTCAAGTGCTTATCTTTAAGGGCCACCCACGTAACAGAAAGAGTACATTTTATACCTTCAGTAGAAAAGCAGGCTTTTTCTAAAGCCTTGCAAAATTGGTTATCAATTTTCAATGTATCATCATTTATAACCTCATAATCCTCACCCGCTTTGCAGGCTTAACCAAATAACCCTTCATTATACACACATCATATTACAGTTATTCCCCATAAAAAAATATTTGTCATGTGGAATCCAAAGGAAATCAGATTGGACTATGTTCATTTTATGTAAACACCTATTTCTTGTATGTGCTTTTATCATGGAACTCCTCATTACTGTACATCCATTTTAACACCATGTCCTATTACCTATAATCACCTTACACCAATCCTACCAATTTATTGCCAAGCTTAAAACTTGACTGCCTGTCACGTTGAAAGCCACCTCACCTAACAGTTTTCCAATTGCCATATTATTGAAGGCTTTTTGGGTATCAGGATGTATAATATCCGCTACACTAACATCATCTATCAATTAAACTAAACTGATGAGACAAGACCCCATTTCCAAAAGCTATGTTGGGATTCCATAATAACCTTCGCAAATGATTTTAAAGAGCCTCTCTTTTAATTCTGACCAAAATTATATCAAAGTAATTAGTCTAGAATTCCCAGGCACTGACTTATTCCCATTTTAAATATATACATGCCTGATCTCTACATCAGAACTTCACCAGATTTGAACTGATAGCTAATATGTGGGTCAGTGATTAGCAGAGCACAGATCCCGTTGGTTACACCCCACAATTTCACTTACAGCCACATGGAGTGATTTTAGTATGCAAACAATGTGTCAAAAGCAATAAACTTTAGTGGTGATTTGTGGGCCTTTTTTGAGTATGTGATTTTTGAAGAAATAAAACAGAGGGTACAGCGGTTGAGTTGCAGCCTTACGCCTTTTCACCCAGAGAGTTGTAATTTTCACCCAGAGAGTTGTGAATCTGTGGAATTCTCTGTAGGCAGTGGAGGCCGATTCACTAGATGTTTTCAAGAGAGAGTTAGATTTAACTCTTATGGTTAAGGGAATCAAGGGATATGGGGAAAAAAGCCAGTATGGGGTACTGATTTTGAATGATCAGCCATGATCATATTGAATGGCGGTGCTGTCTCGAAGGGCCGAATGGCCTACTCCATTCACCTATTTTCTATGTTTCTATGTTACAGTGCTTGTAGTGCTGGAGACCCAGCTTTGATCCTGACTACAGAGTTTGTACGGTCTCCCCATGGCCACATTGGTTTTCTCCGAGATCTTCGATTTCATCCCACACTCCAAACACATACAGGTTTGTAGGTTAAATGGCTTGGTGTATATGTAAATCGTCTCTAGTGTGTGTAGGATAGTGTTAATGTGTGGGGATCACTGGTCAGTGCGGACAGTAGTCTCTAAAACTAAAAAGTAAAAAAATTGCATTGCCTAACCTGCTGAGTATTTCCAACATTCTCTGGTTTATTTCGCATTTCCATCATCTGCCTTTTCTCACCTTTTGTAAATTTGAAGTTATACTAAGCACAAGCTTAGCTGGAAACTGTTCCATTTTCATAAACATGAGTCAGTTACTGGATTTGATGCTAGAATGGATGCAATTGGTAACCAGCTGTGAAAAATACCAAGTTGTGACAGGAATAAGCACAGTGTTTCTCCAGCATTGGCCTGGACAACGGAGTGATAGAATTGGATGCCTAGGAAAAGGTTCACATTAATCAATAACCAACTCCTCCCAAGAAAGTAGGAAACTCCAAACTTGAAATTTTGGAACAATTGGCCCATTGCTTTTATTGCTGTCGTTGTTTACTGCAGGGAAAACCAAAAATGGCAATGGCAAAATCTATCCCATGCATGACCATATAAAGAAGATGAAGACTTCCAGTGGTTTAGAACATCTGTGGACCTCTGTCAGTGCATTCATTAAGTTATAAGTAAAATTTGGCTAAGTTGACATTGCCTCACTTTGGACAGAGGGTGAATGGTCAATTTGGTTGTCATGAACAGTCAATAAGAAGAGAACCAGAAAAAAACAAATATGAAAAACTATTTCTCACGGATCAATAACCATGGACTTGACGTTATTGGTAAAAGGAGTAATGCGGAGAAAATGTTTAATGGTAGGGGTCTGGAAGCCACTTCCTGAAAAGCTAAGTAAGACCAAAGTACCTATTGCATCTAAAATGTTGTTAGGGTGAGCATTTGTTTCGGCATAATCTTCAAATTTATAACTTATTCCCAAAACACTTATTTATATGTGCAGGCTATCGTTAAGTCAAGTATTCGTAACTCCATACAATAGACAATAGACAATCAACAATAGGTGCAGGAGTAGGCCATTCGGCCCTTCAAGCCAGCACCGCCATTCAATGTGATCATGGCTGATCATCCCCAATCAATACCCCGTTCCTGCCTTCTCCCCATATCCCCTGACTCCGCTTTCTTTAAGAGCCCTATCTCGGAGTTGTTCCTCTGCCTTCCCTGACCAGCTCTGTGCAGTTGTCATTTCAAGAGCTGGTCTCTACAGTCGCTGCCTACATGCAGGAAGAAGGACCAAAGCCAGGTGTTCTGATTTCCCAAAGTGATGGTGAGAGATGGAGCGATAGGCATCTTTGATGGCGGAATAGCAATGATCAAGGGTGTCCGATGCTCTGGTGCTGCAGGACACTTGCTGGTGGTAGTTTGGAAGAGACATCTTCAAATTGGCCTTATTATGTCATTATCCCTAGTTATGATGGGAAAGGTGTTGGGGTGCGCTGTCTGGTTTTTGTTGACCACGGCCTGCAGCCCCTCTAGCGCTACATGAATGCCTGTCTGTGATGGGTGGTAGACCATGGGCACGATGATGGAAGTGAATTACCTTGAGAGGCAGAAGGGTCGGCACTTGACCGCCAGATGTTCCAGGCGCGAAGGGCAGGAATTGGGACAGGACCACCACAAAGAGTTTACCATGAGAAAGACGCCTATGCCTCTCACTTTTCCCCCAGACCATTCCACAAAGCTGTCACAATGCCAGCCACATCTCTTAAGTTGCAACACGTTGCTGGTAAGGTGCCAGAGAATTTGTACATTAGAAATTAATTTCCTTTCTCCTTGGGTCAAGAGCAGTAGACGGCCCCAGCATTCAGCTTTCTTGACATTGAACCTAAGCAGCACCCACATGACTGAGTGAATAAAACAATTCGTAAAGGAAGATTTGGATAACATTTTGACTTGAGCTAAAAAATAATATATTCGCTGCCTACAAGTGGCAAGCAATAAATATCTCCTGTCAGAGAACATTCAATAACATTCCCGACTTGAAAGTCTTTAAACATTACATTTAGATAAGCATTCCCATTCAAACCACTGCCAAATAATTAGGTTTTAAATAAGGAAAGGATGTATTTTCATTCTTTCACGAGATATGGTCATTGTTAACAATATGTTGTATACATACCTATGCTTAATTATCCAGGAGAAGATCTTGATAAGTCATGTTTTCGAACTGTGCAGTATCTGAGCTGAATATACATTCATGTTTCTGTTAGTTTGGGAGTTATGGGATGACATTGACGTTGCAATAAGGGAATAGCATTGTAAGTAAATAAGTAAGTAAGTAAGTTTATTGGCCAAGTATTCACATACAAGGAATTTGCCTTGGTGCTCCGCCCACAAGTAACATCATGACATACAGTGACAGTTACGAATGACTCAGAAAACACTAAACATTAATAATAATAAAACATTAATGATAAAACACCGTTGATCAAGCATGTGAACCAACAAAATACCAGATCAAAGGGAGGCTCAGATTTTTGGCTGTTGAGTAGAGCAACTACTCGTAGATAAAAACTGTTTTTATGTCTGACTGTGGCAGCTTTGACAATCCAAAGTCGCCTTCCAGAGGGAAGTGATTCAAAGAGTCTGTGGCCAGGGTGAGAGGGGTCAGAGATGATCTTGCCCGCTTGCTTCCTGGCCCTTGCAGTGTACAGTTCATCAATGGAGGGAAGGTTGCAGCCAATAACCTTCTCTGCTGATCGGACGATTCGCTGCAGCCTCCAGGTGTCGTGCTTGGTGGCTGAGCCAAACCAGACCATGATGGAGAAGGTGAGGACAGACTCTATGAAGGCCGTGTAGAATTGGACCATCATTGCCTGTGGCAGATTGTGCTTCCTCAGCTGCCGTAGGAAGTACATCCTCTGTTGTACATTTTTGTCGATGGTTCCCAGAAACCTAAAAGACTCCACAGATATGACTGTGGTGTTGTTGATGGTGAGTGGGGTGAGGGGAGGGGGAGCTCTCTTAAAGTCTACAATCAATTCCACTGTCTTAAGAGCATTGAGCTCTAGGTTTTACAAGAGAGGTTCTCATAAACATCGGACATACAGTACCTCCAAACATCGTTCCGGATTTCTCTCACTCGCTGGATTATTTGGACATACTCGTCGGCGGAGCTGTGGCTGCGTTCAAGGTCTTGAGACGGAGGAGGACCCGTGCATTTCCAATACTGTAAACTAGGTGGAATAGGTTTAGTTATAAGGTCATAAGGGATAGGAGTAGAGTTAGACCATTTGGCTCATCGAGTCTACTCTGCCATTTAATCATGGCAGATCTATCTCTCCCTCCTAACCCCATTCTCCTGCCTTTTCCCCGTAACCTCTGACACTTGTACAAATCAAGAATCTATCTATATCTGCCTAAAAAATATCCACTGACTTGGCCTCCACAGCTTTCTGTGGCAAAGAATTCCACAAATTCACCACCCTCTGACTAAAGAAATTTCTCCTAATTTCCTTCCTAAAATAATGTCCTGTAATTCTGAGGCTACGACCTCCAGTCCTAGACTCTCCCACAAGTGGAAACATCCTCTCCACATCCACTCTATCCAAGCCTTTCACTAGAACCAGAACCAGAGTGAACAGGTGATCGATGGTCAGCTTGGACTTGGTGAGCTTGGCTTCATGCTGTTGCTTTGAACTAGGGGGGACCTAATTGAAACAGTCCAAGCTGACCATCGATCACCTGTTCACTCTAGTTCTATGTTATCCCACTTTCTCATGTACTCCTTATACATTAACAGCAATTTACAGAGGCCAATTAACCTACAAACCCGCATGGCTTTGGAGTGTGGGGGGAAACCAGAGCACCCGGAGGAAACCAACACTGTCACAGGGAAAACGTACAAACTCCACACAGGCAGCACCCAAGGTCAGGATCGAACCCTGGTCTCTGGTACTATGAGGCTGCAGATCTACCTGACACGCCACTATGCCACCCTTCTTGCTGATCTTCTGAACCTAAACGAACAGGAGAATTGTGGAAACTCCAGTGAAAAAACATCCACATTCTAAGAGAGAGAGAGAGAGAGAGAGAGAGAGAGAGAGGACCTCTATGATGGTTACTGGAGAAACACATTTAATCTCTTTAGTGATATATTTGTGTTTATTATCCTAGTATACCTTCTTCCAATACGTTTTTTTCGATTGAAAAGCAAATTGAATTTGGAAAATTTCCATTGAAACAGAACAGTAATTACCTTGTCTATATTTTAACCTGGTTTGAGAAGGTTATTGCTTGACTTGTGCCTGTTTATTTTTGTTCTATGTCTTTGGAAAGCTAATTATATGATTTGCATTATCCAATTGCAATCATCTTAATTTATTACAACCATTCTACTTGCAGAATATTTGCATTTTCTGCAGTAAAAATATTAATATCTCAGTTGCTGAACACTTTAATAGTCCTTCCCATTCCCACGCTGACCTAGGTCTCCTCCACTGTCAGAGTGAGGATAAATGCAAATTGAAGGAACAGCATCTCATATTTCGCTCGGGCAGCTTGCAGCCCAGTGGTATGAATATAGATTTTTCTAACCAAGTAACCTCGGCATTCCCTCTCTCTCTATCCCTCCCCAAGTCACACCAGCTTCATGTTTCCATCCGGCAAACAGTTAACAATGGACTGTTTCTTTTATCATCGTTACTTTTTTGCATATCTTTCATTCATTGTTCCTTATCTCTCTACATCACCGTCTATATCTCTCGGTTCCCTTTTCCCTAACTAGTCTGAAGAAGGGTTTTGACCCAAAATGTCACCCATTCCTCTTCAGAGATGCTGCCTGTCCCACTGAGTTACTCCGGCTTTTTGTGTCTATCTTCCGTTTAAACCAGCATCTGCAGTTCCTTCCTACACATTTAGGTAAATCCCTTTGATGGTGGGGAGGTTAGAACCGTTGATGGACTGGACAGTGTTCACAACCTTTTGCAGTCTTCTTCGCTCCCTCCGATGCAACCAGTCAGTATGCTCTCTACTGTACACCTGTAGAAGTTCATGAGAATCCTCTCAGACATACTGAATCTCCGTAATACTCACAGGAAGTAGGTGCGTTGATGTGCTTTCTTTATAATTGCATCAGTGCTGGGTCCAAGAAAGATCTTCGGAAATATGCACACCCAGGAATTTGAAGTTTTTGACTCTCCACCATCATCCCATTGATGTAAATAGGTCCTGGTCCTGGTCCTTCCTCTTCCAAAGTCCACAATCAGTTCATGGGTCTTACTGGTATTGAGAGCCAGGTTGTTGTGCTGGCACCATTTTGTCAATCGGTCGATTGACAAATGACTCATCACCATCTGTAATTCGTCCAACAATGATAGTGTCATTGGAGAACTTGAAGATGAAGTTCGCACTATGTCCGGCTATACAGTTATGAGTATAGAGTGAGTAGAGCAGCCTTGAGGTGCCCCCGTACTGATTGTTATTGAGGAATAAGTGTTTCTGTCAATTATAACAGACTGTGGTCTGTTGATGATGAAGTCGCGGATCCAGTTGCAGAGGGATGTGCAGAGACCCAGGTCCGTGAGCTGGGTAACCAGCTTGGGGATGATGGTATTGAACGCCGAGCTGTAGTCTATATGCAACAGCATGACTTATGTGTTTTTATTGTCCAAGTGGTCCAGAGCAGAGTGGAGGGCCAGTGAGATTGCATCCTACGTTGACCTTTTGTGGCGGTAGGCAAATTGTATTGGGTTGAGGTTCTTGTTGAGCTAGGAGTTGATATGCGCCATAACCAACCTCTCAAAGCACTTCATCACCACGGACGTTAGTACCACCGGTCGATAGTTATTGAGGCACGTCACCTTACTCTTCTTGATGCCCTCTTAAAGCAGATGGGAACCTCAGACCTCAGCCATGAGAGGTTCAAAATGTCCACAAAAACTCCAGCCAGTTGGTCTGCACAGGTTTTGAGAACTTGACCGGGTATACCATCAGATCCAGACACTTTCCAAGGGTTCACACCCCTGAAGGATCTTCTGACGTCGGCCTCTGTAACTGTGACTGTAATACCATCAGGGCGTATGGGCGCTCAGGAAGGCACATCAGTGTTCTCCCTATCAAAGCGTGCACAGAACGCATTGAGCTCGTCAGGGAGTGATGCTTCGCTGTCACATGAGCTGCCTCCTGATTTCTCCTTGTAGGAAGTGATGGCATTCAAGCCCTGCCACTTTCTCTCTCATCCTCCAGTTTAGAGAGAAAGTCCCCTTTGGCATTTTTGATGGACTTGTCAAGATCAAATCTGGACTTCTTGTACACCTGTGCGTTACCAGACATGAATGCCCGGGGTCTTGTCCTCAGAAAAATGTGGGTCTCCTGGTTCATCCAAGGCTTCTGGTTAGGAAACACTCAGATATTTTTTTGGAGGAACACAGTCCCCCACACATTTCCTTATGAAGTCTGTAACGACTGTGGCGTATTCATTCAGGTCCGTTGCCGAGTCTTTGAACATTGCCTAGCTTACTGGCTCCAAGGGGTGCCACAGTTGTTCCTCTGCCTCCCCTGACCTGTGCAGTCCTCACCTCTGGGTGTGCGCTCTTCAGTTGCTGCGTGTATGCAGGAAGAAGCAGCACCGCTGAATGGTCGGATTTATCGAAGTGAGGGCGAGGGATGGAGCGATGGGCATCTCTGATGGTCGTAAAGCAGTGATCGAGGGCGTTTAATCCTCTGGTGCTGCAGGAGACATGTTGGTGGTGGTAGTTCGGGAGTGATTTTATCAAGTTGACTTTGTTGAAGTCCCCAGCTATGATGGTAAAGACATCGGGGTACCCATCTGAAGAAGTTGTCTGTCCATTCTCTCCCAAGATGATGCCTGCCTTGCTGCACCCGCTGAGTTTCCCCAGCAATTTTGTGTACCTTCATTGAATTTCTCCATGGGTGTGTTTTGCTCAAGGTCCCAGAATCTACAGCCTCTTTTGTCTCTAAACTCCTTTCACTCTGTCTCAAACTGTTGTTTTATTGGTAATATGCTACAATGCTGACTTAGTGTTCCTGTAGGCGCAATTGTTTTTTAAACAAATAAAGCCTATTGTGCCTTAAAACACACCCACTGCAACAAATGCAATTATTTTCAGTTTGGTTGTAAGTTTTAATAATTGAATGTACCTCGGTGGTTGCATTTCCATCGCAATGTTCCTTTTAACATGGTGGAAAAATATCTGCTTGTTATCACTTCTGTGATTCACTTGTTTTGAATGAACAGAGTTCTTGGCCTTGTTTCTCACTTCTGGGCAGCAAGAGCACAGTGTTACAGGTCTGTATTGTTGATTAATTGAAAGATGCAGCTTGGAAACATGGAAACGTTTGGCCCACCAACTCCACACCGCACTAGTTCTATGTAGGAAGGAACTGCAGATGCTTTTATTCCAAAGATAGATACAAAATGCTGGAGTAACGCAGCAAGACAGGCAGCATCTCTGGAGAGAATGAATGAGCTGCTCATCCCGCTGAGTTACTCTAGCATTTTTTGTGTCTATCTATACTAGTTCCAGGTTATCTCACTTTTTCATCCACTCTCTTGGGGCAATTTTACAGAGGTCAATTAACTTTCAGACCCGCATGTCTTTGGGATGTGGGAGGAAACTGGAGCACCCAGAGGAAACCCACGGGAGAACATGCAAAACCCACACAGACACCACCCGAGGTCAGGATAGACCCGGGGTCTCTGGCACTGCGAGGCAGTGGTTCTACCAGCTGTGCAACTGTGTCACAATTGTATACCTGTAGAAAGCCTCCAGATCATTATGCATTACTATTGCGTAGGCTTGAAATGAAATGAACAAAGACGCCAGACATCTCCGAAAACATGTAAAAATAAAGTACTTTTAACAGTTATATGATGTCAGACCTCCAGTTGAAATTATACATTTTTATGATGATTAATTTTTAATGCATTCTGGGGGTCTTGCTAGCTGTGGAATTATTGGTATCTTGAAAATTGCTGTCTCCAAATCTGACTGAAGAAGATTGAATCACCGGTACAGAGCAGAGAGATTAGGTAGTTGCAGTTTCTTCAGTAGGGCAAGTGACAAAAAGGTTATACTCATTACCATGTTTTAATTGCTCTCCATTCACATATGTTGGTGAAGGATTTAGAAAGCATTTCAAGATATCCATGAATACATTGGAGCTAAGGCCCAGTGCTTTTTTCAATTGGGATCCTCCATGTTGGTTTTCCAGGTCAAGGGGAGGTTTATGTACTTGTACTTCCTCAAGCAACTAGAATCTTTTAAAAGGGATGCAGAACGTCGTACAGTTCCCTTGAAATTTGTTAAATTAACTCTAAGAGCTGGACTGACCTTCCTGAACACATATACTGGGAGTGAGGGCATGGATAGGAACAATTGGGATTGGAGAACATTAATGAAGCAAATGGCTCAATACTTTTCACGAACTTGCTGAGGGCAGGAGCCAAAATGGACCCTGCAGGTCTATTTATTCTGTCACTGTAAAATAGTTTGAATAAAAATTATTCGTTTGCATCAGCACGATGGCACAGCGGTTGCCGCCTTACAGCGCGGTTGCCGCCTTACAGCGCTTACAGCACCGGAGACCCGGGTTCGATCCTGGCTACGGGCGCTGTCTGTACGGAGTTTGTACTGTACGTTCTCCCCGTGACTTGCGTGGGTTTTCTCCGAGATCTCCGAGATCTTCGGTTTCCTCCCACACTCCAAAGACGTACAGGTTTGTAGGCTAATTGGCTTGGTATAAGTGTAAATTGTCCCTAGTGTGTGTAGGCTGGTGTTAATGTGCGGGGATCGCTGGTCGGTGCGGACTCGGTGGGCCGGAGGGCCTGTTTCTGCGCGGTATTGTTAAATTAAACTAAACTAAACGTATGTGTGCACCACAGGGTTTTCTGGTTTTCAATGAAAGACCATAAGCCCATATGTCATAGAAACAGAATTAGACCATATGGCCCATCAAGACTGCTATGCCATTTAATCATGGCTGATCTATCTTTCCCTCTCAACCCCATTCTCCTCCCTTCTCCCCAAAACCTTTGACACCCTTACTACTTAAGAATATATTAATCTCCACTTTAAAAAACACCCAATGACCTGCGCTCCACAGCCATTTGTGACAATGAATTCCACAGACTCACCACCCTCTGACTAAAGAAATTCCTCCTTATTTCTATTCTAAAGGTACGCCCATTTATTCTGAGACTGTGTCCTCTGGTCCAAGACTCTCCCACAACTGGAAATATCCTCTCCACATCCACTCTATCTAGGCACTTCATTATTTGCTAGGTTTCAATTACATCCCCTTCATCCTTCTAGAATCCAGCGAGAGAAATGCCGTGGTTCAAGTTATGAAGATGGAAAATGAGAACTGATAAAAATTAAAAATAAAGTAACATTAATTGAGATAAATTAAGAATATAATTCTTCTTAAATAAATAAAACAGTTTCACCCAGGGTAAGGAAATCAAGAACCAAAGGACAGAAGTTTAAGGTGAGAGGGGTAAAATTTAATAGGAACCTGAGGGGCAACTTGTTCACTCAGAAGGTGGTGGGCGTATGGAACGAGCTGCCAGAGGAGGTAGTTGAAGCAGGTACTATAACGACATTTAAAAAATACTTGAACAGGTACATGGACAGGAGAGGTTAAGATGGATATGGGCCAAATGTGGGCAGGTGGGGCTGGCTTTGATTGGGCTTGTAGGTTGGCATGGAGGAATTGAGCTGAAGAGCCCGTTTCTGCGCTGTATGACTCTATGTCAAGCTGGTGTCAGAACAGATGTTAGATTTTTTATTTTTATTTTATTTAACAGAGGCATGACTGGGCAAATCATTCTCAGTGAACACACATCTTAAGACGTTGGCAATCCATGGAGCCTCTCATATAATGATCCATGAACCAAGTGAGAAATGCTGCTTGAGCTTTGAGCAGCAGTTGGCAACGTAACAAGTTTGAGAGCTACATGGATAGCATCTTTTCAGAGCTGGCTCTCCCTTATGTTAAGTGTCTACTAGCAGATAGGGAAAGGGTGATTGCTTGATAATCAAAACCGAGCAAGCATGTATTGCAGTAGTTTCAACTCCTCTACAATCAGCTAGGAATTCTTCAGACAGTACAAGGAAGCTTGAGTGGTTTCGCTGTACCGGGGGGTGCAAAGGTAGAGGGAACAGCAGCGGAGGTGGGAGGTCAGAAAAGCTATAGTGAAAGTTCATCCTGTGAATGTAGGTACAATTCTAAGTTAAAACAAAAATTCTGGTACAGATAAAATATAACCAAATTAACACTGTAAATTCTGAGACATGGAGTATCGGAACCATTCATGAATGTAGAAAGGACAATGAGATTCTACAGTCGGAATTTAGGACACAAGACACAGGTTACAAAATTGCGGCCACAGAAGGTAGCAATCTCAGGCTTACCATGTTTCCAGACATGAAGTTGTATTAGAATAAGAGTTTAATTCAGGTGAATACTTGTCTGAGAAAATGGTGCAGGAAGGAGGGCTTTGGATTCCAGAGACATTTGGGATGGTTATAAGTAAGATGACTTTTCATCTGTTACTGATAGAGAAGATGACACTTCTAGTAAATGAGGAGGTAACGCCATAGAATTATTGAATCAAACCATACATAAACAGGCCCTTGGCCCAACCTATCTATGCTGACCAAGATGCTCCATGTAAGTGAGTCCCATTAGGCCCGCACCTGGCCCATATCCCTCCAAACCTTTTAAATACCCGGGAGTCCACATCACAGAGGATCTGACATGGACAACACACACTGCCGCACTGGTGATAAAGGCAAGGCAGCGCCTTTACCACCTCAGGCAGCTGAGAAAATTCAGAGTCTCTCTGAGGATCCTTCAAGTCAAGTCAAGTCAAGTCAAGTTTATTCGTCACATACACATACGAGATGTGCAGTGAAATGAAAAGTGGCAATGCTCGCGGACTTTGTGCAAAAAGACAAACGAACAAACAACCAAACAGTGCTTCTACTCTGGGGTTGTAGAAAGCATCTTGTCCGGCAACATGTCAATCTGGTTTGAGAACTGCTCTGCCCAGGACAGGAAGGCTCTGCAGAGAGTACTGCGTTCAGCCGAATGCACTATGGGAACTACACTCACCCCCCTGCAGGACCTATACACCAGGAGGTGCAGATCCAGAGCCAGCCACATAATGGGGGACCCCTACCACCCCAGCAATGGACTGTTCCAGCTGCTTTGGTCAGGCAAGCGCCTCCGCTGTCACTCTGTGAAAACAGAGAAGATGAGACGGAGTTTCTTCCCACAGGCCATCAGGACTGTAAACTCTAATCTGACCAGGGACTAATTTACTGTTGTGTTGTGTCTTTTAAAAAAAATAATTCTGAAATGTAAATACTGGTTCTGCTCTGTTCTGTTGTTCTGCTGTTTTTGCACAATCCGCAGACATTGCCACTTTCATTTCACTGCACATCTGGTATGTGTATGTGACAAATAAACTTGACTTGACTATACCTGTCCACATGTCTTTTAAATGTTGTTAGGTAATTGGGAAACTGGATTTGATAAAGGAGTCATTGCAAGAAGCTGACAGTTTCAAGTGATAATATGTGGATGTATTACAACATCCTATGTTGCTGAAGCTTTGAAATTGCAGAGGAGTTGTCTTCTTTCAATTCTCCCTGAGTATTAAGACCACAGGGCTAGTATAATGCAAACATTACATGTAAAACAAAGGACATGAAGATAAACCCAGCCACAGTAGGGCAGTCAGTTTAACCTTCGTGTTGGACTCAGTGCTTCTACTCAGCGGCTGTTGAAAGCATCTTGTCCGGAAATATTACAATCTGGTTTGGGAATTGCTCTGCCCAGGATAAGTAGGCTCTGCAGAGAGAAGTGCGTTCGGCCGAACGCACTATGGGAACTTCACTCGCCCATCTGCAGGAACTATACATCAGGAGGTGCAACTCCAGAGCCAATAAGATCATGGGAGACCCCTTCCACCCCGGCAACGGACTGTTCCAGCGGCTACGGTCAGGCAAACGCCTCCGTTGCCATGCTGTGAGAACGGAGAGGTTGAGAAGGAGTTTCTTCCCAGAGGCCATTAGGACTGTAAACTCCTATCTCACCAGGGACTAACTTTACTGTGCCACTCTACTGCTTTTGCTTTTAAAATTGCTGGGGTTTTTTGTGTTTTTTTTTCCTTTTTCCTTCCGCCCACAATATTTAATATGTAAAAGAATATGTGATTCTGTTCCATTCTGTTTGTAGTTTGTTTGGTTGTTTGTTTGTTTGTCTTTTTGCACAAAGTCCGCGAGCATTGCCACTTTTCATTTCACTGCACATCTTGTATGTGTATGTGACAAATAAACTTGACTTGACTAGACTTGACAACCATGGCTACCATAAACAAGAATAAAGTAAATAGCCACATGGATATGTACAGATTAAGAAAACATAGCCAGCATAATTTTTTAAGATTAAATTCTGCTTCACTAACTTCATTTAGTGTTTTGATGAGCTAATACAGAACTGTTGAAAGTGATACTATGGATGGACTTTCAAAAGAGATTTTGATAAGGTGCCGTATAATAAGCTATCTGCAAGATTGAAGAACATGGGGAAAGATGCAGCCTGGCGACAACTGGGCTAGAAGCAAAGTCACGGTGAATGGTCATTTCTCAGTCTGAAAGAAGGTTACATTGTGCAGACTTTAAGTGGAAAATAGTCCAGGAAGTTACTACTGAACTTGCCATTGAGATCCACTGCATTCATAACAGATATCACTCACAGAAATGTGACAGTGATTGCTCAAGTCATATCCTTGCGTTGAACCAGCAGTCAAATTGATTATTTCTCTAGTATTCATAGACATTTAAAAACCAACAAAAAATCAACACACTGTTAAATATTAAAATATATATTTTTTTAAAGGATAAAAGATGTAAGTATACTTTATTCATTCAAAAAAAATCGAAATCATTAAACCTTACCTCTCTATATTCACTGCTTTGAAAGAATGAAGATAGTGATCGTATGCAAAGTTTGATGTGCTGGAAGTTCACTAGATTGATTTCTCATTGTAATTGCTGGAAAGCTGGTGTGTTACCCCCACAATCCATGAAAAGCCCAACATCGGAGAGCTGTGTGGAAATCACCAACAGTCAGGTATGAGGAAGTCCGAGCTTTCCTCTTTCACCCTTGCCTTTGTGGGAAACCCTTGCTTCATGAGCGCATTGCAGAGGGTAAAGTTAGATATCCAGATTTTAGTTTAGTTTAGTTTAGGTTAGTTTAGGTTAGTTTAGTTTAGTTTAGGTTAGTTTAGGTTAGTTTAGTTTAGTTTAGGTTAGTTTAGTTTAGTTTAGGTTAGTTTAGTTTAGTTTAGGTTAGTTTAGGTTAGTTTAGTTTCGTTTAGTTTAGTTTAGTTTAGTTTAGTTTAGTTTATCCAATCCAATCCAACTTTATTTGTTAAACACTTTAAAACAACCAATGTTGACCAAAGTGCTGTACAGAAGAATAAACAAGACATCATAAACAGGCAACATAACAGAACATAACATAACAGCTCACATAAGGCGCAAAAATTACATATGAAATACAACAATAAATTAAAAGACATAAAACATGAGTAAAAATAATAGCCACGCAATAAAAACAATCAAAATAAGAAATTAAATCAAGTAAATAAAGTCGACATCTTACTGGGTATCAAAGGCCACGGAGAAGAGATGGGTTTTAAGAAGTGATTTAAAAACAGACAGAGAAGAGGCCTGTTTAATGTGGAGAGGCAGATCGTTCCATAATTTGAGTGCCGACACAGCAAAGGCACGGTCCCCTCTGAGCTTCCGCTTAGTTTTAGGCCCACTCAGGAGCAGCTGATTATCTGACCTGAGAGAGCAGGCGGGTGTATAAGGGTGTAGAAGCTCAGATAGGTAGGGCGGGGCAAGACCATTCAGGGATTTAAAAGCAAATAAAATAATTGTAAAATCGATCCTAAACTGAATAGGCAACCAGTGGAGTGAGGCTAAAATGTGCGAAATGTGCTCATGTTTACGTGTGCCAGTTAAAAGACGTACAGCTGCATTCTGTACCATCTGGAGACGGGCGATGGAGGACCCACTAACCCCCACATACAGTGCGTTGCAGTAATCCAGCCGAGTGGTAACGAAGGCGTGGATTACCGTCTCAAAGTGCTGCCTTGACAGAATTGGCTTTATTTTGGCCAGCTGCCTCAAATGGAAAAAGCTTGATTTAACAACAGCCTTGATCTGACTGTCAAATTTAAGCTCATGGTCCATTTTAACCCCTAGGTTTGTGATGCTTGGTTTGATATACTGGGCCAGGGAGCCCAGATCTACAGGGGGGGCCCCAGTGGTGCCACCAAAAACCATTACGTCCGTCTTTTTATCATTACATTTTAAAAAGTTCAGAGCCATCCAGGCCTTTATGTCGTTGAGACACTCAAGTAACAGTCCGACAGAGTGTTCATTAGTGTAGGTTAGTGTAGGTTAGTTTAGTTTAGTTTAGTTTAGTTTAGGTTAGGTTAGTTTAGTTTAGTTTGGTTTAGATTAGTTTAGGTTAGTTTGGTTTAATTAAGTTTAGTTTAGTTTAGTTTAGTTTAGATTAGTTTAGTTTAGATTAGTTTAGTTTAGTTTAGTTTAGTTTAGGTTAGTTTAGTTTAGTTTAGTTTAGTTTAGGTTAGTTTAGTTTAGTTTAGTTTAGTTTAGTTTAGTTTAGTTTAGGTTAGTTTAGTTTAGTTTGGTTTAGTTTGGTTTAGTTTAGTTTAGATTAGTTTAGGTTAGTTTGGTTTAATTAAGTTTAGTTTAGTTTGGTATAGTTTGGTTTAGGTTAGTGACACCACATGGATATCACCGAGACCACACAGACCATCGATCACCCGTTCACACTTGTTCTATGTTATTCCACATTATCATCCACTCCATACACATAGAGGACAATTTACAGAGCCAAATTAACCTACAAACCCACACGTCTTTGGGATGTGGGAGGAAAACGGAGAACCTGGAGGAAGCCCATGCGGTCACAGGGAGAACGTACAAACTCCACCTAGACAGCACCCGTGGTCAGGATTGAACCTGGGTCTCTGAAGCTGTGATGCGGCAGCCCGATCAACTATGCCATCCTTAAACTTGCCACATTTCTCAAGAAGTGGAACATAATGTCATTGACTCAGTTGCACAGGGAATTTTTTCAAAATCTGGAGATGGCACAAAACCTAGAAATCTGGGAAAAGGGAAAAGGGAAAAGAGGGAAATAGTGGAATTTATGAGGATGCAGAAAACCTGTGAAATAGAATAATGCACAGCAGATAAAATGTAATACAGGGAAGCATGAAGTGATATATCTTGCTTGGAGGACTGAGTTAAAGCAATGTAATCTAAAAGTGAATTAGTTCTAAAGGGGATGCGGAGTCAGAGAAAGTCTCGTACGTATATCAAAATTATTGAATATGACAGGACAGGTTGAGAAAGATTGAAAAAGCATTCGAATCCTGTACTTTATAGGTAGACATACGTGATTATAGCAAGAAGGTTATTCTGAACAGCTGTAAAACATTGGTTTGATTGCAACTACAGATCAACATTTGGCTGCGGTCACCACACTACAGGGGAGAGAGGGAGGGAGAGAGAGAGAGAGAGAGAGAGAGAGAGAGAGAGAGAGAGAGAGAGAGAGAGAGAGAGAGAGAGAGAGAGAGAGAGAGAGAGAGAGAGAGAGAGAGAATGAGAGAGAGAGAATTGGTTCCAAGTTTGAGAAATTGCACTTCTCTTTAGAGCAGAGAAGGCTGAAGGGTCATTTGATTTAGTTGTTCAAAGTCACGAAGGACTCAGACAGAATGAAAAAATGGGAAAATGTTCCCATTAGAGAAAATAGTGAGAGCATGGATTTAAGTGATTGGCCACAGAGCTGAGGTTGAGTCGAGGATTTTTTTCTCACTTATTGAATTCACTGCCAAATGGATGGTAGAATCATATTCGATTGTCACTTTCAACAGCAAACTGGATAAATCACGAGGTAGCGATATTTGCAGGGATACAGACAATATGATTGACTCGAATACTCTTGAAGATTGCCAGCACAGCCTAGAGTGGCTGAGTGGCCTCCTGTTCTATAATGATTTTATAGCCTGTTTTATTTAAAAAATAAATTCCAGTGCATTTGATAAAGTAAGTTACAAATCATTTATTGTGCAAGAGATGCCGAAGATTTATTTTCCTCAGTGCACAATGCATATAATGAGATAGTGAGCAAAATAGCATTTCTCATCTAACAAGATGGATTAAGCAACTGAATAGATGGATAGCTACCAAATCTGGGAGACAATAGAAGATGTTTCACTGTGAAAGAGGCTGACAGCTGTCTTGTCTTGCAGGCACACATGCAACTCGACTACTAACTGGTCCTCTGCACAAGCTCTGAAACTGCAGCCGGCATAACCTTTGGTACATTGTCTCAGAATTTGAGGTGGTGATCACTGTGGAACTGTCACTGTTCGCCATCATTACAGCGTATAACTGACAACTTCTGCCATCCACACACATACAAGTTTGGAAGTCCGGATAATTTTGTTAGTGAAATGCTGCTCTTGTAGAATTTGTTGAAGTTTTTTTTTCAGATGCTGTCTTAGAGACAGTGTTGTGATGCAGATGTTAACGTTTTTCCCATTTTCTCTTCGTAAAATCCATTGAGAAAGCTAAATCTTGTGGATAAATTGTAACTGCGATTTAAAATGGTGTCCTATCTCATTATTACCGCGCAAGAACCTCCTTGTTTTGTAAAAAAAATAGTTTATCCTTATCTCTAAACCATAAATATATTAATTTTCAGAGGCATGAAATTTACTTTTTTTGTCAAATTTATGATATTTCAGTTTCTATCGTGAACCCAATTGCTCTTGCCAATTTTCATTTCGTTTTGATAACTTGAGTAAAAGGTTAACAGTAATCCTAGCCTTTTCCTTATCAATTCATTCCCTGTGAGAATTCTTCTATCTGATTTATTGGATAGCCTGCTTGTTAACCTCGTCATTTCTAGATGCCACAAATTCTCATGTAGATGGTGTCAGAGTGAAAATCATATCAGCATCAGAGTTTCCAATGCTGGAGTCCACTGTATCTTTATGGATGCTGTTTGTAAGGTTTTTGCATAGGGGGCTGCACAGTGGTAGAGTTGCTGCCTTACAGCACTGGTTTGATCTTGACAATGGGTGCTGTCTATATGGAGTTTGTATGTTCTCCCTGTGAGCACAAGGGTTTTCTCACACTCTAAAGACATGCAGGTCTGTAGGTTAATTGGAGGTAGGCACAAAATGCTGGAGTAACTCAGTGGGTCAGGCAGCATCTCTGGAGAGAAGGAATGGGTGATGTTTCGGGTGGGTGACCCATTCCTTCTCTCCAGAGATGCTGCCTGTCCCGCTGAGTTACTCCAGCATTTTGTGTCCACCTTCGATTTAAACCAGCATCTGCAGTTTTTTCCTACACATGTAGGTTAATTGGCTTCGGTAAAATTGTAAATTGTCCCTAGTGTGTAGGAAAGTGTTAAGCCCCTGTCCCACTTAGGAAACCTGAACGGAAACCTCTGGAGACTTTGCGTCCCACCCAAGGTTTCCGTGCGGTTCCCGGAGGTTGCAGGTGGTTGCCGGAGGTTGTAGGTAGTGGAAGCAGGTAGGGAGACTGACAAAAAACTCTGGGAACCTCCGGGAACCGCACGGAAACCTTGGGTGGGGCGCAAAGTCTCCAGAGGCTTCCGTTCAGGTTTCCTAAGTGGGACAGGGGCATTAGTGTACAGAGCGATCGCTTGTCAGCACAGAATCAGTGGGCCGAAGGGCCTGTTTCCGTGCAGTATCTCTAAAGACAAGTTCCAGAACACAGTTGCATAAACAAGGGGAAAACAATCCCTCATGGAATAAAATGAATGAGTAATGTAATTGCTCCATTAACTAAGAACTGAATTAACTAAGAACATTTTCTGCTGTTCTTTTTTTCAGATGGTACATTATATTCTGAGATAATTGACTTTGTAAATTCGTTTTGAAACCAAATCTCCACGCCAGGGAGATGGAAACAAATCTATGGAATCAAGTCAGAAGTCTGAAAGAGCCAAACTATTAAGCAAACCGGTTTTCTCAGTTAGTTGAAGAACAATACTATCCTTCTGTCTACAAACAACACATTCTTTGCCATGAAGTCTGTTAGTTTATCACTGTACCAACTCACAATATCATCCAGCGAATATCAAGATATAGTGTATATATAAATATGGTACTTACTTGAAGTTGGGATAAAGATAAATTGACACTAATTCTATGTTTTCAGTGCAGAGATATTCCCAAGATTTTTGTATGCTTTCCAGCAGATGAATAATGCAGAAAGGCTAGTTAGAATAAGAAGGGTTTTTGAGGGATATGGGCCAAACACGGGTAAATGGGACTTGCTTAGTCAGGGCATCCTGGTCAGCATGGACGAGATGGGCTGCAGGGCAGGTTTCTCTGCTGTTTGACTTGATAACTCTAAACCAGCACAACTGCAACAGTCCAAGTGGCTTCAAAAACTCTCTGGTACTTTAATTTAAAATCTAAAGGGCCTGTCCCACTTGGGCGACCTAATCCGCAAGTTCTGGCGAGTTTGCCCTCGAGGAGGTCGTAGGAGGTCTTCGTAACTCTTCTTCATGCTCGAGAGTGGTCTCCGCGTACTCGAGGCCTCAGCTAGGTCGTGCCGTTTTTTTCAATATGTTAACAAAATACCTGCGAATAAAACACGGTGCCATGGAAAAAAATCGATACTTTTTTTACTCATAGGTTTAGTCGTAGTAGGTCGGCATGTTAGTCGTAGGTAATCGAGGGTAGTCGAAGGTAGTCGTAGATAGTCTTCATCATAGTCGAAGGGAGGTCGAAGGAGATTGAAGGAGGTCGTCTTCACTCTCCACTATTCAGGGTCCAATTTTCCCGAAGTTAGTCATAGCTATTCGTAGTTAGTCGAAGCTGGTCTTCAACATAGTCGAAGGAGGTCTTCTACATAGTCGAAGGAGGTCTTCAACATGTCATTTTTTGAAACTCTTCTAAACTCGCCAATTAGGTCGCCCAAATGGGACAGTCCCTTAAGGCAGCGTCCATTAAATAAGCCTCACTGCAATACAAAGTTGAATTGCTCTGGTATTACAATCTCACATAAATATGGGATTACATCTGAGTCAGAAAGCAATAGTTATATTTTCCTACAGTGGGAGACAGGAAACATTTTAGCAAACATGGACACTTGCAACAAGATGCAGTGAATTACTTAGAATAAAGACTCATCCATTGAGTGGTCCCGAACGTATTCAATGAATAATAATTCCTTTGCTGATAATCAAAAGTAGCAGTTATTGGGAAGCTGAAATACATACAGAAAATGTCAATGGTATTGAGCCGAATTGTTAACTGTTTTACTCTCTACAGGTTGTTTAAGAAGGAACTGCAGATGCTGGAAAATCGAAGGTACACAAAAAAGCTGGAGAAACTCAGTGGGTGCAGCAGCATCTATGGAGCGAAGGAAATAGGCAACGTTTCGGCCCGAAACGTTGCCTATTTCCTTCGCTCCATAGATGCTGCTGCACCCGCTGAGTTTCTCCAGCTTTTTTTGTGTACCTTACTCTCTACAGATGATGCCCGACCTGCTGACTATTTCTGTTTTATGCAAGAAGCATTGCTCCACATCTATTCAATTGAGACTTCTGAATGTAATGAAACATCTTAAATACATTTAGAACATCTGCTACATGAATATAATCTGCAATTACAGCTCACACACCGAAAAAGACCAAATTTAGACAGGAAATTGAAAACCTTCTGTTTCTACTCTGGAATTTTTGTCCATCATGAGGAACTATGGTCATTGTTAAACCACGTTCCTGCTACCAGTAACTTTATAGAACATATAGAACATGGAACAGTACAGCACAAATACAGGCCCCTCACCCCACATTGCCTGTGGCAAACATGATGCCAAAACCATCTCTTATCTATCTGCACATAACCCATTCCCTGTATATCCATGTGCCTATCTAAAAGCCTCTTAAATGCCATTATCATATCTGCCTCCACCACCATCCCTGGCAGCGCATTCTAAGCACTCACCACCCTCTGTGTAAATCACTTGCCCTACACATTTTCTATAAACTATCCCCCACTCACCTTACTGCTATGCCCCGCAGTATTTGATTTATATTTTATAGATCTCGTTAATTTGAATGAAGCAAGGCAACATTTTATTTTAATGCACTTAGGTGCTGCTGTACATATAGAGATTCAGTAATGGCTCAGCTTTTTTGTCATGTTGCATAAAATCTCATTTATTTTCTGAATGGACATATCTATAATGATATCAAATACAAATATAAATGTTACTAATTTCAGCTGGAGCTGTAGAAATGGTACGATGAATTATTCTTCAGAATGGAGATATTATTTCTTTTCCTAGATGGTCAGAAGATCGGGTGAATGATGTTTGACATTCCAACACAAACAATCCTATTCAGTGACCCTGGTTAAAATGCTATAGGAAGCTTACTGTCTTCGTTAGAGCGAAGAGATTTGTCCATAACATTACATTAATGGCCTGTATTAAATATGCATGCATGAATTGCTTCCTCCCATCCACACAGTCTGATAGTTAGCTTCTCATGATTGCCCATTTCATGCATAGGCACATTTCTCATCAGTTCTTTCCCCACTAATAGCACTTTTTTTAACATCCTTAACTGCTGTTCCTTCTGTCAATTCCTTCCATGTATTGTACTTACGTGATGCATGATCCTGGTAGCATACTCCCTGTGGGTAGTACTCTGATAGATGGGCTTCCATGCATGTCCTTAAGGCAAACTCAATTAAGCAATCCCTCCTATGGTTTTTGTAGCACCATGCTGTGCATAACAATCGGGGAGAAAGGCCACAGGGGGAAATGATTGTTGCAGTCACTCTGCGCTTATTATATTTCAGGAGACTTCATTGCAGATTCAGGGCAGAGAAAGTATTGAGGAAGTAGGTGACTGCAAAGTTGGGAAGGCTGATATCACCTGTAGTAAATGCCTACTATTTTCTGTGTGCTTAAGCAAAGCAAGTATTTCATTGTCCTATACAGGGGCACATGACAATAAACTCACTTGAACTTGATACTCCCAATGCCATCCAATAAATCTATCCTTTACAGGGATAGGAAATGTTTAGATGGACCAAATGTGGGCAGGTGGGACCGGCTTAGATGGGGAATCTTGGTCGGCATGGATGAGTTGGGCCTTCCATGTTGCATGATGCTGTGGGCAGCACCGTGGTGCAATGATAGACTTGCTGCCTTACAGCACCAGAGACAAGGGTTCGATCCTGACAATGGGTGCTGTCTGTATGGAGGTTGTACATTCTCCTTGTGACCACGTGGGTTTCTTCCGGGTGCTCCAGTTTCCTCTCACATTCCAAAGACGTGCAGGTATGTAGGTTAATTGGCTTCTGTAAATTGTCCTTGGTGTATCGGGTAGAACTAGTGTATGGGGATCGCTGGTCGGCGCAGTCTCGGTGAGCCAAAGGGCTTCTTTTAATGCTGAATGCTTAAACTAAAGTAAATTAAGCCTATCGTGAAAAATAATGATGTATCATTCTTTTAGCAAAGGACATTATTTTATCTTGTTGCGGAAAAGATTTATTCTTCTTCATTTTCAGGTTCATCAGAAATGCAAAGAAAATCAAGGCTTCACGACACAATGTATACCACCGACTAACCGTGTGAAAAGTCACAGCACAACTGCTGTTTTGTGGAAAGTTGACAGCAAATTGGAGGAGCATGATGCCCAAATCAAGAAGGATTAGGAAGAGGTGGCATTGTTTTTTACAAGGGAAACAGGAACCTGCTTTCCGTTGATGTTAAATTTGAGGCTCAGATTTTTGCTGTTGTAAGTATCAATAGAAATCAAAAGGCAATTAGGTGACGATGAGAAAAAGATTGGGCGTAATCTAAAAGAATAGTAGAACTTTGTGGCATATAGAATGGTCAATTTTGTTATCTTTCTGTTTAAATCCACTCTCTCTAATTTGCTCCCCCTTGCCTCTTTTTTGTCTTTAATGTTGTATGATGTGTTATTGAAAAGAGATCTCAGAGCCATGGGTTGTATCCCCAGCTGAGTGTGATAAAATCTGACCTGATGTCCTCTCATAACTCTTGCCTCTCCTCTTCAGCCCCATTTTCCATCTTCTGTTGTTCACTCCAAACCACCCTCCTAACCCTTGCTTCCTTCCTACTTCAGAACACTTTCTGTCCATTTCCTCATTAAGGTTTTACTTATAGTTTAGTTTAGTTTAGTTTAGTTTAGTTTAGAGATACAACATGGAAACAGGCCCTTTAGCCCACCGAGTCCGCACCGACCAGGGATCCCCCTGCACACTAACACTATCCTACACACTAGGGACAATTTACATTTACACCAAGCCAATTAACCTACAAACCTGTACGTCTTTGGAGTGTGGGAGGAAACCAAAGATCTCTGAGAAAACCCACGCAGATTACGGGGAGTGCGTACAAACTCCGTACAGACAAACACCCATAGTCAGGATCGAACCCGGGCCTCTGGCACTTTATTATTGTTTATTATTGTCATGTGTACTGAGGTACAGTGAAAAGCTTTTTGTCGCGCGTTATTCAGTCAAAGAAAAGTGTACATGATTACAATCAAGCCGAGGATAGACACAAAACGCTGGAGTAACTGAGCGGGACCGGCAGCATCTCTGGAGAGAAAGGATAGGTGACATTTCGGGTCGAGACCCTTCTTCAGACCCAATCAACTGGCCCACATTGTACAGATAAAGACTACAAGAGTGGAGCAACTGTTATGATTGACAGCAGTTCCACTTCTGAGACCAGCACAAAGAGTCACTTGGCTCTGATGCCATCTTGTATGAGCTTCTTTCAACACTTAGACCATTTCATCCAAATTAACTTAATGCAGGAAGAAGACATATCCACTTACTTGCCACACATAAACTGACTGTTCATCCTGAACAGTACAGGGTGTTTGAACAAGTGAAAGCACAGCACCATAGAGACCTCACTTTATAAAATTCAATATTTGTTCTCAATTGGAATCATTCAGAATAGTCTTCAGAGCCTTGGTACCTGCACAGAGAGGGAATGATTAGGGTGTAATGAAGGGGGAAGATCAATAACATTCTTGCTGTATGTGCTAGTGGCTTAAAACCCTGGCAGTTCTGTGGTTCTGTCAACACACTGCAATGAATAAGTGAGGATTTTAAAGCATGCAATTGTCAGAATTCGGCAGTTGAAACAAATGATAGCAGCAACAATACTAATTGGTTTAACACAGCTTATGGAAAGCAAGCACATGTCATACGGGTTACATATGGTTTTGTTCTTGAGGCATAAACAAGGAACAGCAGATTCTGGTTTATACACAAAAGGACACAGTGTTGGAGTAACTCAGCGGGTCAGGCAGCATCTCCGGCGAACAGGGATAGGTGGCGTTTCGGAACAAGACTCTCCTTCAACTGAGGACTGTGAGAACTACGTTTTTTTTCCGTAAACCGGAAGCATCCATTTTCCATAACTACCCAAACTGCATCGTTCTACCCACACTTGTTATAATTCTTTCACTACATTGAATAATCACCCTAATGTTCACCATAATTAAACAAATGGAATATGTACCGCATCTTCTCATTAATGAATACCATGAAACATTATATTATTATTAGCTTCAAAAACGTGTAGAAAAAATTGCACAAATTTGGATTTCTGTAAGCCATGTGACTCATAACCCAAGGAGCCCCTGTGTATCCCAAGAAGCTGAATGTTAGTTTGAGTTCTGTTTCTAAGACACCAGAAGATAGTAAGTTTAATGATCTCATTAACTTAACCTGGAGCCCGAAATGAAGAAGGCTGAAAAATAATATTTCCAACATTTAGTTTTGTGAATATTTATTCCTATCTGCCATTGTGACAAAACACTGTAAACCACTCACTGTATTGAATATATGAATGTGATAAATTCCAAAGCTGGAATCTACTGAGTGTGCAGAATGTACAATGCAAATTCATAGCAATCAACTCTGAATTACTGGAGAATTTCATGACTCACGAAATTCACAAGACGCATTATTTTCACTTGCAATGTCTGTACTCCTTCTCCAATATAACATAAATCCAGTCTTATCCGACTGCAATGCAATATTAACTGTGAATACCGTATGTGTTCTGCAAACTTTAAACAAAATGGCCTGCATGAATATGTAGAGCTCAATCCAGCAGCAAAAATAAATTATCCTATGTGTTAAGTGGTCATAAATTTTGTTAGTGATAGAAGCAGAATTAGGCCATTCGGCCCATTGTCTACTCCACCATTCAATCATGGCTGATCTATTTTTCTCTCTCAACCCCATTCCCCTGCCCCCTCCCCATAACCCCTGACACCCAGACAAATCAAGATCTATCTATCTCTGCCTTAAAAATATCCATTGACTTGGCCTCCACAGCCGATGATTCCTAACGAAAGGTCATAATTGCAAGGCACTGCAAATTCTTTCAATGACTCTGAACCTGATTCCACAAATCATGCATATTTCCTGCAATTAAAACTAATGCCACTCGTGTAATTTACATCTAAATATAGTATAGTTACTTAATCATTTGCATGTTGGTCAGATGCCAATTCAATTCCAAGTTCTATTTGATTGTTGATCACGAGCCTCTTTAGCATTTTCCCTGCACATACTCATAATGCAGACTATTTTATTGTACCTTGAGCATATTAAATAATTAATCATGTTGAAAGCTTGAATACATCAAAAGCTTGACCAGGACATTGGAGGACAATGTAATACCAATATCATCTACTGTGTTGTGAGCTAGTTCTAGGAGCTCTTTGCATTAGAACCCAAATAAAAGTCAACACTTTGTCCATGACTGTTCAGAATTAGTACTGGAGTCCTGGGGATAATGTAAAGTGCTGTCACTTCGGAATTAAATAGGTTAGTTGCTGACAAGGGCTTTACTGAATCTATTAATATCATTAAGTCTCCATTCCTGTAGATCAGTGGTGATACAGAATCAACATAAATGTCACAGTGTAAGGCATCAGATGAAGTTAAGGTGGGAATAGCAACTCATCTCCAAATGTTGTACATGTTCTATGAAGAATACGTTGCCCTTGGAGAGACTGTAATTGAGAGATTTACTGGTAACTTTTGTTGATAAGCTCAGTACAGAAATCTTGGATGCAATGTGCTCTGAGCATTAATTAGGTGAGTTTGTTTTATACTTGTGGTGGGAATGGTGCAGTGGCACAGCTGCTAGAGCTGCTGTCCCACAGCACCAGATACCCTGGTTCCATCTTGACCTTGGGTGCTGTCTGTGTGGTGATAACACGTTCTCCCTGTGACCGCGTGGATTGCTCCAGTTTCCTCCCACATCCCAAAGACATGTGGGTTTGTAAATTAGTTAGCCTCTGTCAATAGGGAGTCGACGAGAAAGTGGGATAATATAGAAACAGCGTGAATTGGTGATCAATGGACTCAGTGGCCCGAAGGGCATGTTTCTATGCTGTATCTCTAAAACTAAAACACCTCAACACCTCAGAGAACAGCTCCAATCTGTCCTCTGTGCTTATTTCTGATGTCACAATTTCCAATTCCAGTTGAAAACGACCACTTATGAACTCAAGCTATGAATGAATATAGTGACTGTCAAAATTAGCAGCTGAATTATCATGACGCATACTGCTTAAGCACATTCCTAGCACAAATGAAAATTCTTTCCTGGTGTAACATGAATTGGTGGGTCCCCTGTGGAGTATTGTTTTAGATGTATTTTTAAGTCCTGGACTCCCGGAGTTACTCTTGTTTCTATTGCTTACGTTCTTGTTCAGCGCCTCTACTTCATGAGAAGGCTTAGGAAGTTTGGCATGTCCCCTACAACGTTCACCAACTTCTACCACAGAAAGCATTTTATCGGGATGCGTCACAGCTTGATTTGGGAACAGATCCATCCAAGACAGCAAGAAATTGCAGCAAATTGTTTGCAGCCCAGACCATCACATAAACCAACCTCCCTTCAATTGACTCAATTTACACCTCATGCTAACCTCGGCAAAGCCAGCAGCATTATCAAGGACGAGGCGTACCCTGGCCACTCCCTCTTCTCCCCACACCCATCAGGCAAAAGGTGTGAAAACACGCACCACCAGATTCAGGGATAGTTTATTCCCAGCAATTAGCAGGTAACTGAATCATCCTATCACAACCAGGGGTCCACCTGTTTGATGACCCTCAGACTATCTTTGATCGGACGTTTCTGGATTTACCTTGCACTAAACGGTATTCCTTTATCATGTATCTGCATACTGTAAATGGCTCAGTTGTAATCATATATTGTCTTTCTGCTGACTGGTTAGCACGCAACAACGGCTTTTCGCTGTACCTCAGTACACGTGACAATAAACTAAACTGAACTGAACTCAGTCCACATCATCCATCTGAACAAGACATTTGATTATCGTATGATTCTTAGATGGGCAGTATGTTATACGGTAATACCAACCAATTTAAATTTGTCCGAGTGCAAATGATGTCTTCTCTGACACAGAATGTCTTGCAAACTTTTGCAACATTTTATCTGAAAGCTGGTGAGAATCCCTGAAAAAATACAATGGAGATGGTCTTTTCCCAGTTATGTGGCCCTGCCTTTATGGCAAACAACACGCCCTTTACCAGAATGATGCAGGGAGAGGTTGGACAGACTTGGATTGTTTTCTTTGGAACGACAAAGGTTGTTGGGAGACCTGATAGAAGTATCTAAAATTATGAGAGGCATAAATAAGGTAGACAGTCAGAACCTTTTTTCCCAGGATAAAAAAAAACAAATACTAGGGAACGTAGCTTTAAGGTGAGAGGGGCAAAGATTAAAGGAGATGTGTGGGGAGAGTTGAATTAAAGGAGATGTGTGGATTTTATTGAGACATATAAGATTGTTAAGGGCTTGGACATGCTAGAGGCAGGAAACATTTTCCCGATGTTGGGGGAGTCCAGACCAGGGGCCACAATCTCTGAATAAGGGGTAGGCCATTTAGAACAGAGACGAGGAAACACTTTTTCTCACAGAGAGTTGTGAGTCTGTGGCATTTTCTGCCTCAGAGGGCGGTGGAGGCCGGTTCTCTGGATGCTTTCAAGAGAGAGCTAGATAGGGCTCTTAAAGATAGCGGGGTCAGGGGCTATGGGGAGAAGGCAGGAACGGGGTACTGATTGGGGATGATCAGCCATGATCACATTGAATGGCGGTGCTGGCTCGAAGAGCCAAATGGCCTACTCCTGCACCCATTGTCTATTGTCTAATGAGTTATTTACACAAAAAGTTGGTGAGTGCCTGGAACGTGTGGCCCGGGTGCGGTGGTCGAGGCAGATGCAATAGTGGCATTTAGGAGACATGGATATACTGTAGGTATGCAGGAAATGGAGGGATATGGATTATGAGCTGGCAGATAAGAGTTGGTCTTGGCATCATGTTCAGATTTTGTGAGCCAAAGGCCCTGTTTTTGTGCAGTACTGTTCTATGTTCAATGTTTGTATGAGGTGGTCCATAGCTGAGGTAGCAATGTGGGTGGAAATGAAAATTGCACTGAGTTGCAGTAACATTGCATGACCCTGTCTTGCTTATGTTATCAAGGCCCTTTGCACCATCAGCAGTAACACCGACCACCCACACATCCGTCCATTCCAGAAGTGGAAAAGCTAAATGTCCAACAGTTGATAAACTAACCACCTGCCAGAGGAACTGACTGGCTGTATATTCAGAGGTTGATGTTTAATTTCCTGCACGGTTTTCACCCTGTTACGTTCACTATAAATCAAGCGGCAGGGAGGCCACAAACTGTGTCATTGATTTGATTCAGTCAACCTTCTTTACTTCTGCGTTTAATAAAATGTCAATACGATGAAAGGTCCTCTTTTACTTTGTTTGAATTACTTGAATAACTAATCATATTTCATATTCAGTTGCTAACAAAACACAAACCAGATGTTCAGTCGATTTAATTTGTGCTGCCAGGTGCTCGAGATTGGAGGATTTTAATATTTTTTCAAAAAAATCCCCAGGACTATCTGCATTAGGGAATTTGTGCTTACAGTTTCAATATTTAGAGTTGATTTTGGCAGATAGTTTCAGATCCAACATCCGAGTCCATTTTCCCACTGAATGTTCCGTCTATAATCTCATAATGTGGAACAGTTGGACAGCTGATGACAATCTTAGTACAAGAAGAACTTCTTCAGCAATATTACACTGCAAAATATAATAATGCCAGGGATATGTCCTGCTAGATGTTGACCTACAAAGTCATCAAATCTTCATGAATAAGTAGTTTTTATAACAAATTCAGTTTCTGTTTAACTTACAATGTGGAAACTTCACTACTCATTGCTTATTGCATCTACCGCATCAAGCCACCGACGTTGCGACACATATCTATGAATACCACTCTAAATGCAGAGAAAATATTAGTTCATTTTTGGAAACATACGCATCTTCTTCACAGTTGAAGTGTACAAATATCCTAATCCACTGATTATTGACTACAACTGGCAAAACATGAATTGGCCTATCATGCAATGAAGGCAGGTGTCATGATAATCTGTACGATAAATGTAACTCTGATGCAAAAGAAGAAAAACGCTGGTGAAACTCAGAACGTCAGGCAGTGTCTGTGGAGGGATGGATACATGACTGATCAGTCTGAAGAGATGTCCCTTCCCAAATTGTCATCAGTCCACTCCTTCCACAGTTGGTGCCTGACCTACTGAGATCCTCAAGCACTTTGCTTTTTCCCCCCACAATATTCTAGTATCTACAGTTTCTAGCATCTCCATAACTCTGTCTGGTTTCAAACCTTCCGAGCCCGAATCTCCAAACGTCCCATTTTGGTATCTTTATTTCCTTCATCCGATCCTTCAGTGAACATGCAACATAGGATGAAGATAAAGCATTTTCCTCCCCAATCTGCATCTCCTGCCTGATGGTAGCAGTGAGAAGAGGGTATGGCCCAAATATTGGGAAGCCTTGATGATAGGTGCCAACTCCTTGAGACAGTGCCTCATGCAGAAGCTTTCAATAGTGGCGAGGGTGTGCCCGCGATGAGTTGGGCTGTGTCCACTACTGTCTGCAGACTCTCGCATTCCTGTGTGTCGTAACAGGCCACGATGTATCCAGTCAGGATACTTTCTATAATGCATCTGTAGAGTTTCAGTGATGTGTCGAATCTCTTTAAACGTCTCAGAAAATAGAGGTGCAATTCACTTTCTCTGTGATTATATGGAGGCGTAGAGTCTTACAGCACGGAAATAGGCTCTTCGGCCCAACTTGCCCATGCTGATCAATGCTCCATCTACACTAGTCCCAGCTGCCCACATTTGGCCCATGTCCCTCTAAACCTTTCCTATCCATCTATATGCTGGGGCCAGGACAGGTCATTCTAGATGTTAACGCCAAGGGATAAAACCCTGCGTTATCATATTAATTACTTTATATTTGAACTTCTCGCCGTGCCCTTCAGTGGATTGCCCATTCATAGGTTACATGGAAAGCAGTGAACCGTCTTACCCTCATTGCTTGGATCAGGGGTGGGGAACTTGCGGCCCCCTAAGGCCGTATGCGGCCTTCTAGGCCATTATGTGCAGCCCTTTGAATTAATCCAAATTTTGTAGAACAAATCCTTTTATTTTCATTAATATGTTTTTGTTCGTTTTTTTATTTTTTTTATTTTAATCTTAAAATGAACATATTTAAAATACCAAAGAGTAAAAGAAGATTCAACGAAATGATCCTCCCCGACTGACGGCCACAATTAAAACATTAGTAAGTCATGAGGGCTATTTTAACAAAATAATGTACATTTTGAAGTATATCTAATTGAAGTTTCTTGGATGCGGCCTTATTAGATCACAGCTAACTTAATGCGGCATTCCAACATGAAAAGGTTCCCCACCTCTGGCCTGGAAGCTTCACCAGAATCAGAATCTATTCTGCTCTTCTGCATTTTGTTATTTGAACACCACACCCAACACTTATCACGTAGACATTGTTAGGCTGTGACCTAAATTTGGATTCCCATTAATTCCTCATTCTGAGATGACTGGATTCCATACTGGTTGTCAGATAAACTGCTGAAGATAAATATCCAAAGATCTGCTTATATCTTTATCTTATGACAGAATCTTCAATTAAAATCATACTCACTGTAGTGATGTGTAAAGTTAGCTTGCATATCATAATGAAAAAATATATTGACAGATAAAGTCAGTTCTGTCCCCTAATATCATCCTTATTCTCTGCAGCTGAGCTAGAAAACAGCACAATTAAAGAATGAACAGGCCATTGGAATGTTCTCTTAAAGATAACCTCTCTTCACCAGGGTTATAGCAGTTTTTACAGCATGACAACAAAGTCCCCTTCCACCGAGATACCTTCCTCTGGCTTCACATTTCACACCTCTTCGATGCTTATCTTCTTTTCAGCTTTCCACCAAACCTCACCCCATCACCTGTATCCATCTATCACCCACAAGGCTTATTCCTGGACCCCATTTCTCTTCCAGCTTTTTCTTCCCCCATCACAATCAGTCTGAAGAAAGGTCCCGACCCGAAACGTCACCTATTCATGTTCTCCAGAGATGCTGCCAGACACATTGAATTACTCCAGCACTTTGTGTCTTTTTTTTATACAAACTGGCAAATAGGTACCAGGGTTGTATCTACTCATTGATAGCAACTGAATGATTCTGATAATGGGGTTTGCTACTTTAGCTTTCATAAAAAATGTCAATTTCCTAGTATCCCCCCCCCCCCCCCACAATCAGTCTGAAGAAGGGTCTTGACCCAAAACATCACCTATGTTCTCCAAAAATGCTGCCTGGCCTGCTGAGTTACTCTAGCACTTTATTTATTTTTGTCTATTAACCAATGTCAGCAGTTCCTTGTTTCTACATTCTTCCTCAATTTCCTTTGTCTCCTCCACTCCCTTACACCTCTTTGATTTTTTTTCTCAAATGATCTGGAGTGCTGACATTGAACCACTTGCTATCACCGGCATCCTTGCAGCAAAAGTATCAGGGGTTTGGCAAACCTAAAATAGAAATGATAATGTTGAAAGCTGCTGGAGACATCCAGGACATGAATTAGAACGATGGACAGAATAAAACCGCAAGTAAAGAGATAGAGGAACTGTGGTTGCATCGATACAGCAGGGAAAAAGATCAAATAACCTGAATAAAGACAGGCAGTGGGGGGAGAGATAAAAGGGGAAGCATTATAAGTCACAACCAAAGTACAATTCAAAATGCAGGGATAGAGCTGCAGTAGAAAAATAAATCAATTTAAGATATCCTTAAAGGTTACTTTAAAATACTCTAACATTCAATGTGCTGAAATCTTGTATTCTCTTTTAACAGAACGACATACATATGGATGTTTCTATTGCAAGCAGTTACAGTAAGATATTGATATACCCAGAGTCGTTTTATATACTGGAAGGAAGGCAGTAATTTAGTAGCATTTTAAACCTGGTTCGAGGAGGCAGCCTAAGGATATTATGGAGTAACTGCAGAGAGCTTTGGAAAGCCAGTAAATAGCCAGTGGTCATGGGCCGTGCCAACACCAGTGACAGGTGGAAAAAGGGTTCAAATTCTGTGGGCAGATTGAAAGGAGTTAGGAAAGAGAGTAAGGAGCAGAACCTCAAAGGTGGTTATTCCCAGATTAGTCCCTGGGCCATGCACCAATGAATGCGGGAATTGGAGGAAATACAGGTAATTGCATGGCTTAAGACATGACGTGGGAAGGGGAATGTTAGCTTGCTGGGGCACTGTTTTCACTTATGGGAAAGGAAGCTAAAGCCAATGTTCCTGAGGAGAGGTTTGCCATTGTGGTGCAGGGAGAGGAGGTTTAAACCAACTGTGCACAAGAGTTGTATCAGAAAGAAGCAAAACGTTAGGACATGGAATAGGAGAAAGAAATGCCATCAGAACAAGAAATAGCATGTTTTGTTTAACAAGAGAGAGTACACTAAGGTTTGAAATAAAAACAGAAAATGTTAGTATGTTATTTAGCCATTGTAAATTGCCCCTAGTGAGTGGGGAGTTGATGAGAAAGTGGCATCACAATTACCTAGTGATCAATGGGTGATCCTGGGCATCGTGGTGTGGGAATGGGTGGTACCTGGAGTATTGTGTGCAATTTTGATCCCCTAATTTGAGGAAGGACATTCTTGCTATTGAGGGAGTGCAACATAGGTTTACAAGGTTAATTCCCAGGATGGCAGGACTGTCATATGCTTAGAGAATGGAGCGGCTGGGCTTGTATACTCTGGAGTTTAGAAGGATGAGAGGCGATCTTATTGAAACATATAAGATTATTAAGGGTTTGGACACGCTAGAGGCAGGAAACATGTTCCCAATGTTGGGGGGGGGGGGGTCCAGAACCAGGGATCACAGTTTAAGAATAAGCCATTTAGAACGGAGATGAGGAAACACTTTTTCTCACAGAGAGTTGTGAGTCTGTGGAATTCTCTGCCTCAGAGGGCGGTGGAGGCCGGTTCTTTGGATACTTTCAAGAGAGAGCTAGATAGGGCTCTTAAAGATAGCGGAGTCAAGGGATATGGGGAGAAGGTAGGAACGGGGTACTGATTGGGGATGATCAGCCATGATCACATTGAATGGCCTACTCCTGCACCTATTGTCTATTGTCTATTGACTATTGACTATTGGCATAAACTCAGTGGGCCGAAGGGCCTGTTTCCATGCTGTATGACTCCAACATGCTGAAAACACCCAGTAGCTCGAGCAGTATCTGAGGGAAGAGAAAATTACTTCACGTTTCGGGTCAGAGATACTTTATACTTTATGGATTGTCAAAACAATAGATTTTCCAAAAGCATGTGAACAGCAAAAGTCATAAGAGACTAAAAACAAAAATCTGCTCATCGAGTGAGAGGGCATGGCTGAGGGACCAAATGAATCTTTTATGTTGTAGAAATAAGGAACTGCAGATGCTGGTTAAAACACAAAAGGACACAAAGTGCTGGAGTAACTCAGCGGGTCAGGCAACATCTCTGGAGAACATGGACAGGCAACGCCTTGGGTCAGGATCCATCTTCAGACTAATTCAAATTTTATGTGCATATGTGGGAATGTATGCATCTTTTGTTGAGACAAGGAAAGTGGTAAAATGAACAGGTGGAATCTTGATGAGTTTATAAGTAGTGACAGGGAATTCAAGCAATAAGCCCCTGTGAACCTCTACAATGCAATTATTTCACCACAAATGGAGGTACAGAATGTGTTCAGTTGGAAAGTTCTAATTTATAAAGGCTTTAGAGAGGGTACTAAGATTTACTAAAAATTATTCCAGTATTTAGTTATGGTGATAGAATGGCGAAGATGAATTTGCTCTCCTTGGCACAGCGAAGGTTACAAGTGGCTCTAATAGAGATATTTAAAATCATGAAGATGCAAACAGTGAAAGTTTTCCACTTGACACAAATAAAGGAATAAAGGATAAAGGAAAAAAAACTATTATATTCAGTTACTAATCAAGATCTGATATGCCCGCCCAGGTGTAGGAATGGTGCAGTTCAACTGTGGCACTCAAAAGGCAGCTGGATATGCATCAGAAATGAATGGATTTGCAGGGTTTTGGAGAGAGGGTGAGGGAATGGGACGAGCCAGAATCAGCATTGACTAGATGGGCTGAATGGCCGCTCTAAATATTTTTCATGAAACGTTTTCACTCGTCATATGTGACTTCAAATTCGGAATCTTCTCCTCCACCCAACTTCGCCTTAAATCTTATTTTCGTTTATTAGCTTCAGTTCAAACTGCTAATGTTTGTTTCATCAAAATAATTATCAAATAAGTATTTAAGTAGGCTTTGGTGTATCAGATACTGATGTATCCATTTTGCAAACTTTCCAGTTTCAATGAGCCAGAATCTGCTTTCATCGACAGAATATTAATGTTACCTAATAACTCGCGCAATGAAGTGTATTCGAGGGTCATTATGTTGGGTTAAGTAAGTCTCTGGCAGACTTGGAGTTCTGGGAATAGCTGATGCATTAATGTCAATGAATAGAATACATCTGAGATTTAAATATGATCCAGTTACTAGAATACTGAAAACGAGACTTTTCATGCTTGACCAAGACCCAGTACTTTGACAAAAGTCTCATTAATGCTAAAACAGGAGTTCTCAAAGAAGAAAAAAAAAGGTAAAGCACTCAGCAGGTCAGGTGAGGCATTCTATTGAAGGGTGATTCTTAAATTGTTAACGTGTTATCCTTTCTTTATAAAAATTCTCTGGAAATACAAAATATTTTTAGGACTTTCCATTTTGTACCTGTTGGTAGCATTAAGTGAATCACCACACACGTTATATTATTTTGGATGTTAAGGGCCAATTAATGTCTTGGCAGTAGACTACCAAGAGTGTTTTATCAAACAGCCGATATCTGAACTCCAGACTTAGAAATACCTTCTTTATTCACAGGTTCTGATAATATTGTCCCACTACTTTTAACTTCCCATTGTATAAAACCTAAACATTTTGTCTCTGGCAAAATCTCCAAGAGATTTATTTAGGAAGAAGCATGAAGATTTTAGATTTAGTATTTTAGTTTTAGAGATACAGCATGGAAATAGGCCCTTCAGCCCAGCGAGTCTGCACCGACCAGCGACCCCCGTACACTAGCACTATCCTACAAAGTAGGAACAATTATCATATTCGGTTATAGCAGACAATCGGCAACATCGGACACCATCCCTTCCTTCTCTCCCCCCCCCCCCCTCATAGTCCATTATAACACGGGTTTATTGGTTATAAAACAAACTCCCAGTGGGTGGATCCTATAATCAGCAGATGGCCGTGCTGATAAATGTATATAAAATTATGAGAGGCATAGATAGGGTAGACAGTCAGAATATTTTTTCCCGGAGTAGAAATGTCAAAGATTAAAGAATATATCTTTAAGATGAGGGGGCAAAGCTTAAAGGTGATGTACAGGACACGGTTTTTATATGGAGAGAGGTGGGTGTAGGCAATTCAAAGCATAACAACTACATGTAAATGGAATACCAATTAATTTGAGAAACAATGAGAATTCTATTGTTTTCAAGACAAATAACTTTTGATTCTCCATCTTCTATTCTACTTCATGTGAAATATTGAAAAGTTAAATGAGTTTCTAAATTCCCAAACATTATGGAATGCACTGTAATTGTATGTGGATAAATAGGTCTATAATAGAGAGAATGGAGATGAAGCAGATTTTGTAAGAATAGGTGCATTAAAAGCTGTGATCAAAAGGATATTAACATTTTATTATTCATCAGATTAAACATTGAAGACATCCCGAAGAATCTAATTCAAGATCATTCAAAGATAATATATGTTGAGGGACAGAACTCACAACCCAGTCCTTTACCTGATTTGTTGAAACACATGCAGAGAATTCCAACTTACAAATTTCCTTCTGGCCATCATCAATATTCTGCACTGTCCACGGATACATTGGGAATTTCCACATATTGTTCGTCAAGATCGATTCTATATTAAAAAAATCAGGTGAAAGTGACTACAGCTAAAGTTCACCAAAAATCCAATTAAATGCAGAGGTGGTGCAATTGTGTAGCGAGCAGACCCTGGTTCAATCCTGACCCACAGTGCTATGTGTGTGGAGTTTTCACAATATTGAATGACTGTGTGGGCTCATCAGGGTGCTCTGGTTTACTTCCACACCCCAAAATTGGTAGGTTACTTGGCCTCTGTAACTTGCCTCTACCTTGTTCGTGAATGTGGCAAGATTAAAATGGAATTAGCAGAAATGGGTGTTCGATGCTTATCGAGAACCGAAGGGTCTGGTTCAGTTCTGTATGACTCTATCATCTAGTTATTTTTTATTTTTGCTTTTGGTCATCTTAATGGTACCATTTAGTTTATGCATTATTCCTGAGAACTTGCAGTTCTCTAACTACAATCTGAAAATCTGATTTTTATTGACATTTTGCTGGAAGATTTTATTTCTTCATTGGTTCAATTGTAACAAGGAAACGGTTTCGGGTGGAAGTTTGATCACCATCCTCAAAAAATACAGCTTTCTGACTATCTGAATGCTGGCATTGACATTGAATTCATTGCCTTTGCTTTTGCAATATCTTGCAGTTAATGATGCTGTGTTGTTGCATCTGTATATTCCTGATGCTAAATGATGAAGAGTTGTCACACATATCGTTGGTGGACTACCACTTTACATTTGTGGAAGAGTCTAGGACCAGAGGCTATAGTCTCAAAATAAAAGGACATACCATTAGAAAGGAGATGAGGAATTTTGTTAGTCAGATGGTGGTGAATCTGTGGAATTCATTGCCACAGACGGCTGTGGAGGCCAATGCAGTGGGTATTTTTAAGGCGCAGTTTGACAAATTCTTGATTAGTGAGGGTGTCAGGGGTTATGGGGAGATGGCAGGAGAATGGGGTTGTGAGGGAAAGATAGATTAGCCATGATTGAATGGTGTGGTGGACTTGAAGGGCCGAATGGCCTAATTCTGCTCCTGTCGCTTGTGAACTTGTAAACATATCACAGACATGAGGGGAACAGATAGGGTGAATGGACAGTCTTTTTCACAGGGTAGGGGAATCAAGAACTATCGAGCATAGGATTTAGGTGAAAGAGGAAAGATTGGAACCTGAGGGGCAACGTTTTCACAAATAGAGGGGTGGGTATATGGAACGAGCTGGCAGAGAATATAGTTGAGGCAGGTACTATATATGGACAGGTACATGCATGGGACAGGTTTAGAGTGATGTGGACAAAAAAGGGGCAAATGTGACCCACTTAGATGGGGCATCTTGGTCAGCATGGATGAGTCGGGCTAAAGGGCCTTTTTCCATGCTGTATGACTCTACGAGTGAGTGAGCTTGATGGATGGAGCTACCTGGAACCTTCTGAACTGGTTGGACAGACGAGGGATATTCTGTTGCTTAGGCAAGATGCCGTAGGTGATAGTTGAGACAGGTATGAAACAGAGTTTAGCAGTCACTTGGACAGGTACATAGGTAGGAAAGATTTAGAGGGATATGTGCCAAATTCAGGCAAACGGGACCAGCTTAGATGGGACATTTTGGGCAGAATGGCATGTTACTCTGCTGTATGATTCTATGACTGTGTGTTTATCTTGAGTGGGAAAGATCTTCAATCATGATCCCAGTGTTGGCACCAAGTGCAGCTCAGCTGAGGCTCAGAAAGACACCAAGGCAATAGGACCTCTGTTGGCCTGTTGTGCTGTAGGTATGACCTGGCTCAAGTAAGGGAGGTCATCAGTCAAATGAATGCCAGACAAGATCCATGCTGTTCATTTTCAATATTACTTACTCGGGTTAATTTAGCATTGCAGTGTTTAAAATGTAATTACCAATTTGAAATATTTAAACTATTATTGTTTAACAGGAGCTAAGTGTTATTCACTGAAACTTTGGAAAGGAAGAAGATGGAAAGGGGTGAGGATGTGAAAATGTGACTGGTGGCAGGATCTCATTGAAGATGACAGAGATGACGGAGAATGATGTGTTGGATGCGGAGGCTGGTGGGTTGGGACCAGGGTAACTCTATCCTTGTTCTGTCTGGGGGCGAGGGGAAGCAAGAGCAGAACTACAGGACATAGAGGAGACATGTGTGAGTGATCCAACTCCTCAATTCACTCATCCCTTCTCACCCAAAACACTCCCTCCCCAGGTGAGTGCAGAGGCTGGGCCTAGTTTGCTGCAGAATCAAACAGGTGCCCGGTGCCTGGAGTCCGCATCTCTAGCTGGGCCCATGCTGGAACAGACATTGTAGGCCAGATATCCGTTAGTCCACCAATGAATATCTACAAGCTTACTCCAGAGAAGATAGGCACAAAAAGCTGGAGTAACTCAGTGGGTCAAACAGCATCTCTGGAGAAAAGGCATAGCTGACATCCACCGATTGTAACATCTGCAGATCTTTGACAGAGGATTGGAAGCGTTCAATGTTAATGCTGCTATTTCATAGCCCCAGAGGCCCAGGTTTGATCATGATCTTGGATGCTGTCTGTGTGGAGTTTGCATGTTCTGCCTGTGATCAAGTGGGTTTCCTCCGGGTGCTCCGGTTTCCTCCACATCCCAAAGATGTCCGGGTTTGTAGGCTGTTAGGCCACTGTAAATTGCCCCTAGTGTGTAGAGAGTGGAATAACATAGAACTAGTGTGAACAAGTGATCGATGGTCGACTCTATAGGCCGAAGGGCCTGTTTCCATGCTGCATTTCTAAAGAAAATATCAGATGGGCAAACATTAATAGAGAAAAAGTTATGCTTCAAGTGAATGTACTAACACCAGAACTGAAAACAATTTAATTCATAATTTGTCTGAGGCTCACTGAGCTGATGGATTGCCACCTGCACCAATTTGCAGGTTTAAAATGAAACTTTATGGCAGGGAAACATGATTAAGATTCAGTTTGAAAACTGAGACCATCTGAGCTATTTCCCCACAGTTCGCAGGTAAATTCTTAGCAACATATTCACCAATTTACTGTCTTCACTCTGTACACCAGGAGTTTTGTCCAGCACTTCTTACACTTATTTCTCTGGTCATTTTTTTCAATTTATAAAAAAAACCCCTCTGTGTTTGGAAATCAAGAGGGTTGTAGATGGACACATGGATATGTAGGGAGTGGAGGGATATGGATCACATGCAGACGGCGGAGATTAGCTTAACTTGGCATCTTGTTCGGCATGGACATTGTGAGTCAAAGGGTCAGTTCCTATGTTGTACTGTTCCACATTCTATGTTCTATCTGCTGGCTCCACAGACAAAGTGAATACACCTCATGTGCACTTCTCTTGATGTGAAATGATTTGTGATGTCCTGAGGTGCTATATTCACATCGATTTTAGATCAGAAAACGCACACCTCCAGATTCAGGGACAGTTTCTTCCCAGCTGTTATCAGGCAACTGAACCATCCTGTCACACTAGAGTGCAGTTAGCAAGTCACAGCAGCTTTTTACTGTACCTCGGTACATGTAACAATAAGCTAAGTTAAACTACAATGAAAAAACCAAACCATAGACATAAAAAATCTGCAGATGCCAATTTACAGTAAAGACACAGAAATGTCCCACATCTCTTTTCCAGCTTTCTCCCCCCCCTTCCACAATCACCCACTGATTTACTCCACCACTTTGTAACTTAAAAAAACCCTATAGTTAAGCTGAATTAACAATTCATTGCGAAGACTGAAAATCCGGGTCACTGCTCGACATGGTAAATTGCCGTCCACACTTCGTCATTGATGCATTACAGAAATAGGCCACCAGAGAATATCTACAACATTTGCAACATCTGCAACAGCGTTGACCTTTGACAGAGAATTGTACGTGCTGCTATCAGGCATCAAAGTCACACATCAGGTGGGCAAACGTTGACAGAACAGGTGGCCAACGAAACTTGCATTGTGAACCGAGAATAGTTGTGTAAGGGGGATGGAGATTGTAAGCAGTCTGGAGATCTGCACTCTGCTGGCATCCAGTGGGAAGTTATTAGTTATTGTACCATGGCATTCTTCCAGGAAATGCTAAGTAATTTGCCCTTCTGCTGCTATGTGAGATACATTGATCAGATCATCAAATGTACCTGATTGCTGTCAACTGTTGTTAACTGATGTTATCTGATGCAAGTGAATTGGAAGTGGACTTTAGAGATACAACAGGAAAACAGGCCCTTCGACCCACCGAATCTGTGCCGACCCAGTACACTAGCGCTATCCTACATACTAGGGAAAAATGTACAATTTACAGAAGCCATTTCACCTACAAACCTGTACATCTTTGGAGGCGGGAGGAAACCAGAGTACCCGGAGAAAACCCACACGGTCATAGCGGGAATGTGCAAACTCTGCACAGACAGCACCAGAGATCCCGTGTCTCTGGCGCTGTAAGGCAGCAGGTTTACTGATGCGCCACTGTGCCACCACAAATGAAAAAAATGAGTCTTCATTTTTTTTTGGAAGGCTGAGGAATATTCTTTGGTCTGTACTTACTAAACATGCAGGTGAGCTTCAGAAACTCATCCCTCACAAAAGATATTTCTATAGTATTTACACAAGCTTAGAATATTCAGTTCTGTGAAGTATTTATACATCCGTGCAGGGGCGGCACAGTGGCGTACTTGGTAGAGTCACTGCCTCACAGTGGCAGAGAACTGGGTTTGATCCTGACCTCGGATGCTATCTATGTGGAGTTTGCACATTCTTTGTGTGCCTACATGGGTTTCCTCCGGGTGTTTTGATTTATCCCACATCCCAAAGATGTGGAGGTTTGTAGGTTAATTGGACCTCTGTAAATTGCCCTCAGTATATGGGGAATATAGTTGAGAAAATGGGATAGCATAGAATGTGTGTTGGCATATGATGGTCAGCAATTATACCTTGGATTTTTGGGAAAATACTGACCCCCCAAATCAAAACACTGGACACATCCATGTGTTCCTGGCTGTCTATTAATCATTTCCCCTCAAAAAGCCAAAAATATATTTTTTAAATAACAAAAAAATGTGAATTATGATTATGTTACAGGCCAGAGTCTCTGATATTATATGTCCTGTTGTGATCTGTCTCTGACCAATTCCCAGAGAAACCTTGAATCTTTTTAAACATTGGGCAGACAAATATCTTTACCTTTAGAAAGGAGATGAGGAGGAATTTCTTCAGTCAGAGGGTGGTCAATCTGTGGAATTCTTTGCCACTGAACGTTGTGGAGGCCAAGTCAATGGATATGTTTAAAGGGGAGATTAATAGATTCTTGATTAGTATGGGTGTCAGGGGTTGCAGGGAGAAGGCAGGAGAATGGGGTTGAGAGAGAACGATAGATCTGCCATGATTAAATGGCGGTATAGAATTGATGGGCCGAAAGGCCTAATTCTGCTCCTACAACTCACAAAAAACAATTTCTTTGGTTCCCCAGTATTTATACCTTCACCTCCATATCCTCCATCTCAGACAAAATCACAAAGTTTAACTTGCCCGTTTCAACGATAAATTAATTTTCTGACGCTAATTCCTCTACACAGCATCTTATCTATCTGATGAAGGGTCTTGACCTAAAATATTAACACTTACAGAGTATTTCCAGCACTGTCTGCCTTTGCATCAGATTTTTGATTTGCATCCTCTATCACAGAGACCATCCATCTTCTGTGTTTATTGCCAAACTCGAGTTGTTGTCACCTCCAGGGTGAATTACCTCAGTTCCATTGACTTCGAGCTCTGTAAGCCTTAGTTACTACAGTCCCAACCTACCATTACTCCCGTCCTTATTAAATTAAATTAGTCTGAACGTTCTTTGTTGCATTTAATCCATGACTGCACTCCTTAGTTTCTCCGTGATTTGCTCCAGACGTTGTGATCTTCTCACTGAATTTCCTACACTTCTGACTTCAGTTTCTTTGCAATCTATGCAAACCTCTCCTTTGACTTCACAGTGACAGCTTCACCTGGCCAGATCTCAAGTTCTTGAGTTCCATCTCAAACTGCTGTCTCTCACCCTTCCTCTTTTCTATGAACATCAAGTTTAAAATCCATGCCTCGGTTAGATTTTAGACAGTTTTCTTAATTTTCTTCTGTTCTGTAAACAATATGTTAATTACAATGTTGAAGTATTTAAATATGTTAAGCATCTTATATAAATATAAAACTAAATGGCACAAAATGACTCAAATATATACTGAGCAATGATAACTAAGAAAAATGTGATTTGATGTTATATTGTTTTGTTAGTGTTTTACAAGTATAACGCAAGTAGACATCTAATTTTAATAAAGAAACCCATTATATAAAGTATGATTTACACCAAAGATAGAGTCTGAAGAAGTGTCTCGACCTGAAACGTCACCTATTCCTTTTCTCCAGAGATGCTGCCCGACTCCTTGAGTTATTCCAGCTTTTTGTGTTTATCCCCATTATATAAATACTTGGAGACACAACGAACTACAGAGGCTGGAATCTTGAGCAAAACAGAAAGTGTTGGTGGACCTTAGCGGGTCAGGCAGTATCTGCGGAGGGAATGGACAGAAGATGTTTTGGGTTGGGACCTTTCTTCAAATTCTACTACAGCTTGCCTTGAAGGATTGTGGTTAACACCCAATAAAACAACATACTATACTATATTAATCAAAAGATGAAGCTTCAAATTGTTTTTAGAAATTTTATTTATACAATAATAAAACTATATACAGATATAAACACTGTAAATTGACAGTATAATACGGTACAGAGTTTTAAACTGCACTGTTTATCAGGCTCGGCAGCATTAGCAAAGACATCAACGTGTAGGACAACTGAATACACAATAACATCTTTTCATAAAAAATTTTAGATTTATAATGTGCTCTTATAGTTGAGAGTTGTTCAACGTGGGACTGGGAAATTGTGCATTTTGTATCTGCTGTTTGGATTCAATCAACATGCACTTCAGGTTAGAAGTACTATGCGAAGAACTTCTTTCTGCTTCCATGGAAAGGAAAATCAAGCAGGCCAGACTACAGAACTAATTGCCAACCTGGAAGTTAGAATAGAATATTTGCTATATCGTTCCAATATTGCATTTTTATCCCACATCAGAAGACCATTCCCTTGCTTCCGAAAATTAATATTTTATATTTTACCCCGTGTCAGTTTTGCAGTTTGGGACCAGAGAGAGTGGGAGAGAGGGAGAGAGAGAGAGAGAGAGAGAGAGAGAGAGAGCGAGAGAGAGAGAGAGAGAGAGAGAGAGAGAGAGAGAGAGAGAGAGATAGAGAGAGAGAGAGAGAGAGAGAGAGAGAGAGTGAGAGAGAGAGAGAGAGAGAAGAGTAGAGAGAGATAGATATAAGGAGAGGCTCGAGCTCTCTCCTTCTCCTCTCTCTCTCTCTCTCTCCTTCTCTCTCCACTCTCTCTCTCTCTCTCTGTCTCTCTCTCTCTCCTCTCTCTCTCTCTCTCTCTCTCTCACTCTCTCTACATCTACTCCTCTCTCGCTGTACTCTCCCACCATACTACCTCTCCCTAGCGCTTCCTCTTTTCTAAGAGGGGAGACAGACAGACAGGTAGAGAAAGGGAAGATGGAGAGAGAGATAGAGAGAGAAAGAGAGCGAGAGAGAGTCTCCTGCAAAATCACAATTCAATAATGGCAGCCGCCTGTTATGTTTTGAGGTCGTAATGGTTTACTATTTATACTGCAGTGGCGCATCAAACAGACCAGGAAAAGTAGAGTTTTGATTCATGGTCCCTATTGACAGTGGAAGTGCTGTAAACTTAACCAGGGTTGATGGTCTTGCTAACCAGTGGCTGCTGTTGGCAAATGATATTAGTGAGTATGTGTTTGAGTGCATGTGTGTGTAAGTAGGGATGTATGTGAATGGAATGAGAAAGGTATTCGGGTTAGTTATGATTGATATCCTTAATCAAACAGGCTGCTGCTACCTGGACTTGCAGATGACTTCGCACCATCTGGTATAGAATGCCAGGAGGTTGTGAGGATATACATTATACAATCTTTTATTACAAATTGCCATTTTTGGGAGAAACAGAGAATATTGGAAGGATTTATTGCATACTAAATGGAAAATAAATATACTCTAAAGTAAAAAAAATCCTTCCATAAAATTCTGGAAATAAATTTAGCTTGATAAAATATCTAACAGGGACTCCAGTCACAGAGTACAAGAAACTAGATAACAATGAGGAACAGCCTGGACAAGTTAAAAAATATTATATTTATTAATGATATTAGGAAATGTTTGAGTCATGGTTGTTCAGACATAAATTTCACAGTCATTTGAGGGTATTATGCCTTTGCAAATAAAATTAAATGATTGTTTCTGCAAGTGACAAATGGCAGGGAAATATTTGATGACAAAAATCATTCGATTTGTGAAAACAAAAACTTAGAAACATATACAGGCTGTGCAATATACCATGAACTTTGTTTGGGAAACGATCCTGAACAAATGCTTTTTGTGCACTTCAACAATCAAATGGTTTTTGGCAAATGTTCACTCAAACTATCTAATGTCGCTTACGTTAAGTAGCAATACTCAAATACAACTTATCACTGGAAAATGAAAAGGGCAAATTACCTCAAACAGCACAGGAGAAACAATTTACAAGCAACAAACTGTCAGGGCACTTTTGACAGCCCTTATTATTTTAATTTCCCCAGTTGTGTCACAATATTCATGTGAAATACACGCAATAAATCTCATGTTCTGCCTTCTTACAACAATTAAAGCCGCAATATGTCATAAATTCAGTTTAAGTTCATGATATCTTGTAATTTAATTCAAAAAAATCCAAATTAGCAAAATTGTGAAGTTATAAAATTGGAGTAAAACGTTTTTAAGTATTCATTCCCATTCTAATCCTTCTTTCTTGTCAGATTTCATAAATAGCATGTCCATACTGAATGTATAAGGGATCACAACCGATGCTATACTGCATGCCGTCAACTATGAACAATTTTAAAACCTTCTACATACATTTTACAGATAATGTCACCAGGAGCTCTCAGAGCAGAATACTCATTTGCAAATATTTACAAAATATGTAGATTTCTCATGTTGAGGTTCCTCGAGAATAAACCGAACCGGACTTTTCTTTGTGAACAAAATATAAAAAAAAATGTTTTTACAGGTGGTTACAGTTCTAATGTCTATTAGCGAATAGTAACTGCGCAGCATCTTTTCGATATTTAACACAACAGAAGCAATGCGCATGTAAATTACAGCAATTCCAAGGTAAATCATTTACAGAAAGCACAGCACAATAAAGAACATTTCTGTTCCTTCATTTTTAATGTATTTCAAATCAAATTAGCATGTTGTTACCAAATGCAAACTTATGCAAAAAAGGTCCAGACTTTCCAAAAAAAAAAATCACTTAATGAAATTAAGTAAACAACTGCTTTACAAACCACAATCATTTATATGAGAATTAATTAATTGCTAGGAGTCTAGGGAAACCATAAAACTCAAAAGTTTTATTCTAAGTTTTAACACTGCATTAAGTAATTAATGAGCATTATCCATTCACATCATAAATTGCCTCGCATGTCGCAAAACTACTTGGAGAAATCTCTTCCTATTACTCATTTTTTTCCAGATTATTAATCAAAAGCTTTCTTGAGTAAAACAATTCCAAATCAGTTCTGATACTCGTGCTTATTAGGAAATAGTTTAATAAACAGCAAATATCTATGCAGCACTAAGTTATTTAATTTAATTGATTTCATTTAGGTTTGCATGATTTACGATGAACCATATGAAATCTGTTACACACTGCTTGTATACGTGGAGCAGATGATCAGGAGTAATTCAATGGCTGTCATATAAAGATGCCCGCAACAAATATTTTTTTTTAAAGGGAAAAACTATGAATTTTTAACATGCTTTCAGATAAACGAAAAGTGTTTTGGGGCATGCATAACAAAATCAAATGTTGTGAGTCATTTATACAACAGAAAATAAAAATAATTTGGCGAAAGTTCGTCTGGCAATTTTGATGTCCTCCTAAAAGTGGCAGTGGTGTTATATCCAATCAATGGTAACATGACATTAAGCAGGTTGTAAACTTTTCAATTCACATAACTAATTGAAAGAAGGATGGTTAATCACATTCTGCTATTTTGTTATACATTTTATGCCAATGTTATTGCAAAATAATCTGAATTCAATATCCTTCCCAATGCATTCGCATTCTGAGAATTTCTGATCAACTTGTTATTTAATAAAACTAACTTTAACTTTACTTAAATCTTTATTTATTTTGGCATAGGGTCTCATTTCTCAATAGCACATTGTTAGAATGAACATACTGCTGTCAACCACACTGTCAATGATACTTGCGAACGAGAGCAAACTAGATTCCTTTTACTGCTGTTTGATAAGCTGGCACTAAATAATTAGAAAAGGACTGGAATTTGATGAAGAAAAATTACAACACCGAAAATTCCCTTTTCTAGAATTTATGACTGTGTTTACGTCAACAATTATTCTAGCACATTTTTGTACAAAACTACTTTCTTTGATCTGTTTATTGAAACTACCAAGAACTTATTGATTGGATTTGCATCAAACTCTTCCTCAGGTTGTCATCTGGTGAAGGAAGTGTTTTTAATACTAATTTTTATGGGGAAGCAAAGTATGTTCTTATCACAGCTTATTGAGCAGCACAGTCACAAAGCAGATAAATAATCATGCGCATCGTGCTAAAAATGTCCTGTCGCATGTTTGCCGAAATTGTGTTGAAAGCACTTTGCAAAAAGCTGTTCATGGCAGTAATTGGTCTATTCTTCTGTCTCATTGAAAGAAAGCAGTCATATCCTTGTGCATGAATACTCTACACAAAACTTAACAGCATGTACTGAATGTACATTTCATTAGCAAATTTGAACAATGGCATTGTTCCAAAAAGAAAATAGACAGAATTTGTTTCATTCTAGGAACTTGCTCCTTGTGCATTTGTGCAGTCTTCAAAGTTATTGTTTTAAATCCTTCTTCATTAGTGCAACACATGCCTAACGGGACAACATTGCTTTGGCACCAAAGCAGAACATGTAGTTCAAAGTCTTCAGAGAAAAATACTTCTCCTTTCCCAAGAGAACTGCAAAATATTGCCATCTACTAGAATTTGTTTAATTGATCAGACGGGTCCAAACTTACTTGCCTTTTAGGAATTTATCCAACTGTATTAAAGACAATTACCACAGATTGTTTCCTCTTAATATTTAGTAATGGTCATGCACCATGAACACCAATTCAAATATGATCTTCACTCGCAATCTCACACTTTTTGAGTTGTTGTTATCTTCAGATCTTGCCTGGCTATACCCTAGTTGTTGAATGTGAGTGGGGATGAGGATGAGGAAGAGTGTTGTTTTGTCCTCCTGTAAATGTGTTGAACGTGTGGAGCGGCTGCATACCAGGTATAGTATTTGGAATCATAGTAATGGTCTTCGGTGTCATTAAAGGTATATCGTCTGGGGATCGCCTCATTGCTAATGTGTAATCCGGAGGGCAGGCTGTCCGCAGAACAACCTCGTGTGGATGGATGGAGTCACATTCGTGATCAAGATCAGTGTGCTTCATCTGCAGGGACATAATTTCTTCTTCTTGTGCATGAGTTAGGTCATTGGCGGTGTTGCGTTGAGGGCTGCATCTTCTGTGAACATCGTGCCTCCTTTTATCCTTCTTATAATACAACGCTGCAAAGGCAAGGATATTTAAGAACAAAAGGGAAGCTCCAACCGCAATGGTAACACTTAACTCCGTTGAGTAGTCCCTTTGATCAACCAAGAAAGGGCCCGCAGAATGCTTCTGGTCGTCTTGCTTGACAGTGGGAAAGACCGAGGTCACAGGACGTTTCGTGGTGACAGACCACTTCTTTGATGGTCTGTTTGTAATTTCAGACGGGACTTTAGTAGTTGTAGACGTATACTGGGAAATGTCATTCAAACTATGTAAGTGAGGAACCAGCTCTAACCATAAGTTGACTTTATTGGCTCTGTAATGCTCTTTAACGCGCGGTTTCAGTCCAATGTGCAGGTAGAGTTGATCTTTCTGAGTATATCTTGACCAGGCAACCTCTTCAAAGCGGTTTGGTTTGGTGTGGATAAATTTGGTATCCTGAGGGACCGGTTGATTTGGGTCACTGCAGAGGGGAATACATTTGGATTTAACAGATCATGATGGAATCGCACAAAAAAGCAACAAAAGAATCATACATTTTCCAGATATTCTGTTGTTTTACTAATTAATCTTCCCTGCGTGGACTTGGAAATAAATATCACTGATGCTTTTTTGGAGAAATGATTGTTAATGAAGTGAACAGCAATGCTGAAAGTAAGTCGGCACTTTGTGGAAATTTATTTACAATCATATTTTCCCAGAAATAATTTTCATTTTTGTTCACGCTCATATGTAAAATTCCCTCTGTAGTTTTAAACTGGGATCAGTGAATGGGCAAAAACAAACCAATTCAAGTGTTGCAGTGCTCACATGTAAATATAAGTAATATGTCAAACAAGATCACAGAGCTGCAAGCACAATATGCTATACAGTACATGGTGCAATGAATGATATGGTGGTAAGAATGGAAATACAGCACAAACAAGGACTGGTAATCTAACAATTCTGGGTGCAAGGAAAGAAATAGAGGGAATAAAGTAAAGAAATTATGAAGGCAATGAAAGATTTGGCAATTAAAGAGTTAAAGAGAGATTTGAATAGCATTTAAACTAGGGACCAAGTGAGAGGCTACTACATTATGTAGAAACCAGGATTTGCTGATGCTGGTTTACCAAAAAAGAAACACTAAGTGCTTGAGTAACTCAGCGCGTCAAGCAGCATTTCAGGAGAACATGGATAAGAAACGTTTTGGGTCAGGACCCTTCTTCAGTTACTACGTTGCTTGTGTATCAATGGCCACCAAATAGTGAGCAGAATATTGATGAACAAGCACGTTGGAAAATTACAGAAAGATGCACAGAATTCACACTATAAGAAACTAGTTGAGGCAGGTTCAATGACAACATTTAAAATATATTTACACAGGTACATGGATGGGAAAGGTGCAGAGGGACACGGGCCAAATGCAGGCAAATGGGACTGGCTTAGATGGGGCATCGTGGTCGGGTATGGACAAGTTGAGCCAAAGGGCCAGTTTTCGGCTGCATTGCTCTGACTCTAATATAAACTTGAAGAGAAGGAGAGAATGGGAGAATTCCTGAACATGGCAGGGAACATTCTTGGTCAATTAACAAGAAAACAGTACAGGAACAGATTCTAGGTAATTACTGTGAAGGAATGCAAGAAAACATAGAAACATAGAAATATAGAAAATAGGTGCAGGAGGAGGCCATTCGGCCCTTCGAGCCAGCACCGCCATTCATTGTGATCATGGCTGATCGTCCCCAATCAATAACCCGTGCCTGCCTTCTCCCAATACCCCTTGATTCCACTAGCCCCTAGAGCTCTATCAAACTCTTTCATAAATCCATCCAGTGATTTGGCCTCCACTGCCCTCTGTGGCAGGGAATACCACTAATTCACAACTCTCTGGGTGAAAAAGTTTTTTCTTACCTCAGTCTTAAATGGGCTCTCCTTTATTCTAAGACTGTGGCTCCTGGTTCTGGACTCGCCCAACATTGGGAACATTTTTCCTGCATCTAGCTTGAACAGTCCTTTTATAATTTTATATGTTTCTATAAGATACCCCCTCATCCTTCTAAGCTCCAGTGAATACAAGCCTAGTCTTTTCAATCTTTCCTCATATGACAGTCCCGCCATCCCAGGGATCAATCTCGTGAACCTACGCTGCACTGCCTCAATCACAAGGATGTCCTTCCTCAAATTAGGAGACCAAAACTGTACACAATACTCCAGATGTGGTCTTACCTGAGCCCTATACAACTGCAGAAGAACCTCTTTACTCCTATACTGAAATGCTCTTGTTATGAAGGACAACATTCCATTAGCTTTCTTCACTGCCTGCTGTACCTGCACGCCAACTTTCATTGACCGGTGTACAACGACGCCCAGGTCTCACTGTACCTCCCCCATACCTAACCTAACCCCATTGAGATAATAATCTGCCCCCTTGTTTTTGCTGCCAAAGTGGATAACCTCACATTTATCTATATTATACTGCATCTGCCACGCATCTGCCCACTCACTCAACCTGTCCAGGTCACCCTGCAACCCCCTAACATCCTCTTCACAGTTCACGCTGCCACCCAGCTTTGTGTCATCCACCAACTTGCTAGTGTTGCTCCTAATTCCCTCTTCCAAATTATTAATATATATGGTAAACAGTTGCGGTCCCAACACCGAGCCTTGCGGCACTCCACTCGCCACTGCCTGCCATTCTGAAAAGGACCCGTTCACTTCTACTCTTTGCTTCCTGTCTGCCTACCAATTTTCTATTTTCTAATTTTCAATATGTCAACACCCTATCCCCAATACCATGGGCTCTAATTTTTAATTAATAGTATTGGGTAGGCTAATGGGACTGTCTCCCATGCGGGATCTTATCAAAGGCTTTCTGAAAGTCTAGATACACTACATCCACTGGCTCCCCTTCATCCATTTTACTTGTCACATCCTCAAAAAATTCCAGAAGATTAGTCAAGCATGATTTCCTTTCCATAAATCCATGTTGAATTGGACTAATCCTTTTATTGCTATCATGCCCCATTATTACCTCTTTAATAATTGACTCCAGCATCTTTCCCACCACCAAGAGTCAGGCTAACTGGTCTGTAATTCCCCGTTTTCTCTCTCACTCCTTTCTTGAAAAATGGGATAACATTAGCTATCCTCCAATCCACAGTAACTGATCCTGAATCTATTGAACATTGGAAAATGATCACCAATGCGTCCACTATTTCTAGAGCCACCTCCCTGAGGACCCTGGGATGCAGACCATCAGGCCCAGGGGATTTATCATCCTTCAGTCCCATTAGCCTACCTAATACTATTTCTCGCCTAATGAACATTTATTTCAGTTCCTCTACCCCCTTAGATCCTCTGTCCTCCAGTACATCTGGGAGATTGTTTGTGTCTTCCTCAGTGAAGACAGATCCGAAGTACCTGTTCAACTCTTCTGCCATTTCCTTGTTACCCATAATAATTTCACCCGTGTCTGCCTTCAAGGGACCCACATTTGACTTTGCTACTCTTTTACCCTTAACATATCTAAAGAAGCTTTTACTGTCAATCTTTATATTCCTGGTCAGCTTCTCCTCGTACTTCATCTTTTCAGCCCGTAATGCCCGTTTTATTTCCTTCTGTTGTCCTATGAAAGTTTCCCAATCCTCTGGCTTCCGGCTACTCTTTGCTGTATTATACATCTTTTCTTTTAGTTTTATTCTATCCCTAACTTCTCTTGTCAGCCACGGTTGCCTCCTACTCCCCTTAGATTCTTTCTTCCTTTTTGGAATGAAATGATCCTGCGTCTTCCGGATTATGCCCAGAAATTCCTGCCATTGCTGTTCCACCGTCATTCCTGCTAGAATCCCTTTCCAGTCAACCTTGGCCAGCTCCTGCCTTCAAAGTCCCCTTTGTTCAACTGCATCACTGACACTTCCGATTTAACCTTCTCCTTCTCAAATTGCAGATTAAAACTAATCATATTATGATCACTACCTCCAAGCTGTTCCTTTACCTCGAGTTCTCTTATCAAATTTGGTTCATTGGACAACACTAAATCCAGAATTGCCTTTTCTCTGGTCGGCTCCATTACAAGCTGCTCTAAGAATCCATCTCGGAGGCACTCTACAAACTCTCTTTCTTGGGGTCCTGAACCAACCTGATTTTCCCAGTCTACCTGCATATTGAAATCCCCCATCACCACAGAAAAGATCCTTGGAAGGTAAAATAAAATAAATTTGAGGAAGTAGCGAATATTTTGCATCTACAGTATCTCCAGAATACAGAATCTACTGGAACAGTAAATAAGACAAGAATGATTTCTAATTGGATATGAATAAAGAGGTAGTAGTTTAAAGATTGTAGTCCTTGAGGGCGAAAAGGCACCTGATGGGATTGCATGAAAATTTGATTTTTGTGGGAAGTATGGAATCTCCCGATCCAGGGACCATACTGTATCAACTGTCCTTGGATATGGAGGTGACATCAGAGGATCAAGTGGTATATTTTTGTTTGAAGAAAGCACAGAAATGTAACCATGCCAACTAAGGGCCTATTAAGAGATCATCCGTTTTGTGGAAAACTTTGGGGCAATAATCCAGGACAATATTAAGTGTCGTTTACAAAGGTACGGGTTATAAATTAAAGTCTGCACAGATGTGTTCATGTAACAAAGAAGGATCAAAAGTTCAAAGGTATTTTATTGTCACATGTACCAATTAAGGTACAGTGAAAAGCGGAAATGTGGTTAACCTGGATCTTCAAATGAAATTTGAAAACTAACGCAATAGGATTTTAACAAAATTATACCCCCAAGGTGTAAAGGTAATTAAGGATTGCAAAGCAGAGGTGAATGATTTTATTCCTCAGTAGAGGGAAGTATAAACAGTATTTCACTGAGCCGTGTTAGAATAAATGCTCTCCAGAGATTTTCTCCAGAGATGCTGCTTGACCCGTTGATTTACTTCAGTATTGTGTGTCTATCTTTAGAATAATTGCTATTCTTCATTAGCATCTTGCACCTGTACTTCAAGTGCAAATTATACAACATTTAAAAATTTAACAAACGAATAAACTGGGTAATACATGGATACGTGTAGGAAAGAACTGCAGATGCTGGTTTAAATCGAAGATAGACATAAATGCTGGAGTAACTCAGTGGGACAGGAATGGGTGACGTTTGGGGTCGAGACCCTTTTTCAGACTGGATACATCGGATAGACTGATTTGAAATCTGATGCAGAGTGATATGTTTTGTGAGGAAACGCAAGGTGTAGCAGCCTGCACAGTTCATGTAATTTTGAAGGGGGTCCAGGAACAGTGATGTCTGGTCCTGTGTGCAAGCAATCCCTACATTAAGCCAACTTGGGTCGTGGAAATTTGTCCATGTCAAAACTCCCAAAATTTGCTCTTGCAAAATTTATGTGAAAAGGGTAAATATATAAACACAAAAAAAATTTCCGACTCCTATTTCTTGACATATGTGCAGATGATATTTATTTGCATTGGGGAAAATTGCGATATGGAATGCAATGCCATCTTGTTGCGGGAGTTGCCTGTACACTAAAGAGTTAGTAAAGACAAACAAATCCTTTGCTTTGTAGAGTAGCCTAAAGAAAAGGAGGTATGATGACTCTTTATAAACCCAAATGTAAGGCTTGAGCCAAAGTACTGCACTGGGGAAAAAGTGGTTATTTCAGTAAAAGTAAATCACATCAACAATAAGTTACATATCTGAATGAAATGAAAACATCATTGCTATCGTCTCTGGATTAGAAAGCAATATAACTAGACAGAGCATAGATACAGATAATAGTTAATCTTAGAAATACTGCGTTTAATATCAACATTTATGAATGAACAATTTTTGGTAGCATTTGTAGTAGTAGAATAGTTCTTACCCTTGACTTACCCTGTTTTTGCAAAGTTAGTCCAGTAGGTCATCACAACAGCACTTAGCATGACATCATTTTTGGAGAAATTACAAGGGAAAAGTTCAGTTGCACCAATCATTGGGACCCCAAAGACATAAGGAATTTCATCTCCGTGAGATGCATCAGCCCAAGCTGGCATCATGTCACTCTGGCAGTGATGATAAAAGGCATAGAAGAAAGTGGGTGAACCAAACCCTGAATGTAGGTCAGCTGTAGCCACTGCTGGTGCCACCCACTGATGGTCAGTAAACAAAGCCAGCAATGTTTTCCTCCGTGTTTCGGGATTATGCCGGTCCGCCCAATCTGTGTACATGAATTTGATGGTCTCCCTCAGGACATCCTTGCCTTCAGGATAACCATACAAGTTATCCACAAAATTAGACACAGCAAAGTCGAAATCACTGGCTGATACTCCATCCTCGTTGTCCACTATGCTTTCAACAAATTTATATCCCTCACCTTGATTTACTCCCAGCATGATGTCGTAATTAAGGAATTCCCCCTGTTCCATGAGAATCTGAGGATCATCTGGTATAACATCTCCGTCAATGACTGGTCCAAAGGCAATATGGTATCTTGCAGGTTGTATGTCTTGTTCAACAAGTTCCTTGTACTGTTTAGAACGTAAACATTCAATCAACTCAATGGTATCTATCATGTTGCAGCCAACTTTTGTGGCCAACTGCCTTGCGAACTTTGCTGGCTGATAGCTGACTGCCCAGCTGGACAAAGCAGTACCACTTTGTGCTATTGCTCTCTGAAAAAGGCCTGTGGATAGATATCACAAAAGGTACTAAGAAAGTCATCAAAGTTTATGATAACATTTAATTGTCACACTTTAATCAGAACTAGTGGTGGCACTTGATCATCAAAGTGGTTCAATAGTATTGTTGAAACAAGGAACTGCAGATGCTGGTTTACACGCACAGGGACACAGGTGCTGGAGTAACTCAGCAGGTAAGGCAACATCTCTGGAGAACATGCAGAGGTGACGTTTCAGGTCAGACTGTCTGAATCAGTCTGAAGAAGGTTTCCGTCCCGAAACGTCACCTATTCATGTTCTCCAGAGATGCTGCCTGAACCGCTGAGTTACTCCAGCACGTTGTGTTCTTTGTGTAGCTTCAATTGTATTATTCCCTTTAAAACACAAAATTGCATAGTGATTTAATTAACTGCACTTGAGAACACTCCAATCCACAGCACTTGAGGACACTAAAATTGAGATAAAATTGAGGTAAATCAGGAAAATTAAAGGATTTATAGTTATTTATACTTTACAATACTTTACACTTAATTTCACATTCAATTTTTGGATTATTTGGTGCATTCATTTAATGTTTGATGGTGACTATCAAATTTCCTGTCAGTTTTGGAGTTGCTAATCCCATCACAGTTGAATTGGCATAGCTAGGAATTGTTAAGCAAAAAGTTCCATATGCTACTACAATATATTTATGGTCACATGTTATAATAGAATTCTGACATTATCACACACATAAGCATTCTATTTTACCAGAGGACATAGCTTTGAATTATATCGTAACATATTTAAAATGCACAACATTTTTCATCCATGAATTCTGCTGAAATTTTATCACCTGTCTTTTCTCTTTGCAGGTGTTGAAGCATTTATCTCTTCATTATTTTCTTACTTTATATTTTGGACAGCATATTAAGAATATGCTGTCCAATATAACAATGTTAAGAACATTATATTATGTATCAGCATATTAAGAACTAGCAAGATCTATAACCTACCACATTAACAAACTCATCATCACCTAATCCTTTGTCGTAAACAATGACAGAAGTGTTCTGTAAAATGTCATGATTATTTTCACTGTTTTAGTGCCTGTTACAAGATTATTTAAAGCGTTATAAATGATATACAGTAATAATAATTGAAAAGAGTACTTAACGTACTCATCGTTGTTCACCAGCTCCAACAACTGCTGAAAAGTATATTATAGGAAAAAGGAAAAATTGTCTATAAAATAGAATCATAGAGTGATACAGTGTGGAAACAGGCCCTTCGGCCCAACTTGCCCACACTGGCCAACATGTCCCAGCTACACTAGTCCCACCTGTCTGCGCTTGGTCCATATCCCTCCAAACCTGTCCTATCCATGTACCTGTCCACCTGTTTCTTAAACGTTGGGATAATCCCAGCCTCAACTACCTCCTCTGGCAGCTTGTTCCATACACCCATCACCCTTTGTGTGAAAAAGTTACCCCTCAGATTCCTATTAAATCTTTTCCCACTCACCTTGAACCTATGTTCTCTGGTCCTCGATCCCCCTACTCTAGGCAAGAGATTCTGTGCATCTACCCGATCTATTCCTCTCATGATTTTATACACCTCAAGAAGATCATCCCTCATCCTCCTGCGCTCCAAGGAATAGAGACCCAGCCTACTCAACCTCTCCCTATAACTCAGACCCTCTAGTCCTGGCAACATCCTCGTAAATCTTCTCTGAATCCTTTCAAGCTTGACAATATATTTTCTATAACATGGTGCCCAGAACTGAACACAATACTCTAAATGCGGTCTCACCAAAGTCTTACACAACTGCAACATAACCTCCCAACTTCTATACCAAAGAAAATGTATTGGGGTATTATGCTTCAGAGTGAGCAATGGTAAAAAATAAACAGTATTTTACAGAGGCAACTGACCCTTCGGCCCAATGTGCCCACACTGACCAACATGTCTCATCTACACTAGTCCCAAATAGGTTTTAAACTACAGGTATATGTTGACTACTCTTGAGTTTTAGCAAAACCTCAGGTTAAGGCAATTACTCAGTGCCAGTTTGCTGCAGAAGAGAAGTATTGCACATTTTTCAGCAAATAAGTGCACAGTATGGTTTTAAAAAATCTTCACAGGAGGATCCACTGAAACACCAATTAAAATGGATTTCTGAAAAACTAAATGAAGTTCTCTTTAACTCAAAATGTTTCAAGTGTAAAATATACTTGAGATTAGTTTTAAAACACAAAAATCTGTTGCACTTTAAAGAACATATTTCATTCATTGAGAATATGTTTAAACAAAGAGGAAACCAAGAGAATTATTTTGAACCTTGTAAGCCACCATCAAGTTAAACACACGAAAGAAGAAAACATTTCAGAAACGTTCAGTTTGACTTTGTCCATAATAAATTATTTACATTTGCTAAACTACATAGTATCTCTAATATACACACATGATAAAAGTATTTCAATTGCTGAAAAACAATTAGCACTAAACTGCAATCTACACATTAGGATAAAATGAAAAGCAGCTTCAGATCTTTTGACTCAACTTTTGCATTGTGTGACAATGGTTCTGTGCATCTGCATGACAGATGATAACTGAAGAAAGATGAAGTATTCAAAACTTAAAATACACAAATTGATTAGGACATCGATGGACTCCCTTTACAATGGTTTAAGGTGGGGTTCAATTCATAAAATAGCTTTCAATGTCAACAAAAATGTGATCATAAAACATTTTATCTGATCATTTTTGCAGCACTTTCAGCACTGTGCAGGAAGATTGTTGAAATAGACAGCAAGGATTTTGAGACAGGAGACTCCTTTCAAATGTTCCCATATATTTTGAAACATGTAAGCCTCAGCACAACAGGCTTGTGCCTTGCCTCTTTTGATATGGTGTATTCCATAGATAGTAAAATATGAAAAAGCAAGGAGTAAATTTGCCAGGTAATTATTGGTGAAAGCCACAAATTTGCATTTGCGTGACTCTTTCAGGAGATTGTCTCCTAATTAAGTTTGTTGTTCAAATTTAAAATGTAAAGAAATCGCACAACATTAATGACAGTGAACAAACAGAACTGATTGGCAGGCAATGAGCATGCAAAAGAGTGAGAGATGTATGTGGAGCAAGATGCAGAATAGAAATCTTATGAATGAATGGATGACCAGGTTGACTAGCTTCTACCTCAGAACTAATCTTCTCTTGTAGTGGTAGGCTAATGGGGTAAACAGATACTCACGCACATAAACATCTGCTTGTGACCTCGATGCTTTGACAATTTTGGATCATGCATGCAAAACATTCAAACATTTTTCAAATGACAGCAAGCGGGTCATGCATTCTCAAACAAAAGATTTCTGAACCAGGCACTGAAAATTTTTTTTCCTTCATTTTATTTGAAATTCTACAATCCAATAACATCACTGATGGAAGAATGAAAGTAGAGAGTGGAGTGGCATGACAAAAGGACTTTAATATATCTGCCATCATTAGTAATATCATTGGCAGCATATATTTCAAGAGTGGGTTTATTTTGACAAACAACCACTTTATAAGAAGGGGAAATAACCAAAAGCATCAGCTACTTTGATGTGCTGGTGTGCTGTTCAGAAGTCCACTGGAAAATTTATTTTGCTGTTATTTATTAAGATCAATAGGCTAGAGAAAATGTGTCACTCAAAATGTGAGCATGCACATAAGAATTGACTCAGAATAAAAAAAACATCTAATACAGCCAAAAAGATTGCTCTTTTCTGAGTTTCGGTCAACAATTATATATAAATATATACAGAGTGTCACAGGATACTAATGGCGGTGGCATGCAGACACCAAAATTGTCAAAATTTTCAACCTGCTTAATACCTTTGGTTGAATTGCTCCAACGGTTACCTTCAGAATAATGGGACAAAGTCAACAAATTGACGCAAGAGCCCCCAGCACCAGATCCAAAAACAGTTATTCTTAATGGATCGCCGCTGAAGAAAGCTATATTTTCACTAATCCATCGTAAAGCTTGTATTTGATCAAGAAGCCCATAGTTTCCTTTCGCGGCTTGGTCCCCAGTGCTCAGGAATCCTGTGGCAACAAAGCAGAAGCAGGGAAATTTAAGAGTAAACGCGAAAAATTTTAAAGTCAACATAGTGAATATTTGTCCGAGAAAGGGCACAAAGTGCTGGAGTAACTCAGCAGGTCAGGCAACATCTCTGGAGAACACTTGGTGACGCTTTGGGTCGCGTCCCTTCTTCAGATTGATAGGTCCTCAACCCAAAATAGGTCGCGACACAAAACATCACCTATCAATGTCCTCCGGAGATGCTGCCTAATGCCCCTGTCCAACTTAGGAAACCTGAACGGAAACCTCTGGAGACTTGGCGCCCCACCCAAGGTTTCCCTGCGGTTCCCGGAGGTTGCAGGTGGTTGCCGGAGGTTGCAGGTAACGGAAGCAGGTAGGGAGACTGACAAAAACCTCCGGGAACCGTACGGAAACCTTGGGCGGGGGACAAAGTCTCCAGAGGTTTCCGTTCAGGTTTCCTAAATGGGACAGGGGCATAACCCTCTGAGTTACTCCAGCACTTTGTGTCTTTTTTTGTCAAACAGCATCTGCAGTTCCTTGTTTCTCAAGCATTTGTCAGACATATTTTAAGGATTGTATTATGTTGCTTTCAATAGTCTCATCCAAAGTTTTAGATGTTTCATCAATGCAGAAATGAAGAAATGAATAAACAAAGTGCTCCAAATCTAGTCGCTTTCTCATCAGGAAAACATTCCTCCTGTAATAAATAACTTTATTTTCTCGCATGAACTTATTTTCTAGTACCCAAAAAGCTCTACTCAGATCAGCATTCTGTGGAGGATAATGGTTTCTCCTGTTTATGCTTAGCTTTAATTGTTACAATTGTTCACACTGCATTCCTGTGTTCAATTTCCACTACAACAAATGATTATCATTTGCCAAAAGAGGAATTATCGATTTGCTTTTTTTCCCTTATCATACAAAGCGGGGCATGTCCAATACCTCGAATGGTACAAAGCAAACAACCACTATCATAAAGCATTGGCAAAACTGTATAGCACTGACGCATTCACTTTCAACAGAAATAAAATGGGGGTGCTTTCATTCTGATTGAGTATATCAATTTGATGATTTCTATTATTTTGAATGTTTGAGAAGCAAAGTATTAAGTGAACAAACCTCATTGTTTTCTTGGATCAATAACATGCAGTTGAGATTGATTTACAAAGTACTATGGAACATGCTCATTGTCAATTGTTAGTCCATCTTACATTGCACCAAAATTATATTTCCATTAACTTCAATGCAACAAGAAAATAGCATTCAGTGTAATGTAGGCAGACAATTTCTCTGAGCCTGTTTTAACAAGGGAAATAAGTGAAATTGTCCATTTTAGAGATAACATTAAAAAAGCATAGCTTCTAAATGATAAGAGAGCCCATTTGCTAAGTCATCAGTTGCCAAGGTCATTTAGATAAGGACATCATTGAAGCAGGTTTTGGGTGAAGCTGTCAAGAATGTAGATTGGGATACTGGGAATACAGACTGAGATGTTCTGGCCCTGCCAAAAGTCTGAATGAAGCATAAAAGCATCTGGGATGCTGAATTTCAACTTGGACTGAACCTGAAGCTCAAACCATACCACATTGAAGAGGTGCCCAACAGTTGGACACTATAATATTCCAGGCTCTGAAGGAGGCAATGCAATCGAGTGATGGGGTGGAAGTTTGCTTGAGTCACAGCCAACTCCGTCTCAATGCAGGTATGCTATCCACATTGGACCACAGTAATAGTTCAGGGTGATCCGTGGGCTTGGCAAGCTCTCTACATCCTGAGTGAAGTCAAACCACAAGGAATTGCAGCGAATAGTCGACGCAGCCCAGACCATCACACAAACCAACCTCCCTTCTATTGACTCCATTTATACCTCACGCTGCCTCGGCAAGGCCAACAGCATAATCAAGGACGAGTCACACCCTGGCCACTACCTCTTCTCCCCTCTCCCATCAGGCAAAAGGTATAGCAGTGTGAAAACGCCCACCACCAGATTTGGGGACAGTTTCTTCGCAGCTGTTATCAGACAACTGAATAATCCTACCACAACCAGGGAGCAGTGCTGAACTATCCTTGATCGGACTTTGCTGGCTTTACCATGCACTAAACGTTATTCCCTTATCATGTATCTGTACACTGTAAATGGCTCGATTGTAATCATGTGTCGTCTTTTTGCTGACTGGTTAGCACGCAACAAAAGCTTTTCACTGTACCTTGGTACACCTGACAATAAAATAAACTGAAACTGAAACTATTCAGAGTGGATATCGTTATACACATAGAAGCATATATGCAATCTTGGCAAATGTATATGCCTGTTGATTTTTATTCAAGCAGAAGATGAATTCTCTGATTAGAGAAGCCTCTGTTGTGCCATGAGTGTAGCGATGTGATGCAAACATTGAAATGTGGTGTATATTAGTAGATTCCTAGGGTGATTCAGAGTTTCCGCTGACTGAAACAATCTTAGTTTCCAGATTTCTTTGGCTGGCTGGAGGTAGCAACATGGTTCCTGATAACTTACAGCCAGAATTCATTTATTGCTCCTTCTTCAAACATTTTTGAAAATACCTTCATACATCTCCTCCTGTATTAGGTTATGCTGGAAACCTGAAGGGCCAGTGTTAATTTTTAGCCCTTGAGGCAACCTTGTACTTATTGACTCTTACATGGTAGATGAATTTGACCTTTCTGCCCATGGATTGAAGGGAGTTCAGCTCCAACCTAAATACTAATAAATAGTGCAGATGCTGGGCATATGGTGGGCATATGGTGGGCAGATGCCGTGCAGTTTTGGTCTCCAAATTTGTAGAAGGACATTCTTGCTATTGAGGGAGTGCAGCGTAGGTTCGCAGAAAATTAATCTGCATTAGAGCATTGTATGAGGATGGACAACTCACACGGGCATTCTTTGTTCTCTCTCAGCATGGAAGCTATTTTGCATAATATACTACATCTGCCATTAGTCCTCAATTGTGCATTGTGATCAGTTTTCCATTAAAAATCAATTAGAAAGCATTAAAAGAACATAAGCTAACCTAGACTGTATACTCTTAAAATTACAGGGTGAAGTAATCTTAAAATCATAATGGTTTAGGTTCGGGAAATTTGCACATAGACAACATTGGCTGAATTGAAGCTAATGGTCTTCTGCCACCTACAATCACTGTCTGTGATCTACCCATTGCTACACACCTCCCTGTGCCAGATGGGGAAGACCTATGTTGCTGGCTTTCAACACCCTGGAGCCCAGTAAGGAAGCCTGAAAGATGTCAGGGCTCAGGCATCACAGTGCACAGCTCCCAATACTGGAACATACCCGATGTCAAGTCATCCAACCTGGGGGTTGAACCTTGCCAGCTGTATTGATTCCATAAGAAAGGACACAAAGTGCTGGAGTATCTGAGTATGTCAGGCAGCATCTCTGGAGAACATGGATAAGTGACGTCTTGGGTCGGGATCCTACTTCAGACTGATTGTGGTGGGAGGTGCGACAGGTGAGAGGAGGCAGGACAAAGCCTGACAAGTGACAGGTGGACACAGGTGAGAGGGGTTCTTGATAGGCAGATGGTTAGGCAAAGGCCAGAGATGGTGTGAGCTAAGGATTGAAGAGTTGCGAGTTGTGAAGCTAGAGGAAGGAATGTAGGTGGAAGGGGATGGGGGGGTGGTAGAAATATGTGCGAGTCCAGTTGGGGCACAAGGGAGAAAGAGGGGTAAAAGAAAGGGAGGTGGATGAAGGGAGGGATTTAGTTAGTTCCCCCCCTTTCTTTTCCCCCTCTCTCTATCGCTAAGTCCTTGACTTGTGTGTTTCAGTCTTCACACCACAGTCTGGGACATTCCACAGATTAAATAACTGAACAGTGGCAGCTCCATCATAATCACTAGCAGGAGTCAATATGATTATGCCCAATAATCTCTTCAACATTTTATGGAAACCAAGATGTTTTCTGAGCAGAAAGGAGAAACAATTGGTGCTGTTAAATTCTGATGTAAATGAGTTGCATTCAATTTATTTCATGGTCAAATTGGAATTGTATATCATTCTACAAGTATTTAAATTAAAATCAGTTGTTCTAGGGAACTCTCACAGTCTAATATGCTTGGCTTTATTTATGGAATAACGATATATAATGCGCATAATGGGGAAGTGACACACTGGGATTGCATTGAAATAGAATATATAAACTCACTTAATCCACTTCATGCCAGAAACCATCCAATACCTAATTTAAGGATGTTACACTATTACAGTTACATCAGAATTTATTTTTCTTCTAATTACGTGGATTATTCATGAGATCACTCCTTCATTCGAGCTTGTGTATGAAGCAATACAAGAAGAAATGGTACTAAAGTTCAATTTTACATAAAATGCCTGCAAATACAATTTTGACATTGAATCACTTTAAACAGTCCTTGCCGCAGTTTGGAACAAAAATAGCCCATTCTGCAAAATGTACATTGTGTCCAAAACTGATCTCAGCACAAAACGGCCATTCTGGGTATTCTGATGAACACCCACGCCTGCTGGTAATGTGGATCTCAGAACAGTCAGGTCAGATATTCTTAGTGATATACGTTAGGCAATTGGTGTAATCAGATTTCTCCAAATAATTATCTTGGTTAAAATCTCAAATTTGTATAAAATCAATTTTACCCTAAAATACTTCGACATACAAAATAGTTATAACTGCTGCAAATCCATTTTATTGAAAATGTTTAATCATTTGCATTCATAAAGATGCTGCCTGCTAACAAATCATTCTACCATTCCAATTCTAATTAGTATTGAGATATTACAGTTGACTGAACCATGAACATATGTGGAAATTAAAACTATCAGTGGGAACATCAGGATAGTTGAAATTCAACAACATAATCTAAATACTGGTTTCAGGAATTTGCCATCTGCCTTTCAGAAATGATTCCAATTAAAACAGGTATTCGAAAAGGCATTCAGAGTCCTGTGGAACATATTATTCTAGAATCGTAAAGAGACATCTGTTCAAAATCCATATTAAAAACCATGTAAACTCACTAACTCTTACTTATTAAAGAAAGCCGTTATATCATTTTTCTACCTAAATTAACTAGCAATAGTAAGTAGTGTTCTTCCAGATCTTCGACAATTCCATACTAGGTACCTTAATTAAAGAACAATTGGCTAGTGAAGTATTTGTATGTCTTGCATTAGGTGTCAACAGAGCTACTGTTTAAGTTAATGCGACTTTGAGAACACAGGTCATTTTCTCAATTGAAAAGCTTTATTTGCCTTATTTCCACTTGCAACAACAGCTTTTCAGGGATGTCAACACAATTATCAAAGGTTTAAAATTCAAGTTGCAGTTGTAAATTATCTTTAATGAAATCAAATTTCCCATGGCACTTAACAGGCTCATCTGTTGAAAAACTATCAGAGCCAAAGGAGACATCAGACTGGGTACCCAAAGTCTTGGTCAAGGAAGGATATTTTAATTCGGAAAAGTGGTGAGGTGTAGGGAATTAATGAAGGACTTCATGAAGTTCTGGCCCAATGACTGAAAATATGGCTCCCCTTGGTTAGCCTAGAGAGTGGAGAGGTGGAAAACGCAATGGTTTGAGAGGCCTGCAGTCTTTGGAAGATGGAGTTTACATAGATGGGAAAAGGCATACAATAAGGGATGATGTGCTCAACTATCTTAAATTATTATCATTTCTAAACTGTTTTGCATTTCCATTTGTGCGTCAGCAACAGCACTGGAGATATGAACAGACTTCCATGAGCTAAGTACAAAATGTTGCTCTGCATTTAAATAAACAAATAAATCACATTATCAAATTAAACAAATCCAATTAAGGCAAGTATAACAAAGCAGGCGTTGATGCAACGACGTATACTGACCACAGTGATCCATTATGACCATAAGTCCTGTAAATGTCTGCAGCTTGAGAATGTTTGCCCAAGAGTTCATGAACAAAGTTTTTCATGATCGGTTTGCTGGCAAAACAACACACAGAAGTGGCAGAACAACTGTAGGCAACCATTAGCATAACCTTTGAGGCAACATATGGAACAGTAATTTATAGAAATCAGTTTACATCTGTGAGGCTGAGTAAGCAAGCAGGCAGTCCAGAGCTTCAGCAAAGTACAGTTGGAACGGGAACAAAAATCAGAGTGCTGGTCGTACTTAACAGCTAATGCAGCATTTCTGGAGATCTGATAGACAATAGATAATAGACGATAGAAGTATATAAAATCATGAGAGGCATAGTTAGGGGAGACAGCCAGAACCTATTTTACATGATGGAATAATCAAATACCAGAGGGCATAACATTAAGGTGAGAGGGGTAAATTTGTGTTACGCAGGTTTTTTACACTGAAGACTGGTAAGTGCCTGGAACGCGATGTCAGGGGGGGGGGGGGGTACTGGGTACTGGAACAGGGTACTGATTGGGGATGATCAGGCATGATCACATTGAATGGCGGTGCTGGCTCGATGGGCCGAATTGCCTACTCCTGCACCTATTGTCTTATTGTCTATTGTCTATTGAAACCTCTGTGGAAATGTTCATTCTGCCAGTATGTGTTTCTGAATGTGGGAGAGGGATCCCCTGGAGAGTGCATTCAGTGCTGAGAACATCACACCATGATCACTCAGCAGTGTAGGGAAGGTCAAAGGAAATATAGTTACATGGGAATCTGGGAATCCACAGTTAGGGAGGCAGATGGGCATTACTGCAGTCACAGATATGCTTCCAGGATGGTTTTAACACAGCATGCAATGCCCGCTGACTGGCATGTATGTGGACTTGGTGAGTAAGGAATTTTAATGAGATAAATGCAAATTGTAGCTCTGCATTTAAATAGTAAGATTAAACGAGAACTTACCAGTTTGAAGTTTGATCTGTATTTTATGAGGAGTTACGATGAGGGATTACGTGAAGAACCCCGCCAGGACGCATGCGTGTCATTCTTCAAAGCAGCGGTGTGAAATCACAGACAACTGTAATGACTAAACATAGTAAGATTAGAGAAGAGGTACCAGTTAAGTATATGATCAAGGGTGGGAGCGGAGGGAACGTAATCCCTCATCGTAACTCCTCATAAAATACAGATCAAACTTCAAACTGGTAAGTTCTCGTTTAATCTTACTATTTTACTTCGGAGTCACGTGAGTGACTACGTGAAGATTTTAAAGCTCTGTGATTTCATGCCGTGGAAACGAGTCCATGCATCACGTCTGCCTTGACTGTAGGAGGAATAGTGTTAACATAATTTGGACATGAATTCGACATTGAAATCATAAAATTTATTAACACAAATTATAACCCTTTTATGGGTTTGAATTAATTTACAGAACTTAAAAAATGTTCTGCAAATGTTCCAGATTTCATCACTGGTTTATTGTAAAATAATTGGAATGTTCTTTCCCCTGACCATCCTGCTGCTTCGAGGACTTGGTCCATGGGCACATCCAATTGTATTGCTGCCGATGTAGCTGCAGCCCTGGTGGAATGAGATTTAAAAATGTTAGTATCCACCCCAGCCTGTGTAAGCACTTGTTTCAGCCATCTCGAGATGGTCTGGACTGTCACTCTTTTGTGAGGTTGCTTGTGGCTGATCAGCAGTCCCTTCTCATTGCCTCTTTGGATTTTTGTTTTCTCTATGTATAATGACAGGTGTCTAACTACAGAGACGGTCATCTGTAGGGTATGACCTAAATAGTATGTTGAGGCCTGCTGATCCCTGTCTGTTCTGCTTTACTAGCTCGTAGATGTGGAACGTAATATTGTCAGGTGAGGAAGTCATGTTGTCCAGTCTAAGTTTATGCAGTGACTGTACCCTCTGTGCCGTGATCAATGCCATTAACATGACTATTTTTAAAGTCAGTCTGTGTAGGGACAGAGCTGATGCTGGAGACCAGTTTCTGAGCGTCTTCAGGACAATGTTTACATCCCAAATTTGGGAGTACCTGGTTTTTGGGGGATTAGTATTAAAAATTCCCCTCATGAGCTTTGTTACCAGTGGGTGAGTACCTACAGAATAACGCTCTGTCCCTTGCCATAGGTAAGTCGACAGGGCACTTCTGGCGCTGTTGATGGCACTGTAACTGAGCCCCTCATCATAGTGGAGGCCTGCCAGATATTCCAGAACAGAATAGATGTTCATGTTTCTGTTGGTGATGTCGTTTTTGAGGCAGTACATTTCCCACTTCCTGATGTAGACCAGATACTGTTTTTTAGTCGATTGTCTTTGGGCCGCCGAGATCATGTTCGCTGTTCGGTCCATTAGTCCCAGTTGTAGAAGTGGTGTTTTTAAACTCTACAAATTAATAGGTTCAAATATTTATGGCATGGGTGGCTATCCCCTGTTACGGGATGTAGCAATAAGTCTGGTCTATGTGGGATGGTAATACATGGTTCTAACACCATGTTTTGTACCACTGGGAACCATGGTTGTGTAGGCCAATCGGGTACTACCAAAATACCAGACGCAGAGTCTTGTTGTATTTTCCTTAATACCCGACTGATGAGGCAGAAAGGAGGGAATGCGTAAATAAACAATTTTCCCCCAATGCAGCGAAAATGCATCTGTCGCTGCTGCCCCAGGGTCTGGTTCCCATGAAACATAGTTTGGTATCTGGTTGTTTAGTCTGGATGCGAATAGATCAATATCTGGTGTTCCATATTTTGCTGTAATATCAGCAAATACTATTTTGTTCAAAATCCATTCGATGTTTTCATTAAATTTGCGTGACCTGGTGTCTGCCACTAAATTTAGTCTCCCTGGTAGGTAAGTGGCTGATATCCAAATATCTCTTTGGATGCACCATTGCCAAATTGAATTAGCCAGATTGTCACATGATATCGATTTGTTTCCACCCATGTGGTTAATGTATGCTACCACGGTGGTATTGTCTATTTGTAGTCGAACATGCTGGTGATATGACCCAGTACAATATGACTTTAGGCCATGGAATGCACCCAACATTTCCAAGTAGTTTATGCCCAGTGCGAGTAAGAAAGATGCCTCCTGTGCAGTCCATCTCCCTCTACAGCTGGTGATGGTATTGGTGGCTCCCCACCCAAGTGCACTGGCATCAGTTTGTAGTACCATGGAAGGGTTACTGACAATGATTGGGTTTGAACAAAGCCAGATGTTGTCTATCCACCATATTAGTTCCGTTTTGGCTTGGATTGGTAGTCTCATAGGTCTGTCAAAGTGACCTGCATTAATTTTGAGCGCTTGTATTTTTGCTCTCTGTAAGTTTTGGTAATGTAGAGGTCCAAATTGTGTGGCTGGGAAAGCAGCCACTATTTTACCAATTACTTTTGCTACCAATCTGATGGATGGTTTTCTGATGTCAATGAGGTTATTGCAAGCCTCTATTAAATCTCTAGCCTTTCCATTAGGTAGTGTCACCATCATGTGAACTGAGTCAATGGTGAATCCCAAATAGTCCATAGTGGTGGACGGCGTTAGTTTAGATTTAACTGGATGGATGATAAATCCCAGTTTTTCAAATAGCTGTTTTGTGGCTGTTACAGTCTGTATGGCCAATTCCAAAGTTTTGCCCACAATGAGTATGTCATCTAAATGTGCCATAACCATGTGTTTACGTTTCCGTAGAAATGCTAGGGCTGGTTTTAAAATTTTTGTGAACAGCCTGGGGGCTGATGATAGCCCATTTGGTAGTGCTTTATACTGCCAGTGTTGTCCCATCCAGTTGAATTTTAAGTAACATCTGTGGTCACCTCGTATAGGCACTTGTATAGTAAGCATCTTTTAAATGGATGCTGGCCATGAAGTAACCTGTGGAAATTAATTGTTTAGCAGTAACAAAGGTTTCCATTTTAAAGTGAATATATTGTACAAATGTATTCAATTTTGTTAGATCGATGATGATGCGACAACCACCATCTTTTTTGATTTTGGTAAAAATATTGGACACGAATTCTAATGGTTCGTGTTGAGTTATCTCAATTACACCTTTTATGTAGAGCCGCTCCAGTTCAGCTTGTGCTTCTGATTTTTCTTTATCAGAGAGCACGAACACTCGGTTCGGTATATGTTGAACTGGAGGGCTGTACTTGTGTATAAACTCTATTGTATATCCTTGGATACTGCTTAAGATGTAAGTATCGGTTGTTAATATGCTCCATGCATTCAAAAACCAGTGTAGTCTCCCCCCAACCTCCATGCTCTCCATATTATTTAGGGAACCAGACCCACCTACCTCCATTGTTACCAGTGGCAGGTTTACTTCTTTTTGTAGTTTTTCCGCTGTTGTTGTTGCGCTGGTGTCTGGTTTTTCGGTTTGGTTGGCATTGGGGTTCCCCGCATCTTCCAAGAAGGCCGGCCTGGGCCATGGCCTAAAAAAGACTCATGTTTGAAATACCGTGCCTTCGAGCTTTCACCAGTTCTGCTGGTGGGTGCATAGGGATGCTGTCTTTGGCTGTAGTGGGTTTTTGTTGGTGTTCCTTTTATTAATCCCAAGGTTTTGGCTTCCTCATCGAGCTCTTTTACCTGCTTCGATAGGTTGCCTCCGAACAAAAGTATGGGTGGTTTCGTGGTCCCAGGTCCCGCGAATTTTGGGTTCAGTGTGGGTTGAATGGCACTTTTCCTGATGTTATTTATTTCATGCTGGGTGTTGCAGAATAGTGCCAGTGCATCTTGTTGATCCTGGGACATGCTCCTGTCGTCCACTGTACGGGCAAATGCTGTTATCCCCGCGGTCAGTACTTTCAGTACTTTTTGCAATTTTACATCCATGCTCCTGACTCCTGTTCCAATGTGTTTCCATATACAGTTGTTAACTATTGGAACGTTCAGAGATATGCAATTGCCCGGTGCCAGGTGTCTTCCTGTGGTGTCCAGTACAGCCTGCTCTTGTAACTGGTTTAAAGACATGTAGTCTATACTGGCAGCAAGCTTTGGCTCCAGATTTTGTCCAGTCTGTTCCGGCTGTATAAAATTGGCCACCATGTCCAGTAAGTTCTCTTTTTCCTGCACCCCATGCACACTTGTCTTTTCTTCTGCGAACCCCTCTTCCAGGTCAGCCCAGCACTGACACGCAGTGCTCCCCTCCGATGAGGTAGAAGCACTGTGCAGCACTTGAAAAGGTACTGCTGTGGGTTTACCATAGGGCCCACAGTGACCCGACTCCATCTCCCGGAGTCTGTCATGTTGGAGCAAATGCTCCATACACCGCTCCATTCGGGTCCAGCGCTCTCGGTCGCTGGCCGCCCGCGGTGGTTCAAAGTCGGACTCCTCTGAGTCCACGACCTTGTTAGTTTTGTGTCTAGCCTTGCCGCCCTGCCGCGTGGATTTGGCCGGTGCGGAGGCGACATCGGGCACAGCTGATCCCACTACGGGTGATCCAAGTGCCGTTAGCCGCTGTTGCTGGCTTCCCGCTACTCCGCGGTCCTCCCTCACCAGCTTTGTCGCAGCCCTTGTCTTCTTTGTTTTCTCCATTTTCCTACCTGTGGTTGGAAATGGGAACAAAAAAGACCGCAGAGTAAACGCTTACCTGCAATTAACGGCTTTTAAACTGCCGCCGCGGGGGAACGTCCTTCCACCGCGTCTGACGTTTCGCAATGCGTGTAGCAATATGACACGCATGCGTCCTGGCGGGGTTCTTCACGTAGTCACTCACGTGACTCCGAAGTAAAATATACAAATAAATCACACTAATAATATAAATCAAACTAAGTTGATGGAGAGCTACTAAACTAAGTTAATTAAGTTCAGTATAGAGAAGCAGGTGATCGCTCAATGTTGCACAATAACCATTGTGATCTATTATGACAATATCTATGGTAATGTCTGCAGCTTGAGAAAGGTTGGCCCATGAGCTGGAGTTTGAGATTTGGACACTGTAACACAGCAGGGAGGGGAACTTTAGTTGGACGCCATTCCAAAAGGCAGAATTAGTCAGTCAAGATGAACATGAGGTTTTGACTGTAACTGAGAGGGGGTTATGGCAATCTCAAAAATAGTATTGAACAAGTTCAGTCCTTGCCCTTGAGCGACAGTTGTGTAATTCCTATAGAGTTTGGACAAAAAGGAACTGTGGGGTCGAAAAATTAACTGATCACAACATCGTGGAAGAAAGGGGCTTTTAAGTAGGGGAGTGAATAGAAATGTAATACTGATAGGAGACAATATTGATGGCAGGTAAGATACCTAAGATAGACACAAAGTCCTGGAGTAACTCAGCGGGTCAGGCAGCATCTCTGGAGAACATGGATGGGAAATGATTCGGGTCGCAACCCTTCTTTAGACCCGAAACGTCAACCTTCCTTTCTCTCTAGGGATGCTGCCTGACCCGCTGAGTTACTCCAGCACTTTGTGTCTGTCTTTGGAATAAACAAGCATCTATAGTTCTTTCCTATACAGCAGGTAAGATATTGTTCTTTACAGAGAGGAGTATGTTTCCAGAGAGCTTTACTTCCTGCATGGTGGTAGAGTAAGGACATGGCCTTAGAGCTGGAGTGGAACTGGGAGTGGGAAGTTGGAATGGGCAGGGAAGATCCACTTGTTCTGGTCCATGTGGGAAATAATTAGAATAACAGGGCAAAGAAGAAGTTTCCGCAGACATACATGAGCAGCATAGGTCCAAATGTAGAATTGGAAATGCAAAGATGATAATCAACAGTTTCCTAACCGATAAATGGTGTACGATCAATGAATTTAGATTATCACATTAGATTGTCGTGGAAAGAATGAGCTTCAATATCAGCATTGGGGAATAAGAGAATAGTTGGGACAAGCTTCACTTGAAACAGACTGAGACTGGTTTCTTTGAACATTGAATAACCAGAAAAAGCTTTAAACTAAATAGTGTAATGGAGAGCTGTAGAGAAAGAACAAGGTGGTTATACAGGGTTATGAAATGGGTAATGATAACTGGAATCTGCCAGCATACCACCAAGTGAACAGACATAAGAGTATATATCTCCAATTAGGTTCAGGAATGGAGGAAATGGTAGAAAAGAGCAAATTCATGTATGTATATGGCACTTACAAAAATATGAATGAATCAATGGCGTTTTTTTAGAAATAAACGGGAAACAGCAACTTGAAAGTAAATCAGCCTTAAAAGAATTTAGGAAGGAGATTCAAGGGATTCAGATTATATATACCGTCAAAAAGAACAGGGGTGGGGACTTCGAAATCTAAACTTCACACCTCACAAAGTGCAACACAAGGCAAAACAGGATGGCTTACAGCAGATACTAAGAACAAAATAATAATAGAAAACCCGGAACAATATAGAAAATGTAGGAATGAAACTAAAAGAAAACATAGGAAAAGCACAGAGATGACATGAACACATATTTGCCAGTAAAATTACAGAAAATTCCATGTTTGTTTGTATGTATATCGGGAGCAAGAGGATAATGAAGTAAAGAATATTGCTTGGAGATACAAGGAACTGCAGAAGCTGAAATCTTGAACAAAACACAAAATGCTGGAGGAATTCAGCAGGACAGGCAGCATCGAAGGAGGGAATGGACGGGCAATGATGCTTCCTGATCCGAAATTTTGCCAGTCCATTTGCCCCACAGATGCTGCCTGACCCGCTGAGTTGCAGTATAGGTTATTGGGAACCAGACTATATAGCTTCTGTGTCAATGTAGAAGTTGTCGACAAAGGCTGTCTTCACAAAAGGGGGATGCTGCTGATGGTTCAGTTTAGGTAAACAAGTGTGAAACATTCATCACTCATTCATCATCGTTGAAAACATTAGCGACGCAGTGGCGCTGGTTTCCAACGGGAACGGTGACGGACGCACCACACATCTCGGTCCTCCAGTTCCTGCGGACTTCCGCTGCTGGAAGTATAGGATTTTGGTGTATGTGTGTTCTTTATCATCATTCCTTATAATGCTGTTTACGGCAGTGATCGCAATTTCTACTGAAGTGTGGATGGCCGTTGGCTCGCTGGAAGCTCATCCGCCCTTTGACAGGTCTTGTTTTTGGTCCTGCTGGGGGTCCACAGCCCTCTCCTCACCTGGCAAACCAGGTGGGGGAGACGGTTTAGTCGCCGACTATCCGATCATGCAGCAGGTAGCACGAGATTACATGGTACCCATGGTGGGGGGAACTCCCCCGACCTGACCTGAAATATTGGAGATGATAAACATTATAAAAGAGGAAGCACAATGGGGGATAGCATCTCTGAAAATTGATGAATTGCTGGGTCTGCATGTAACATATTCCTGGTTGTTAAAAGAAGGAAAGAACCGCCTTGTAGCTGCTGTAATTCTCCACAGACTCGCCTAGCGTTCAAGGCTCCAGGGGATTGGAGAAATGCTAATGCTGTACAGTTGTATAAAAGACATAAAATGATAAAATAAGTATTTGCCAACCAATTACTTTAAATTCAGGGTGGACAAATTACTGTAAATCATTCTAAGGTTCAGTAAAACCCTTCACAGAAATGCAGAAATTATGTGGAGACGGTGACTTTGTCGAGAGGCAAGAGTCAAGAGTTTTTAATTGCCATATGTACCAAAAACTGAACAATAAAATTGTGACTTGCAGCAGTGTAATAGGTCTGTAAACACTGTACTCATGGATAACATAGATTAATCTGCATGGCCAGACGTGAATGCCCAAGATCTGGTTCTCAGAAGATTGGATCTTATAGAAACATATAAAATTCTTAAAGGATTGGACAGGCTAGATGCAGGAAAAATGTTCCCTGATGTTGTGGGAGTCCAGAAGCAGAAGACACAGTTTAAGAATAAAGGGTTGGCCATTTAGGACTGAGATGAGGAAAAACTTCAGCACCAAGAGAGTTGTGAATCTATGGAATTCTCTGCCACAAAAGGCAGTGGAGGCCAATTCATTGGATGTTTTCAAGAGAGAGTTAGATTTAGCTCTTAGGGCTAAAGGAATCAAGGGATATGGGGAAAAAGCAGGAACGGGATACTGATTTTTGATGATGAGCCCAGATCATATTGAATGACGGTGCTGGCTTGAAGGGCCAAATGGCCAACTCCTGCACCTATGTTTCTATGTTTCTAACCTCCTAGTTCATCGAAGGCTTCTTGTTGGGGAATACTCGAATAAATAAAAGAAAGTTTAATAAATTAAAAAAAAGATTTGTGCAAATGAAAGACACAATGTTCCTAGCATAACCAAGACGGTTCATAGTTTGTACATGACTTGGTGTTTGTAGTGTTCAAGAGTAGAAGACCAGGTCATGTTCAAGAACTCCACAATGGACCTGAATGAATATGCCACAGTTGTTTTCCAGCTTCATAAGGAAATGTTTTAAGGAGACCGTTCCCACAAATACCATCCCGGTGTTCCCCAACAAGAAGCCTTCGATGAACTAGGAGGTTCACAATCTTCTGAGAACCAGATCTTGGGCATTCAAGTCTGGCGATGCAGATTCATACAAGAAGTCCAGATACTACACCTCAAATATTGAGGAGGTAATAATGGAGTCTGTGGATATTACGAAAATTGACCATGTGCCTGGATGGAGGAAAACTATAGACTGAAGAAAATACAGATGGTCTTGGCTGTTGAGCAGAACAGTTAATCCAGGGAATTGTGAGGCAATGCACTTGTTGTGTCCATAAGGCAAAGGAATGCAAAATAAACAAGAATACAGAGAGGGTTGCAGGAAGGAAGGGACCTAGAAATGTTCATCTAAAGATTCTTAACAATTGCAGAATATGCCTATAATATGTTTAAAAAAAGACCACACACAATGCTTACCTTGGATAATCTCTTTATTATCAGAGGTGTAGCTTATTAGAGGGCAGTCACTTAAGGCAAACTGGTCCCTTGAATCCCTGCCACCTGGCATTGTGACTATCATAGAAAACAAAATGGCTCAGTTCACTGTCTTGGACCTGATAATGAAGCTTTTCACCACCAACTTCAGGCTTCAAATCAAAATTCTTTGTTTTGGAGGTATTTGACCTCAATAGGAATTAACTAGGGATGATAGCACACTGCACAAGTTGTCATTACAAAATAAGGTGTGGAAGCCTTAGGGTATGGCAATGCACAGAGCATTGCTATGTGCCTTCGCGTGGAAAATCTAACTAATAACAACTAAGATTTTCACTGAGGTGACACTGAAGCAGCACAATGTCACAGCTCTAACAACTCAGGTTCAATCTTGGCCTCCTATGTTGTCTGCATGGAGTTTGAACGTCCTGTCTGCCCGCGGCAGTTTCCTCTGGGCATTCTACTTTCCTCCAACATCCCAAAGATGTGCGGGTTGATAGATTAACTGGCCACTGAAAATTGCTCCTGGTGTGTAGGCGGGTGGTAGAATCTGGGGAGAGTTGATAGGAATGTGGAGAGAATAGATTACAAGAAAAATGACAAGGCATATGTTACAAGATACAAGGAATTGTAAATTATTTCTTGTGAAAAAAGACACAAAGCGCTGGAGTAACTCAACAGGTCAGGCAGCATCTCTGGAGGACATATGTTGGAGACTCTACCTGACCCATTGAGTTACTCCAGCACTTTGTGTCTGATTTGTAAACTGGCATCTGCAGTTCCTTGTGTCCACAACTTATCTCTTGTAATCTATTCCTTGCAAATAGTTTCCAAGAAAAAGTTAGTTCAACCCACAAACCCAATGGGCTGAAAAGGCGACGCTCTAAGTCATAGCATTGATCCAGAACAAGGGGTCACAGTTTAAGGATAAGGGGGAAATCTTTTAGGACCGAGATGAGAAAAACATTTTTCACACAGAGAGTGGTGAATCTCTGGAATTCTCTGCCACAGAAGGTAGGTGAGGCCAGTTCATTGGCTATATTTAAGAGGGAGTTAGATGTGACCCTTGTGGCTAAAGGGATCAGGGGGTATGCAGAGAAGGCAGGTACAGGATACTGAGTTGAATGATCAGCCATGATCATATTGAATGGCGGTGCAGGCTCGAAGGGCCGAATGGCCTACTCCTTCAGTTCTCTTATATTTTAAGAAAGTTATCGGCTTTTAAATGTTCTCGATCATAGCTTTTGTGTTAAGTCAATGAAAAAGCAATAGGGAACAAGATGCCAATTTCCGAGTATGAAAATGGCCATAACTTTTTTAATACTGAAGATATGAAAGTGAATTAGGTGTCAAATTAAACTTCTTTTTATGCTTGATCTGATGGGATAAATTAAAGACTTGATTTTTAAAATCTCAAAAATTTGTAACATTGCTCTTTAAAGGAGGATTTAATTAAAAAATTGATTATAATTTGATTTAAAAAAAAGCAGATATAAAGGCACAGTATTATTTAGGAAACATCATTTACTCTGTTGAAATGGTGCTTTGAGACATGTTGTGGAGAAGTAATTTATGTAAAAATATATTTTTTGATGGAAGTCCACTTGCCTTGAACTTAGATTGCACTATGTTTTGATCTGCATAAGCATGGTTCTGTTCAGTGCCGATGCCAAATCAACCTCTGTAAAGAAATGCCAAAATCCACTGAAAAACAGCATTTGTGTAGTGTACACTCAGAAGCAAGGCTCTGTGTAATTCCTGCCAGGTCCTTAATCATTTAGCATTGCACCCGACATTGAGCTGTGCAGTAATGAGAGAAGGGCACAGACCTTGAAACGTACACTTACTATAACAGCCACACAGCAACAACATACACTCCTTTGAGGAGACAAGCTGAAGGGGTGGGAAAAGTTTGCATATTCATTAAAGGATGTATAAATCATGGTCTACAAGATATATACAAGATAAGCCACAGATGTCCGTGGAGGCCAAGTCAATGGATATTTTTAAGGTGGAGATTGACAAATTCTTAATTAGTAAGGGTGTCAGGGGTTATGGGAAGAAGGCAGGAGAATGGAATTGAGAGGGAAAGATAGATCAGCCATGATTGAATGGCAAAGTAGACTTGATGGGCCGAATGGCCTAATTCTGCTCCTTGAACTTTAGAAGATGAAAGTCCTGGGGACCAGGGCAGGTGTGGCTCAATTTGAAGCCTCTGTGATCTCACAATGGAGGAATGTGGAAATATCACAGGCTCTGAAAATAAATCGAGATGATCAACACACTTTTTACAGCTGCAGAGTGAACTTCCACACGAACAATGCATTCTCCATAGAGGTTTCGCAAAGGGGCAGCACAGTGGCACAACTGGTGGAGCTGCTGCTTTGCCGCGCCAGAGACCCAGGTTCAATCCAGACCTGAAGTACTGTCTGTTCTCTCTGTGACCTCGTAGATTTCTTCCGGGTGCTCTGGTTTCCTCCCACGTGCCAAAGACGTGCAGGTTTGTGGGTTAATCGGCCTCTGTAAAATTGCCCCTTACGTGTAGAGACAGAATGAAAAAATAAGATAACATAGAACTAGTGTGAACGGGTCAGCATGGGGTTGGCAGGCCAAAGGGCCTGTTGCCATGCTGTATCTCTAAACTAAATTAAAGTCTGAGTTCCTTAAATGTGGTGCCATTCATCAGGAAATGCAGAAATGTCAGAGCAAACCACTTATGTAATTAGAACAGGGATTCACTTATTCATTTGTCTGCTATACTCAGTTCAAGGTACAAGCAAAGCAGATGTGAAGGAATTTCATGCATCATCTGAGTTCCCTGCCTGTGTTAATGATTGGACTGTCGCAAGGGAAGTTCCTGAGTGAAGTGTCTTCCTATCAGGGAGTCCCTCGTACTTTGTGTCAACATTGTTTTTCTTCTTTGCTCAATTATAACACGGGGCTGTGGATGCTGAGCAGGGACATCCCCTGGCATCTGCCTTCTTCCTCCTGCTTTTACTAGCAGTCACAGAGTTACACAGCATGGAAACAGGCCCTTCAGCTTAACTCCTCCATGCTGCCCAAGATGTCCCATTTGCCCGCATTTGGCCCATATCCCTCCAAACCTGTCCAAATGTTGTAATGCGTACATGCTTCAACCACCTCCTCTGGCAGCTCATTCCATATATTCACCACCCTCTGAGTGAAAATGTTGCACCTCAGGTTCCTATTGAATCTTTCCCTGCTCAATTTAAATCTATGTCTTCTGGTTTTTGACTCCCTTACCCTGGGTAAAAGACAGAAGTTCTCTGGAAGCAGACTCTTCGCTGATAGGTACACTATTTGTTTGCCCAGTGGTCCTTCATCCACACTGATTGGCCAAGCATGGTCATCGTGATGCTTTGAGAGTAGAACATCATGAGTAACTCAGCGGGTCAGACAAAATCTTGGAGGACATAGTTATGCTATGTTCGGGAACTAGAACTTTCTTCAGAGTCTAAGGAAATGTCACCTATCCCTATCCTGAGACACTGCTTGACCCGCTAAATTACTTTGTGTTCGATACAAGATTCCAGCATCTGCAGTTCCTTTTGCCTCCACGATGCTTCCAGTACTGGAGAGTTGCCAGTGGCATCATTATGGAGGCATTCAGCTCAGCAGATAAATGCTGGGGAGATTACTTCCTGCTAGGTTAATATTGGAAGATGTTTGAACAACCTGTTGTGAGTTCTGAAGATGGCTAATCAAATCTAACAATATCAGCACTATTCCCTGTGAAATAGAAAAGAGAAACAAACTGATCCAACGTGCGTGCCCCTAGTTCTATGGGGGCTGTTCCATAGCAGTCAGTGAGGATCTTTGATTTCTAATTTACACTGGCATTGCTGGGAAAGGATATTATGCAAATAATCAAGTCAGTGGGTAGCAGGAGAATTAGCGGACAGGTCATATGGCAATGAGAGAGAATATGTCTACAAGGAAATCAGTTGGGGGTGAGGGTTTGCTGGGATTGTTCAGTGAGCTGGCATTGACCTGATGAACTGAATAACCTTCTGCTGTGTTGTGAAGAAAGATGGCATGAGACCTGAAATGTCATCTCTGTTGAGTATTATCAGCTTTGAATATTACCACCACCAGGTGGCGCCTGTAATGGCTGCCTCGCCAGCGGCCTGTCTTGTCCCTTCTCTGTTTTTATTATTTTAAGTATATCTTGAATGTTTGTTTTCATGTTTCTTGGTATGTTTTTTGTGAGGCATGCGGGGGGTGGAAACCTTTTCAGTCACTTACCACGACGGAGATGCGATTTTTCTCTGTGTCGCATCTCAGCCCCCCCACCCCCCTTTGCGGCCTACAACGTGGAGTGGTGCGGCCTTTCCTGGAGACTGGCCTGGAGCTTTTTACTTGGTATGGCTGTATGGTAACTCAAATTTCACTGTACCTTAATTGGTTCATGTGACAATTAAATTGAATCTTGAATCTTGAATCTTTTTCTGCTTTCTTTGAACATTTGATGTAGAAATTGTTTCACAACAAATGCTCTTTGAAAATGACAAATAGAAAAATCAAATTTATATTGTCTTGTTTACCCACTCAAAAGTTGGTGATTTGAATATTTAAATCAGGTTCCTCACATTAGTTTTCCCCCCAAGTTTGAAATTTACCATCCACTCAATACTAGTTTTAATGACACAACTGCCTAACTCATAGCCTTTTAGCTTAGAGAAACAGTGCGGAAACAGGCCCTATGGCCCACTGAGTCCGTGCCGACCAGCGATCCCCGCATATTAACACTATCCTACACATACTCGGGACAATTTACAATTTTTTCCGAAGCCAATTAACCTACAAACCTGTACATCTTTGGAGTGTGGGAGGAAACCGGAGATGCCGGAGAAAACCCAAGCAGGTCACGGGGAGAACATACAAACTCTGTACAGACAAGCACCTGTAGTCTGGATCAAACCCGAGTCTCTGGTGCTGTCGTCTTAAAAGTAATAAATTCTTTTATATTTGGTTATAAAATATAACAGCCAGGAAAAGCGAGAGTTGGAGCAAACAAATTTCCTGAGGCACAATAGGTGTGTTTAATTGCAAAATGCAACTGGCATCTGTGGCCTGTCGGTTTTCTACAGAAATGGCCTGAAGCCCAATTTCCAGTTAGGCTGCAGTTGATGCTGTCAACTGTGCATTTGTGACACATATTTCATGCTAATTTCTAGCAGAACACAAATTTCAATTCTCAAAAATCTCAGGATAAACATCAGGGCCTGAAAACAGTCACTTCTGTCGCCAAGGCCCTGGGAAAGCTGATAGTAAATTTCCATTCTTTTAATTGCACAATCAATAACAAATCATTCCAATGTATATTAACACTCTGATGTTATATAATTTCCAGCAAAATAGTAATAAAAATAAATGGAAACACAATAGTACATTTAATCCTAACTCTTCAAAACAACATACAAAGATTGTTTCGCTCATTCTTGGGACTGGATATAGCTGCCAAGATTGGCATTCATTTCTCATTCCATTTACTCTCAGTGGCTCCTTCTTAAAATGCAGCTGTGAAGGTAGTGATGATCACAATTTTTAGGATTTTAATGACACCAATTAGCAAAGATTAAATTGTGAAGAAATTTAAGGAAACAAATTACTTCACATTGACATTTGGCATACGATCACCATGGACATGCTGTATTAATGCTAGATTTCAAGCCGTCTCGTGCAATCGCATTTGGAACTGCAATCACGTAGCAACAAAACACAGGCTCACTCATCTGACATGTGGGGCCAAACAACAGTTGGAGGGAATATGTCAAGCAAGCTCCACTCCAGTTAGCATCTATCTATATATAATTAAAATTCTGATCTTGTGCTCTTCCGGTTTTGCATTATTTTCTATTTGCGCAAAAACAGACCGTGAGTAAGGTGTTTTTTCACCACCTTATCACCATTCTCCTGTGCTACAAGGGCAACAAGTTTTGTCCTAATCGATGGTATATTTTTAAAGTTATTAAGGTTTAAAAATCTTTAAAACCACGCATGCGCAGATTGGTCTCCTCTCCTGTTAGTCACCACCACGCAGATTGGTCTCCTCTCCTGTCATCCGCCGGAACAGCGATGCCCCTTCTTGCACCATCGCTGCACTGATTGGCCGGGCCCGCTGTCAGTCACAGGCACGCCCGCCTCGCCCGGCAAGGAGACTATAAAGGTGAAGGGGCGGAGTGAGCATCACTAACTCTCTGCCGGTTGGAGCTGCATCTGCCTCCGTGGTGCCGGGCGGGCGAGGGGCCGAGCCCACTTCACGGCCTCCGTGGTGCCCAGCCGTGGGCGGCGTCGACCGCTTCGTCCGACCCGGGCTTCTACCCGCGAGGCCCCGGCCGAGGTTCTACGCGGCGATCCGGGAGGCATCGAGACCGTGGCGGCGAGGCCTCGCGACGTTGGGACCTCGCAGCGATGGAGTCGAGTCGGCAGTGGGGCTTCGCCGCGGCGGTGAAGCCTCGCGGCGATGGGGCCGTGGCTGCGGTGAGGCCTCGCTGCGGTGGGGTCGAGGCGGCAGTGGGGCCTCGGGGCGGTGGTTGGGCCTTGCCAAATTTCAAAATCCGCGGAGAAATCTATCTCTTCCTCTTTTTTCATTTTTTTCCTGTGTCATGTCTGGTGGGGGAGGAGGGGGAATAGAGGGAGAGGAGGAGGGAGTGGGGGAGGTAGGGAATGGGGAATAGAGGGAGAGGAGGAGGGAGTGGGGGAGGTGAAGAGGGATAGTAGGGGGGGATAGGGAGGTGAGGAGTGGGGGAGGTGGGGGATAGAGGGATAGGAGGGGAGTAGGGAGGGAAGAGGAGTTATGGAGGGAGGGAGGGACTGAGGGTAGGGGAAAGGAGAGGGAGGGAGAGGTGAGGGATGGATTGGGGGAGGGTAGGAGGAGAGGGGAAAGAAGAGGGAGAGTGAAGAGGAGGGGGAGGAAGTGCTGGGGATGTGGGGAAATGAGCTGCGCCTGCGCAGTTGGGGGCTAAGCGTGAGTAGTGGAATATTGCGTTGGGGGAACGGGTTGAGTTGGGGGAACGGGTGAGTGGTGGAATATTGCGTTGGGGGAACCGACCCAAATGGTCTGCACTTAGTCTAGTTCCCACTGAAATTAGCTGTGCTTCCACTTCAACGGGTGGTCCTAGTTCCACTACAAGTGGTTTTAGTTTTAGAGATACAACAAGGAAATAGTCCCTATGGCCTACCGATTCCACACTGACCATCGATCACCTGTTCACACTAGTTCTATGTTATCCTACTTTCTCATCCACTCGCCACACACTAGGGGCAATTTACAAAGAGCAGTTAACCTACAAAACTCACTTCTTTGGGATGTGGGAGGAAACCGAAGCACCCGGTGGAAACCCATGTGGTCACAGGGAGAACAACTCCATACGGGCAGCACCGATGTCAGAGTTGTACCTGGATCTCTGGTGCTGTGAGACAGTAGTTCTCCCAGCTGCACCACTGTGCTACGCTAAGCTTGCATCATCCTAATATTCAAGCCATAGACAACACAAAGCATGGACATTTCTGATTACTCTTTCTGACCTCCTGTTATTGGAATAATTCATATCTGGCCTCTGGTGATATTTTCACTCCTAGTGGGACAGCGAAAATATGCAATGGAGTGTGTGACATATAACCATTTTATAAATTATGGAATTGAAAATTAAAATAAACCATAAAGGAAAACTTTATTGGATGTGTTAAGAATTTCTTTTGAAAGGAAACATATATTGAAGCTGATTGTTTTAACACAGGTTTTATAAATAACAAGTGATGATGTAATTTTAGCCGATTTACATATTTCTTACATTTGTTGGCAAGCATGGTCCTTTTATGATTGACATGGAGTATTTTGAGAATGTTGATAAAACTTTCCAATCTTTAAAATCTCCAAGTCATATCTGCTTAACTAATGTCAAAATGTTGGGTTATATGAACTTGCGAAGAAGTGTTAATAATGTCAGATTCATTTGTGCGATACCTCGGTCAGCCGAAACATGTTCCTAGTTTCCCGAGAAGAATTCCCAATATTAGACAATACGTATTGGTTTGGTTGATTAAAGCTGTCATTTTTTTTCTCCTGGTTCGGTCAATATCTATCTCCTCCCATGGCTCCTGTTTTAGTTTGAACCAGACTCAAGCCATAAATAATGCTTGCATTTCAATATTCAGTTTATCACTGAGCTCAGTCTTTTAAACACCTCTTCTCAGGCACAAGAAAATCTTACTTCTAGTTTTTCAGGTGCTTGGGCAGGGTGAGGGCACTTGGTCCAATGCTTTATTTTCTGATCACCACTTTGAAACATTGTCTTTTTCCCCACAGATGTAGCTTAGTCAGTTCTTTCCAGGGATTGTTTGCATTTTTCTCATATCTACAGTATTTTGCATTCAGATATCTAAGCTGGCCCAGCATCTTTCTTTTCTTCAAGTATTTGTCTAGTTTTTCCATAAAACCTGTAAGGGTCTCTGCCTTAACTATTACTTGTAATAAATCATACTGTGCTTCAAAAACTCAATGTGGAACAAAAGCTCTCCGAATCTTTGCGCTGCAGAATTAGTTTTTAGATTTAATGACATTGCGGCACAGGAAAGACGATGTTCCAATTCAGTGATTTATAATTTTAGTGATTAAATATTATAGTTTAATTAAATATATTAAATGTTTTAGTTCTTCCTTCTACAGTCAAAAAACACTCACGAATTTCCTAAGATCCATAATTTTCCAGAAGAAAATGTATGCCCTGATCTTTTTAAAACCTTTTAGAAACAGTATAATGGATAATCTAAAAATGCACACAACATAATTTAATACCAAACAAGTGTTTTGTATCAACTGACCATTGTTTAATTCTCTAGAAATTTGTGCTTCTGTTTCGAAGAGCACAAAATACAGTGACCTTGTCATGGATCTAAGGTCACACTCTCCTGCTCTTGCAGTCCATATGCAATGAATGCTCCTCATCCAAATATCATGCTGTATTTCATTTCCATATTTTGGCTGACTTGTCACTGGGGATCAACAAGAATCACTGCCAATCTGATGGACAGGTGCTGCAAACCAGCTGCAGGTGACTGCCTCCAGGGGCGATCGAGAAGACCTTGTCAGTTCATGACTCTTCCACTGGAATCACATTAGCTTGGTCTGAATCCTATAATCCCATTCTAAGGGCCCGGATCATCAATTTATTTTTATTTGAAGCGTATTATATGTCATGCACCTGAATTTAGAATAAGATCACTTGGTCTTCTAAAATGTATCCATAAATGTTTGCTCGATGTAGAAATAGCTGTGTGATTTGCTGCCAATTTAGTTTGTTTCTGATTATCCAATGCACATTTAGATCATTGACAAAGACATGTAAAAAATCTTCTCTTCAGTGAGGTAAAAAATGAGTGCAAGAAAGTTATATTTGTATTGAGTTTAAGGGATAAGAATAATTAACAAGTAACCTAATGAAATAATTCTGTACAGCTTTTGTTTCAAGAGACAAAGAATATTATTTGAATAACAAACACTCCATATGATGGTTCCCAATGCATTGCTCAACAATGCAATTTTATGTTGTTAGTTAATGAAGCACATTGTGGAATATGTGCAAATGTAATTCCTTCAGTTGTCACGTACTGTTTGCTAATTACATCAGGGCCGCTCAAGAGGAAGAAATAAACTGTATATCTCAAATACATTTGTAGGATGGGTGGTTGAGGAAAATGCAGGATATAAAATGAAAAGCAAGCAGACAGTTCCAAAATAAATAAAATGAAAGGTGATCTCTGAGTCAAAGTTGCTCAGTATTCATTCTCTATGGTAACTGTCGCGACAGTTGAAGCTTCCGGCATGAGGTGGTCAAACTCAGATAACCAATTACCAAAGTTATACTAAATTTCTACTAAAAGATGCATTCAAGTATAAATGTTTAAGAAAGAACTGCAGATGCTGGCAAAATTGAGGGTAGACAAAATTGCTGGAGAAACTCAGACTGAAGAAGGGTCTCGACCCGAAACGTCACCTATTCCTTCGCTCCATATATGCTGCCTCACCCGCTGAGTTCTTCCAGCATTTTTGTCTACATTCAAGTAGGAAGTAGGGATTAAAAGAAAACAATTGGATCAGTCATGACAGTGAAGATGATGCCCATCATGGTATTTACAAGATAATGGATATAGCTTGCATTTTAATTTATTTCCTTCTCATTGGGTAAAATGTTTACCAAAATTCATAATTCCCATCCTAACCAAGAAATTGAATACATTTGTGAGACCCCACCCCCCTCAAATTGCCACTAATAACTTTAAAACTCACAGGACTTTAAAATAATAAATAGCATGAAGCATTTTTTCTTTTATCTGAATATTCTTCACAGTAAATCTGCTCATGAAAAGTTTGTATTAAACTTAAATCAGTGAATCACTATAAAAAAACCTTTAATAATGACAAAAATCGTCAAAACTTGATTAATCCACTTGGTTAAGGCTTGGAAAGTCAAAGACTAAAATGCAAATCTAACATTGTCACTTTATTTCTGCCGTTGACTTTTCTCAAGTTGAAATCTGCAGTTAATTAGCAAGAAAATGTAGTCTGCATGATTTTTATATTGAGGTGCATGTATACCAAACAGATGTGGGTGGAATACATAGCATATTAAATAATATTAATTGCAGCAAACTGAAATTAGATTGGTTTCCATGCCAAACTGAATCCCACACATAATACTTACTCTTTTCAAAGAGTATTTTGACAAATAGTCTACAAGAACAACTAGATGCATAATACTGTGGTCAGCATGGTGTTAAATTAATTGAAGTGAATCAAATCAACTAAATTGTAAGGGATGTTTTAACTGCATTCACCAGAATCTTCTCATTTCCCAAAGCACTCCAATGTTGTTCCTGTGAGGCAGGAAGCAAACTTGCCTCAAATTTGTGGCTTGCTTCCTTGAAAATATTAGGTCCTAAAGGCAACTGCTGGCACCATCTTCACAGAACTAAGGAAAATGAGAGTTCAACTCTGACCATTACAAAGAGATTATGGGCCCCTTTACTTGGTTCTCTCGCCCCTTTTCCTGATTACAATGCATTGCCGAATCCTCTCCTGGCAACCATCTTGATGTCAAAGACCATTACTTTCGTCCTGGGCATAGGGCTCCTGATCCTTAACATTTGGCTTTAGCCCACTTGCTCACTTGTTGCTTGTTGTCAGTTTTACATGTGCAACGGACTGAGAAGGAAGGGAGGACGTGCAGAAGGGAGACAATTCTGGGAGTCAAAACTGCCAGCATCATGCAGACAATTTAAATTGATAGTGATAATGAAAATCCACCGTTCTATCTTCTGGGATTTTTTTTAACTTATCTCACATTTTGCTGTGCGGAATATGTTACAATTGCTAGAAACAATGCTGACACTTCAAGATATTTTACATCCGGTTCTACTTAACAATTCTTTATATGCAGAAATACCAGTAATAATAGAGTGTTATGACAGGAATTTTCTAATGGTTTATTTTTTGGCAATGAAACTTAAAAAAAAATTGTCTATGGAGCTGCAAAGCCAATTAAATAATTAAACAATCATCCTTCTGATTTAATTGGATTTTCTGGGGTTGTGTTTGCCTCAGAGGACTCATGACTGATTATTCTCGTCATCTGTATACATTTATTTCACATGGACAACTTTAAATAATGTAATCATCCATAAAAATTCCAAAGCTTAACTATTGTAGTGCTTCAGGATCAAGATCGTCCAACATACTTGGGACGAGAGTTCTTTAAAACAAAAGAGCTAGTAATTAATACAGCAGAACTTATTTATTGCCTCTGGCTAAAGGAATTATTCAGTTCCTGCAACAAGGATGAAAAAGATACTTAATAGAAACCATTAGGCATTTCTGTATAACAAGTACAGTATATTCTTCACTTGGCTTCCCATTCTAATACTAATCTTGATCTATTTCTGATTCCCTGGTGCTGGTTCTTGCTTTTAGTTTCTACATAATGCATGGTCTTTTGAGATGAGTCTTTCTAATCTTCCTGCATAATAGGATGTAGTGTACATTAATTTTATGAATGGACATTTGTTCCTTTTCAGGATATAGAATCTCATCCAAATACCTGTCTTATTCTGTAGGATTTTACAAGGAACTGCATTGGACTGAATGTATATCCTGCAGTGTTTTTCCCGCCTGAGTGACCCTGTTTGATTAGTCTCATTTCCAACTCTCCCTTCAGCTATTTACCAATGTACTGCAATCATAGTTAAATCAAGCGACTGGACCGTATTTAATATTCTTTCACATCTCCTAGTTTGTATTTCACAATAGTTAAAATAAAGTCACTGCAACTCATATATGAAACAGATCTGACAGCTATTACGCAATAGTGCATTGATCATAAATTTAAATAAAATCATTTTATTTTAATCATCGTCCCTCCAACAATCATACTTATGGAACAATTTTCAGGTCAACCTCAATTATTTTATACTTGTTCCACAATAATGGTCCATCCATAAGCTAGGGTACAATTCACCTCTATTCGATTGCAGACATTGAACGTATTCTATTGAACTGTGCAGGAAAGAACTGCAGATGCTGTTTTAAATCGTAGGTAGACACAAAATGCTGGAGTAACCCAGCAGGACAGGCAGCATCTCTGGAGAGAAGGAATGGGTCAAGACCCTTCTTCAGACTGACTGACTTCAGACTAGTAAATAGCTAAAGGGAGAGTTGGAAATGAGACTAATCAAACAGGATCAAACAGGATCACTCAGGCGGGAAAAACACTGCAGGATATACATTCAGTCCCATGCAGTCTGAAGAAGGGTCTTGACCCGAAATGTCACCCATTCCTTCTATGGAACTGTGCTCTATAATGTTTGGGAATGGGGTTGATAGTTGGGATGTAATGTTAAAATTGTACAAGGCATTGGTGAGGCCAATTCTGGACTATGCCGTACAATTTTGGTCGCCAAATTATAGTAAAGATGTCAACAAAATAGAGAGAGTACAGAGGAGATTTACTAGAATGTTGCCTGGGTTTCAGCAACTAAGTTACAGAGAAAGGTTGAACAAGTTAGGTCTTTGGAGCGCAGAAGGTTATGGGGGGACTTGATAGAGGTCTTTAAAATGATGAGAGGGATAGACAGAGTTGACGTGGATAAGCTTTTTCCATTGAGAGTAGGGATAATTCAAACAAGAAGACATGATTTGAGAATTAAGGGACAGAAGTTTAGGGGTAACATGAGGGGGAACTTCTTTACTCAGAGAGTGGTAGCTGTGTGGAATGAGGTTCCAGTGGAAGTGGTGGAGGCAGGTTCAATTTTATCATTTAAAAATAAATTGGATAGGTACATGGATGGGAAAGAAATGGAGGGTTATGGTCTGAGTGCAGGTAGATGGGACTAGGGGAAAATAAGTGTTCGGCACGGACTAGAAGGGCCGAGATGGCCTGTTTCCGTGCTGTAATTGTTATATGGTTATATGATGTTATATGGTAATATGATCGGGAAAGAGTGTTCAGCCATGATTGAATGGAGGAGTAGATTTGGTGGTCCGAATTGTCTAAATCTGTTCCTAGAACCCATGAATGCTGTTAACTATATTCTGCATTCTGTATCTTCACCTTTGCTTTGTCTACGGTACTTGAATTTAACTTGATCGTATTTATGTATAAAGGTCCACCAACGATTTTCTAGCAACTGGTGTACCGGCATCTCCTTTAAACTGGACAAAATGACAAGAGCGCATTTGAAATCTTCCCTGAAGTACCCCCGAAAAAGTGGCGCCTCGGCCAGGTGAGACAGCCAATCTCGACCTCATTGGCACTTCCACGGCGATCCGTTCCCATTACGGGCTTCCATCGTCAACTTTGCTGCCGGTATCTCAGCACCCTGAAGCTGTGACCTCTCATGGTCCATGAAAATAGATAATCCTGCAAGGCTCTGTGACGACAGGTGCCAGAAAATCGGTGGTGGACCCGTAGCATTATCTGATCTAATTTGATAGCATGCAAAACAAAGTTTTTCATTGTACCTGTACATGTGATAATAATAAATCTAAACTCAAGCTTAAAATCAATTAATATATTCCATGTCTGTACAGATTAAACTATTATTTTTTGATTTGTACATATTTGCAAAATATCAATACATGAATACATGCTGCTTAATTTTTTTCCCCACAGTAGGAGCACTGAATAACCCATATCTGACAGTCTTACCAGCAATATTTCAATGCCATCATAATCAATTTTCCAAGCCAATTATTTTATCTTAACAAAACAAATCCAAATGCATGAACAGGTGCTAAATTAAACAAATCATAAGTGGATTTGATTTGCATTTTTAAATGATCTAATCTGTATTAAAGGTCAAGGACAATTTGAGTGGAGGAACAAGTGGCATCATATATTCTGTAAGACCTTCCTTTAAAGTAATGCTAATCATGTACTCAGTAATATTTTGGACCTTCATTGTCCGTGGACTGGTTTGTGCAGAACATAGACAAATAGCAACAGAAATCCAACCTCAATCTGTACTAAAATAGGACAGTATCACACAAAAATGTGCATCAGCAGCATCACTGATTAATGTGACTGTTCCCATTTTGAGCTCATATTAATCTAATCTGTTCAAAATCTTGGCCAGGTTCTATCACTGTCATCGACCTCTTTGCAGCATATCAGTAAAACGGCATTCCAGTCATGGAGATATGGTGATAAATTCTGATAAGGAACATCTGAAATACCACTTTATTTCCACTGATGTGAAGTAAACAAATTACCAGCAGGACATGTTATGAAAGCCAAGAGTAAACAAGTTAAGGCTCAGGCCAAATATTTCTTCTTAGATAAAGATCGTATCAATGCTACTCAATTACTTGCAGTTTGAAGAAACACGCAAGCCACAAGTTGAGATGATATAATGATATAGTTTTTCTAAATTACATTAAGACTCAGAACTTATTTCATGTTGGAGGATGAAAACGACAGTGGCCTGAATGGGTCTCTCAAGAGGGTCAGTTGAATCTGTCCGAGGGATCACGGTCTCTTAATTATATTTCAATTTTGTTCCCTCTTCCCCTACACTTAAAAAAATACATTTGGGGGTCCAAAAGGTTATCTCAAATGCTCAGATGGCTCCAGAGTTGAAGGGCAAGGGCCCTGGGCAAAGTAATGTAAACGTGTTTGAGACAGAACAAATGATCTGGACGAGGGAATTGCATGCAACATCTCCAAGTTTGCAGATGACACAAAGCTGGGGGCAGTGTTAGCTGTGAGGAGGATGCTAGGAGACTGCAAGGTGACTTGGTTGGGTGAGTGGGCAAATGCATGGCAGATGCAGTATAATGTGGATAAATGTGAGGTTATCCACTTTGGTGGCAAAAACAGAAAAGTAGACTATTATCTGAATGGTGGCAGATTAGGAAAAGGGGAGATGCGACGAGACCTGGGTGTCATGGTACACCAGTCATTGAAAGTAGGCATGCAAGTGCAGCAGGCAGTGAAGAAAGCAAATGGTATGTTAACATTCATAGCAAGAGGATTTGAGTATAGGAGCAGGGAGGTTCTACTGCAGTTGTACAGGGTCTTGGTGAGACCACACCTGGAGTATTGCGTACAGTTTTGGTCTCCTAATCTGAGGAAAGACATTCTTGCCATAGAGGGAGTGCAGAGAAGGTTCACCAGACTGATTCCTGGGATGTCAGGACTTTCATATGAAGAATGACTGCATAGACTCGGCTTGTACTCGCTAGAATTTAGAAGATTGAGGGGGGATCTTATAGAAACGTCCAAAATTCTTAAGGCGTTGGACAGGCTAGATGCAGGAAGATTGTTCCCGATGTTGGGGAATTCCAGAACAAGGGGTCACAGTTTAAGGATAAGTGGGTAGTCTTTTAGGACCGAGGTGAGAAAAACATTTTTCACACAGAGAGTGGTGAATCTGTGGAATTCTCTGCCACAGAAAGTAGTTGAGGCCAGTTCATTGGCTATATGTAAAAGGGAGTTAGATGTGGCCCTTGTGGCAAAAGGGATCAGGGGGTATGGAGAGAAGGCAGGTACAGGATACTGAGTTGGATGATCAGCCATGATCATATTGAATGGCGGTGCAGGCTCGAAGGGCTGAATGGCCTACTCCTGCACCTATTTTCTATGTAACAAGCACCGCTGATCAAATACTCTGAGAATCTTAAGACTGATGAAACAGACCTGATTCCAGCTTTGTCACCTGTCAAAATTGTTTAGTGATTCTGGATGTTTCCATTGGCAGCATAGTGGTACCACAAATAGTCAGGTTTATTACTTAATTATTCATTTCAACTCTGTATTTTCAGGGATAATGCAGTGGATCTTTGCAAATACATTTATTACATTTATAGATCATGCAGTACATTTCAGAAGCATTTATGCTGACACTTAAATAAGCACGGCATAGAAGGTTAGGTTCCTAATATGGTATGGAATGAGTGTAGAAGGCAAAACATGGTATTTACTGCATGGTGGGTTTAAGGGCTCATTTCTTTGCTGTATAACTCCATGATCCAATGTCACTTTCGATTATATTTTAATCCTTCTGCTAATGGTGCTGCAATTGAATATTCCTTCTGCCAAAATACAGCAAGGTGTAATATTGACTATAAATTATAACAATAACAAATTCAAAGTTATTAATACAAATCTGCAATGCCTAATTATAATCAAAACCCACAAGCAGAAACATGTGCACTCTTGGCTTGGCCATCTATTTTATAAACTGTTTTACTGTTCTCAAAATTAGATTTGAAGCTTAAATACAAAATGAGTTGGAATTTCTATGTGAAAATTGTACCAGGATCCACTGTGATGTGACACACCTCTGCCCAGAGCCCACTGGATGCTTAGTCATTAAATCTGTCAGCACATTATGGACATTTGATGTCACTGTTGCAACATTTAAGCACACAAATACAAGGGCCTTGACTGGAAGATGTCTTAATGAAGATAGAAGTTCTGCTTGTACATTATTAAAGGGGTTTCCTTACTTGAATCAGCGTAAAGATGTCTACTGCCGAAGATAAACATTTTGCAACAGGCCGTATAACTCCAATTTTTAATGAAGTACCTCAGCTTTATGCTTCCTTTGTGTGTGTGTTAGGGGTGGAGTGGGTGTGGGGGGAAGGTGGGGAATGGGCATTCTGCTGATTTCCCAGGTGCTCACTGCAATCCCATTATTTCACCCTGGCCATCCAAGATACAAGGGGCCATCTCCCATCTCTGGCCTGGGAAAAGCTCATCAAATATGTCCCACCACATGAAACAAGTTCATATTGGAGACAGCTGTCCAAGAGCTTTTGGCATCGTAAGAAAATGCATTTTAAGTTTGTTCTTCTTCTTGTCTTCTTGCGTATGGCGTGCACAGCCTAAAGTTGCAGATCAAGGGTAGACATCCATATCAGGACAGCATCCGTTACTGGGTGGATGGCTTTGATACCACCAGGGAAAAGCCTCAGTGGGCAGTCATTCACGATGTGTGGGGTGGTCTGGTCTGGATGTCAGCAGTCGCAAGCAGAGCTGTCTGTCATCCCCCACTTATGCAGGTGATGGGCTGTTCTTGCATGGAGGGTGCGGATTCTGTTCAGGGTGAGCCATTGCTTGCGATGGAGGTCAAAACCTGGTGGTTGCACTGTGGGGGGTCTGTGATGACGTCTCCGTTGTTGGTGTTGGCATCTTTCCAGGCTCTGCACCACTCAGAATTGGATCAAAGTCTTCCAGAGATTTAACGCAAGACCAGAAGGGTTTGCCGGACTTCAGGCGCATGTTGGGCAGATGGTTCAAGTCAGCATGGATGGGAAGGTCAGGGTTAGCCTCGATGGTGCACCAATCTTTCAATATCCTCTCCCTTCTACGTATGCTGGGAGGGGCGATATGAGAGAGGGCAGGGAGCCACTGCAAAGGTGTTGACTTAAGCGTCCCTGTGATGACCCGCATTGCAGAGTTAAGGACAGTGTCAACTCGTTTGGTGTGGCAGCTATTAGCCCAAGCTGTTGAGCAAAGCTCGGCTGTTGAGTAGACTAGGGCTAAGCTTGCGGAGGGTGTGTGCATTGGATCCCCAGTTGTTGCCGGTAAGTTTCATGATGATGTTGGCCCCTGCTTTCAGTTTATCAGCCACCCTCTTCAAGTGTTCACAATAGGTGAGGGTGCGATCCAGGGTGACTCCGAGGCACTTGGGGAATTCTTCATTCCTCACCGGCTTACCACAAAAGGACGATCGGAGCTTTGCATTGGCGAGCCGATTGCTGAGGTGAAAGGCAGTGACAGTTGTCTTAGACGGGTTAGGGCGAAGTCGCCAGAAGGTGAAGTATTCCTCCAGCCCCTTCAAGTCTTGGGTTAGCACTCTGCTGATATCCTCAAGGGCAGCTCCCTGCTAGGTAAGGGCGAGGTCATTTGCATATGCAAACTTCCTGGACGAAGTGGTTGGCATGTCACTCACATAAATGTTGAAGAGTAGGGGAACTAGGACAGAGCCCTGGGGGAGACCATCATTCAGGGTCCTGACAGAGCTGGTCTGGTTCCCAAGCAAGACCCTAAATCTACGGTTGCTGAGGATGGATGAGAGGGCACGCATGGTGGTTTGGCAGTTTAAGATTCTGGAAGCTTCCAGCAACAGACCATGTCTCCATACTGTGTCATAAGCTGATGACAGATCGATGAGAGCAACACCAGTTTTCAGGGCACATTGGAAGTCAGCCTCTACATTGGTAGTGAGGGCAAGGACTTGATCTGCGCAGCTTCTACCAGGTCTAAAGCCAGCTTGCTCTCTGGGCAGAACAGGTTCTACCAATGGAGAAATCCTGGCAAGCAGGAGGCGGCTCAAACAGTTTGTAGGATGTGCACAAGAGGGAGATGGGTCTTCCCAGGGCCAAAACTCCCGCAACATCGGGAAATCTCCATGCATCTACCAGCTAAATGTGGAAGGAATGACCAGGGCAAAGAATAAATACATCTCAAGATCTGCTAAGGACTTTAATGCTGATGTCCTCCTTCCATAAGAGGTACACATCGCTGATACCTCATGTGCTTGCAAGCTCTGTATCTATGGCTTCAAGCTTGTTGCTGCTGTATGCCACGAAAATACGGCATTGCTACGTACTTGAGTTATGACCTACAAGATTTCTGTGTTCTTGAGGAATCTTGCTCCAATGACATCTTCATTGCTACTGTGAGGATTGGGGATATCCCTGTCACAAATGTATATAAACCCCCTAGAGTCACGTGGCCTGCCTCCATGCTACCCACTTTCCACCACCCAGAAGTACAAGCAGGGGACTTTAACAGTCGTCACTCATCCTGGGACTACTCAACCAATGGTGAGAATGGGGAATTACTGGATATGTGGGCATCCAACAATGATCGCTACCTCCTCCATGATGCCAAGCAACCAGGCACATTCCACTCGAGCAGATGGAGGCGAGGCTACAACCCAGACCTCTGCTTCACATCGAAAACCGATGTTGGCCACCCCCTCCATGCGTCACGTAAGATTCTTTCGCACTTCCTTCACAGTCGACATAGACCTGCTCTGATCCACATCGGTGAACAGATCCCTGTGATCTCGTCCAAGCCTCTCCCACACTGGAACTTCAAGAAAGCAGATTGGACAGGTTTCACACAAGAAGTTGAGGAAAAGATCATACGTCTTGAACCTGTCCCCAAAAACTACAAGTCCTTCTGCACGATCCTGAAGGCTGCAACAAAGAAGTACATCCCGAGAGGCTTCCGCAAAAACTTTACTCCTTGCTGGCTCCCTGAATCAGAAGACCTCTTGAAGCAGTATGAGGCCACAGGCGACCCAGATACTGCCACGGAACGGTTAGATTCCCTGGATGCAGCAAGACGTCAGGGCTGGCAAGAGACTGTAGATGACTTGAAGTTTACACACTTTACACACTCCAGCAGGAAGGCTTGGACTCTCCTTCTTCATCGTGGTGTTGTACCAGGCAGGAGCAGCTGAACCAGAGGTGTCAGCAAATGCTGTAGCCTCTCGCCTGCTGGCAAACCCGAAGGTAGCCACTTTCAAAGGAACTCGACAAGAAGTGAGACAAAGCCTGACAAAGTCCATCTCTTCTTTACAATCCTCAAGTCACCTTTCTAATCCATACACTCCAGTTGATGTAGACAAAGGCCTGCATTCTACTAAAGCTGGGAAAGCAGCAGGAGTCGATGGGATCTACCCGTAATTTCTGAAGAACCTTGGCCTCGATGGACGCAACTGGCTGGCTGCTTTTTTCACTCATGTCCATTGTAGTGGAATTATCCCTAAGGCCTGGAGAGGAGTCTAAAGTAATCGCCATCCTCAAGCCTGGGAAACCTGCTGATGATACAGCTGATTAAGTTTGTTATTCGCATGTGATATTTTGAAGACCCAGGATTCATGTTGCGTGCATGCATACCTTACATGCATGCATATTGGAAATTTATTTCACCCATCTGCAAAAGAAACTGTACAACATTCTCCACAGTGCTGTTATATAACCCATTTCCATGCACTACATCATTTACATAGAAACATAGAAAATAGGTGCAGGAGGAGGACATTTGGCCCTTCGAGCCAGCACCGCCATTCAATGTGATCATGGCTGATCGTCCCCAATCAATAACCCGTGCCTGCCTTCTCCCCATATCCCTTGATTCCACCAGCTCCTAGAGCTCTATCTAACTCTCTCTTAAATCCATCCAGTGATTTGGCCTCTACTACCCTCTGTGGCCGGAAATTCCACAAATTCACAACTCTCTGGGTGAAAAAGTTATTTCTTGGTCATGTTTTTAAAAAATTGACAGGTTATAAGAAATAATAAAATTGTACTGCGTTATTGCAAACTATATATATGCCTTTTGCAGGGCTTTAAAGTGATCACCACTGAAGATCCAAGAGGGTAATAACGAGGGTAATATTCTACTTCATAACCTCACTGTCTTGGCATCTGAGGCATCCACAGCATTTGTGCACTTGCTATAAACATAATGGGCCAGAATTTTCAGATCAAAAATGGCAAGGCTATTGGCACTCGTTGTTATTTAAGCATAAGTGTGTTATTAAATATGAATGTACAAATGTTGTCTTTGGAGTTGTGAAATGCTGTTTGTTAGCTTCATCATTGACAGCCACTCAACCTCCCGTTTTGCCAAATGTTTGGTGTAGATAGAAAATAAAACATGTCACAGATGTTTAGGATGAGTAAACTACCAATCAACCAATCTCGCTCACCCTGGTTATAGGCTGTTATTATTACAACTTTTATAGGCAGATTATTATTATTACAACTTTAAAAAAAAATTTTTTAAGAAGATCTTGATTGCCAAAAATGAAATGTAAATTATTTTATTACTTCCTTTATTTTTTTTCTCTTAATCCAATCTATTTTTTCTCTGTTCATTATCTGTTCAAAACCTATTCAAAACTGAATCCAAACAAGCCAAAACTAAATGTTACAGGAATGGGAATGGAGTTAAAAAAGTGCTTCAAATCCAGACAACCAAATCAACATCTAGAAATACACTTTGATTCAAAAGCAACCATATCAGTATCAAAAACAAATCCATTCCTTGCAACCTGCATTAATTTGCCCTCAAGGATCAGTATTTAAAAATTAAATCTCTTACTTTAAATATTGACATTTCTGTGCCTCTGAGAAGATTAATAGCTGTAAGAATTCACAACATAATGATTACCTATTTGATGCACTGAGATTGCCATCAACATAAGAATCTCCTTGACTATTATTTTGCCATTGTTAGTTTGTAAGAATAGAAAAACAACAAAGTTATTAAGTAATAATACTGCAAAAAGTCTGAAAAGTTCAACTGTGATATAGTGATCTTCCAGTTGCATTTTACATTTGATTCTTTCCTCATTTAAAATTCCAGTGAGACATAAAATGAACTCTCTGAACTATCGCCAGAGCTCCACATACTTGCTGTAATGGGGCAACCAGAGTATGCACAATACTTCAAATGCAAGCATAAACTGGTAGATCTGCTGCCTTATAGCACCAGAGACCCAAGATATGAGTTTCAATGCTGACTTGGACGGTGTCCGCATGTGAATTTGCACGTTCTCCCTGTGACCGCACGGGTTTCCTACATTTCCTCTTTCATCCCAAAGTCGTGCAAGTTTGTCAGTTAATTGGCCTCCGTAAAACTCCCCGAAGTGTGTCGGGGGTGGATGAGAAAGTGGGACAACATAGAACTAGTGTGAACAGGTATTGGATGGTCAACGAGGACTCAGTGGGTCGAAGGGCCTGTTTTCATGCTGTGTCTCTGAACTAAAACAGATTTTTCCCTCAGATAAATGTTTCAAAATGCATATGAAAGTAATTCAGTATAATTTAGATTTATAAAGCAGTGTAATTAAACTAATTAAGTATGAAATGCATTTTTTGATGAGGGCTATACATTGGTGGAATTAATTTTGTAATGAGGCTGAGATCTAATTTCATGTTTTGCAGAAAAATTACATTCTGAACAAAAACATTGATTCCAAATCAGATGAAAAAGAAAGTATAACTTTTTAAATACAATTTTCCATTATTTAAAGTCTGTGCATCAAAATTGCACGCCTTAGGAACCATCTTGCGGGTAGCCAGACCGGGTGCTGAGATACTCCCAGGAAAGCTTACTATATTGTGTATGAGATCAAAGTGCATGATCAAAAAGATGCTCAAACAGTATTGTCCAGAAATGGACTACAGACATGTTTGGCTTTTGATCAAATTATTTCCTTTTAGGATGGTTTCTGACCATTAAATTGAGCATAAAAAGGTATATTTTCTTCTAATAAATTCAAGGACCTCCTCCACCTTTCTCATCTCAAAACAATGATAAAAATAATAAAAAACAGTGGAAAACATGTCGTGTTGCAGTCGTTTTAACAATGAGGTCTAACTCCAGACATTAAAGGGTGAGGGTCATGCATAGTAGCTTGCAGCAGGTAGTTTTACTTTTAGTTTACTTTATTGTCACGTGTACCGAGGTGCAATGAAAAGCTTTTGTTGCGTGCTAACCAGTCAGCGGAAGGACAATCTATGATTACAATTGAGCCATTCATAGTTGACAGATACACGGTAAAGGGAATAATATGCATAACATTTAAGGCCATAAGGTCATAGGTGATGGGAGCAGAATTAGGCCATTCGGCCCATCAAGTCTACTCCGCCATTCAATCATGGCTGATCTATCTCTTCCTACTCACCCCATTCTCCTGCCATCTCCCCATAACCCTTGACACCTGTACTAATCAAGAATCTATCTATCTCTGCCTTAAAAATATCAATTGGCTTGGCCTCTATAGCTTTCTGTGGCAAAGATTTTCACAGATTCACCACCCTCTGACTAAAGAAATATCTCCTCATCTCCTTCCTAAAGGAACGTCCTTTAATTCTGATGCTATGTCCTAGACTCTCCCACTAGTGGAAACATCCTCTCCACATCCACTCTCTCCAAGCCTTTCACTATTCGATAAGTTTCAATGAGGGGGCCCCTCATCCTTCTAAACTCCCAGGCCCAGTGCTCTCATCATTTGTGAACGTTTAGTGCAAAGTAAAGTCCGATCAAAGATAGTCCGAGGGTCTCCAATGAGGCAGATTGTAGTTCAGGTAGGGAGTAACTTGTGCAGGATAAATCAAGCAGGCTAGTAGATTTGCCTTCGAAGATCATGACATATAAAAGCTGGATGTTATATAGCCACATGGACTTGAAAAACTGCGACTGAACTAATCAATACGATATTGAAGCAAATCTAAGCGTCTGTTTCAGTATCATATTGATTAAAGAAGTGAATAATGATTAGAAGGACCTAAATGCTCTGCAAAGCAAGATAAGAAGGTCGAGATAGGTGTTCAATGTACACTGATTTCAGGATTCTACTCATTCAGCTGCCCTTAAATATAAACTAGAGCTATTTGGTTAATGGTTTATTTCATTTTTCATCACACTTCTTGAAATACTTGGATGATTTCTATATTGATGGCTTTGTGGCAATGCAGACTCAACGCTTGCCATTGAAATTCATTGCAGACTGAAGTAAGATGATGTGCCTCACGTTAGAACCCTTGTATAGCTTTTGGCTGCCAACTTCCGGATGCTTGTTTTGTAGAGTTTGCAAGATACTGCTAACATTCTAGCTGACTTTCTGACCCAGGATGTTGTGGCCAGTAGTGGGATCCCGTTGGAGGTGGCAAAAATGTTGGAGGATTATATGCTGTTTGCGACGGCTGATGGGGTGGACGGTGAGGACAAGGGGGACTTGTTACGAATGGGGGGAGGGGGAGTAAGAGCTGCGAGATGTCGATGAGAGCCTCATCTATAATGGAAGAGGGAAACCCCTGTTTCCTAAAGAATGAGGACGTCTCCGATGCCCTGGTATGTTGTGGGCCTGGTGAGAGAAGACGTCACATCTTTGGTATTCAACTGGGGTTGGACGATCAACCCATGCAATCTTCAGCAAAAGATAAGTGCTTCTTTCAACTCAATCCACCCATAGAGCCAATAATGAAAATAGTGTCTTCAACATGGTGACAGTAAAATTTGGAAGTATGCAGCTGTAGAACCAGAGTTAATGTTGTACTCTGCTGTGAGATCCTTGCTTCATCATCCATGAAAGTGACCAGCTTCTCCAGAATGCACCCACAGAACGCTGACACCATCTGAGATGATGGAAGGGTATATCTCCGCACTATCATTTTGCTAAACCTCTTTGGTTGACCTTTTAACACCATATGTATCTGCATGCTTAAGGCTAGCTTCATACTTTTCATGATTCAGCGTATGAGTTCCAGTGTCCTCCTCAGCAGCGCTGGACAAGGAAATCTTCATCCGTAGAGCACCCTTCTGGAATGTATCCACCGCCACTTCAGGTATTGATGGTTTCAGCACCCACAACTTACTACAGCTCACCACCTACCCAGAGAAAAGTACCAATGTCCTAGAAGGGATGGAATGAGTGACGACAATGCCTTCATGGAAAACTGTCTGCGTCAAAGTACATTGTTTTGCAGGTTCTCAAAGGGAAAAGAGAGAAGATTTGTGGTAACAGAAAGAAGGGAGGTAACTGAAATTCTTAAAAGAACTTTAAGGTATGTAGTTTGCTTCATGTTGTTTCAGTAGAAGGGTAAGAAACAATGTACAAACATGTTTAAACTGTTAACTCCAGCTGGGTCTCTGTTCAATAGCGAGCCAAGTTCTACTTGAATGAGTATGATGTTGTTGGCGATTCCACCTGAGTGTTCCTCCTCAGCTGAAATTATCTGTTACCCTAACCGAAAGGGAGATATGTGTAGGAAAGAACTGCAGATGCTGGTTTAAATCAAAGGTATAAACAAAATGCTGGAGTAACTCAGCGGGACAGGCAGCATCTGTGGAGAGAAGGAATGGGTGATGTTTCGGGTCGAGATCGTTCTTCGGACATATTCAGACATAAAGGGAGATATATTGTGTTCTATTTGTTTTCAAGGTTATTAACATTTAAGTGGAAATGTTTACGTCTCATGCACATTGCAGATTAAGTGAGAAATGGAGGGCAAGATAAGCAGTGATTTTACAATTGTACATGGAAACACATGAAAAAGAGGAAAGTGTAATGAAAAGGATTGATTTGGGTAGTTTACCACATTGCCCTCTTCTTTTTGCATTAAATTTAAATCCATGGGGTTGTTCAGATTCAGATTCAGATTCACATTGAGTTACCATGCAGCCATACAACACAATTAAAAGGAACAATAGACTTGACATAAACATCCACCACAGTGATACTGCAATGGAAGGCAATAAAGTCAGTCTTCCTCCTTATGTTCACCCGTGATTGGGGCCTTGACCCTCCGCAGTCGCCGCTACGGACGGCCCGATGTACAAGCCCTCTCGTCGGGATGATCGAAGATCCGACGCCAAGACGGATGGAACACACGTGCCCGAATCGGCCACTTTCTTACCACGGCTTCTCGATGTTATAGGTCGCAGGCAGGCCAGCAGTCGAAGCTCTTCTCTGGTGATCACCGGCAAGGGATCCCTGGCTCCGGGATGGTTCTTGGTTCTTGGTTTCTTGGTCCTCCAAAATATTCCAAATGGAATTTAAACTGGAGGTGGTGGAGGGAGGACTTAAGCCAGAAAGGGTTATTGGGAAGAAAGAGCTACTTTAAATTTAGTTGCATCTGGTTGGGTAACTATAGTTGGGTGGAGATTATTCCATGCTTTAATTGTGCGGGGGAAGAACGAATTGCTGTACACATCTGTCTTTGTAGCTGGAATCACAAATTGGATCGAATGCCCTCGTCTGCTCCTAATTGGTTTGGGTTTGGTGTAGGTCTTGTAATCTATGTCGAGCTGACCATTTAACATTTTGTAAAAACAGGTCAAACGGTGAGCTTCACGTCTGTCTTGGAGAGGGTTCCACCCCAGAGAATTCAGAAGTTTGGTAACACTCGCTTCTCTCTCATAGGTGTCAGTAACAAATTGAGCTGCCTTTCTTTGGACACGTTCGATGGAAGAAATGTTTTTATTTGGGTAAAAGTGATACTGGCTCTTTCAGTCACCTTCATTCTTTAGCATCTCCTGATTTCACCTTCTCCGTTGGCACTACTATTGAGGCATCTGAAAAGCGGGGAGCAGCTCTTTGGCAAAAGTTATTCCGGAGTTATGTAAGCAAAGATGAAAGCAGGACTTTCAGCAACACTTAAGGAGGAGAATCCTCACTCTAATGTGCAGATGCTCCAGAAATTACACAATAAATCATATGGCCAGTTTGTGATGCAATCAAGACAGTAGTCTGACAATCATATTAGAATTGTATGGGTCTCGTGCCGGTTTTGATGTCTATTTGCTCTCTAATTCGCATACCCGTGTGTCACAAGCAAATTCATATCTAAGAGCCGAGAGTGTTTAATTGTCATATTTATCAATAACTGAACAATGAAATTCTTACTTGCAGCATAACAGGCCTATAGCACAGTGCACATGAATAACATAATAAACAAACAAGTCAATAAATTAAAAACCCCAAAAGTAATGCAAAAAAAGCCCAATGTCCTAAGTGCAACCAGTCCACAATCCATTAGTCTGTGCTGTTAAAAGCACGAGTTAAAATCAAGCCTAACATGCATTAAATGATAAAAAATTCACTTCAGGTTATTGAACAGGTAAATCAAATTCTTACACATTTGTTATTTACTTGCTGCCAAATAAATGAGTACAGCTCACAACACCAGGAATTGGTCTGAATGATAAATGGCTCTTTCACCTTCAATCAATCATATAAATTTCAGCAACCAAGAGTCACGGGTTTGTTATTTTCTAGTTAACACTGTTCCTGTGTGGCAGTTTACTAACAGACATCAACCTAATTTAATTTTAACTGTTTAATTTGACTCCACACTCAAAATTTCATGGTACTTTTAAACCTAATCACAGCTAAGATCCATGGAATAATAAACCTAGCTGTATTACACAGTCTTGTTCTATTTGTTGCTACATATTTCAAGACAGAGGGTTGAGGATAATCATGGGGGAGTGTCAGCAGAGGTCATAATGATCCAGAGTCTTTACACTTTCCAAAAATACTAACAACTGAAAATTTGGCCATTTACGAGGTCCTTTGATGAACTATAGTGTCAAGGGAGGTTCCCGGTTTTAACTTTTTTTTTCCTTAAAATTCTTCAGTAGGGATTTGTTTTCAATTGATAGGTCACGGGGATTGATTCGAGATTAAAATTAATCTGACTTTAATGTTTTAGTGATTACAAATGAAGTGAATTAGTTTATGTTAAAATGCAAAAGTATTCACTGGAAATCTGACTTGGGTTGTCAGGGCTAACGAAAATAAATTCAGTGCGAGTAACCCAGAAAATGTGATTATTTGTTAAAATGCAAGAGTGAATAGACAAAACCATAAAAACTATGGATTTCATTAATCTACAGTTAATCTGCAGAAAGAGAACAAATATGAAGTGGGACCTAGAACAATCAGTAAGCGAATATCCTTGGGTCAAGAAAAGCACAGGAGCATTTAAATTCATAAAATAAAATGGAACAGATTGGTGGGGGGGAGATTTATGTGGAGTATAAACTCAAATGTAGACCTTAAAGGTGACGTTTCAGTGCTGTGGATGCCCTTTGATTTACTCTTGGGCCAGAGAAGGCTAAAATGATTTCGCAGAGGTCAATAAAACTATATGGAATTAGATAATGAATAGGGGGAAATACTTTCCCCTGGTTGGTGAGAGGGACAACGAGTATTAGTTTTAAATTATTCTCGGAGGGAGAGGTATTTATTTATATCAGGTGCTTGTTGGAGCATGAAATGTATTGTCCCGGGCAACGGTTAAGGCAATGACCTCATTGCTTTCTTTAAGGGTCGTTGGATGAATACCTGAAGGGGAGAAAAAATATGACCATTCTAGGAATACGCTGGGAGAGCAATTTACATTTAAAGCTAAGAAACCATGAATTCCTTTGTGATTGATTGCAGCATCATTAATTAGACAGGCATAGATCCTGCAGATAAGGGCAGTTCTATCGGCTTTTAAGGGGAAGATCATGGCTATCGAATGCCTTAGATCAATTATAAAAAAAACAAATACAATGAATACAAATAACAATGTCATAGTTTAGGATGCTGAGTAAGTCACGAATAACAGAAATAGTGTGAAGTAAACTTTTAACTCAGCAGGTTGATCATAGCTCAATAATTTATTATGCAAGAGATGCTTACTTATCTGGCTGTTCTCTGTTCATCTCTGTTGACTTCTCATGTAAATGTGTTGAAGCATAAATTATATTCTTCTATTCCTTGACTAAAATTAGTTTTCTTTGCATGGTGTTTAAATCCAATAAAACCTTCTCCCAATGATACAGCTGACAAATGAACAAAAGCTTGCTCAAAATGATATTTCAACTCGTGATGTATATGATTTTTGAAATATGAATTTTTGATGTGATGTTTCAATTGCCGGGAACATTTTTTGGGGAAACTATATGTACACTCTTCATTTTTATGTCCATCAATTTTAATGATTGAAAAAACATAGTGAACATTCCTTTGAGTTCTACAGCAATGTTATTTTTTACTTCTTAGTCACGGTGAGAAGGCCTCAATGAAAATGTCAATGTACTGCATTCTGCTTTCTTTTCAAATGGCCAGAAAATTGTGTGCAATGAATGCTTGAACTCGTAATGCACACTCTTAGTGGGAAAGACACCCTGCAGTGAGGATGAAATTGCTGCAAAAATACGTGAGGCTCTGCATTTAAAACATGCAGGAAAAAATGGGTTTTAGATTTATTGCTCTTTTTGTATTGACTTGCGAGTCATTCTGCATGTTAGTATTTTTACCTGAATCTCCCAATTATCTTCTTTAAATATTCTCAAATATAACAATCTGATACAATACAACTAGGATGCAATTTTGAGCTGTAATGGCAGGTCACCATCCTGAGGAGGTACCTCTGTTTTTCCCTCCCCAGCTACTGACCGACCTGTTGAGTATCTCCAACATTTTAACTTTTAATTACAATTTTCAGGTACCAGTTGGTGAAGCGCATTCACAGATGTTCCATCCACTGGTTCTTGGCTATTTAGTGGCCTAACCAGCAAAGTTAAAAGAACACCTGCAGGCTTTTCTGCAATTAATGTTCTGTTCATTTTTTTTTAAAACATCTAACGCTTCAAATTCCCTGCACTGGAGGTGGGGAGTTGGACTCCATGCTGATGTTACTTTTACAAAATATTCCAATCAGTCCAAAGAGTTTTTATGGATTATTAATAAAGTCCATCCAGGAACCTGGTCCAGACTTCACGCTGTTTCAATGATGGCCACCTTTTGTACCTGTGTTTGGCCAGGTGAACGCAATTATTAAGAACATACACAGAACAGTACAGCACAGGCCCTTCGACCCCCACTTCCAGTTTTCACCACCCTACTATGAGCAGTCTGAGGAAGGGTCCCGACCTGAAATGTCACCTATCCATGTTCTTCACAGATGCTGCCTGACCCACTCCTGCACTTTGTGTCTTTTTTTGTAAACAAGCATCTGCAGTACCTTTGCAAGGCTCTCGGACCACCATGGACACGCCAAACTAAGTGGCAAATTAAAATAATGATGCTTACTCCAATAATTAAAATAAAATTACTAACACGATTCGATTTTGTGCACTGAATCTAACCATGATGTATATCTTCGATCTTGAAATATAGACTTGTGAGGTAGTTTTGGTGCAGTTTGGTGGAAGATATCATTAACCACAAAATCGTCATCCACAAAATTAGTAGCACTTTCTCTCTCTAGCGTAGACTTGTGATAGAGACATTGTTGCATGATCAGCCAGCCAAATACCCTTATCTCTGCCTCCTATTTACTTATTCAAACTAAGACAGTATTTCATTCACTATGTTTTTGCTGTTCTGTGAAGATTGCAGAGAGGAGTATCAAGTCCCTGAATGGAATTTTAAGTTAATTTGCTTTCCACTGATAATAACTAGTGAACAGATTTTATAGATTCTGTCATTCTATTGATGGATAGCAATTCCAACAGTTTATATGCATAGTTTGGGTTGAAGTTATGCTCAGACTGTTATTGCCTGCTGTTTGCAAGGAAATTTGAAAGCACAGAGCATGGAGATGCATCACCAAGAAGTATAACGCTATGTTGAAAGACAGAGACTGCGCATGATTCCACTCTCGCTGCAGTGCTATCTGCAGTAATAGGAAAACAGCAATCAAAATGATCTATTGCTTCAAATCTAAAACAGATTTTTACCTTGAATAAATCACAGAATTTATTAAGAACATTTTCAAGATAACCATCTAAAAAACTAATGCACTAGAAAAAAATAAAATAAGGAAATTCAGGACATAGATATAATGGTGAGTGCAAACTAGAACTATATTTTTACTAGACATTAATTGGCATCTGCTTCTATTTGAACCTATAATTCATCAGAGCAAAATGTATGAATTAAATTATGCACACTGTCCCCATGTATATTTACTACATTAAAAATCATTTTTAACAGTCATTGCACACCAGGACAAACTACCAACTTCATATAAGGTGTTATTTAATCTTCTATTCTCCAGATTTTATTTTTTTTTAAACACCACATAAATATGGGAACAAACCATTAGGTCTTTTTTCCCCATATCATCTTAGCTGTATATGAATGCGCGAAGTATAAGGAACAAAGTGGACGAGCTTGAGGCTCAGTTAGAAACTGGCAGGTATGATGTTGTGGGAATTACTGAGACATGGCTGCATGAGGGCCAGGGCTGAGAACTGAATATTCAAGGGTATACCTCCTATCGAAAAGACAGACAGGTGGGCAGAGGGGGTGGGGTTGCACTGTTGGTGAGGAATGAAATTCAGTCCCTTGCAAGGGGTGACATTGAAACAGGAGATGTGGAGTCAGTATGGATAGAACTAAGGAATTGTAAGGGTAAAAAGACCATAATGGGACTAATCTACAGGCCTCCAGACAGTAGCCTGAACATATGGCGCAAGTTGAATCAGGAGTTAAAATTGGCATGTAGCAAAAGTAATGCTGTGGTTGTTATGGGAGATTTCAACATGCAGGTAGACTGGGAAAATCAGTTTGGTACTGGACCCCAAGAAAGGGACTTTGTAGAGTGTCTTCGTGATGGATTCTTAGAACAGCTTGTATTGGAGCCTACCAGGGAGAAGGCAATTCTGGATTTAGTGTTATGTAATTAACTGGATTTGATAAAGGATCTCGAGGTTAATGAGCCATTAGGAGGTAGTGACCATAACATGGTCAGGTTTAATCTACAATTGGAGAGGGAGAAGGGTAGATCGGAGGTGTCAGTTGAATAAAGGGGACTACGGGGCCATGAGGGAGGAGCTGGCCAAAGTTGACTGGAAAGATACACTAGCAGGGATGACAGTGGAACAAAAATGGCAGGTATTTCTAGGAATAATACAGAAGGTGCAGGATCAGTTCATTCTTAGTAGGAAGAAAGATTCCAAGGGGAGAAAGGTGTGACCATGGTTGACAAGGGACGTCGGGGGCAGTATGAAAAATAAAGCGAAGAAGAACAATGTAGCAAAGATGAGCGGGAAGCAAGAGGATTGGGTAATGTTTAAAGAACAGAAGATAACCAAAAAGACAATACGGGGAGAAAAGATGAGATGCGAAGGTAAGCTAGCCAAGAATATAAAGCAGGATAGTAAAAGCTTCTTTAGGTATGTGAAGAGGAAAAAATTAGTTAAGACCAAAGTTGGATCCTTGAAGACCGAAAAAGGTAAATTTATTATGGGGTCAAGGAAATGGCAGATGAGTTGAACAGGTACTTTGGATTTGTCTTCACTAAGGAGGACATAAACAATCTTCCTGATATAGTAGTGGCCAGAGGATCTGGGGTGACGGAGGAACTGAAGGAAATCCACATTAGGCAGGAAATGGTGTTGGATAGACTGATGGGACTGAAGGCTGATAAATCTCCAGGGCCTGATGGTCTGCATCCCAGGGTACTTAAGGAAGTGGCTCTAGAAATCGTGGATGTATTGGTGATAATTTTCCAATGTTCTATAGACTCAGGATCAGTTCCTGTGGATTGGACGGTAGCTAATGTTATCCTACTTTTTAAGAAAGGCGGGAGAGAGAAAACAGGGAATTATAGACCAGTTAGCCTGACGTCGGTGGTGGGGAAGATGCTGGAGTCAATTATAAAAGATGAAATAGCCACACATTTGGATAGCAGTAACAGGATTGGTCCGAGTCAGCATGGATTTACAAAGGGGAAATCATGCTTGACTACTCTTCTGGAATTTTTTGAAGATGTAACTAGGAAAATGGACAAGGGAGAGCCAGTGGATGTAGTGTACCTGGACTTTCAGAAAGCATTTGATAAGGTCCCACATAGGAGATTAGTGGGCACAATTAGGGCACATGGTATTGGGGGTAGAGTGCTGACATGGATAGAGAAGTGGTTGGCAGACAGGAAACAAAGAGTAGGGATTAACGGGTCCCTTTCAGAATGGCAGGCAGTGACTAATGGGGCACCGCAAGGCTCGGTGCTGGGAACGCAGCTGTTTACAATATACATCAATGATTTGGATGAAGGGATTCAAAGTAACAGTAGCAAATTTGCAGATGACACAAAGCTGGGTGGCAGTGTGAACTGTAAGGAGGATGCTATGAGAATGCAGGGTGACTTGGACAGGTTGGGGGAGTGGGCAGATGCATGGCAGATGAAGTTTAATGTGGATAAATGTGAGGTTATCCACTTTGGTAGCAAAAACAGGAAGGCAGATTACTATCTAAATGGCGTCAAGTTAGGAAAAGGGGAAGTACAACGGGATCTGGGGGTCCTTGTTCATCAGTCTATGAAAGTAAGCATGCAGGTACAGCAGGCAGTGAAGAAAGCGAATGGCATGTTGGCCTTTATGACAAGAGGAATCGAATATAGGAGCAAAGAGGTCCTTCTGCAGTTGTACAGAGCCCTAATGAGACCACACCTGGAGTATTGTGTGCAGTTTTGGTCCCCTAATTTGAGGAAGGACATTCTTGCTATTGACAGAGTGCAGCGTAGTATTACAAGGCTAATTCCCGGGATGGTGGGACTGTCATATGCTGAGAGAATGGAGCAGCTGGGCTTGTACACTCTGGAGTTTAGAAGGATGAGAGGGTATCTCATTGAAACATATAAGATTGTTAAGGGTTTGGACACGCTAGAGGCAGGAAACATGTTCCCGATGTTGGAGGCGTCCAGAACCAGGGGCCACAGTTTAAGAATAAGGAGTAAGCCATTTAGAACGGAAACGAGGAAACACTTTTTCTCACAGAGAGTGGTGTTCTCTGCCTCAGAGGGCGGTAGTGGCAGGTTCTCTGGATGCTTTCAAGAGAGAGCTAGATAGGGCTCTTAAAAATAGCGGAGTCAGGGGATATGGGGAGAAGGCAGGAACGGGATACTGATTGGGGATGATCAGCCATGATCACATTGAATGGCGGTGCTGACTCGAAGGGCCGAAAGTCCTACTCCTTCACCTATTGTCTATTGTCTATCTTATTCTTCAACCTCTTCTCTCCAGAAATGTGCTTATCTTTTAAATCAATTTATACTGCCCCTATCAATAATGTTTTTTCACGATTTATTACAACTCCTTTACCTGTTAGTAAATCTATACTTGATTTTATCTCCTTCTTCTCAAATCAACAAGTGCAACATGTAACTGAATATATATTTGAGGTGAAACGAGTGTGCCCAGGTTAAAACAACCAATTGACCAGAGCAACACTGTCAATTCCCTTCACAGGCTTGAAAACCTCCAATATTCCTGCATTCTGCAAAAAAGTACTCCCAAATTCTTTTTTTTTTTGCTTCTTCTCGCTCCCACCACCGCCACATCAGTCTGAAGAAGGGTCTCGACCTGAAACGTCACCTATTCCTTCGCTCCATAAATGCTGCCTCGCCCGCTGAGTTTCTCCAGCATTTTCATCTACCTCCCAAATTCTTTAAATGCTTTATCATTATTTAGTTGATATTGCAAATACAGTCTATAGAGGAATAAGTATTGTGAAATGATTTTCCTGGTGCAAAAGACTGCAAGCTAAAGCAGCACTTTCTGAAATGAGATCAGATATGATCGATTTATAAACATATTTATTCCACAATGCAATTTGTACATGACCAAATGATTTATTGACGTGATTGCATCAATCACCTTTACACATTTAAAGATGTTGCTAGAAAAGCAAATATTCTTCACAACATTTTTGCTAGAGCTGGTAAAAATATTAATACAAATGATTGAACTTCCCACTGTCTCTAGATTATCAGAGTGCTTGATCAGTATTCCATGCTGGATAAGTAGAAATATCCTCCAACTAAATATTAGGAAAATGTGTTCATGTCCCTTCAAATGTTTTACCTTAGCTCCTGGCTCTGTTCTTATTTCATGCAAATGTCTGACACTCAATCAGGCTATTCACAACCTGGGTCTCCTTTTTGACCAGTAGATTAGCTGCATAATCACTAACAATAACTACTCCCACCTCAGCAATATTTCCCAACTGTATTTTCACCTCTGCTCATTTGACATTCATACCCACAGCTATGTGTTCATTACACATGATTATCCCTCTGCACTCCCGGATGGCCTCCCACATTTGACCGAAAAAGTTTATAATGAGTGACCTATGACCTGGGCATGCGCAGTCGGATTACCAAACTCGCTTTTACTCACATTTTAATGGTTAATGTATCGTGCAAAGGTTAAAAGTGAAATTTGCGATAATTCATAATGAGTGTGTCCACATTAACTTATTTTCAACAGACGTACTTGCTAATGCAGTTTCCATTGCAAACTGTTTGACTGTCTAAAGGAAGGGGCAGTCCAGCTGACAGTGGGACTTCCCCTTTAAGAGGGTTCTCAACCAGTGCTATCGAACTTGGCAAATTGTAAGTCTGAATAAGGGTCTCGACCCAAAAAATCATCCATTCCTTCTTTCCAGAGATGCTGCCTGTTGCGTTTTGTGTCTATCTTTGGCAAATTGTAACTCAACGTCTCGTCATTCTCTATTGGAGTTCTCTGATGGAAGGAGGAGTACATGTATTGCTATGATTATAAACAATTGCACCTTCCCTTTATCGGAAAATTGAAATTTGGTGTACATTTCCAGTGTACTTGTTTCTTCTTTCATCTATATCAATCAGTTTGACACCAAGAAATAGCAATGCAATATAAATAGATATAAATCTATCCTCTAAATCTCTCCACCATACCATCCCCTGAGATATCAGTTTTTTCCATGTCTGGGTTCATCATTAAAATAATTTCATCATCCTCATGCTTTGCTCCCATGCTGTGGAATGTCCTCTACCTCATAGCCTCGTGTTAAAACATAGAAACATAGAAAGTAGGTGCGAGAGTAGACCACCAGGTCCGTCGAGCCCGCACTGCCATTCGCTCATGGCTGAACACTAAACAGACACACTTACCCACAAACAGTAGACACAAGACACAGAACACAAGACACTACCCTCCCCTTTATACCGCTATCACCCCTCTCCACCCCAAGAACCGCGTGATCTCCTGGGGGAGGCAAAAAAACGGATAAAAACCCAGGTCCAATTCGGGAAAAAAATCCGGGAAATTCCTCTCCGACCCCAATCCAGGCGATCGACACTTGTCCAGGAGATCACTCAGGTCTTACTATACTAACCATACCTAGGTCCATATCCCTGCCCTCTCCCCGTAGCCCCTTATCCCCTTGGCAGCTAAAAAAACATCTATTTTAGACTTAAATATATTTAACGTTTCTGCTTCCACTGCTCCCTGGGGCAGTGAATTCCATAAATTAACCACCCTCTGGGTGAAGAAGTTCTTCCTCATCTCAGTTTTAAAAGAGCCCCCCCTTATTCTGCGACTATGTCCCCTAGTTCTAGTTTCCCCGATCATTGGGAACATCCTCGGTGCATCCACCCGATCAAGGCCCCTCACGATCTTATATGTTTCAATGAGATCGCCTCTCATTCTTCTAAACTCCAAAGAGTAGAGTTCCAGCCTACTTAACCTTTCCTCATATGTCAATCCCCTCATTGCAGGAATTAATCTTGTAAACCTTCGCTGCACTGCCTCCAGGGCTAGTACATCCTTTCTTAAGTATGGACCCCAGAACTGTACACAGTATTCCAAATGTGGTCTCACTAATACTGTGTACAGCTGCAGCAAGACCTCCGTGTTTTTATACTCAATCCCCCTAGCAATAAAGGCCAAAACTCCATTGGCCTTCCTGATTGCTTGCTGCACCTGCATACTAACTTTTAGTGATTCATGCACTAATACCCCTAGATCCCTTTGCGTTGCATTACAACGCAGCTCCTCCTCATTTAGAAAATAACTTGCCCTATCATTTTTTTTCCCAAAGTGAATGACTTCACATTTATTAGTATTAAATTTCATCTGCCAAGTTGTTGCCCACTCACCTAGCTTATCTATATCCTTTTGCAGACTCTTCCTATCCTCCTCATCCCCTACTTTTCCTCCCATTTTTGTATCGTCCGCAAATTTTGATATATTACACTTGGTTCCCTCCTCCAAATCATTTATATAAATTGTGAACAACTGGGGTCCCAGCACCGACCCTTGCGGAACCCCGCTAGTTACCGGTTGCCATCCCGAGTATGAACCATTTATCCCCACTCTCTGCTTCCTATTTGTTAGCCAATCCTCTACCCATGCTAATATATTACCCCCAATCCCATAATTTTTTATTTTTAGCAATAGTCTCTTATGTGGCACCTTGTCAAAAGCCTTTTGGAAGTCCAAGTATACCACATCCACCGGTTCCCCTTTATCCACCCGGGTCGTTACTTCCTCAAAGAATTCGAGCAGATTCGTTAAACAGGACTTCCCCTTCACAAAACCATGCTGGTTCTGTCCGATGAAGTCATGTTTATCCAAGTGCCCCGTTAGTGTTTCTTTAATAATTGTCTCTAACATTTTACCCATCACCGATGTTAGACTAACCGGTCTATAGTTACCCGCCTTCTGTTTACTTCCTTTTTTAAATATAGGTGTTACATTGGCCATTTTCCAATCCACTGGGACCGTTCCTGCCTCCAGGGAGTTTTGGAAAATTATCACCAATGCATCCACAATCCCCACCGCTATCTCCCTCAAGACCCTTGGATGTAATCCATCAGGCCCAGGGGATTTATCCTCCTTCAGTCTCATTAATTTCCCTAATACCACCTCCTTGGTGATCTTAATAGTATTTAGCTCCTCCATTCCTACCGCCCCCTGTTTATCCAGCGTTGGAATATTTTTTGTGTCTTCTATGGTGAAGACTGATACAAAATACTCGTTTAATGCCTTTGCCATTTCCATGTTCCCCACCAACAACTCTCCAGTCTCACCCTCCAATGGACCAACGTTCACCTTAGCCACCCTTTTTCTTTTTATATAGCTATAAAAACTCTTACTATTAGTTTTTATGTTGTTCGCTAAATTCCTTTCATAGCCTATTTTCCCCGTCTTAATTAATCTCTTAGTTATTTTTTGCTGACCTTTAAATGCTTCCCAATCCTCTGCCCTCCCACTATCTCTGGCTACCTTATATGCCCTTGCCTTCAGCCGAATACTATCCTTTATAGTTTTACTGAGCCATGGCTGACTGTTCTTACCCTTACCCCTTTTTTTCTTCATAGGAATAAATTTTTCTTGAAGGTTATACAGTAGATCCTTAAACGTACACCACTGCTCATGTACCGTCTTATTCTTGAGTCTGCTATCCCAGTCAACTTTGATCAGCTCAGTCCTCATACCTTCATAATCCCCCTTATTTAGACTAAGCACCCTAGCCTGAGTTTCAACCTGCTCCCCTTCTATTTGAATATGGAATTCGACCATATTGTGGTCACTTGTTCCCAACGAGTCCCTAACTATGACATTTTTAATTAATCCTGCTTCATTACACAGGACCAGATCCAAGATTGCCTCCCCCTTGTCGGTTCTGTGACATACTGTTCTAGGAACCCGTCTCTAATACATTCTATAAACTCTTCCTCTAGTCTACCCTGCCCAGTTTGGTTTGCCCAATTAATATGAAAATTGAAGTCCCCCATGATTACAGCAGTTCCCTTTTTACATGCGTCAACTATTTGCAGATTTATGTTCTGACTAACAGCGTCACAGCTATTTGGAGGTCTATAAATTACACCCACTAGTGTTTTTTTCCCCTTGTTATTCTCTATCTGTACCCAAGCTGTTTCACTATCCTGATCCTTCAACGCAATATCCTTCCTCTCTATTGCCGTTATTCCCTCCCTTATTAAAAGGGCCACCCCTCCTCCCTTTCTTTCCTGTCTATCTTTTCTAATTGTCGAGTACCCCTCTATATTTAACTCCCAGTCCTGATCCCCTTGCAGCCATGTCTCCGTAATGGCCACGATATCATAACTATATATACTTAATTGCACCGTTAATTCATTTATCTTATTTCGAATACTCCGTGCATTTAGATAAAGCACTTTCAGATGATTTTTACTACCCTTCCTTTCCGTTTTTGCCCCTTTTACATCTAGAGCTTTACCTTCACACATTCTGGATCCTCCTGTCACATTTTGATTTTCCGCTTCCCCACTGATACCCTGCTCTATTTCCTCTACCCCTGCCGTTATTACCCCCCTTGATACCTCCCCCCCGCTACTTAGTTTAAAGACCTCTCTACTGCCCTAGTTATATGATTTGCCAGGACCCCAGTCCCAGCACCGTTCAGGTGAAGTCCGTCCTTACAGAACAGATCCCCCCTGTCCCAGTACTGGTGCCAGTGGCCCAAGAAACCAAACCCATTTTTCCCACACCAGTCTTTGAGCCACGCATTCAGCTTTTTAATTTTACGTACCCTCGCCGATTTGGCCCGTGGCTCAGGTAGCAATCCGGAGATCAGTACCCTCGAGGTTCTGCTTTTTAATTTATTCCCTAACTGCTCAAACTCCTTCAGCAGATCCTCCTTCCTCGTCCTTCCTATGTCATTGGTCCCCACATGGACCACGACCACTGGATCCTCCCCCTCCCTCTGCAAATTTCTCTCCAGCACCGCAGTGTTCTCTTTCCCTTTCAACTCACTTCCTTAGTCAAGCATTTGGAGATCCACCTTAATGGTCTGAACATCGACTGGCAGCTGGTGGTTACTGTAGTGTTGTTTCTTCATGGAAGATACAACACAATAAGCAAGAATCCCAAGGAGCTCAGCCTCCCAGTTCATACATGGGTGGACGGTACCTGGTACTAATGATCCAGATTGCATCAGTATGAGTCATTGCAATATAAAAATAACACAACTTGTCAAAGTCTCCCACACAGCATCAGGCAAGGAATCTCTGAACGTTAAAGTTTTATTACATTTGGATTTAGTGCTAAAAATGTAATGGCATTTGATATGTATGAGGAAAGTATTTTAGTTGTCTCGTCTATGAGCAAGGACATCAGACTGAAGCACTGTCTTTCATGCGGGTCATCTTCTTTCACTCCCAAATAAATTTAATGGGGATGTTAATGCATCCTCATTATTGTTACATGTGCATAATATATTTGTCTTTCAAAAGGACACAAAGTGCTGGAATAACTTCAGGCAGCTTCTCTGGCGAACGTGGATAAATGATGTTGCAGGATGGGACCCTTCTTTAGATCCTTCTTTTTCTCTCATTTTGCATTGAGAGCCAAACTTAGCTATTCTTTCTTTCCAAGCTTACAGACACTAAGTATGAGTAAAGCACGTCCACTGCTATTCTAACTAAGATCTTCGATATCAACATATCTTTTTCTTATTCCTATAGAAAAGCATGCCTCCATTTTGGGGCAAGACATTAGTTGGCGTGTGGCACTGTTCACATATGGCTCTCATGGGATGCAACCCTTTTTCATCTGAATCTGAATCTTTTAGTTTAGTTTTGGGATACAGCAATGAAACAGGCCCTTCGGCCCACCAAATCCGCACCGACCAGCGATCCCCGCACATTAACACTATCCTACCCACACTAGGGATCATTTTACACATACACCAAGCCAATTAACCTACATAACCATAAGTCTTTGGAGTGTGGGAGGAAACCGAAGATCTTGGAGAAATCTCACGGGGTCACAGGAAGAACGTAAATCTCCGTACAGACAGTACCCGTAGTTGGGATCGAACCCGGGTCTCCAGCGCTGCAAGCGCTGTAAGGCAGCAACTCTACCGCTGCGCCACCATGCGGCCATAAACCTGCACCACCGTGCCGCACTAAAACTGCGCCATTGTGCCGCCATGTCGTTTGGTAGATTTAATTCTGTTTTTTGTGTGTGGGTACAGATCTAATTATGTACAGTTTTGCCAGTGTATGGTTCTTCATCAGTATGGTTTGCTGGTTATTGTTCCAGAAGATATGCCACAGCTAGAGTATTGCACTATTGAAGTATAGTTCAATTGCACTACGATTTTTAAGAGGTAAAGCATTGTGATATGGTATTAGATTAGATAGGACGAGTGGATATGGTTTTGCTGAGGTAAGGTGCACCTGGTGTATAACTGCATTGAAACTGTTAAAGCAAGGACTTTAATGCTCCTTCATTCGCCATGAAAATAACTTGTCTGGTGTATAGGGAGGTTTCACAGCAGTCGGGTCACGACCCATGACCCGTACTGTTGCTACGCTACGCCAAGTGGAGTACACGCGATGAACTGCAGGTAAGCACTTACCATTGTTTCCAGCGTAGCGGGCCCGTTAAAACCCGCCAAAATGGTCAATTTTTACGCTGTAAATAATTATGGAAATCGGGATAAGCGTGAGAGACATTTAGCATACTTCAGAATTCCAAAAGTGAGGAGAAATGACGGTAGATAGAAGCGAGAGCTGAAGGGACAACAACAGACAGAGTGCTTGGCGAACATTGGCCATTTGCTCACTGCATTTCTTCAACTAAGGCATTATTTGTGTTTTTTCTTGATTCCTTTGGCATCTAAAAAGAAGTGATGAATCTGGCTGTAAAATGTTTAAATCGCCCATGGTTCTCAAGTGGGTTTTTACATACAAAAAGAAAACGCCTCTGAAGCAAAATTTACAGCCAGATTTATCACTTCTAAGACTTTTTAGATAACAAAGGAATCAAGAAAAACCACAAATAATGCCTTAGTTGTTGAAATGCAGTGAGCAAACGCGATAATTCCCAATATTTTCAATTCCGATATCTGCACGGCCAATGTTCGCCAAGCACTTTAGTTGTTGATGTCCCTTCAGCTCTCGCTTCTCTTTACCTTCATTTCGCTTCACTTTTGGAATTCTAAAGTTGGGTACATGTCTCTCACGCTTACCCCGACTTCCAAAATGCTTTTCAACGCAAAAATTCAACATTTTGTCAGTTTTTAACAGGTAGGAAAGTACGCGTTTCTTGCATTAATAACATAGACCGGAAGTTACGGATGTCCTCCAGATGGATTGAGCGGCTACGTGCGTCAAGCCCTATGACCCAGTGACCTTACGTGCAACCCCCCTATTCTCCAGATTGGCGGAACTTTGAAGTCTTATTCACAGTTAAAAATATGTTTCCTTCATTTATTAAAGCAATAGAATGATAATTAGAATTCAACTGAATATCAATTGCATTACAGACTGGAGGGGTAGTGGTTTTATAGTGCGCTGATGCTGTCTGCTTTGCGGTCGTGCTGTGCAGGATTCACCAGAGAGAGGGACTGCTGAACTCCTTTCTCGTGTATGCCAGGTAGTCCATTGGAGGACGGGGGTCTTAATTTTAACAGCTGCTGAAAAAATAACCAACATACAATGAGTTGCACAATCTGGCCCAATATTTCCTTTGAAGATAGACAGAAGAAGGGTCTCAACACAAAACGTCACCTATTCTTTTTCTCCAGAGATGCTGCCAGAACCGCTGAGTTACTCCAGCATTTTGTGTTTATCTTTGGTGTAGACTAGCAGCTGCAGTTCCTTCCTACACTAATATTTCCTTCTTTGGTTCAATGTAATTTTTTTTTAAATACCGCTCCCATGGAGCATTGTGAGATGGCTTCGTACATTAAGGTGCTATAAAATCACAACATTTTCTGTATTTGGAAAATGAATGTCAAACTTGTTTTGTAAACAGAGACACATGGAACAAATATTCATACTCTGTCACAGAAGCAGAAAGTAAAGCCATCCTGGGACTGGAAATAGGAAATGGCCCAATTTTTGTTTGAATGCCATCTATGACATTGGATCGATATAGGCCCAATCCTTTTACTTAATAAATGTGAAATTAGTGCAACAGATGGCAGTGGAGGCCAATTCGCTGGATGTTTTCAAGTGAGAGTTAGATTTAGCTCTTATGGCTAAAGGAATCAAGGGATATGGGGGGAAAAAGCAGGAATGGAGTACTGATTTTAGATGATCAGCCATGATCATATTGGCTCAATATGGGCCGAATGGCCTACTCCTGCACCTATTTTTCTATGTTTCTGTTACAACATGGAGCATAGAACACTACAGTCTAGGAACAGGCCCTTTGGCCCACAAAGTCTGCACCAAACATAATGCCAAGTTAAACTAAACACCTCTGCCTGCATATGATCCATGTCCCTCCATTCCCTACACATCCATTGCCTCTCCAAACCCCTCTTAGATGCTTCTACCGCATCTACCTCCTCCCCCGTCCAAGGCATTGCATTCCATACACTCTGTGTATTGTCTTATTGTATTCAATATTAGGGGGGAAATAATGGTTTAAACACTGTTTAATGGTGTCAGAATTATTTAAGAGCTACTGATCTTGTCACAAAGATTATGTATAATAAACTAAAATTATACCCATTCTGACTAATTTGTTATCTTACAACAATTTTACTTAAATAGAACAAACATTGAAAGATTCTGGAAGAAATTCAAGAAATCATTTGATTTTAAGCATCATTGACCTTGGCATCAACTTACTCACTAGCCCAGTTTTAAATATATGATATGGAAGCGAGTGACAAAGAAAAGGAAAGGTTCCTAACAACCATTTCAATAGACAGTCGAAAGCTAATTGTGATTCATCACATCACCAACATGCCAAAACAGTGCAGTGTGCACACAAAGGGGATAGACGTGCATCCTTTAATGCTGCATTTTCATTCCCCAGGTGGAGAGAACTTTGTGGAAAAAAATTACATGGGGATCTGAGAAATCACTGCTTGTAACTCTGCATCCACTGGGAAAGCAAACTGTTATAATTTAGTATGAAGATCATTAATCTGTTGCTTCTGTTCAATTGATTATAAAGGGTTTCAACTACCAAGGGGAAAGAAAGAAAATCGGAAATCCAAGGACCACTTGAAAATTTGAAATATCTAGGCCAACTGAAAATTTGAACAGCTGAGAAGGTCTTTTGAGACCAGCTGCCAAACTAATCTTAATAGAGCAAGACAAATAATTTCTATGCTTGCATATGCAAACTTCAGCATTTAACTATCAAACACAAAATTAGGGAAGGGACAGTTGAATTGGCTATGAGGCTGCATCTGTTTCAAAAGAAAATTGAGTGTTTGAGGCTATTTTTTGAAGATTGATGAACTTCTGCAACTATTTTTACATTAAAATATGATTTAAAAATAGCCAAATTGTTTCTTTAGCAAATTGCTGCAAGAACTCAGCAGGTCATGTAGCACCTGTGGAGGCAAGAGGATAATCGGCTTTTCGGGTCGACCCCTGCATCAGTGCTTCTTCATTTTTGTTAACAATTATCCAGTGTTAAGCAAAATTTACCAACCGTTTTTCATTGATTTAAAATATCCCAGGCAGTTTTATCTTGTTTAAATCATGACTGTCACATTTGCACGAAGCTTGAAGGGGGAAAAATATAAAGAGGGGACACAAAGAAACTGCAGATGCTGGAATCTTGACAAAACACAAAGTGCTGGAGGAACTCAGCGGGTCAAGCAACATCTGGGGAAGGAATGGACAGGTGACATTTCCTCAGACTCTGAAGCAGGGTTCCAACCCTGTCCATTCCCTCCACAGATGCTACCTGACCCGCTGAATTCCTCCAGTACTTTTGAGTATTCTGACTTTTTGATGTATTTTTAATTTAACATCTGTACGTATATCACCTGTATACTGACAGATATTCGACAAAGAATGTCAAAAAGACTTTACCCTCACATTATTTTAAGCCATGTTTGGCCTCTATCCTTTCCCCTTGCAGCCTTACATTTTATGAAGTCGACTCTTTCAGCATGAAGGACAGTACGTCATTGTTCAGCTTGATTCCTTCAGTGTTGCTTCAGTGCTAGTTCTACAGGGCATTTTCTCAATTTAGAACAGTTTTCTTTGATGGAACTGAATTGTTCCTTTCAGCTACAATATTTGTGACTTATGGGTCAGACCATAATTTAAACGTTTACAGAAAAGGACACAGTTAAAGGGTTATGAAGATAAAATGCATTAAAAAAGAACTTTGACGGATGAGTGAAAGTATAAGTTGTCTACTCATAAGACATACAAATTCCCCCTTTCATCTTTGAACAGAGCAAACCAAGAAGAAAAATGTATTACTCTCAGATGAAATGCTGCTTGACCCTGTAAAAATTTTTTAAAGGAAAACTGTGACATTTTTAGAATGCCTTTTTTGTTATTGCTCATTTTTCAGGATCCGGATAGCACTGGTTTGCCCATCCCTAGTTTAAGATGATTCAAAATGCATGGCAGCGGATCACGATGATCAATCAGATACACTGTGATTGAGGAGAATGTTTGAATCGGAATGTATTGAAGACAATTTGATGGGGAAAGCAGTGCAGGGCATTGGCATACAGCACCCATTCTGTTTAGCTTTGTGATCTAGCTGTTGTGATGACATGTTCCACCTTCTACAGTGCACATACAAAAGACGGTTAAAATATGCTCACCTTTAAACACAGCTGTCTTAAATGTCAGTTTTTCAGGTGCAGTGTAAACCATTATTCCTTGAGAATAAAATATTCAGTGAGTAGTCAAATGCTATATACAGATAGGGCTGAATTTGATAGCTCCCAAAAACAGGATAGGGAGTCATGAAGCACAATAAATCCATGCCCATTGATTGTAATGTAGACAGCGTAATGACTATGTGCTGCATGCTCCTTGCAATGATTTCAGCAACCAGCCAGCACCAGCCGTGCTATTGATAGGCTTTGTTCTTCAGCAAGGGGCTAATATTGTCAGTGTCAGTCAACCAGTTACAGTCGGTTAAAGGTGCAGGTACTGATAGCTACGTGGAGCAGCAACCTGCTGTCCTGTTAGGAAGATGGCATTCATTCCCAGTGTTATCAGGTGTTATCAGGCTTTCAAACGGACCTTCCATAGGCTTGGGTACAGTGCAATTCACCTCTACTGCAATGAGGACAATGGACTTTGTCAATGCAACTGATTAAATTCTTTTTTTTTTATCATCAATCTACACACAATACCCCATAATAAAAAAGCGAAGACACTTGTTTAGAAATTTTTGCAAAGTAATTAAAAAGAAATAACTGAAATATCACATTCACATAAGTATTCAGACCCTTTACTCAGTACTTTGTTGTGGCACCTTTGGCAGCGATTACATCCCCAAGTCTTATTGGGTATGACGCTATGAGCTTGGCACACCTGTATTTGGGTAATTTCTCCCATTCTTCTCTGCAGATCCTCTCAAGCTCTGTCAGGTTGGATGGGGAGCATCGATGCACAGCTATTTTCCGGTCCCTTCAGAGATGTTCAATTGGGTTCAAGTCCAGGCTCTGGCTGGGCCACTCAAGGACATTCACAGACTTGTCACAAAGCCACTCCTGCGTTGTCTTGGCTTAGGGTCGTTGTCCTGTTGGAAGGTGAACATCTGCCCCAGCTTGAGATCCAGGACCCTCTGGAGCAGGTTTTCATCAAGGATCTTTCTGTACTTTGCTCGGTTCATCTTTCCCTCGATCCTGACTAGTCCCCCAGTTCCTGCCGTTGAATAACATCCCCACAGCATGATGCTGCCACCACTATGCTTAACTGTAGGTATGGTATTGGCCAGGTGATGAGCAGTGCCTGGTTTTCTCCAGATGAGACGCTTCGCATTCAGGCCAAACTGTTCAATCTTGGTTTCATCAGACCAGAGAATCTTGTTTAGGTGCCTTTTGGCAAGCTCCACGCGGGCTGTCATGTGCCTTTTACTGAGGAGTGGCTTCCATCTGACCACTCCACCATAAAGGCCTGATTGGTGGAATGCTGCAGATATAGTTGTCCTTCTGGAAGATTCTCCCACCTCCACAGAGCTCTGCCAGAGTGACCATCGGGTTCTTGGTCACCTTCCTGAACAAGGCCCTTCTCCCCCGATTGCTCAGTTTGGCCGGGCGGCCAGCTCTATGAAGAGTCCTGATGTTTCCAAAGTTCTTCCACTTAAGAATGACGGAGGCCACTGTGCACTTCGGGACCTGCAATGGTGCAGAAATTGACAGCTCAGATTGCCACAGAACCAGTCGTGGCTTTCCTCAAGGTCTTCTGTACTCTCCTGTACTAAAAGGAAGTTTTCCATCTGGAAAAAGATGGGACAGCTGATGCCTGGAATGCACTGGTAGTTTTTTGAGATTAGTGAATTCACTCACAGGATTTCTGCATCATTATATTTTTTGCCCATGCAGATTCACCTTGAACTGATTGGGCGTGCTGGGCTATTTAAGAGGGCAGTTCAGAATTAATCACACTGCTGCAATTTGAAATTGCATATAAATCAGCCTGGTTAAGGATCATAGGTTTCCTTCCCTCAAGGACAGGTAGGCTTTTATGGAAAGTTGGTAGTTTGCTGGTCATGGTTAATGATACAACAGCATTATTCCAAATTAAACACAGAGAATGCTGGAATTGTTAGCAGGACATGTAGCAATTGTGGGAATTTCCATCCAAGGACTACTTGTTCAAACAGTTATGGTGAAGGTTCTTTAATTTGAAATATTAACTCCTTTTCTCTCTCCACAGATGATGTCTGATCTGCATAGTGTTCCCAGTGTTTTCTGTTTTTATTTCTAACTTTTTTCTGGTTAGATAGGTTTTTTTTCTCCAAACCATTCATCTTAGTTTAGTTTAGTTTTTAGTTTAGAGATACAGCGCGTAAACAGGCACTTTGGCCCATCGAACCCGCACCGACCAGGATCCTCGCACACTAATGCTATCCTACACACAGTAGGGACAATTTACATTTATACAAAACCGATTAACCAACAAACCTTTTCGCCTTTGGAGTGTGGGAGGAAACCGAAGATCTCGGAGAAAACCCACGCGGTCGCAGGGAGAACGTACAAAGTCCGTACGGACAGCACCTGTAGTCAGGATCGAACCCGAGACTCTGGCACTGTAAGGCAGCAATTCTACCGCAGCGCTACTGTGCCACCCCTACACAAGTAGACCACGTAATTTGATCACTATGCTACCATTACCTATTGCAACCTCTTTGGTGTTTATGGAGATGTGAAGAAACCACATCCTCCCTTCTTCACCTTCACTCCCATTGACCTCATCTTTTTGTTTGAATGTCATCGATTTTCAAACTTTTTAAAATATCTTTTATGGGTGATTCTTCAGTAAGTGTCTACTTTCAAGTTTCTGGAAACCCAAAAATAAAACTTACATTTTTGCAACTTTGAATGTTGCTTCACATAGATGAACATCTCTCCTATGGGAAAAATATGTTTGGCGCAATCCTTTAGAGAATTTAATTTATTTTGTCCTTTTTTTTTCCAGGTTGCCCATCGCATTCAGTCATATCCATCGCATTTTTATGATGAACAACACTGCAAAATATAACTGAATGCGATGGGCAACCTGGAAAAAGAAGAGGAAAAAAAATTAAATTCTCTAAAAGATGGCACCAAACATATTTTCCCCATAGTAGTGATGTTCATTTATCAATTTTCATTTATCAATTAAAATTGATAATTATGGTCATTGTTGGATTATTTTACACATTATGAGCATAAAATGCTCAAGTGACGGATATGACGCAGCGTGATGGCGATGATCAATCAAGTCATCTCTCTCACGCTGAGCTGGGGGCTGGGGCTGGGGCTCGGGGTGTGGATCTTGGGCTGGGGGTCTGGGGCTGGCGGTCTTGGGATCTGGATCTGGGGCTGGGGATCTGAGGATCTGGATTTGGGGATCTGGGGCTGGTGATCTGGGGCTGGGGATCTGGGGATCTGGATCTGGGGCTGGGGATCTGGGGCTGGGGATCTGGGGCTGGGGATGTGGATCTGGGGCTGGGGCTCTGGATCATGGGATCTGGGGCTGGGGATCTGGATCTGGGGCTGGGGATCTGGGAGCTGGTGCTGGGGGCTGAGGGCTGAGGCCTGGGGGCTGGGAGCTGGGAGCTGGGGGCTGGCGCTAGCGGTGGGACCAGCGTTGGGGTTAGCGTTAGGGAAGAAAAGATAAGCTGGAGATGGAGCTAGATGGAGATCGGGGTTTACGTTACGGAGGTGGCGTGACGGGAATGGTGGCCCAACCCTTTAGCTCAGCATGGCCTCGCCGGAAGGCCATGCCTGGCCATATCATTTGTACGAACGGCACATGGCAGGAACGCATCTCCAAGTTGCGGGGGGGATCGAACATCGGGATTTAAAAAAAAAAATTTCATTTAGTGTTTAATCTTTATTTATGAGGATATAGAAAAAGAAGAGATGGGATAGAATTATGGATTTTCCTTATATACAGCATCAAAGTAGCGGGACACCAAAGTAGACACTTACTGAAGAATCACCCATATAGTCAGAGGACCTAAAAAAAAAAAATTTGATTTAAATAATGATAAAAAATGAACACAAGCTATTTTTTAAATTAAAAGGTTGAAAAATGAAACCAATAATCAAGGTCTGGATGAAGAGACGAGGAATGAAATGGGATTTGAAAAAGGGAGGAAGAGGACTAGACAGCCCTTTTGTCGACTGAGTGAGGAACCCATGGTTGCACTGGGGAATGGAGGCATTGTAACTCAGTATGAATAAGTAATGCAGTCCAGATGAATGGTTTTTAGACGAGATTTCAAATCTCAATTTAGCAAATGGGGTATTTCAGCATAACAAACAAAAATATGATTAATGTAAGATTATTGTCAAAGGATGGCTTATTGTCATTAGGGACTCTGTGGGCCTAAGGGCATGTTTCCTCATTGTATATATGGCTCTGATTAAAGACATCACAGCAAAATTACAAAAATGCATGCCTGTTCGCACACTCAGCAATCCTATTTTGTTTGTGTGCCAGCCATCCTTGCTGTGAAGTTGAGGAGCTGAACACAATATCATTGAGCCAAACAGCATGGAAACAGGCCCTTCATGCCAACAAAGATGCCCCATCCAAGCCAGTCTCATTTGCCTGCGCCTGCCAAACCATTCCTATCCATGTCCCTGTCCAAATATCTTTTAAATCCTGTTTTAGTACCCACCTCAACTACCTCCACTGGCAGCTCGTTCCATATACCCACCTCCCTCTGAGTGAAAAGGTTGCCTCTCAGGTTTCGATTAAATCCTTCGCCTCTCACCTTAAACTAGGTCCTCTGGTTCTTAATTCCCCTACTCTGGGTAAAAGACTTCTCATGATTTTATACACCTCTAGAAGATCACCCCTCAGTCCCCTAAGAATAAAGAATAAAGTCCTAGTTTGTCAAACGTCTCCTTATAGCTCAGGCTCTTAAAATCTGGCAACATCCTCGTAAAACTTCTCTGCATTCTTTCCATCTTAAAAAGTACAACCAGATTCTGTCCTTGGCACATTGGTATTCCACTGCTTATTTCAGCGGTGAGTCCAGCAGTATTGTAGGAAGTTAGCTGCACCTGCATTTACTTGTTGCTTGTCTTGAACTTCCACATTTGGCTGAGAGTGGCCCTGTAGCTGGCAGCTAGCCGCAGTAACAATATTTCAGTACTGGCTAAATTGACTAGCCAAACATGTGACAAAGAATCTGTGGAATTCATTGCCACAGACGTCTGTGGAGGTCAAATCAATGGATATTTCTAAGGCGGAGAATGATAGATTCTTGATTAGTAAGGGTGTCGGGGTTATGGGGAGAGGGCAGGAGGATAGGGTTGAGATAGATCAGCCATGATAGAATCACGCAGTAGACCTGATGGGCCGAATGGTCTAATTCTGCTCCTATAACTTATGAACATGAATATGATCAACTAGCCTGTCAGTTTTGTTTTTTTGGGGGGGGGGGGGGGGGGTTAATGTATGGACAACATATTTCCCCTCGACTGTACTGTCACCATGACTCCAGATCATAACAATGCAATTGATCATGGATATCCTGGACACAGAATAATGAGAAAGTGTTCTATGAAAACTGGTTCACAATAGCAGACTCTACCACTTGTAGTGAGTGGTAGAACACGGAGGAATCTAACACCATAAAATTCAGAGTCCGAAGAAGGATCCCAACCTAAAACATCACCTATCCATGTTCTCCAGAGGTGCAGCCTGACCCACTTGAGTTACTCCAGCACTTAGTGTCTTTTTTTTGTAAACCAGCATCAGCAGTTCCCCGTTTCTTGTTCTTCACCAGAAAATACTGGCTTTGTTAATATTACAGTTATATTAAGGAACATTTCCTCTTTTAAATAGCTAAATACTCTTCAAGATCAAATTGGACACAAAAGCATAAGCATTGTGATAACTCTGAAGGTAGTTCGCTCAGAAGTTTGACTGAATGTTCAAGGTTTGCTGATAAAGTCTTAATTCTTGTACTTCATCATGGTTTTAAGGGTTGTGTTGTGCTGTTTAGCTTTCACTGGCATATCTGCTTCTCTGGGATACATGTGTTACTGATAATTTAATAAAGTAAAGCACGTTATGTGATGAACCATGTATGAGTACATGGCAGTTAATCTTTGATGACCTGGTTTAACCACTTAAGAGTTTTGGAAACAAATGTTTGATCGACAAGTAAAGGAATGTCTGTCTTGGTTTCGCGAGCCTTGTGTTTGGCTTATGATCACAAACTGCAACCCTCCTCATTTGTGTAGCCGAACAGTTATATGATTCACTGCTCCCTGAACATGTAACACAATGGCTCAGTAATGGGATGTAATCGCAAAGTGCAGGGGTGGGTGTGGAGTAGTGAAGGGGCACAGAGAAGCAGTTCCTTTTCACTGCTCTACATGTGCTAAGTGTGAGATTAAGATAGGGCATAAGCAACAGTACTGAACTTCAAAACAGCACTACTGGCATTAAATCAATGGCGTGTGCTGACTGATGCCATGATCTGCCAGCTCTGCCTGTTTACAATTCACTTTCACTGAGCAGTTACAATCAGACTCCAGAATAGTATCCATAAAGTCATCAGAGGAACCACTTTGGAACTCTCATGGTGCTCAGAAATACGTCCCATCGAACCCAGCGTGTGAATAATCTTTGAAGGTGACATAGAGTCATTATTTCATTTCTCAATTATTTCGTATATCTCTGCAGTTCCATTATCCCAGTGAGTTATCTTGGTTTATCAAATTCTCGGAATGGCAATTCATGTTAGCCATAGCCAAGGTTATTTACTTACATACTTAAATATTTCTGAGGATCGCACGAATGTAATAGGACAACTTTAAATAAAAACTACCACTTAAATTAGTAATGCTATAATATTGTTCTAGTTCTTGAGATTCAGTTTCTGAAGGTTAAATATCAACCTGAAATGTGTATTTCGATTATGATGCAATAAGGCAACGTTTATTTGCTCAAACCCATCAGTGTAGATCAAAAAGGGCGACATGCTAACAATCACACAGGCAGCCTGGCAGATGCAGGGGTGAAAGACCATCCAAATGCATATTTTCACAAGAATCATTTTGCTGAGCCTTTAATTATAAATATAAGGAGTTAATTGAACTGCAAAACATACAACTTCACATTGCTCTTTGTTTACTCATCCTATACCTATCAAATAAATTGGAAGTTTCTAATCATAACTTGAATTGCTTTTTCATTCTCGCAAATCTCAGCATGTCATGGCAAAGTAATCTGTTGGCATATGTGAACCAGGGGACATATGCCTAAACTCTCTCCCCTTCTCTTCACTATTATAATTGAACATCATCTAATAATTCGGCAAGCTACCAGTGCCCCTTTCTCCTGCACACGCAAGTGCCCTCTACTGAACTGGATGTTCAACCTAGGCCAGGTATGCTCTCCTTGCCGTTCGATGGAACCTCCCTTCCATTGACTCCATTTACACCTCTCTCTGTCTTGGCAAAGCCAACGTAATCATGGACGAGTTGCACCCTGGCCACTCCCTCTTCTCCCCTCTCCCATCGGGCAAAAGGTATAGAAGTGTGAAAACGCACACATCCAAATTCAGGGACAATTTCTTCCCAGCTGTTAACAGGCAAATGAGCCATCCTACCAACAACTAGATAGCTGTACTATCTAACTCATTGGAAACCCTCAGACTATCTTAGATCGGATCTTACCGCACTTTATCTTGCGCTAAACATTATTCATGTTATTCCCTTTATCATGTATCTGTACACTGTGGATTGCTTGATTATAATCATGCATTGTCTTTCTATTGACTGGTTAGCACGTAACAATAGCTTTTCACTGTACCTCGGTACACACGACAATAAACTAAACTAAGCCACTGTCTCTGCCTTTAAAATATTCAAAGACTCCATCCTTTGAGAATCAAAATTTCAAAAACTCGTGACTCTCTGAGGAAAGAAAAAATTATCTTCCAATGTCAAGTCTTGACATCCTGTCAAGAACCTATATATTTCAGTCAAGTCCCTTCTTATTGGAAGTCGAACTGATACAAACCTAGCCCATCTAGCGTAAGAAAAAATGCTGGAGAAACTCAGCGGGTGAGGCAGCATCTATGGAGTGAAGGAAATAGGCAACGTTTCGGGTCGAGACCCTTCTTCAGCCTATCTACCTTTCTGTTACCATAACATAACTTGCTCATTCCAGTTATTAACTAGTAAACTTTCTCTGCATTGTTTTCAATGCATTAACATTCTTCTTTATGCAAGGATATCAATATGATGCTTGATTCTCCATCATCTTGGTTCACCATTGCTCAGTATAACTGAAGCTTTAGTTCTCTACGTTTGTTTACAATTCCCCTAGCAATAAACAAAACATTCTGTAAGCTTTTCTAATTATCTTCTGTACCCGTGTATCTATACCTGCCTCATGGATTGCCAAACACTAGAGGGCATAGCTTTAACGTCTGAGGGGGAAAGTTTAAAGGAGATGTGAGGCGAACGTTTTTTTACACAGAGAATGGTAGGTGCCTGGGACATGCTACCGAAGGCGGTGGTGGAAGCAGATATGATAGTGGCATTTAAACAGCTTTTAGATTGGCACGGATATGCAACAAATGGAAGGATATGGATCACATGCAGGCAAAGGGCCTGTTCCTTTACTATGCAGCAAGTAACAAATTCATTATTCCATTTTTGGTACATATGACACAAACACTCTTTAGACTCCGTAGATTCTTTACTCTGACTTTTTATATCTCAGAGCTCTCAGGTGGATCACTTTGTTTAAGTTTAAATATCTCATAGTTTGATGACTACTTACAATACCTGATAGTTGAGTAAAGATAACATTAGTCTCATTTAGTCCCTGCCTAAGGATGCAGGTACCATGTTTCAATTTAAATGTTTAATCTGGTTTTCTTCGATCAAATGCAGCCTGGCCTGTTGCGTATTTCCAGCATTTTCTAACTTTACTTTCCAATGAAACAATAGTTTGGAAGATAGTGCGGTCAAATAGATATTGAGTTGTATGAATATGAATTTCGACCTCAAAACATTCTTAAAATGGAGGATGATTGAAGGATAGGTAGAAGTTAGATGAGTTTGCTTTTTAAAATAAAGAAACATTAAGCTTCAGGCTTTTAAGCTGCAAGAGTTCCTTACATAACATTTTAGCTCTGATGTGTCAGTCATAAGGGACAGAAAGACTGAAAGGATGTAAAAGTCTTCTTCTATCATGAAGTAATTATGCATGCAAGGTAAAAATAAATCCATCGGAAACCAAATGGAAGAGAATTGAAAAGAGACTAAAAGCTGATTCAATATGGAATACATTGCCTGAAAAGAAAGGTTAAGGAATCATAAAACAGAGACAGCAGAAGACATTAGAAAGCTTCATTTGGACACTTACAAGGTGTTCTGTTTACAAGAAGAGTTTCATGGAATTTTATAATACGATTTAGAATTTAAAGAATCGATAATAACAGAAAATATTCTGCCACACCAGAATTTCAAAACAATAGATGGTCCAATTCCATAAGTAAATGACAGGAAACAGATAGATCAAAAGGCTGTGTGGTGCATTACAGTTGCTTCATGGGGTATAAATATTTCATCCTCAGTCTTTTCCGTGACCTGATAGTGAAAGACTCTGCCAGTGCACGATTATTTTTGGAAAATCAGGGCAGTAGAAGGAAAAGTCAATAAAATCACAGATATCACATTAATAATTGTTTAGTCCAATCTGATCTGTCAAATTGTAGTTTCTAGAATTTGTCCGATTATTGCAAAAATTTGCTTTGTTTAACCTGCGTGTTACTTGAATAAAACAATTTTAAACTCCTCTTACCAAGGAGATTTAGATTTGGAAATGTTTTAAATTCTAACTGGAGGCTCTTCCTGCTGTTCAGATCCTGTTTCCTGTCTGTGGTGTTAGTTGCATATTAACCACACAATAAACTGTTTTATGTAGAATTTAATTTCACTCGATTCCATAAACGCATTGGGTTAGAGAGAAATACAGTATCATAACAGGCCCTTCAGCCCAATACAAATGAAAATTGAAAGGACATATTTTATTCTCCCGAAAGACTATTCCCTTTTGGCTGTTACCTCAGCCATTCTTCAATACTATGTTCCCACGCCAAGGATTTCCAAATAGTGGGGATTACTCAGTGGTCTAATAACTCAATGAACTACCGCAGCCAACCTCAATACCCGGTGGACGGTGGCCGGCGTAACACCCGATCAAGTTTGCCCGAGTCTATGTGCTTGTGGTGCTGCTGCAAGCAAGGTTTGCATTGTACCTGTACCTCACCATATTTGTGCAAATTACAATAAACTCAACGACATCATTGTACAATGTCCAATTAATAACTTCTTGGCAACAATTGGAAACATTCAGGCATGGGGCAATAAATGATAAGCAACATTTGCAAATATGAGTGCCTTGTAATGTCATTCAGGAGTCAGAAAGAGCCAAACCATTTAGTCTTCACATTTAACAGCATTATCATCCCCTTCCATCAACATCCTTGGTTTTCCAAACACTGGATGTTTAATTGGACTAAGCACTTAAATAATATGGCCACAAGAACATGTAGGAAACTGGATTTCGTGCAGCCAGTATTTCATCTCCTGATTCCCCAAAGCCTTAACCTATCTGCAAGATGCAATTCAGGCGTAGACCTGTGCAAAGATTGCAATGATTTGCAATCTTTGATGAGCCATTATGCTGAAAGGTTGTTCACAAATATCCCAATTACAGAAAAAATCGCCAAAAGATTAGAACTATTTCTGCAATCTATCGCGCAGTTATTTAGATATGACCGCAAGGTACAAATGCAAGATTCATTCACTACAGATCATTTATAAATGCCAGGACCTAAAGATGAATATTGATGATTATATCAACTTTCAGAACAAATAATAACATATATAAGTTCCTGAATTAAAGTATTTGTGCGTAAAACAACTGGGTGTATCACAAAGCCTGTTTGTTGTGAGGAAGTAGTACAAGTAATACAAACATTGAGGGAATTGTAGATAGCATGGGAGGTTGTTTAAGTCCGCAACACTATACCGATTAACTGGAATGTTGGGCTGAGCAATGGCAAATGGAGTATAACCCTGACAAATGTAAGGTAATGCAATTGGGAATGCAAGCAAGGGTAGGACATAAACGGGAAGTAACAGAATTCCAGAGAGTGGTAATGCACAGAGGAATCTCAGGGTACAACATCACTGTTCCCTGCAAGTAGCAACACAAGTGTGTAGGGTGATGAAGACATATAGCATGCTTGCCTTCATGGGCCCTGGAAGAGCTGAGATGTCATATTGTAGCCCTTATAATACATTGGTTAGATCACAGCCAGAGTACTAAGGGCAGTTCTGATGCCACACTATGAGAGATGTGATTGTGCTTGAGAGGGTACAGAGGAGATTTACCAAGATGTTGGAGCACACACGCCACGAGTTGACGGAGCCATGCGGCCGGGCCGGGGTCGGCCCCACGGAGGCATCCGGAGAGGACCCGGCAGCGTTAGTGAAGAGGTTGGTGCTACGGTCGATGGGGGAGCCGATCGCCGAGCATGACGGACCACATGGAGTGAGGACGCCGCTGCTGAGGGAAGGAACAAAGAAGGAACCGAGCGTGAGGGGAGGGGGGGCACCGTGAGGGAGGGGGAGAACAATGGACAATGGAGGAGGGAGAACAATGGAGACCCAGTGTGGGGGGGCCGCCGTGAGGGAGGGGGAGCACAACAGCGACCCGACGTTGGAGGGGGGGGCCGTGAGGGATGGGGGATGGTGGGGGAGAACAAAGGGAGACATGGCGCAGATAGAGTATACTTGTAACACTTTGTAACTTTGTCAGCGACATTACTTGGCAACTATTTGCAAACCGTGGGTATGCAAGCCAAGAATTTCACTGTGACTTGTCACGTGACAATAAAGTATTCATTCGAAAGAAACAGTGAAAAATTAAAGGAAATCAAAATTGGGATTTTGATTGCAATTGTTTATAAAATTTACTTATGAAGAAAGCAAGAGGCCTGGAATATAAATGCAAACTCATTTCTACATTGTACAAAAATGCCACCTTAAATTAGAAACGGACTAGAAGTGTTCGGCACGGACTAGAAGGGTCGAGATGGCCTGTTTCCGTGCTGTAATTGTTATATGGTTATATGTTAATAACCATCACTGAAGATAAAGTATGACTCAATCGCAGAAACGTTGGTGTCCAAAGAACTGCAAAGCAACATCCAATGCATGGATAAGTCAAAGTGTATGCTGTGTAGTGGAGTCTTTAGTAACCAGAGAAAGAATGGTCACTAGAAGTGTATGAAGCGTGTATATCATGACACCAAATCTGTTTTGGGCACTTTAACATTCTAGCTGACTGTATCCCTTAACCTTGCACGATTCAGCACACATCAACATTAGATTTTGAGTACTTTTTATGGTTTCAGTTTGCAAGTAGTCCAGCCATGATGATGCCTCCAAGGCAATGGAGGCTGAAGGTGAACCATCAGACCCTGAAACATGGTTGGGTCCACAAGTGTGCAAATAAATTGGGCACTGCTTCTAAAATGGAAAGAATTCAGTGCAAATTTTATGTAAACATGTGTATAGAAACATAGAAAATAGGTGCAGGAGGAGGCCATTCGGCCCTTCGAGCCAGCACCGCCATTCATTGTGATCATGGCTGATCGTCCCCTATCAATAACCCGTGCCTGCCTTCTCCCTATATCCCTTGACTCCACTAGCCCCTAGAGCTCTATCTAACTCTCTTTTAAAGTTGTCAAGTTGGCACTGGTCTTTCCCCGATACTGACTGTAGACTTTTAGATGGGCTTCCCAATGTATTAAGTACCATTATGCACTGTATACATCACCCTTGTTTTAAATGTGCCTTCAGCAGCAAAACCTGTATACAACCTTCCCATCTGGATAGCTGACAGATGCACTAAATACTGGCCCCATTCCTAGCTGCAGATGCTGGTGTCTGATGGCCCACAATGTGGTGTCCATCTTGAAACTATCTTCTAAATAACACGCAGTACCAGCCTACAAGCCAGTGTGCCTCAGAGTGAGTGACATCTTATTGCCACCAGTTATTCTCCAATCTCTTACAATAGAGCATAATAACTGTCAGTATGTGCGGTCAATGAGAAGTACACAGCACTGCTCAGTTTATGAAGATGAAGTTGCGGATAAGAATGAAATATGAGAGTTCTGATTAATAGAGATTTTTGACGGGAATATGATGTTTTGAAAAGTGCTGAAGTGATGCATTTGGTAGAATATGGTATTTAAAGATATTCTCATGGACCTGATGACATGACGTTAATAACATTTTTGCAGCACTGTATCCAGATCCTCAGCAGTTGACACCTGCCACTGACTACCAAACACACTCTACTTCTCACTCCCTTCTGCAATGTATCCAGGCAACCGTATAGCCCTCAATTGATAGAGGACTTCACAACTACTTTAATCCCCCCCCATCAAGTCACTCTTTACAACTGGCTCTTCCCTCTGCTGTGCCGGTTTCAGCCCTCTCTGGTCAGATTCATTTATCGAATGACTGACAGCGACAATGTACTTTGCCATCAAGAGATCAAGCAGTGTGTCAGTGGCAGTGACTAACTTAGACCAGCATTAGTCATTTATGATACCGCATCCTGCTGATAAGTCCAGCTGAACACCATTGTGGTTTGTGCTTGCCACATGCTAAAATCATTATAATGGACAACTTCACTACAAACGTATTGAGCTGTATGAGCTACTAACAACATGCGTGGGATAATCGGAAATTATGATTTCCACACACGTTTTCCAAAATACCCACCGATCACTCGTTTTCCTTTAGCTGCTTCAGCATACGTAAAACATTCTAAACAAGATGGTATACACAGTCATTCCTTAGCCACAATTATTTAGAGAACAACATATTTACTTTCGTAAGTACAAATGATTGAACTTTCAATGCAATGTTACTTTGCAATGAACAGCCTAACCAAAGTAAAATTAAGTGAATCAGACATTATAAGTTACAAACATATAATATAATTTTCCAATATTGTTAAGTGTACAGAAGATGATCACATTTCAGTGGAAAACAATCCACATAAAACATTTATTTCTCAAATGTAGTTCTTCTCCGAGATTTAAGATAGTACTTAATTGTGAAAACAAATAAACTAAAGGCAAATACTGAAAAGGTCCAAAAACAAAAACAAAAGAAAATATTAACTAAAATATGAATTAAAGAAATGATAATAAATTTACTAAGTGAATTTCCAATCTGATATCATGTCAGGTTGACTGATGATTTAACAATCTCATAATATATTTCTCATAAAATGAAAAATTACAAAACCTTTGAACAAAACTATTATTCTTCTGGTGAATGGTCAGAAAATAATATGATTTGAACATCCTGAACTATTTACTAATTATAACATAGAAGAACAGCATTCATATCACTGTGTCATTCTGTGAAAAAAAACTATCTACTCCAGCACAACACCTTACCAATTCCAAATGTTTTCAACGTTACAAATATTTTGTAACTTCATTTAAAAATCCATTTCAGATTCCACCAATAGGAAACTAAACACCCAGCTGCTGGAAGCATACATTTCCTGTGTTTTTAATTATTTTGTTTTATCTACACACTCTAGGTAATGTTCCAAAAGAAGCATTTTCCCGGATGTGATTTTCCCAAATCTCAAGTTCAACTTCCTTGTTTGAATACCAATATTTCCACTTGCTTTTGTGTCTCCTCCAAAAGATGATATGGTCTCAGACAGTCAGTCTTACACCTCTCCACAGCCCTGATATTCTCCTAAAAATAATGACACTGAAAGCTGAAATTGACAGCCTGGAATTTGTGGCCGTCAGCAAGGAAATGACAATTACCATTGATCCTTCTTGCAGATTGGTGGTGGGATGGGGTGTGTTATAAGTGGACGCTTACTCTATCTGATGTCTGATCCAATGCAATGCACTTCACAGAACATCTGTGGTATTTCACAGCAGGACAAGATACAGCGAGGAATCAGATTGATGAATTCAGATACTCAGTAGAAAATTGTTGTATTCATTTGAGCTAAATTTACATATAATGGCAACTTTATGTACTTAGAAAATCCAATGTGACTGAAGTGAATAGAACCACATTTCATTAGCTGTTACCGACTACACTACTACAGCTGCTACTACATTGTGCATGTAATACCAGTGATTGGGAGTGACCTTGAAATATAAAGCAGTAAATATGTATAACAGGCGGTTTTTCAACTAAACAAAGAAAGAAGAACTCAAACGGGTTTAAAAGACCAAAATAAAAGAGAATAAATGAAGGACATTATAGATTTCTGGACATGTAATGAATCATGAGTAGTGGCCACTAGGTAGAAGATCAGCCAAGATCTTGATGAATGGGGAGCAGGCTTGAAGGGTTAGATAGCCTTTACCTAGTTCCTAATTTATTATGTCCTTATCAGAGTAATAAATTAAGACCTTCAACAGTAATTAAATTATTAAGAAATGTGATTTCACCCTTGTAAAATTGTCAGAGTCTGGGAGGTTGTTTGTAATTATCAATTGCTAAACTGCTAAAAATTCTAACTCGATCCTTACTCCTAAATACATCTGCTAAATATATCATATTTTGTGTCCTTATAAGGAACATGGGCAACAAATAGAAATGTATGTAAGAAAGAACTGCAGATGCTGGTTTATACCGGAGATAGACACAAAGTGCTAGAGTAACTCAGCGGGTTACTCTAGCGGGCAGCATCTCTGGAGAAAAGGATGGGTGTCGTTTCGGATCAGAACAGTCTGAAGAAGGGTTACAACCCAAAATTTCACCCATCCTTTTACTCCAGAGATGCTGAATGTCCCGCTGAGTTACTCCAGCACTTTGTGTCAATAAATGGGAAAGTACCTAGGTTCATGCCAATGCATCTCATATCAAGGCCAGTCCATTAGCAAGGGGTTACTAAGGGATTGGACACGCTAGATGGAGGAAACATGTTCCCGATGTTGGGGTGTCCAGGGGCCACAGTTTAAGAATAAGGGGTAGGCCATTTAGAACTGAGATGAGGAAAATCTTTTTCACACAGAGGGTTGTGAATTTGTGGAATTCTCTGCCTCAGAAGGCAGTGGAGGCTGATTCACTGGATGCATTCAAGAGAGAGTTAGATAGAGCTCTTAGGGCTAGCGGAATCAAGGGGTAAGGGGAGAAGGCAGGAGCAGGATACTGATTGTGGATGATCAGCCATGATCACATTGAATGGCGGTGCTCGAAGGGCCGAATGGCCTAATTCTGCACCTATTGTCTATGTATCTATGTATCCTTCTAAATTTCAGTGAATATAAGCCTAGTCAATCCATTATTTCATCATATGCCAGTCCCGTCATCCTGGGAATTAACCTGGTGAATCTACTCTGCGCTCCCTCAATTGCAAGAATGTCTTACCTCAAATTATGAGACCAAAACTGCACACCAGGTGCGGTCTCACCAGGGTCCTGTACAACTGCAGTAGGCCTTCCTGCACCTATACTCAAATCCTCTCCCTATTTAAGGCAACATGCCATTAGCTTTTTTCACTGCCTGCTGTACCTGCATGTTTACTTTCTGTAACTGATGTACAAGGACATCAAGGTCTTGTTGCACCCTCCCCCCCCTTTTCCTCATCTGACACCATTCAGATAATAATCTGCCCTCTTGTTCTTGCCACCAAAGTGAATAACCTCACATTTATCCACATTATACTGCATCTGCTATGCATCTGCCCACTTACCCAACCTATCCAAGTCACCCTGCTGCCTCATAGCATCCTCCTCGCAGCACACACTGCCACCCAGCTTTGTGTCATCCGCAAACTTGGAGATGTTACATTTAATTCCTTCGACTAACTCGTTAATATATATTGTAAATAACTGGGGACCCAGCACTGAGCCTTGCGGCACTCCACTAGTCACTGCCTGCCATTCTGAAAAGGAGCCGTTAATACCGACTCTTTGCTTCCTGTCTGCCGACCAGTTCTCTATCCATGTCAATACCCTACCCCAATACCATGTTCTCTAATTTTGCATACTAATCTCTTGTGTGGGACCTGATGGAAGTGCAAAAGATTGTGGGAGGAATAGATGGATAAGCAGTCTAATTCTTTTTCTATAGTGTGTATATCAAAAACAAGAGTGTGTAGGCTTATGGTAAGAGCAAGGAGTTTTAAGGGGATCTAACGGCTAACATTTTTGTTCCCCACAGATATCAGGAACATGCTGCCAGGGGAGGCGGTGGTATCAAATAGTTTGGCAAGAAATTAAACATAAACTTAAATAGGCAATACCTAATAGATAGAAAACAACTCCGAGCATCCATCCAGCCAACTGAGACAAAGCACACTGGATAGCCACCAAGTGGTCACAGGAGTGGAAGGTAACCTCATCTCCATTACACAGCTACATCTCTTCACCAGATAAAAGCTGTCCAGGGTTTGACCTCCCCAGAGGAGCATGGGTGAAGCTCAACAGACTTGGTGCTGGAGTTGGGCGTTTCAATGCCAGCATGTGGCGATGGGGGCTCCGCCAGAGCCCAGCCTGTGAATGCGGAGCAGAACAAAAGACAGCCAACCATGTCATCTCTGGGTGCCCGCTCTACCACCCACCAAATGGAGCTCAGGGCCTGGCAGACATTGACGCAGAGACAACGACCTGGCTGCTCAACACCCGGCTTGAGATCTAACTGTTCCTTTGGTTTATGTTTCATTCGCAAGAAGAAGAAGATAGATATGGTCTTAATGTGGTAAGATGTGATTAGTGTAGATGGGCAAAATTGTCAGCATTAAGATGGTGGGCTGATGGGCCCATTTCTATGTAGAACCAATCTAATAGTCTAAATGTTGGTCTGCTATTTGGGAAGTTTCTGATTCCGATTCTTAAATAAGCATGTGTACACCCCAGAATCAGCTGTCAAATTCATTTTATAACAAGTGTTGTTATTGTTAATGGTGAGGCTAACAGCAAAATGTGTTGTTTGCTTCACCATCATTATTTATGCAAAACCCAGACAATTATTCTCATTGTGATAGAGCAACTTCTTTACATTGTCTTCTTGACCTTCTTTATATATAACAAAGGATTCCCACATACCTCTTCAAGGGTTTAAAGTCATATTTTTAAAGACCTGAATATCCATATTAAGATAAAATTAGAACCAGAGACAAATCATTAAATTATTTTAACACATGCAAGCCAGCTTGGATATGCTAAAGTCTAGTCATGATTGATGAATTTAAAGTAAAACACAAAATGCTAAAGTAATTCAGTGGGTCAGGCAGCATCTGTGGAGGGAATGGGCAGGCAACATTTTGGGTTGGAACCCTTCGTCAGACTGACCTTCAGATTGATAGTAATCAAATCCCCCTCATCTGTATTCACCTATCACTGGCCGGGCTTTATTCAGCCCTCAAAGCCCTTTTCCAGCTTTCTCCCCTTACTACTCCATCAGTCTGAAGAAGGGTCTGGACCCAAAACATCACCTGCCCATTTCCTCCACAGATGCTGGCTAACCTGCAGATTTCCTCCAGCACTTTGTATTTTTTTGCTCAGGATTCCAGCAACTGCAGTTCCTTGTGGCTCCATTGATGAACTTAACGCATGTTTAAAGAAATGACCAATTGCAGCAAATGTGATGTGGACATCTATTCAAAAGACATTTGAAACAATATCTCAAAAAACCTTTTGGTAAAAGGCAGGCTATGCTAAAAGGGAACCAACATATTGTAGATCAAAGGTACACAAAAAAGCTGGAGAAACTCAGCGGGTGCAGCAGCATCTATAGAGCGAAGGAAATAGGCAACGTTTCGGGCCAAAACCCTTGTAGATCAAAGTGGTTGGCAAACAAGTAAGTAAAAATAAATGTGTTTTTATGTTTGCTATTAATACAGATATGGAAGGTACTGCAAACAATATGGTGACATGATATAATACTTGAAAATGATAGAAAGTCCAGCCGATTGGGTATTTAATGTTGCTGGGTGTCAAACAATATATTTTGGAAGGAATGCTTTTGAATATGTATAGGCATTTAAAGATTCATATGATTAGAGAGACAAGCATTCAAATAAATAATTAGTTTCATGAGAATTCTGCTAGAAAATCATAAAAATGTCATAAAGTCATTAACAAGTGATAAAGTGGACGTTAGAATACAAAGCAAGACATATAAAGGCAAACTAATGAATACTAAAAGTATAAAAAAAGGTTGAGACAGGACGGGAATAAAAATAAACAAATATTTTGTATTTGACTGGGATATCGAGGAACTATAGGTCAGTCAATGTAATATCAGTTGTCAGGAGAAGGTTGGACTCATTTTTTAAGGAAGAAGGACTATGCATTTGGAAAAGGATAAGATGACAAGACAAGGGCACTAATATTTAATGAAAGAGAACTTTCATTTTTAAGCTGGAAAGTGTTCTGAGAAGATTTACTAAATTGTTGCGAGGATTTGCGGACAATAAACAATAGACAATAGGTGCAGGAGTAGGCCATTTGGCCCTTCGAGCCAGCACTGCCATTCAATATGATCATGGCTGATCATCCCCAATCAGTACCCCGTTCCTGCTTTCTCCCCATATCCCCTTGACTACGCTAACTTTAAGAGCCCCATCTAGCTCTCTCTTGAAACTATCCGGAGAACCGGCCTCCACCGCCCTCCGAGGCAGAGAATTCCACAGATTCACAACTCTCTGTGTGAGTTGTGGATTGTGGACCTGAGCAACAGGGAAAGGTTTGGCAGGACAAGGCTTTATTGCTTGGATACACGATGCCGAGGGGTAGTGTGCCTGTAAAGCTGCAGCAAGAAAGGATTTCACTATTCTGGTTCATATCCAGTGCATATGACAAATATATACTCTTCTCCCTGCCCTATTCTCCTGAAATCACAAACAGTTCTACTCAGTTTACAATGCATTTAAATTAAAAAGTAAGATTTATGATATAATATTACATTTTATAAAATAGTCACAATATTGAAGCTATGATACATTTTCATAGCCACCTACCGTTAGGCTCACATACATTAAACAATTTCATACATTGCACATGAATGTCAGTGGAATGTCTTAATCATTCCCATTTATTCAAACTGATACATTGTGCAACAAACACAATCCTGCACAGATGCTTCAACTGGATCCAATCCACGTTCCAAGAAACAGTGTGTGTTATTGGAATAATTCCCTTAAGAATTAAATTCAACATTATAGCCAAATGTTAATAGAAGACAGTTTCAAATCTCTCTAAGGCTTACTAGTCAAACATTTTGGAACGTGACTGCAAATATGCATTCGATGAAAATTCATGCCGTAAACAGACTTTTTTTAAAGGATGATGACAAGTTTCCTTATCTAAATAATATTAGTTAACCTGATTTATATAAAGAAAATTTCAAGTTTTAAAGCCATAAAAAAAAAAACTGGGAGCAACTATTTATGCCTAGATTTTATTGTAAGTCATTTAAAATTTTCAACTGTTGTAGTGGTATTGCTGTGTGGGTTATTAGTCTTGCAAAATAACCATGTACAATGCCCCTTAACTTGCCCATGTAATAAAATATTCCACAAATGCAACATTCTTGCATTATTGTAGGCTAGTCTTGCATAAAAGGTCAACAACTCAGATTTGCATGCACTATGCTCTGAGCATTCTTTAAAAAAGATGTCAACTGTGGCTAACTGGTCGCATTGTGAACCCAGTCATTTTTGGTACAAGCCTTGCAGAGACTTGTATCCACCATCCACACCTGCTACAGAATGTGGTTTCATTGGACTTGGTTGAGATCTTAATCTATTGCTGAATCTACTTTCTATATAAAAAAACAAATTATATGAGGAGGAATATGGAAAGGGGAGGTTTGCTAAACGTTCTGACCATTGATGATCACTCAAGCCAATATCTAAAGAAATTTATCCTTGAATCAGTGATGTTAAATGGGCAACATACTCGCATCTGTGAAGCAGTAATTTTCAAGATCTGGTTTCACTGATTTCAAAGAACTGCATTGAGCTGCAAGAATGGTCATCACCCTGATCTGAATGGTGTTACCAAATCGGAGCAGGCTTGCTTGCTTTATATTAATATTTCAATTACTTGTGCTTCAATATTTCTAATTATGGAATGGGAAATGTCCTTTCGACATCTGAAAAAGTGCCCTCACTGTTATACTGTCATAGTTACAGGCGGCACGGTGGCGCAGCAGAGACCCGGGTTCGATCCTGACTATGGGTGTTGTACGGAGTTTGTACATTCTCCCCGTGACCGGCGTGGGTTTTCTCCAGCTAATAGGAACTGCAGATGCTGGTTTAAACCGAAGATAGACACAAAATGCTGGAGTAACTCAGCGGGACAGGCAGCATCTCTGGATAGAAGGGATACGTGACATTTCAGGTTGAGACCCTTCATCAGACTGAGTCAGGGTAGAGGGAGATACAGAGATAAGTAAGTGTAAGGTGTGAGCATATCCAGAGATGCCGCATGTCCCACTGAGTTACTCCAGTATTTTGTCTATCTTGGGTTTTTTCCGGGATCTCCGGTTTCCTCCCACACTTCAAAGACGTACGGTTTGTAGGTTAATTTGTGGCTTGCTATAATTGTAAATTGGCCCTAGTGTGTGTAGATAGCGTTAATGTGTGCTGATCGCTGGTTGGCGCGGAATCGGTGGGCCGAAGGGCCTGTTTCTGCACTATATCTCTGTATCTCTAAACTAAACTAAACTAAAGTGAAATGTTAGTTTTACCACACTATGCAACGTTTCTTCAGTCAGTTGTTTAGAGTTCCGGTTTTTAATGTAGTCTGATTTCACAAAATAATTTAACACTGGATCATGTTCTTAAGAATCCTATAAATTCTAGGCATCATTTCCTTATTAATGATACAGAATGTTATAACTGTAATGTGCTGATTTTTGACTGAACTATATCCTTGTCTGTAAGCCAAAAAAAATTGAAATAAACCTTACAAATTAAATTAATTGGGGAAGCATCATCCAAATTCAAGAGGTCAAAAAGTAATTGAATGGTTGGGAGCTGCATTCACTGTTATACTGTAATAGTTATGGTGACTCTTTAGCCGACCGAGTTCTTTGTTGACCATCAAGCACCCATTTTTATGCTAATACTACCTTAACCCATTTTATATTCCCCACATTCTCCCCATTAGCTCTCCCCAGATTCTACCACTCAGATGAGAAGAAACCCATGAATTCACTGGGAGAGCGTGCAAGCTCCTTGGAGACAACACCGGGGGACAGGATTGAACCCGAGTCGCTGGAGCTGTGCGGCAGCAACTCTACTTGCAGCACCACTGCGCTGTCTGAAAGTGTATTTGCCAAGAATGTGGCAGCAACCTGTTTTCTAGACTTTGGGTCATTTTATTATAATAATCATTTGTTAAATTCCTGTTAATGTTCTGTTGTCATGATAGTCAGAGGCATTCATGCTTGGAGTGCAAGATTTACATTACACTGGAGGAATAAGAGCAAGGCAAGAGATAATGAAAGGGTATTTTGTGGAAACGGACAGTACACTCGATAAAGGCACAAACCGGCATTGATTTGTTAGCTGATAACATGAGTCACTAGGAGCAGGCTGCGGTCTCTCTCTCCAGGGATCTTCCCCATGATCAAAGAGATCTATAACTCCACTTTCCCCCATCTGGAACACCTAATTCGTAATAATAACCAAATTATAAATGATTCAGCAAGCCATAATGATGCTGAAAGAGTACCCCCGACTTCTCACACAACTGAAACTGGGCAGAAATCTTTAACCGACTTTGACTAATATTCTTGCAGCACTTATTTCTTCATTATTCTTGTTTTTGACCTTTGTTTTCAGAGTGCAGAAAGAAGTTATCAGCCTTGGTTAAAGTGGATGCCACTGGTCTCAAATCAGTATTCCTAACACAGGACTAGGCTGAGCAGTGCAAGTACCTTAAATTGCCCGAGAATAAGTAAATCATGGCTATTCCCTGGGTAGCAGACATTGACATGTAGAATGAGGTGGCTGGCATTATTCACAATCTGCTGTCAGTGAATGAAATCCATTCCCGTTGATCAAATTGATAGCACTTTCACATACGGCCTTTTATCTTACAAAGAGGATCAAGCTATTCTGATTGCAGCCTAAGCTTAGATGGAGCCATGGGGAGATTCAATACAGGTGTATGCATGAATTGGTCATAGGTCACATTCCCAATACACTGGCACTAAACTGATTTTACAAATGGCTCCTACATTGCCAGATTAGTCAAGTTCTCCATTATCTGTACTTGGTCACACCTCTGCTCATCTAATACTTGATTTTCCAAAAGAGGAGAGTAAGTGGAAAGCCTCCATCTTTGGTCCACGTCACAAACTACATTCTGTTTTCTTCATCCCATTGACAACTCTCCAAAACTAAACAACACTGCTTGTAACATTGGCCAAAGTGTTCCTTTCTAATCTACTCTCTCCCTTTTCAGCCTTAGTTCAACTAGAAACAGGTCTAGAACATTCTGGAAGCTCAGCAACAAACTATGGACAGCTAGATCTCATTGATTTCAACATGACAATAACAAAATATTCAAAGTTAGTGAGGATAAACTTTGGCCAGGGTATCTGCCAGAAACCTATTCATCAAACCTGTTTCTTCGATGTGATGGTATGAGTATCACACTCTGAAGTCTAATGCTATTATGAACAAGGCCAGACTGGCTAAATTGGCAAGTTCAGCAAGGAAGTTGAAGACCTCAGCATCAACCACACAGAGGAATTTCTCAAATATGATAGAGGCTATGTCAGCTAAGAATACATAATGTCTACATTTAGTCTAGATTGTTTTACAGTACAGTCTAGGTCTTGCAAGGGTGAACTAATTGCACCAATCATCTGAATTTACTGCATCCAATTTGCGTGTGGCTCATCCGCATGAGAACTAGTTGTTAAATGGCTCCTGATATTTAATGCTTGTACTGATTGGTGGTGGTAATTTGGTTATTGTTCATGTGTGAAATACGAGGTCATGACATCAGTAACAAGTGGCAATATGATGTATATAATAGCGAGATAAATATATTACAGGATATGTGTGGGCTGACATTGGGACTCACGGACACACCATCACTGCAGCATTGTGTTTATGCAGCCAGTTAAAGAACTGGTCGAATGGAAATCAACTAAAAATACACCATCCTCGGTTCAACTTTTAAAAGCTGTTAGGTTTGCCTTGATCCTGCTGTCAGCCTTGTGAGATTCATGTGTTAAATCAATGTATAATATCACAGGCAGGACACAGGGACTTAAGCAACAACTTGTCCTTTGTGTAAAGCCACTTTGCTGTGTTACAATATGATTTCAATGTATCATTTCAGATGTCTCACCATTTCAGCTTTGTCCCCAGTGAAGTACACTTTCATATTAGTGTGCATCCTCATTTTTCAGTTTTCAAATGCTTGTCGCGTATTTTTACTTGAGCAGTTAACAGAAACAATTTTTACCTCGTTAAATCTGTTTGTTTTTTTAAATGGAGTCTACTTCCAATTAATTTGAATATATTTCAGTGAATGATTGAACAGTAAAGTTGATAATAATGATTTCATTTTATCAGCATATATTGCAGCTACTGTTCCGTGGAGTATGCATGTTGGTGTTGATCCATTTCAATAAAGAAGTCAGTGATAATGAAGTAACCACTAGTGCTGAACAGGCCTATTGTCACCTTGTTAAGTTATACAATCAGGTGAATGTTATTAATCAACAGCATCAGATTCAGTGAATTAATCTGCTGGATCGTTCATTCTGATTTTTTTAAGTAAGATTTCTAATACACCGCAATAAACAGTAGTGCCTGATTTTTCACATTTATTTAATCAAATTAATGTGAAAGTAGAAAAATCATTCCATCAGTTTTGTGGACAATAAGAAAATCATGTTTCATTACTGTCTCAGTTACCAGGACAGAAGAGCCCAAATGCATATGCGGCCATGATTGACAATGAGTGAGGAGATCGCGACACAGACAAACACGAACAGTGCTTTTTAAATATTCAAAACGATGCCAACAAGTTTTAGGTAATAAATAAAGATTCAAGGAGAGGGTAACCTTTGTTTTTTTGCAAAATGATTTGCATTTCTGCAGCCACTTTCATGATCTTATGCCATTCTATATCGCTTTACGATCAATGAAGTGCTTTAGAAGTGTAGTCCCTCATGTTATGTGAGAAACACAGCAACCAATTTGCACACAAACAGCAATATGAAAATTACCAGTTAACCTTTGGTGATATTTGATTGAAGCGTAAATACTGGTTTAGGCACCTGGGATAACTTCACTGCTCTTGATAAACTCACCCTGATATGAATGTTTCTGTCAATAGCTTGTTAGAAATGGATCAGTGCAAGTACTTAATCCCAGCCAGAACTGTCGATAACATTGTTTGATATTGATAATAAAATGGTGCCTGCCTTTGCTCAGCCAGCAGCACTTTCACTTTGGAGTCAGAATATTGAAAGGGCAACCCCACTCCAGAGATTGTACTGCTGAAAGACTGTTTTTTTTCAGAGATTTTAAACGTTTGCTCTACTTGAAGAACAGGGAGGACTTTCCAGTGTTCCAGTTAAGATTTATCCCTCAACCAATATGAATGAAACAGATTATCTGGTCATTTATAATCACTGCTGTCTGTAGGATCGTGCTCCATGCAAATTAGCCACTGTGCTCTCTTCCCTGCGATGATGAATGCAATTCCAAAGCACCTTGTTGGCTGCACAGTGTCAAACGTTGTCATATCAGCTCCATGGTCCATAGTTTGCCATGCTCTCGACGTGCCACAGGCACTGGAGGCCCTGCAGCAGCTTGGGGCTCAGACCGACGAGCCTTTGCTGTGTCCCACCCGCAGGCCCGGCTCGCCCACCACGGAACTGCGAACCCGCCTGGGGAGGGAAGATCTCCAATCCCGGCCTCTGACCTGATGACCTTACGTGCAACCCCCCCCTATAAAAAGCAGAAATAAGTCACCTTTCATTTTTGCTGCCCCTCACTTTAAGGGAGGACAGACTAAAGATTGACATTACTCCCCCCTTGATGAGCCTAGCAATAAATTTAGTCAGAATTGCTCCTACATAGGAAGGGTGAGATAAATTGGGAATGCAGAGCAGGACAACACATTTTGTGCAAGGGCATGCCACATAAAATTCAAGTGAATATGAGACTTGTGACTCCTGAGTCAAGAGTGTTTTATTGTCATATGTCCCAGATAGAACAATGAAATTCTTACTTGCTGCAGCACAACAGAATATGTAAACATAGTACACTGTAAATAATATGATAAACGTGAGAGAGAATTCAAAAAATGCAGTCTTTGCAGAACTAGCATGCACAAGGGCCTTTCTTACTGCATTGAAACTGGGGGAAATGAGATCGACTCGAGGTCACGGATTGTACATTGTTCAGAAAGAGGCAGCATTGGAGGGTTGGGACATTGGCTGAATGTGCATTGGGATCTCAATGTTTGGGTCAGGATTACACAGAAATTATGCTTGGCTTCTGAGTGGAGGTGTCAGGGTCTTGATCTTATAGAGCTTCTAGAAGATCACAAGTGATAGGAGCAGAATTAGGCCATTCAGCCCATCAAGTCTACTCTGCTATTCAATCATGGCTGATCTATCTCTCCTCCCTCACCCCTTTCTCCTTCCTTCTCCCCATAACCCCTGACTTCCGAGGTGAGACAAAGGATTGCGGTTAGATTGCGGTTAGATGTTTGTTGGCAGAGGAGGATAGTGAGTGTCTGATCAGAATCTAAGGTGATGGATATAGTTTTAACTTTGAGAACACTTTTTTGCAGCTGGCTAAAAGCACCAGAACATGGTCAAGGAAATCACTTTTAATTCATGAAAAAGCAGACCACATTATTCAAATTTTTTCTAAAATAAATGATTGACACTAATTTTCCGATAACCTTTTACCATGTACTGCGCTTAAACATTGCATTGCATGGGAGAATTTCCAGGTCTTTACCTTTTTAGTACCAACGTCAGCTCAAAGGTTAATTTAACACAGACATGTTTGTGGATCACCTTGGAGATTAGAAATTGCAATATTTTAATTGTATCAAAGCAGCTCATTGTATCTCATTAGCGTCCTCATGAGAGCTTTGTGTACATGATTCTAACACCTCAATCTATAATGAAAACCATTGTTCTCTTACCCTATGCTGATCTGATACTGGTAACTGCTGGATTCTTCAATTACAAACCATTATAAAACGACTGTGTTTGCCTTTTTAAAGCTTTTAATATGTATTATGTTCAGTTGGGGAAAAAAGATTATGAATGACATAGAAGGTGGGAATTATTTCACATTTTTCCAAAATATACACAAGCAGAAAATATCAAATGAATCAACCATTATTGTGCAAATGTAGATTTTTTGCCTTCATCTGACATTACACTAAAGGTGCCACAATTATGGTAGAATTAAATGATTATTTTAGGTATAAGTAGAGCTCTGCCACTAAATTGATAAGATGCAACAAGGAATCCACAAAGCATGATTTATAGATACAAAAAAATAATAAACACCTCTGAAGAATTCCCTTTAAGAGCTTTAAGAATTAAGCTATTTAAGTTCCCTTTAAGAATTCCCAAAAGAGCAATGTGTAAGAAGGAACTGCAGATGTTGGTTTAAACCAAAGATAGACACAAAAAACTGGAGTAACTCAGCGGGAGAGGCAGCATCTCGGGAGAGAAGGAATAGGTGACGTTTCGGGTGTCTGAAGAAGGGTCTCGACCCGAAACGTCACCCATTCCTTGTCTCCAGAGATGCTGCCTGTCCCGCTGTGTTACTCCAGCTTTTTGCATCTATCTTCCCTTTATTCTAAGGTTTAATGATATCTTTTAAGGCAGAGCAACATTAGAATCATCAAAACATCAACATGCTGAAAGAACTTGGACAGAGTTATATTTTTTAAAATCAAATCTGAAAGATCAAAATGTCTTAAATGTACTTTTTTTGCCATTTTAACCAAATGCATAATTTGAAGCTTCCACACTATGGTAAAAAAAATCTTCAGGCTAAAAAGTAGTGTAAGCTGGTTACTGTTGGGAGGCCCAAAAGAGCAGTGTGCTACCACAATCAAAATCAACAAAATCTTATGTGACTGAATCAGTTACTTAAGTAACTATCACCATCATTGACTAAGTCAGAATCAGTTAAGCCTGGAATGGGTTTGAGAGAAAAAAACAAAGTGTTGGAGGTACCAAATGAGTCAGGCAACATCTGTGGTGGGAATGGACAGGTGACAGTTCAGGCCAGAACCATTCTTCAGACTGAATGGCATATGGTGAATTATAGCAGGTTGACGAAGGATTCAAAATGTCATCTGTCCATTCCCTCAACAAATGCTGCCTTACACACTGAGTTCCTTCAGCACTTTAAGTTTTGCACAAGATTCCAGCATCTGTAGTTTTTTCTGTCTCCATGCTTTTGAAATAGATGGAGGAGAGTGAGGATAGTTGGACCTGAAGTTGGAGAGAGGAGGACAGTTTCAAAGGCATAAAGGAAGAGAAAGTAGTGAATGGAAGGAATATTGAGAGAAGGGACATTGTGATAAACATATCAACGAAACAGAGTTAAAGGGTGAGGACATCAAGAGTCAAACAGGTGATTAGATTTTGAGGGTATTAGATTATCGATTATGGCTCTGAATGACATTGGCAGCAGGTATTGGTTTGGAGTGAACAGTTGATAAAATAGGACCTACTGATATAAATCTTCACTTGCCTTGGACAACAAATACAATGGGCAGTCACGGTGGCGCAGCGGCAGAGTTGCTGCCTTACAGCGAATGCAGCGCCGGAGACCCGGGTTCAATCCCGATTACGAAGTTTACATTCACCCCGTGACCTGTGTGGGTTTTCTCCGAGATCTTCGGTTTCCTCCCACACTCCAAAGACGTACAGTTTTGTACATTACTTGACTTTGTAAATGTAAAAATTGTACCTGGTGGGTGTAGGATAGTGTTAATGTGCAGGGATCGCTGGTTGGCATGGACCCGGTGGGCTGAAGGGCCAGTTTCCATGCTGTATCTCTAAACTAAACTAAACGGCATTTCTCCCTCCCATTACAGATATCAGATTTTTCCTCTTTAAATTCAATTAAAAATCTACCACTGTTAATATTTATAAAAGGAGCAGAAACAGAGTTCAGAGAATTTGTAATGCTGACATTATTTTTTGATAACATGCAATTTTTCAGTCTTCCCAAAGTGCTAAAAAATGAATATTTTCTACTGTGCATGAAAATACATTTTCAGAACTCCCTGAAGGTTCACTTGGTTAAAAGTTGAGTAGATGAATGCCATAGACAAGGAATATTTCTAGATCATTTGGAGCCTCCAACTGGTTTCACTGATTTTAGTGAAGCTGGCATGAATGCCTCTGAGCTACTGAACAGAAAACAACTGTCGCGCCCACTCATTACCATCCTGTTGCTTGCAGAGAACAGATAATAAGTAAGGATAGCCTTTCTCCTATCATCAGGTAGCTGCACTTCACCGAAGGAGTCTGGTTCAAATATGGGTCTCAGGAGTGATTCATTATGGGGCAATGACTCAGTGCTGCATGGTACTGGCATTACTAGTAAATGTGCTATATTGGCTTGCAGTTTATTGGAAGTCAGTCCCATATAGATCAGAGTGCAATGCAAAAAAGGGGAAGGATGAGAACCCACAGACCTGTCTATGTCGACGGGGCAATGGTGGAGAGAGTCAATAGCTTAAAATCCCTGGGTGTGCATATTTCTGAAGATCTTTCCTGGACTAAGCACACTGATGCAATTATAAAGAAAGCCCTACTTCCTGAGAAGATTATGGAGATTAGGTATGTCAGAGAAGATTCTCTTGAACGTCTACAGGTGTACAGTAGAGAACATATTGACTGGTTGCATTACAGCCTAGTTCGGCAACTTGAATGCCCAGGAGCGAAGAAGACTGCAAAAAGTTGTGAACACTGCCCACATCAGAGCCCCACATCACCCTGGCCTCACAGTCGTTTCACCCCTGGCATTGGGTAGAAGGTACAGGAGCCTGAAAACTGTAATGTTCAGGTTCAGGTACAGGTTCCTTCCCTACAGCCATTAGTCTATTAAACAGTACAACCTCCAAATAAGCTCTGAACTACACAATTATTATTATTATTGCACTGTTATTTTTGTTTGTTTTTAATGTGTACATAAAATGTGTACATATGTGTAAAGGTTTAGTAATAGATATATATCTATTACTAAAACTTTCATCTTGTTTGTTTGTCCGTATATATGCGTGCGTGTGGTGAGTTCCGGAAACGCCGCCAAAACGGTACAAGATAGCTCTACAATTTTTGGCCCACCTTACTCATCATTGCCATGCGATGTGCAGTACCAAGTTTCGTTCAGGTTGATGTTATATTTTACAAGTTATTGACATTTTAAACTTTACAGAAAACACTTTTCAAACCACTTTTCCACTTGCCCTGCCATCAGCCGCATTCGACGTCACAATGACGTCACAACGGGACTCCATATTTCATTTTAAAAAATCATCATTTTTTTTGCGTGGCCTAACAACGGGGACCCAATGGCTCCACGGGTATTTAAAACTTAAAATAACTTAAAACAGCGCCCCCATCCGCACATGCACAGCTGGGGGAGGGTACCCCTGTGCCTCACAACGGTGACCTCTGGTGTCGCAACGGGACCCCCTCAACCGCACCTGCGCAGTTGGGCCCTTTCCAGATTTTCAGATCGCCATCCTTTTTCCCCTTTGCCTGTACTTGCCTGGCCTCACAATGGGGACACAACGGCTCCACGGGTAAGTTTCCTACTATTTTACAAACGCCTCCATGGGTCCTCTCTTCAATTTATTAACTTTAACTTAATTTCAGCCGATAATGGCACAACTTTGAACGCAGCAGCTGCGCATGCACAGTTTGGTGGAATATTGCGTTGGAGGAGCGGGCCTAACGGGTCCGCGCTTGGTCTAGTATATATATAGATAGATAGACATAGATATATATATGTATTTGTGGGTATGTGTACATATACACACTAAAAAATGTTTCTTGTTTATTATATTGTTTACAATGTACTATGTTTACATATTCATACCAAGCAAATAAGAATTTCATTATTCTATCTCGTACATATGACAATAAAACACTCTTGACTCTCTTGACTAAGCTTTTCACTGTACCTCGGTACACTTGACAATAAACTAAATTGATCTGACTCTTGACTCTTGAGTATGTAAACACTGAATTTTCAAATTTCAGGTAATCCGCATCCCTGGTGTTCTTCTGCCGCACACACATTCACGTCCATTCAGTTTTCTTCTCCCCTTGTTTATCTTTCTCATCCACTCTCTCAAATCCTTACCCTCCCTAGTTCCATCTCCCATTATTCACTCCCCATCTGGTTCACCTATACCTACCAGCTTCTGTCCCACCTCTTCCTCATACCGCTATATATTATCTTTCATCTCCCTTCTCTGTCCTGATGCAAGATATAGATCCAAAACAGCGAAGTACAACTTTTGCCTCAGCAAATGCTAATTTTTTTCTTCTGAATTCTTCCAACATTCTGTGTTTGGTTTGTGATTCTTTCATCTGCAATCTCTCTTTTGTCTTCGTAAGACTCAAATATTCGCTATCTTATGAAATAGTGATGAAAAGACCAAAGTAGATGAAGGTTTGGAGGAAATGTACATCTAATGAAACATCAGCAGCGACAAGGCTGTGTCTAGTTCTTTTCCACAATACTGACTTATTGACAAGACAAACATATATACTTTTAAAAATCCTTTAGAATAAACTACAACTAATCCACATTTGTGGGAGATTAAAACTGATTCTTTTGATGAAATTTATGAATTTTACTGAGAAAGTCCACTGTTAGGGAGTGAATCATTTCTATTCTTTGACTCAATGAAAGTGTTGCATAAATCAAATCACAACAGTACAAGTCAAATGCTGTCGCCCAGCATTATTCCTGAACCCCTAACCTTGGAAACATTCCTGGTGAACTAGTTTAGCATGTTACATTCATCATACCAAGCTGTCCAGTAGTGTGTCTTAGAATGAACTGAATGCCAATTAGTACTAAATTATGGATAGTGCTATGCTGCAGCCCACACCTGATGGACCAGGGTTAGCAATGCCTTTCACTCATTACAATTATCAGAAAAATCAAGTGTTATTTCCCACCACTAGTGTAGAGTAGACATAAATCTGCATTGCACAAGTGAAAGGATCATATCTCAACCTGCAGAATATATTGCCCTATCTCTGCGCTATCTTGTTTGTACTGTTCTTTCAGTTCAAAATTCGACGAACCTTAATTGTTCCCAGTAAAATATTGGTTCAAACTTCAGCTCAAGATAAAATCTGCCGTTGATATTGCTCCTTGCATCATCAACATTTGGGAGTGCACATAAAAGCTATTGAACTTGATTCAGAATTAAGGATTGCTCTTCATTTATTTAGTTCGCTTGAAATTATTATTTTTTAACATGTACAAGTTTCTTATTTTCCAGTCAATTTCTGGGGGCTAAAATTGGGTTGATTTCATAAATAAATCAGGTTATGGGTCTTCATCAGAGACGACGACCACTGAACCTCCACTTGTTGAAGTACGGATGTATTTTTGACAGGGGATGATTAAGACAGTGCTCATCCAGAATGAATGTTGTCAATTTCAGTAATTGCAAAGGCTGCTGGAATGAATCAAGGTTTGCTCAGCAACAGAAGTGAAGGGTCGAAACCTGAAGCACTATTTAAAGTACTGCTACTCAAAGTGCTAAGTACATAAAATAAATCCTACCAGCTGGTGCAACGGAACAGGCCACGAGTTCCTTTTACTGTTGCTGCTCCAGTACTGGTGCGTGCCAAGCATGTGCCACTCCTACCTAAATGAGGAAATCTGCCCCTGGCATCAGATAGCCCGACGCAATACAAAATAGAATATGCTGGAAATACACAGGTCAGGCCGCATCTGTGGTAGGGAAGAAACAGAGCTAACGTTTCAGGTTGAAGACCACTGGGAGGAGATAAAAGAAGCTTGTTAAGCTGCAGGGAGGGTGGGTGAGGGGAAGAGAGTGAGAACATAGACAAAAGAATATAGAAGTTGTAAAATGAAAAGTGTAATGATGTGCCAGCCTGGGCATGTCCTCCAGTTACAGAGAAAAAAAAACGATTGCAAGCTGAGCCAATATCACAGCTGTACAACTGACAAAAGCAGAAATCCAATTACCTTAAGTTGTAGAATTCAATATTAGATCTAGAAACCAGCACTGTGCCCAGAACGAAGATGAGGTGCTGCTCCTTAAGCTTGCAACAGCCACCATTGCAACAGTGCAGGAGGCTATTTGGTACTGGACCAGATAACCATGTTTATAGTCTATTGTTGTAGTCATCCCAGTTTTGCCCTACCACAGATATCCTCCATCTCCCAACCTCATTGCAGAGTAATGTTCTTCTTTCTCTCCTTCCCAGTTCCGACAAAGAGTTCTCCAACTGAAACGTTAAATCTGTTTCTCTTCCCACAAATGCGGCCCGACCTGCTGCATATTTACAACATTCTCTGTTTTTATTTCAGCTTTCCAAAATCTGCAGTTCTGTTGATTTATTCTGACATGGTTGCTGGCACAGTTCTGTTGATGGAACAAGCCAGAGGAATGTTCCCCTGCATGTAACAAATCATTAATTTGAAATGTTTTCAACGTACCACAACCACTGTTACTCTCCAGATTCAACGTGATAATGCTCTCTTTTTTTCTTTGACGTTTAAAAGTCTGCTTTCCAAAGTCAAAGTTCCTTGTATGTAGTGCTGTTTTTGCACAAATCTGAATAATGCAAGAATCCCATCAAAAAACGCAAATGGAAGCCAACCTATCAATCACTGTCAGCTGGTATTACTTATTTTGGCAAGGCACGCTACATTGCACTATAAAATATGCACAGCTAAAATTCATGTTGATGGCCCCAACCAATAAAGCATTGTGGCACCTGTTTTTAATGCCATAAGTATATTTGAAATATCATAGTCATATATAGTTCTCAATTTTGCACATTATTGATAAATTAATCTCAACCTCTACATTAAAAAAATAGGCTGGCAACAAGCTTTAGAATTCTTGCTTAGTTTAGAAAATAATTATTGTTTAGAAAATAATCAACATTGATTTAGTTTCAGTGCTGGAGTGCCAGATATTGAACTATATAATTATTTTTATTCCATATAACTAATTATTCTATCTTGTTGAATTAAATCTCCCATAGCTGTTTCCAATAAAAAGTAACCTTAGATTAGTTTAGATTGAGTAAATTGGGGGAAATTGTTTCCATTGCCAAAGATTAATAATTTTCAAACTTGGGGAAAAGATGCAAGCAGAACGTGAGAACAAACTTTTTATGCAGCAAGCGGTTGCGATCTGGAACTCAGTGCCTGGGGAGGTGGAATGATGGAAATAGAGTTTATCAGGGTTTTCAAAAGGGAATTGGATCAGCACTTGAAAGAGAATAACTTACAGCAACGCTGGGGAAGGATTGGTGGACTAGGACTGACAAGATTGTTTTGACATGAACCAATCTGATGGACAAAATAGCCTTAATAAACAATAGACAATAGGTGCAGGAGTAGAATAAGGAGTACAACTGTAGAATAACCTCATTGCTCCTATACTCAACTCCTCTTGTTATGAAGGCCAACATGCCATTAGCTTTCTTCACTGACTGGTGTACCTACATGCTTATTTTCAGTGACTGATGAACAAGGACCCCCAGATCTCTTTGTACTTCCAATTTAAAAAAATTGACACCATTCAAATAATAATCTGCCTTCCTGTTTTTGCCACCAAAATGGATAACCTCACATTTATCCACATTAAACTGCATCTGCCATGCATCTGCCCACTCACCCAACCTGTCCAAGTCACCCTGCATCCTCATAGCATCCTCCTCAGGAGTTCTATGATTCTGCAAGAGTTCTATGATTCTGATTCTATAAACCAAAGAACTTTACAGCCAAAACAGAATATCTGAATTATGGTTGGTGTTGCAATGTAGGAAGTAACCAGAAAAATGGACACATTGTGATCTCATAAACATCGATGAAATACCTTATGGAATCACCAGTGTACTTAATGAGATAAATATTGGATAGGATGGAGACTGATGCATGTTCTTCTTCAATGGTGCCATAAAATCTTTTACGCCTGTTTGGAAGAAGATACAGGATTTCACCTGAAAGATAGTGACCTCGAAATATGATTGCACAACACCTTATATCAACATGACAAAGATCTGTTTCCACACCATTGATCAATTTTGTCTACATTTCTTGCCAGTTGTTAATAAGATGTGAACATTTTGCTATAATTATTTTGCGCACCTTCATACTATCTTCTGAAATCTAACTTGCTCAAATAAAGCCAAAACGAGTGTAATCCCCAAAATCCATCCACAGATGGATTTTCCACCATGTTATGTGAATCACAATTGCTCATTCACAAAAAAATCCCAACAGCCTTTAATAATGCCATAGGTTCCAAACTGACTATTCTTTTATTTCAGAATCATCTTGCTTGCAGTCATGGCAGAGTGCAGCTCACTTTCTGAAAACAAAATTTGAGGAGACTTACTCAATTGGAATGCCAGTCACTGGGATGGAGCACGTTCCTTCTCAATATTTAATGTCTGGAAAAGCCAGAGGTAGAGGTCGCTTGTTCTTCAGATTAGAAATGTACAAAACTAAACTGGAGAAGGAAATCTAAAACCTGCTCCCCCTATCATTAAATCTTAGATTTCAAGAAGCAGCTCTGAAAGGAACACACTGCAATACAACTAGCATTCTTACAGCTACTTGTAAAGTGTTAGCAAGGATTGAGTGCATGTCAGAATGATGAGAAGGGGGTTGAAGGGTCCTGCTCGGGGGAGGCTGGAATGAAGGGGTGGAAGGTGAGGGCAGAGTAACTGTACAGCCTTCTGATGAATAATGTGTGCACAAGGCAGCCTTCTTGTACAAAGGGCAGGAAGAAGACAGGCAGACAGGTGTGTGTGATGACGTGCACTTTTAGAAAGCTTCCTGCATAGCCAAATGCCCTTTTTACTTGTGAATACAAAGGCTGTATTCACCAAAGTGAAAGTGAAGAGCAATTCTTGACTTTTGCGATGCAGCAGTGAGCTGCACATATTCACATATCAACACAGACATACTGCAAGAATCCTGAGAGTAAGGGTGAGTGTGCGAGTTTGTATTTGTGGTTTCCAGAAGTCACAAATAACTTCAAGTAGCCTTACTTGAACACAATAAACACAAGTGCCTGCATTGTTCTCTTCGTTCATTTGCGGAATATCCCAGCATTTACATAAATGGATTGTCTTTACACTGGAATGTAACCATTTTTTGGTACAGGATATAAATCATCTTCTGGCTGCCTACACAGCTGAAAGGAACACATTTTTGACACATAGGTTTGCAGAGTAACATCAAGTCAAGTTGAAAGAATACCTCTTCACCATCACTGCAAGTGGCATCAATAAGTGAAAATGGCTGGTTAATAATCAAAAGTGCCCAGGAGTCCTGAGATCTGAGTCCTGATGCTTATTCTATGTGGCAGAAAATTGTTAATTATGAACTCCAATTGTTGAATAAGTCATCTGTGAACCGTGAGACTAAATGTGACTTCTCAATGTACTTAACAAATCAGTGATCTTTGAAAGAAGTGAAAAGATGCAAAGGGAGCAGGTAGCCATAATCTCGGGTCCTGTCTCACTTCGGTTTCCGGGAGACTTCCCAAGACAAATCATGAATGTTATGCCTGTAACAGGCATAAATGCAGCACAATTGTAGATGATACTTAAAGGAAAATATCTTGCTGAAATCACGGCAATTGGTACCTCCTACTTTTAATGCATGAACAGCAGAAAACAATTTATTTAAGCTTCTGCAAGCTCTAACAACATGACACCCAAAACAGTATGAAAATGAATGAAAGTCCAGTAGATTGTATTTCCAATAGCAACCTGAAAGTAATCGGGACTAAAACATTCCATTGTTAAATCCAATCAAGTGGGAGGGAGGATTCCCAAGGCTACAGAAATAGCCAGTCAAGAAAACATACAGATTTCTTTCTGACAATGTTTTAAATATTCACTGAGGAAAATATTCCCCTTGCTTTGCCTGTTAAACTGAAAAATTCTATTTAAATCAATAATAATTCTCCACTGCCATATAAATTATGTTTCAGCTATTGTGACATGCAATCAAGATGTAGATTGCTTGGGGAATCCTGTTTCCCCTCACCTTGCAATTCTTTGCATTAAAATGCAGCTCAGTACAACAATCTTGTAACATCATCAACAAGTTCATTAATTGGAAATTCCGACTTGAAATCTCAGTAACAACCTCCTCATCAAAATTTCCAGCAATGACCAACTGCTTCTGGAGTTTACTTTATGTAATGTGAATCTTACCCACTTAAGACATAGGCACAAAGGTCCAACTTAAACTGCAGGATGAACCTCAAATATGGTGGGTGAATTGCAAAGCAGTAACAATGACTTATTTTTAGCAATAATTCGCAAAAAGTCAATCAACATCTTCAGTTCTCAGTGGGGAGGTGTGCTACTGAAAAATGTTTTATTCCTGATAGAAATGGTGCTGTCTTGTGACCCCTATTGAAACTAGCTGCTGGTCTTCTTAGTTGTCAACCATCATTCTTTAGCAAGGGCCGTGAATATGGGGCAGAATTTGGCACTGATGATACTTCTGAACCTTCTGAACCTTCTGAATTTTGTAGTTGGCAGGGCAGTACTCTGCATATCGCCAACTTGGACAATTTTACATTTTTATCAAGCCAATTTATCAAGCCAATTAACCTACAAACCTGTACATCTTTGGAGTGTGGGAGGAAACCGAAGATCTCGGAGAAAACTTCCTCCCCAACATGAGCTAAAGGTCCCCTGATACCATCCAGAGCCAACTGCCCTCAGTGCAATTCAGAGCCTGAATAACCAAAGCCTCTGTTAACAGTCCTACGAGGATACCATTTCACCTATTCTCTGACAGAGGCCCACACACATTAATCTCTTTAATCATTTCTTATCTTTGTGGAGTGTAAAAAGGGAGAGATAGAAAAAAAGAATGTGTCAGTGTGAGGGGATGATTGGGCTGACATTTGCCACTAACAACCTCGGCTATACAGTAGATTTGTGATGAAGACCTAATGCTGTAGAATCACAATTTTTGTAATATCACAATTTAGGTAAGGCTTTAATGAGCACATTCTGACTATAGCCTTATCCAATACAGGGGGATTTTTAATACTATTAGTATGCCATTTAAATTGCACTCTGTACAAATCAACAACAAAGAAAGAATTATCTACCTTTGGGAGTTAGGTTGCAATACCTTTTCCCTGGACAACTATAGTTTGATGCGTTTAATTACTTTAAATCATTCATCCTTCAAAGATTACAACGTATGTTTGGAATTACTTCCCTTCAATGCCTTGAGCAATGATTTATCAATATTTCTCCAGCATTATCACTTGTCCGGGCCTGGAGGCCATGGAACTTGTGATCATTACGAGAATGTTATATTAACATGTTAAAAAATTCTATGACCTTCACATACCTACTTCAAACACGATAGTGAAAAATAACAAGGAAGTGCTTTCAACAGCTTCAATTTGATTATGGTAGGGTTTGCTGCTGTGAAATACCTTTCAAAAATTCTTTGAGACAACAATAGAAAATCTATATCCTAATCGCTTAGCTTAATTCTGCTTTAAAATTCTAAATCCAAAATACAACTAAAAAGTTGTTTTATAAGTCTTCAATAAAACCTAATGCTGGAAATACAAAATAAATTATGAAGTATCAGAGTAGGATGTATCATCATTTTAGGGTGAAGCTTTATAGCTAATTTTAAATACAAAGGTGAAATTAAAAAGAAAGTTTCAATCTGTTTCTTAAAGATAGGGCTCTTAAAGATAGAGGAGTCAGGGGATATGGGGAGAAGGCAGGAACAGGGTACTGATTGGGGATGATCAGCCATGATCACATTGAATGGCGTACTCCTGTACTTATTGTCTATTGTCTATTGTCTTCTTTCTATTCTAATGGGCATACTTTCAGGTGACAGATCTGTCAATTATCTTATTTAAGGAGCCTGCATGTCTCTATTTAACAATTTTATCCTTCACCAAAGGTTTGGGATCTCAGCCAAAAAAAGGGAATGTGCATGAGTTCAATAGACATAAAGCACGGCCAAGAGAAAGATTATTTCCCTGCAGGTCCAATAAGATTATCGACATTGCTCCTTCGCAGAAGACTCTGGCTCGCACATCACTGTGATCTTCGATCGCCCACCCCATGCCTCCAACTAACGGTATGCAAGTTCTGCACCACTGAAGCCCATGAATGGTTCTGCAATTATAAATTCTGATTTAGACAACAGCCAAGAAATTGTAGTGTGGTAAAAGTGTCATTGCACAAAGGCGTGGTGGGGGAGTGTGGGTTGGCGGTGACAGCATTAGACTCATTTGAGGTCATTAGGGCCAATGCATCATGTGCAATAAAACAGACCTTGAATATCAAGCACCATTTACACTAACCCTGCACCTCATAGATAAATTGAGCTTGGAACTCATCATTGACAATGAGTGGAACGTATGGGTGGGAGATTGCAACCTTCACGTGGTCTGCTCTGTTTCGACGAATGCAATCAACCGGGCGTGCACAATCAAATAAGATCAAATAAAACAAGTTGTTCTACAACTTTAGGCTGTGCACGCCATACACAAGAAGAAAAAGAAGTGGAATGTATAGATTGGCATCAAAGGAAGATGGGCCAAAATGACCCATTACTGTGCTGTATAATTCTATGATTCTCTGAAAATGTTGAAGAAGAAACTCAAGAGTTCTTGACTTCCTGGTAGCAGTTCAGGTGAGGTCTAAACAGCATCCATGCAGGGCTCAGCCGTCCAGTTCAATTCTGCTTCAGTTGCAAGGTATTTTGTGTAGCCTATATTGAAACGTGGGTAGCTGAGGTAAGGGGTTATGAGGAGGTCTTGTAGAAGGTGGGGGCACATCTGCTCCTCCTGGCTCCACAGGAAATGTTTTAGAACCTGTTTAAAAGTGCCAAAGGAGGAGATTTGGAGCCAGGTCCATTCACACATATCCTTACACTTCAAATCTGTGCTCCTGGATCTAAGTAAAATGTTAATTCCCATTTCCGTATGCAAAGGACCTTTTCACAGATGTCTGAAAAATGTCTCAAAGAAATACTTTAGCCAAAAGATACCTGCACTCATTTTACACTGCAACATGAATGCAAAAAGGTTTAAATTCTCCCCCTTTGCAGTGTAGAATTCAAATGATCAATTATTTAAATGGTTAAACTTCAGAGACAGATTACTGTTCTTTTCACAGCTGTTCACAATATGACAACACCAGCACAGTTTATCCAGTAAGTAAGACGGCAGACATAAATGAAATAACATTACCTTCAGAATGGATAGGATTTCACATGATCACCATTGTGAATTTTCTACAATCTCCTGTGATAAGGAAAAGTTACTGGGAAAAACTAGAAAAATATTTATGCTTTCATGGCATGCCAAACTAACTCAGCTCTGTGAGTAACTGTCACAATTCAGGTCAGCAGTCTGGTTTATGTAAAATACACCAGCATGTAAAATATATCTCAATACAATTCTTCTCCTTAGGCAGTCCCTTGGGATTAAAGATGACATATTCCATTCCTGTTTTTGAGTGTTCTACAGTGGCTAATGACGCCAATGTAGGAACCACGGACTCTTCTACAGATGGGTCAGGTGTTAACTGATGGTGAAGGTGGGTGGGCAATTTATGAGGGGATCAGCTGTTCCACCAGGTTCCCCATGCAAGGTGTCAATAGTTCTCAATAATGTCTTAAAAGCTCCTATTCCACTTTGAGTGATTCCCAAGTGTCAGTGGTGTTTGAACCTTTTTTGAACCTTTCATTCTTTCCACCAGGTAATCTCTTTCCAGGACAGCATCCAAAAGAGAATGGTGTTTCGTGAGTCTGCTGTCAAGCTTACAAACAATGTGACTTAAACAGCATAGCCAACCAAATAAAACACAAAGTGCTGGAGTAACTCAGCAGGTTAGCAGGATTTCTGGAGGACGTGGCGAGGCGACGTTTCGGGTCGGGACACTCTTCAGGCTGGGGCAGAATTATTCAGCAAATTGCGGGTGGATGTAGGTGAGAGGGTTTTTGGATAAGTAGATAGTTGAACACATGCCAGAGATGAGAAGTCTAAAGGTGTGAGTTAAGGATATTGGTTTGGTTAGCTATTGGCGTGGCGTGGTTATCTAGAAGGATTTTCAGACACCCCATTTATCCAATGCCTTGCAGTGTCTGCTGCAAGTTATTCAGAAGTATATATGAGGGCAGAGACCTGGGCTTCCTACAGCAGGCATTTCAAGGTACTGAGAAATTATTCTTAGGCCCCCTTCGGTCATGGCTGACCATGGGTGTCTCCAGGGTTGGAGCACGCCAGTGCGTGACATTCTTTAACGTGGGGAGACTGGTGCACAGACAGCCACCACATGGTCCTTGGAGACCCTTTTCTGCTGCAGCCTTCATCTGCCTTCCCAGCCATTGTGACACTCCACTAAGGTCAGCTATCATCCTCATCTTGTTCCACCGTTGAGGTCTTGGTTGGATTGCTCTTTGTCAGAGTCCTCCCCCTCGACCTTACTGCCATGGGTGGCCCTGCCAGGAGCATAGCTCCAGACGGCATCGCTCTCAGGATCTCTGGAGCACACAAGCTTCTCTGCCACAACAAGATGACAATCCACGGATTATTGAGAAATTATAATTATACAACTATAATCCGCTATGAAGTTGGAATGAACTACTAGTCAGTTGGTCAAGGCGTTATCTAGCACTGCGTTTACAAGCATCAATAAATAATAAATTACAGTAAATTATTCAGCAAAATGCTCTTCATCCACACAACCACAACAATCTGAGGTACAGGCATGAAGATCTCAAAGAATATATATATTTCAAAATAAAATCTTTGTACCAGAAGTGGACAATTGTAATGCATAAATGTAATTTCATACAGGTGACATAATGCTTGTCAGAATCCATTGTGACTCAAGGGCAGGAAATATGAAAGGAAAATATGAGGGGGGATCTTATAGAAACTTACAAAATTCTTAAGGGGTTGGACAGGCTAGATGCAGGAAGATTGTTCCCGATGTTGGGGAAGTCTAGAACAAGGGGTCACAGCTTAAGGATAAGGGGGAAATCGTTTAGGACCGAGATGAGAAAAACATCTTTCACACAGAGAGTGGTGAATCTCTGGAATTCTCTGCCACAGAAGGTAGTTGAGGCCAGTTCATTGGCTATATTTAAGAGGGAGTTAGATGTGGCCCTTGTGGCTAAAGGGGTCAGGGGGTATGGAGAGAAGGCAGGTACGGGATACTGAGTTGGATGATCAGCCATGATCATATTGAATGGTGGTGCAGGCTCGAAGGGCCAAATGGCCTACTCCTGCACCTATTTTCTATGTTTCTATGAAAACTGTTATTTTTAAATCTGAAAAAGCATCACCATGTAAATGACAAAATCCTCCCCCATTTACTACCCATATTTTCCACAGTTGAAAGAGATAGGAAACAAATGTAGATCAAAAATATGAGAACTCCTTTCTGATATTGTCTCCACTGCAAGATTCTGCTATAAAAAAAAAATCCAATGATGTGTTTTGGAAACATTGTTTCTAGGCTTCTTTAAACTATCTATACAAGACCAACTGAATGTCTATAATCTAGGAATCAAATGGATTGTACTGTATCTCATAAATTGGATGGAAATGTGAAGTTGTTCCTATTTGTATCTCGTTAAAAAACAACCCACATTCATATTAATCCAGATCATGTTGCAAGTGAGGTGAATGAGGTAACTGGTAGCATTTTACACCTGCGTTTGGCATCAACTGTGCGATATCCAACTTGATCAGGACCAAAATAATCCATTCTCATCCAAGAATATAAATTGGAGGGGACACAAGAGACTAAAGATGCTCGAATCTGGACCAAAAATTCAAACTGGTGTTCAAACTCAGAGCACTTCAACTCCCCTTCCCATTCCGAATCTGACCTTTCTGTCGTGGGCCTCCTCCATGGCCAGAGTGAGCACCACCGGAAATTGGGAGAGCAGCACCTCATATTCCGCTTGGGCAGTCTGCACCCCAGCGGCATGAACATTGACTTCTCCAATTTCCGGTAGCCCTTGCTGTCTCCTCCCCTCCTCAGCTCTCCCTCAGCCCTCTGGCTCCTCCTCTTCCTTTCTTCTTCCCCCCCCCCCACCACCCTACATCAGTCTGAAGAAGGGTTTTGGCCCGAAACATTGCCTATTTCCTTCGCTCCATAGATGCTGCCTCACCCGCTGAGTTTCTCCAGCACTTTTGTCTACCTCAGAGGAACAAGTAGCATCTGTTGGGCGAAATAAATTGTCCATATTATGGTCAAGGCCTCCTGCAATGGGACTGGGAGTGGAGGGGGAAGATATGGAGCCAGGTGAGGGAGAAGGACGATGAAGGCAGAGACAGCTACCAGAGGGTGATAAACGGGGGCATAAATGTTACCAGTGCTGGAATCTGACAAGCAAAGAAGATGACAATGCGATCCGCTTAAATCTCGGTGAAAAGATGATGGAAACAGATAGGAAGGGGATCTGCTGGTTGAAATGGTATCTTAATCAAATTAGTTAACCAATTTGCATGATTTTATGTGTGTAAATAGTTGGGTCCTTTGCAATGTGAAAATAACCAAAGAAAAGAGAATACAAATCAGCACACTGTCAATTGTTTTTGCCTGCAATCTAGAGTAGATGGTGTTTATCTTCCTATTGACCCTCACTCAGTCCATAAATACTGACTACTTAATTAATATATTTTTAAATACAGTTAAACCCCTGTCACAAAATAGCGAGACTAAATCTGTGGATAAATATAAATGAGATTGAAAATGTCATGACATGTCGTACTTTGAGATTAGATACATTAAAGATATTGAGAACAAATATATAAATAGGAAGAAATCCAAGGGGTGAAAAAGATGAAAATTACCCAAAGGCACAACCTAACCAAATACAGTATAATTTGCTTTCGAAAACATTCAAATGAAATCACCTCAACTGAGATAATTTATGCAAATTGTACACAACCAGCTTTCTTATGGATTCATTCAACTGGCTTAGATTAGATTAAACTTTATTAATCCCCTTATTCAGGGGAAATTCCTGAATCTTATCTCCTGAAGAGAGCTTTGTCAATGTTTCAATGTCCTTCTAATTTTCCATCCCGGTCCACAATATATAATAATTAAGGACTGAGGATAATCATTATTTTTATTGGTACAACAAACATAATCCTGGTCTCTGCCCCACCCTTTTCACATTTCTCACCCTTCCACCTGCTCCAAAATCACAAACTCTTTTGGCATGTGGGGTTTAAATTAGCTGATATTGCTTTGACCCATGATCCACAATCTATAATCAGTGCACACATCTGGTTAAAACAGGACTGGACTTCTATATGACCATACAAACAAAAACAAAGTTTCCAATATTTGCTCACTCCCTATATCTAAATGTGGTCCATCCCTCAAAATGGTCTATGTCACAACCAATGAGTTTTAATTCCAAATGCAGAAATTAAAACATAGACCCTTTAGAGATTGAAACGTTCATTTATAATTTCACAAACGTTTGCCAGCATGGGATGTCTGTTTTGGGAATAATATTTATTTCAGATGTACACAGTACTTCTGTATCCAAATACAACTCTAGTCAGGTTAATTATATTCTCAAGATGCTCTTAATTAACCAAAATCATTTTTAGATTTTTAAGTTGTAAATCATAATTTAGTTGCTCACAATTGATGTTGGAGTTTGTTATTTTTGTTTTTTTGATAAAATTAAAAAAAACATGAGACTGCAGAATCAGTTTGTGTCCTTTCATCTGTAATGTTAGGATTCAAATATTGTTGGCTAAGAAGAGAAGCAGTCTGCATTTTAATCATACATCTTTAGCTTCTTACAGCTTTTACTTTTATGTAGATGTAAGGCCAAGAAAATATACGAAGGAGTTAGTTGTTTTATTTTAAAGATGGAGAGTTGATACAAGTAAGACATGAAAAGAAATAAACCATTTGAAAGACATTGGAACACAACCAGAAACAGATGGAAAACTGTGGTTCTATGAAAAGCAGTATTACTGGGAAGAAATTATGAAATGGACTATTGGAAACAAAAAGGGGTTCAACAATGAATGAAGCCCTTTGTATTATATTTAATGGTTTTGAATAGAATTTGAGTCACTGTTATGTCTATTAAAATGGTCACTATTGTTTCTTGCTCAGTGTTCACCTTTATTTATAAATGTGACCAGCATTTTCTGTGGTAATCTTGACAGTCTTTTATATAAAACCAGCTCTTTACACAATTTAAAGAAAATTAATGGACTTCTCTTGATGTCCTGGCCAACACTTAACCCTCAAATGGCATGATGATGAATTATTATGTTTCTTGTTTCTGCTGTTTAGAACGGAGCTATGGGCAAATTGATTGCCACATTTACTTATATTAAAACAACCCTACACTCAAAAAATCACTTATTGCTGTAAATGCCCCGAGGATGTAAAATGTGTTGTATAAATGCTTTTTTCCCCATTTTATTCTATTTGTAGAACAAATTTGTATTCATCAGTTAAATATAGAACATTCTCTTGGGTTGAGGTAAAATTGCTACCTCTTGTGAGACGTCTGTAATTGTCACCACTGCTCACACTGTAATGAAGTATTTTAGTTCCTATGGTAACCAACAGTTCAGTTATCATTTTTTTAGAACAATTGAACTTTAAAGAATACAATGGCATTTCCATATTAAAATGTATCTCTAAGTAGGTTGGCAATAATCTCAAGATGCAACTAATTAAACAGATTTAAACTCTTATTTACATCCCTCAACTTCCCTTTAAAGCATCACTGGAAAATATGCAACATTGTTTTTTCAGATGCACAAGCAAGTTTGCACTTTAGTTTAAAGCTTTTTAAAATCTAAAACAGATATTTTAGGGGAGAAATAAGCATCTCACTATGATTTAATATTTAAGTTGTTATACAATAGTATTTTCTGTGCACTTATTACAAATCTAAAGCTTCTGTATCAGAAAGTAGATATCAAGTTCTAACTGAGATGTCAATTTTAACATCTCTAATTTCTCTTTCTGCTGACACTTACTAACTTTTCAGGTCTTAAGGCAGATGAAGTCATGCCACAATCACTAAAGCTCTGACCTTTCTTGAGTGCCAATCAAACTATATACTCAGGCTGTGTTTCTGGGAGATAGGTTTTGTGTAAGCAAGAGGTTTCCGCCTGAATAGCAGAAGGGTCATGGCTGTGCAGGGCTCCAGAGAGCAACAGGATCTCTGGCTTAGTCTAGGACTTAAGATTGTTTTTGCTGGGGGATGGTGGGGGCAGTTGTTTGGAGTAATTGTGTATAAGTGGTTGTCAATGACAACGACCAACATTACTGAATTTTAAAACATCCTTTCCTTCTTATGGCCTATTAAAAGTCTATCCTCATATAAAATATAATTAGTAAAATGATAGATTATTTTTGGCATGGAGTTTAACACTGCCAGCATTATATGATGAATGTTTTGCCCTAAGTGAACAATGATAGAGATCTTGTTCTGGTTGCACTAGAAAAATGTATCATCAATCACAACATTTAATAAAAAGTTTAAGTGGTCAATCAGCTAATTTCAATCTATTGTACTTTGCTTATGCTGCTGTCAAAATATTAATTGTTAATGCTTCCATTTATATTTCATGGTCCATTCTTTGCCAGTGTTCATTCAATGGTTTTCAACTCCAAGTTCAAGTGGATAGTTTATGGAATCAAGCTGTACCAAGCTAATTGGCAACAACATACAGGTTTTCAGTTTCATGCTCAATGGGTCAATTATTCAATGAATAGATCAAAATCTGTCATATATTTAGAATGATATTCTAGTTTTACAACTGTTTTCACTTTACGTTTCTGACTGGGAAAACCCCCCCAATTATTATACATAGTACACAGAAATCAGTTTAAAATAAATGTGTTTAAACTAAGATTTATATATTTGCATGGTGTTGATATGAGTTTAGTTTGTACAGGGACTGGTATAGCCTGAAGACCTCAATGATTATATTTTTGTCCTGACCTGTGGTGAATTATAACACATAATTGACTTATTAAGTTTTTTGCCATGCTTGATAAATGCCTAATTATTCCAGCCTGTCCACTTCCATTTCATGTAAAATCCTTTTAGCCAATGGAAGGGAGAATTTCACAATTTTAATCATCAAAGGTACATCAGCAGACACATGAAGATCAGCCATGTGGTTTTCTGCACAGTTTGACGATGTCTGTGCCACACAGGATACACCAATGTGATGGATTGCTGCACTCTGCAGGGTTACTGAGGGTTTGCCAAGAAATGTGTGTTGTGGTTATAACTGTCAGAAAATAAGCGGTGATCGCTGGGTCCAATATATTCATTTGTGTGCTTCCTAAAGAATACTTCTTATTCGTATTTGGCTTTGAACAGAGGAGCAAAACATGCCAAATATAGTTCAATTTGATATTTACATTGTGACTCAAATGTAATAAGAATTGGAGAAAGACTGATGTATTTCATTGCATGAGCCAGCTTAGATCCTTACTTTTTAAGTTTTGTCTTTTCATTTCATATGCTTTTATCTGTTTCTTACTTCAGTTTCTTATGTCATGTTTATCTTTCCATTGACCATGCTATTCCTTACTTCAGTTTGTTAACTTACAATCATCTGTTTCCTTCACTTTTTTTCCATAGCATTTATTTTTGTTTTGCTACATAATTTCATCTGCATATGCTTTCTCTTTTATAGTACCTTTCTGTTCCATGGTCAAATAATTTTTGCTAACTATTTCTTAATTATTTTATTAATTTGCTCTGTCTTATTCCTTAGGTCCTCTGAGGGAGCGCTGTAAACAGTTTATGTATGTATTGTTAGATCTGTGTACCATTGCATGTAACACGTTAGTACCTGCACTGATGTAAAGCACTTTGGTCAACGAGAGTTGTTTTTAAATGTGCTATACAAATAAAATTGATGGACTGACTGACTGACATGATACTTCCCATGCAGAAAGGGGACCATTCTCAAATAGCAGGAGCAATTTGTTCTGCTGCCACTATTGAATCAGATGCACAGTTTGGTGCTAACTCAAGGGGAAATACAGAATCAAAAGATGGCAGAAAAGAGCAGTGAAGGAAGAAGTTAACAGATGAGAGAGGTGGAAACAGGTGGAAGTTGGCATGGGAACCTGCAGACAGAAAAATATTAGTGCCAAAATATTTAGAGATCAGCACATTCAACCCTGAAAGCAACGGTCAAAGCTGCAATTATTGTGGCAGTTTGTTTTCTTATTCTCAAATTTTCACTTTGTGACTTTACATGTGCAAATAGATTTATACCAATGTGTACATGAAGACAGTTGTATCAACAAAAAATGTCATTTTCGACCACAAGGCATCACATTTGTAAACTATCAATTCAATGTTCATGTTCCAAGTTCACTGAGTAGCACAAAGTCTCATTTCTTACTAGTTTCTTGAATAAGAGATTCCTCTGGACCTAATGACTCTTACTGACAACTGGTCAAACAACATGGCTACACATCTGCAGAACCTGTTGTAAATCAATTCAAAATCATAGGATTAAATCATTTCTGTAGATTGGCAATTGTATGGAATGTATTACTGGCTGAAATTCACAAGCCCTTCACAAGATGAATCACACCTTCCCTCTGTACTGCCTCTCATCCACTGTCTAGCTAATTACTACCAATCTTATCCATTTGCTTGTGACAAGGTATCTCCAGCAACTAATTCTCTTTCTGTTCCCACATTACTACTTGTGGAGTTACCCAAAGATATATACATGTCCATTTTCTCTTTATAATCCACAGACTTCCTTTAGTGCCATCATCTGCAGACAAAATGTTAGTTTCTGCATGTACACTGAATGCCTTGCCGCGACTTTCATGTGCCTTTTAGGTATCAGAGGGCTTGCGTAATGTCCATTATCAGAAGAACCACAATTCTCAACTTTTAATATATTGTTAAGGATGAAGTCACTCTCTCAAAACCTCTTTCTGGTTCGAGCACCCCTCAGAAGCTCTCTTTCTCCAAATACGGCCTACATTGCATCCTCCCCTGATTCTACCTGTTTATAAATCCCTCTATTTACTCAGTTCTATTGAGGTATTCCTCGAAAGCCACTTGTTGAAGAGCCCATTGCAGATTTATTTCTTTATCTCCAGCATTTATTGCTATATATTTCTACGTCACATCATGCAATGTGTTTCAGTATGGAGTTTTCAAGCTGTTGGTTCAACATTTGGAGATAAATTTGTAACCAATAATATTTGCACCATTAATCATGAATTTCTCAATGCTAAATGTAACAATAAGAATAATTTACAATTCTAATAAGAATATCAAAAAGTTGTTTTAACCCTTTTGGTAAATTTGATAATTGTGAATCTAATCATCTCCAATATACCCCATTGAATCTACAGCTGCAAGTAATTATCTAACATGAATCACAGTATATTTCATAGTGAATTCTCCCATGTAAACACTTCAGCTAGTTGTGCCCATAATTCCAATCTTCAACCACTTGAAAAAGGTTTAATTTGATTTCCATCAATACAAAGTATCCTACTGATCAGAGTTCAATTCAAATATCATGGCAAGCACTGCAGGCAATATTGATGTGTACGAAAGAATTGCAGATGCAGGTTTAAATCGAAGGTAGACACAAAATGTTGGAGTAACTCAGTGGTTCGGGAAGCATCTCCGGAGAGAAGGAATGGGTGACGTTTCGGGTCGAGACCCTTCTTCAAACCCGAAAGGTCTCGACTCAAAACGTCACTCATTCCTTCTCTCCAGAGATACTGCCTACCTGCTGAGTTACTCCAGCATTATGTGTCCACAGGCAATATTGATGTCTAGAGGGCATTCTCACATTATAAGTTGAGCTCTCAAGCGAGCGATGTTTAAATGGAAGCCTATGACCTGTTTACCTTAGTTGGTTTCTTCACTTCAAATCAATATTAGTTGAATGGTTTGTGCACGACCAGGATTTTCATAGCTATTATAATAAGCAGAAGACCTTAAGAGAAATGCTCTCTTGTGAGCTTTTTACCAAGCATTTTACCTTGGCAATATAAACCAATTAACTTCTAGTTTCAAAAGTATAAATCTGCATTTTATTGCTGCATATCAAAATTGTAATTTTAACTGAATTTCATTTAACCCAGCACAAAAAGTGATAGGCAAGTGACTGCAGAGAAAGTGCCACCGTGACAAATTTAAAACCTGAAGAAATTTGCATTTGTGACTAAATCAGACATGGCATTGCTTTACATATTCATGTTCACTGACTAATGTGTGCCTTTCTAGATGAATGTACACATCCTACAGAATAGATTCCAATAATCTGCCCACCATTGAACTTAAACTAATAGGTTTGTAATTACGTGATTTATCTCTTCCCCCGTTTTCAAACAACAATGCAATATTAGCAGTCGTTTCATCCTCTGCTACCACCCCTGTTGATGTGAGGGCCTCTAAAAGTTCCTCTCTTGCTTTTTGAACAACCTGGAATAGATTTCATCCAGGCATGGATCTGCATTCATTTTCAGGGACCTAATATTTGAAAGCCTATCTGTCCTGAGGATCAAATTTCCCCAATAGTTCTGACATAAAACAAAAAGCCACGTCCTTAAACAGAAGAACATTTGATTAGCAAACCTTGACAATAAACTTCTTACTTTGCTGATATACAGTAATTCAATAAAGATTGCATCTCAAATTGAAGTAAAAATTAAGTGGCAACGTGCCATTGTACATCAGTATCAGATTTGTCATATTCTCTCATTGGGACTCTCCCACTCGTTTTGATTTGTGGCATTATGAAGTATGTTTCAGAAATAAACATCATTCCATGTCTTGATGAGTGGCTTAATAAGGCACTGTTATAAATCAGAATTATCGCTCTTGACAATCTGAATGTTGGCATCTTTGTTTGGCACATTTGTTCCTGTCTGCACTTTGAGCATGTTAAACTCTTGAACTTGGCTGGTTTCTCTGGACAATACCAGACGGAGCGTTTCTCCCCGGCAGTTCACCAAAGCGGAATGCAATATAAGCCATCCAGCTGGAGGGAGTATGGGTAGTTTCGGAATGGTACTGATACAAACTGAGAAGAATGTCAATTTCCATTCACTTCTTTGCAATATGTGCATAAATCTAAAATAATATAAAAACTTGTATTACCAAATTACTGTAATTAATCAAGTTTGAAGTCAGATTTAAGTGCTGTGGTGAGGAACGTTTCTAAATTGTTGAGTACGTTAATTATTGCTTAATACAACATTCATGTGCAACACATAATACAATTTGTATGATCAAACTTCAGTTAAATAAAATATCTGATGGATTAAATTTAGAATATTTAATGATGTATAATCATGTCCGGGCTATTGTTCTGAAATTTTTAAATACACATTTCAAATACACATGAAGATGCACTTTACCCCATGTTATAGCTCTTCTTCAGGACCCCATAGCACCCCTTGACATCAATAGTTGATCCTCCATCTAACCCTTATCCTTCAAATTCCTTGTGAATTTGACTTGAGCACAAACCCAAATCAACCCCTTCCCTGATCCCAAATTGACCATCATCTTCTCTAAACAAACCTCAAGATCACAATTCATCTCTTCCCCCAACAACTGATATAATAACCATTTCTATTTTGACCCTTCTCTTCACAATACCATATCTTTCCTCCAACTAACTGCCACTGACATGGATAGAGAACTGGTTGGCAGACAGGAAGCAAAGAGTAAGAATTAACAGGACCTTTTCAGAATGGCAGGCAGTGACTAGTGGGGTGCCACAAGGCTCAGTGCTGGGACCCCAAATATTTACAAAATATATTAATTATTTAGACGAAGGAATTAAATATAACATCTCCACGTTTGCGAATGACACAAAGCTAGGTGGGGTGGGAGATTGCAACCTTTACGTGGTCTGCCCTGTTTCAACGAATGCAATTAACCTGGCGTGCACAATCAAATAAAATCAAATAGAACAAGTTGTCCTACAACTTTAGGCTGTGCATGCCATACACAAGAAGAATAAGACAAAGCTGGGCGGCAATGTTAGCTGCGAGGAGGATGTTATGAGGCAAATGGCACGTTGGCCTTCATTGCGAGAGGATTTGAGTGTAGGAGCAAAGAGGTCCTGCTGCAGTTGTACAGGGGCCTGGTGGGACCGCACCTGGAGTATTGTGTGCAGTTTTGATCTCCTAATTTGAGGAAGGACATTCTTGCTATTGAGGGAGTGCAGCGTAGGTTCACCAGGTTAATTTCCGGGATGGCGGGACTGACATATGATGAAAGAATGGATCGACTGGGCTTATATTCTCTGGAATTTAGAAGGATGAGAGGGAATTTTATAGAAACATATAAAATTCTTAAGGGATTGGACAGGCTAGATGCACGAAAAATGTTCCCCATAATGGGGGAGTCCAGACCAGGGGTCACAGTTTATGAATAATGGGTTGGCCATATAGGACTGAGATGAGGGGATACTTTTTCAGCCAGAAGGCAGTGGAGGCCAATTCACTGGATGTACTCAAGAGAGAGTTAGATACAGCTCTTCAGACTAACGGAATTAAGGGATATGGGGAAAAAGCAGGAACTGGGTTCTGATTCTGGATGATCAGTCACAAGCATATTGAATGGCGGTGCTGGCTCGAAGGGTCGAATGGTCTACTCCTGCACCCACTTTATATGTTTCTACTCCAAACAGTGCTTCCACGCCTCAAATTTTTTTTTCCTGAAAGAGACTCCCAAATTTCCTGGGATTTAGACAATAGACAATAGGTGCAGGAGTGGGCCATTCGGCCCTTCGAGCCAGCACCGCCATTCAATGTGATCATGGCTGATCATACACATTCAGTATCCCGTTCCAGCCTTCTCTCCATATCCCCTGACTCCGCTATCTTTAAGAGCCCTATCAAGCTCTCTCTTGAAAGTATTACCTGAAATTTAAGCCTTTCCCAACTGCGCATGTGCGACTGATGTCCCAACTGCACATGCGCAGATACCTGGCCCACTGAGCGCGCACAAGGAGACAACGTTATTTTGCGTCCCTACCGCGTCACCAGCGGAATTTTCAATGGTGCGCGGCTGACGGGCCTCCCCCAAGTGTTTTTTTCCCCCAAATCCCTTTGTGTCTCCCCACGCGTGCGCAGTGGGCCGGGTATCCGCACGTGCTCAGTTGGGGAAGGCTTACCGGGCCAGGAAATTTCCCGAAATTATATAATTTCCCTAAAATTACCCGAAGACGACCAGAATTTCCCGAATTTCGGGTAATTTCCTTCAAAGTTGAAACACTGACTCCAAATAAGAAGCCCACTGCCTCTCTAATATCTATCATGGTGAATTGGAAATTAAAAGCTTTTCAACACAGCATGTGCAGAGCACCTCGGGCTTTGTGCACAAGTCGAATCTTTCAAACTTTCTTTGAAAGTTTGAATGTGTGGGCCCTGAATAAAGTTGACTTGCCAAATTAAATACTATTCCAAGCATTAAGGTATTTTTTGGCTATTGGTTTCCTCTTTTTTGAAATTGCTGAAGCTTTGAACGTAGGCCCAGAAAGAGCAAAGATTAACAGACTGTATCTCTGTAGCTTTTGTGACAATGGAAACAGAAAATATATCAAAGAGCTGTTTCACAGTCTCTCATCACCACTTCCACTTGGCCACAAGAAATGACAGATGTTGAATGTTCCAATCCAGATTGATGTGGGTGCTTTCAAATGAATTGCTGATGATGAAATATAAAGTTTTCATGTACAATGTTACCAAATTGAATTGGGATACAATTTGGCAAACTGAATTGCATGGCCTATTGTGCTTAACATGAAGATTCAGCAATAATGTCAATGGCTATACAACAGATCCAATATCTCTGCAGCAATATGAAGTTAATGAATAGTGAGAGAGATGGAGGTGGAATAAAGGTGGTAATATTTGCCAGATGGTCATATTCTCACCTGAGACACCTGAGATCTTGTCGTGTTAGGGCTTAACACTGGTGAATTGAAACTTATTACACATCTCGTTAAATTAACAAAGAGTAAATGTCCACAACCAAGCTCAAGAACAAACAATTTTACCACACAAATAAAAATGAGTTCCACTATCAGAACTGATGTGGGTCACCTGCTCAGTTCCATGTTATAGTGCGTTTCCTTGTGCGTTACATTCCCTGGCCCTATAGGTTAACATCATAGCACTTTAGGTACTGTTCGTTTCAGGAATGCTGATATATTCTCAATATCCCAGACTGCTGGGGCAGCTGAGGACGATTTGAAACTCAAAGAGAAATATTGCCAATTGCTGAGTGATTATGTTAGGTAAGAGGATACCACTGACCAAAATACCACTGTCCATAAAATGAACAGGAATTCAAAGTTTCTTTATTTCGGTTTTCGGTCTTTATTTTCGGTTACATGTCTGTTCACTCAACAATATGACATATTCAGAGGAGGCTTTCTACTATAACTACAAACAGACTGTGCAGGGACTAAACATGATTACTAGAACCTGCTCCAACATTCTAGATAAACAGGTTCACCACATAAGGCCTGCTGGATGGAAGGAAACAGCCAAATTCAAAACTAATTCTACTGATTCAATGGGATTCTAATCAGATCTAAAAATCTTGATAATTGACTTGGAATAGGCAACACTTCACAATATTCCTAAAATGACAGAAAACAACTGTCATTAAATATTAAAACCCTATTTATAATAATTCATAAATGAAAATAATCCAAATTTAGCAAAAATGTCCACTGTTTGCAGGCATGAGCATAATGGAATATTCTAATAACACTTCTCCAGAACTCCAACTATGCAAAACAAACCAGGCTTAATTGAAAGCCCCCGATCTATTGTACTTGAGTTTGACTTGATTGTATTTATGTATGGAAGATCTGATCAGTTTGGATTGCATGCAAAACAAAGCTTTTCACTGCACCTCGACACATATGACATTAATAAATGTGAACCGAAACCTCAACCAATGCAACAACATAAACATTCATTCCCTTTAACATCCACAAGATGCACCAGCGCAAATCGCAATCTAATGCCCTTTAACACCAAAAAGCACCTGGTCAGAAGGAACAGGCTCAGCATGAGTGGTAACATCTGTAGAAAGAGAAAATCTAATGTTTCAGGTCAATATCCTTCATCAGAAGGATCTTTGTCAGAAGTGTCTTCCATCTGAAATATTATTTTCCTTCCCATTGAACAGATGGTGCCTGGCCTGTTGGCTCTTTCCAGCATTTTCTGTTTTTAGTTTGTTATCTTGACTTGTTCATCAACCATATTTTCTTCATTGTCACTAAAGCAAATCTGGAATTTTCGAATTAGCAGGAAGCATCATCATATGGACTGTGGCAATTCAAGAAGGTGCCATCATTTCAAGGGCAATTAGGAATAGGCAAAATATATTAGGAATGGCCACATTCCAGAAATGATCAAAAAAACATGATAGTTACAGAGAGGCAGTCATACAACACGGAAACAGACCATCGGCCCAACCTGCCCATGCTTACCAAGATGCTCCATCTGCGCTAATTTGGCCCATAAACCTTTCCTATCCATGTAGCTGTCCAAATATTTTCTAAATGTTGTTACAGTACCTGCCTCAACTACCTCCTCTGGAAGCTCCCACCACCGTCTGCATGAAAGTAGACAAAAATGCTGGAGAAACTCAGCGGGTGAAAGGAAGAGGCGGAAACAGTGGGCTGTGGGAGAGCTGGGAAGGGGAGGAGAAGGAGGGAGAAAGCAAGGGTTACGTGAAATTGGAGGTCAATGTTCATACATCGGCCCAACCTGCCGATGAACATTGACTTCTCCAATTTCAGGTAGTCCTTGCTTTCTCCCTCTTTCCCCTCCCCTTCCCAGCTCTTCCACAGCCCACTGTCTCCACTACTTCCTTTCTTCTTCCCGCCCCTCCAGCCCCATATCAGTTTGAAGAAGTGTCTCGACCCGAAACGTCACCTATTCCTTCGCTCTATAGATGCTGTCTCACCCGCTGAGTTTCTCCAGCATTTTTGTCTACCTTCGATTTTTCCAGCATCTGCAGTTCCTTCTTAAACACCCTCTGCATGAAGATGACCTCTCCTGACATTTAGCTGACAAACCAGCAAAGACAAGCATTTACTGTTGGCCAATTTATTTCTACTTTATACTGCACCACACTATATAGTATAATAAATATACTCATTAAAATAAAAAGTGTAACATTCCTATTACAAAGTTATCTCTGTTAAAAATAAGCAATTTTATCAAAATGATTAAAACTGGGATGAAACTAATTTTCACTCTTGTTCTGCTGTTGATGACTCCTTTTGTGATATCTTAATATTTGTGTTAAAAATATTTGCTGTTCTACTACCTGAGAGGAATAGATATCCAGGACCAGAGATGCACAGATATATTGCAACTCCCCCTTGTATTTTATAGCTGTTACATTAAAATGTAGTCTTAGGAATGAAGCATCGATAAAAAAAATGTAATTGTCTGTCAGTATGCCTTATGTGGCAAGGACTTTGTTTATCAGAGCTGAATTCTCATTATCATTTCAATTCTCCAGGCCCTCTTCCATCTCCGTGGCTGGTTAATTAGCATGGTCGGGTACTAGCAGGACAGCATTTTCCTTTTGATGAGTCTAATAGGCTATTGATTTTCCAACTTCAAAGAAATCAGGTTTATTTTTACCATTCAATCATGATATTAGTTGTCTATTATCTTTCAATTCTCAGGATTGACAGAACGTTGACACCTCCCTCGCTGTCGGTGCCAGGAAATCAACAAACAAATGAAAGTGTAATTACCTAGTTTATGCCCCTAAAGCAGATTATGATTAATTCCACTTTACTGTAATACCTATAATTTCAATAAATTATTTTCCTCAACTAGTACCAAATTTCTATTAAATTAAGCATGTAATTGAAAATCTATAATAGATTTTTATATTTTGCCTTTATTATTTGGTCATGAAAACATGACCAATAATTAAAACAAAATATATAGTCCTCTGATGACTAAGGAAATTTAACATGTCTCCAATAACTCTTATGAATTTCTACTGATGCGCCATAGAAACATTCTTTGTATGGCAACTGCTCTGTCCAATACCACAAGATACTGCAGAGTTTGGATACATCCAGTAAAGCATGCAAACCAGCCTCCCCCCCCCCCCTATCAAATCCACCTACGCCACACTGCCTCAGGAAAACATTATCAATGACCACTCGCACCCCAATGGGCAAAAGATACAAATGCCTGAAAGGATGGACTACCAGGGTGAAGAAAGCTGTTATCTGACTTTTGAATGGACTGCTCAGAAACTAAAGATGTATTTCAGGTCTGAAGAAGGGTCTCGACCCAAAACATCACCTATTCCTTTACTCCAGAGGTGCTGTCTGACCCACTGAGTTACTCCAGCTTTTTGCGTCTTCGGTTGAAACCAGCATCTGCAGTTCCTTCCTGCACATAAGGAGAATCAATTGCCTATTTCCTTCGCTCCATAGATGCTGCTGCACCCGCTGAGTTTTTCCAGCACTTTTGTCTACTCAATAAGGTTGTGCTGCACCTCAAATGTCTTCGACCAATATCCTTACAGAGAGTTAATTCTAACTTGGCGGCAAAAAGAACTTCAGCACAAGGGAACAGGAAAGGGGAACAAGTCCCATAAGTGTTCGAAGTGTTGGCTAGTACTGAGAATTGTAGATTTGAGAAGACCTAGAATGATTACAATGCAAAAATAAGTTTAGCATTAATATATATGATATAGTCAGTACAAAATCTGGTGATGAAAATGAGATAAGTCAAGTGGCTCAAGTGTCAATGTGAGAACACTTGGATGAGAGTGATAATTGCACCATAACAATTTAAATTAGTAATGAAAAAGTGTATTTAAAATAGAAGTTCTAAATTCAAAGAGGCAATGGGATGAGAGACAGTCAAGTCAAGGGGAGAATGGAAACAAAAAGATTGACAGGAAAAGCTGTAGTGGAAGAGTGGATGATCTGTAGGGAGCAGCTGTTTCAGGTACAGGAAGAACGACACACAGCTTGTGAATAATCTTATCCAACTTGAAAAAATGCTTGAGAAAGAGGAGAGAATCTGTGGAAAAATGCTCATGTCCAAGTCACACTATTCAAAATCAAAAGCCAAGCAAAGAACATGTTAGTTTAAATTATGTCATTTGATATTATGTTGGCTTAATTGGAAAAGAGCAATTTTTTATGTTTCGTAGCACATGCACACCTTGCAAACATCCTTTTACACTAATTTATCAAAATAAAATGCAAACAACACAATCTAGGAATATCGCTTGATGTTATGAATGTTCCAATAGGGATTTCCAAATGAGTTAGAAACAGTATTTGGACCACTGCACCCTCTGACGTAGATTATTGCAAGCTTCCGTATAAGAGAACTTACATAAACTGGTCACTTGTCAAAATGTCAACACACCCTTCATCTTGATGTTACTTCAGCATATCATTTCAAGTAGACTATTGGCAGCACTCAAATCCTTTAATAATAGTTAGCTGTGTATGTGGATTACAGCCTTGACTTCAATTGACAAGTAATTTTACCTATCTGTAGTTACTGGAGGTTACAAGCAGCGTATATAATGGACATCAATTTTAATCTAACAGTACAGAATGTTTTTCTTAGGAAAATACCTGGTTACGGGTTATCTGTCTGAAACAACAAAATGAACATGCTTCAGTGATGGTTTTTGTCATTAACGTTTCCAGAATGTTCATGGTACCTGCCTTTAAAAGATTATTTCAAGAATACTTTGAAGTAGTTCCATTGAATAACATTCAACGTGAATTGAAATCGACAATTTTCAGCTTGAAAATGTAGACTGCAATTTTTATTGAAATAGTTGAACATTTTCTGATGAAAGAAATGCAAGTTAGTGTAACATGCTCAGTCTAAAATAAATGTTGAATTATTAATTTTATCTATGAATGATATTTTAAAAATTTTAGTATTGACTAGACCAAGTGGGACTCATTGGGTCCCTGTCACACAGGAGGCCTGGTCCCCCAACGCAACATGTTCCCCAACACAATATTCCACCACTCACCCATAACCCCCATGGGAGGCCTGGTCCCTCACCACAACCCGTTCCCCCAACGCAATATTACAGCACTCACTCATAGCCCCCACAGGAGGCCTGGCCCCCCAACGCAACCCATTCCCCAAGGCAATATTCCCCCACTCACCCGTTTCCCCAATGCAACCCTTTCCCCCAACGCAATATTCCACCACTCACCCATAGCCCCCAACTGCGCAGTGGCTGCTCATTTTGCCTTATTCATCCTCCCTCAATTTAATCTTTTAACAAAATTCAGAGTACTGTGACTAAGAAAAATACATTTACACCTGCTAGGGCTAGCAGGACTCAGTGTACTTGGATAGCAACAATGTTGCGAGCAGGGCTACAATCCCATTATGATGTCATAGCTGTAAGCACAGGGAAGACATTTTTCTCAAATTGGGGTTTTGTTAATCTAAAAATGTCAATAATTAGTGAAATATAACATCAATCTGAACGAAACTTGACACAAACAACCTTGGGACAAAGGTGAGTAAGGTGGTGCAAAAATTTCAGCTTCGTGTACCGTTTTGGCACAGTTCCAGAAGCTCAATCACTCACACGCACGCAGACACGCACACATCCAAACAAGACGAGAATTTTAGTAATATATACTAGACCAACTGTGACCCGTTGGGTCACTTTCACACGGGAGGCCTGGTCCCCCAACGCAACCCGTTCCCCAACGCAATATTCCACCACTCACAGGCCTGCTCCCCCAACGCAATGCTCTATGTTTTAGTCTGCCTAAAAATGTTGTATTTTGTGTGCAATGTGATTCACTTAAAGAAAAAACATAGGCTTGTTATAAAATTCACGAGGATACTGATTTTCTTTTTGGGTTCTCCTTTTTGGTGATTTATTTAAAAACAGGAGCATCTATACATGCATGGAGGCAAAGTGCTGGAGTAACTCAGCGGGTCAGACTGCATCTCTGGAGAACATGAAAGAAGGGTGATGACCTGAAACATCACATATTTATGTTTAAAAAAAATTTCTAACAACCAACTTAATATTTAAAAGTTATATATGCATGAAAAGATTGATGAATATTCACAATATTTATAAGCTTCTTAATATGCCCTGTTTGTTTTTTTTTCAGCAAATGAATGATCAAAGTTACTCTGGCCACTTTGTGTTTTTGTTTGTAAACCAGCATCTGTGCCTCCAGCTATACATGCATAGTGGGCAACAAATGTTTTTTAGACACCATTTGTGGGACTTCAGATTATGCATGTGTTGCCCACTTATAGCCTAAGGGGACACATTCCAAAATGTGCCTTCACATCAATATTGAGACCCACTTTAGTTTTCAAGTGGGTGATACCCCCTATCATGGCCGACGGGCAGGACTTCTGGTCAGACTGAAGCGCAGGGGACTTCGACCCCCTATCCCTACCATCCTAATGGCCAATGTACAGTCACTAGAGAACAAAATGGAGGACTTAAGAGCAAGTCCGCTTTATCAAAGGGAGCTGAGGGAATGCCCTGTGTTCTGTTTCACAGAGACATGGCTCACCCCCAGCTCCCCAGACTCAGCGGTCCAGTCTGATAGTTTCTCCATCCATCGCATGGACCGTACACTGTCATCTGGGAAAGGGAGAGGTCGGGCGTCTGCCTCATGGTCAACTCTGTGTGGTGCTCAGACGTGGCAGTCCTGTCCAACTCCTGCTCTCCACACCTGGAACACCTGGCTGTGAAGTGCCGTCCCTTCTACCTACCAAGGGAATTCACCTCCATTATATGGACCACTGTCTACATCCCTCCCCAGGCTGGATGTCCATCTGGCACTGGGGGAGTTGCACGCCGTGGTCAATAAGCACCAGACGGCTTACCCCGAGGCATTTACCACCATAGCCGGGGATCTTAACAAAGCCAACCTTAAGAAATCACTCCCTAACTTCCACCAGCATGTCTCCTGCAGCACCAGAGGACCAAACACCCTTGACCATTGCTACACCACCATTAAGGATGCCTATCCTTCTATCCTTCACTCTCACTTTGGTAAATCCGACCATACCACGGTGCTGCTACTTCCTGCCTACAGGCAGCAATTGAAGAGCGCACCCCTTGAGGTGAGGCCTGTTCAGAGCTGGTAGCCGGTCATAGTGCAAACTCCATCATCAAGTTCGTCGACAACACCACTGTTGTGGGACGTATCACTGATAGAGATGAGTCAGACTATAGAAGTGAGATCGACCGACTGGCCAAATGGTGCCAGCACAATAACCTGGCTCTCAACACCAGCAAAACCAAGAAACTGATTGTGGACTTTGGAAGGGACCCACAGTCCCATTTACATCAAGATGGTGGAAAGGGTCAAGCGCTTCAAATTCCTGGACGTGCATATTTCTGAAGATCCCTCCTGATCCCAGAACACTGATGCAATTATGAAGAAAGCACATCAGCGCCTCTACTTCCTGAGAAGATTACGGGGAGTCGGTATGTCAAGGAGGACTCTCTCGCACTTCTACAGGTGCATAGTAGAGAGCATGCTGACCTGTTGTATCGTGGCTTGGTTCGGCAACTTGTGCACCCATGAGCGGAAAAGACTGCAGAAAGGTGTAAACACTGCCCAGTCCATCATCGGCTCTGACCTCCCTACCATCGAGGGGATCCACCACAGTCGCTGCCTCAAAAAGGCTGGCAGCATCATTAAGGACCCATACGCATCTCTCTGCTGCTTTCAGGTAGAAGGTGCAGGAGCCTGAAATCTGCAACACCCAGGCTCAGGAACAGCTGCTTCCCCACACCCATCAGGCTATTAAACTCAACTCAAACAAAAATCTGAACTTTGATATCCTATTGCACTTTATATGCTTATTTATGTGTGTGTGTGTATATATATATATATATATATATATATAAATATATATATTCAATGGTATATGGACACACTGATCTGCTCTGTGTTTATTTATGCCTACAATATTCTGTTGTGCTGAAGCAAAGCAAGAATTTCATTGTCCTATCTGGGACACATGACAATAAACTCTCTTCAACTCTTGAACTTGAACAATCCTAACTTCTAACACCATCCCCTATTGACCTCCAGCAGCTGATCTCTGAGATTCTCTATAAGCCCAATGCATTCTTCCTCCCTACCTCACTCTGTGACCTGATTCCCTTTCATCATGCAAACTCAGTAGTATATAATGCCTTAAGCCAAGGGAGCTACAAAAATGTGTAGCACTAAGCCCTTGTACATCATGAATTGCCTTGTTCACATACCTAAACAGCACAATTTGCTTTCTAGATGTTTGTGACTGGAAGGTCTCTGCTTAAATATCCAGGATTTTTATCTGATTCTCTCTGATTCTCAAATCACAATGTCGTTTATTTCAGGTTTTGTGTGATCACTTTTTCTGAATTTTTTTGCTCTTGCACATAATCCCAGATACAAATAGACAAAATTGGTTTAATTTTCCTGAATCTCGAAATATTCTATAAAATGAACAAGTAGTCCAAAAACTTAAATTTATCAGCTTATTTATCATAGGTTCGTTTTCAGTTTCCTGTAACGGACGTTGTCAATATGGATGAGATTCCAAAATGTTGGCATCTGTTATACAAAACGAAATGAAGGAAGATTTTAAAGATCATTACTTTAAAAAAAATAAGAGATAAAAGAATGATTACAAATCCTGAAAAGAGAGAACAGTGGGTAGGAATAGACTCCATCCAGCATTGGAAAGGCCAGGAATGAGGACACATTTTATTAAGATTAAATGTAGGTAAGCCCAAAGGGCATGTGCGGCTTTAAGTGCGGTTATAATGATAAATCAAAGACCAAAGCAAAGACCATGACTATGAATAGGTTATTTAGCTTGCTGAAGGAGAGGACACATTAAGAGACACAACATCTTAAGAGTGTTCAGGATAGGATCAGGAAATGTCAGCAAAACACAGACAGTTATAATCACACTCTCTTGAAAAAATTGCTACGTGCTGGAATAAGAATAAAGTGTAACAAATGATATTCACAAGCTATTTTCATATTCTTATCACTTTGCCAAAGGGAATTGAGGTCCCAATATATTTTTGTTTCATGATGCAATGGAAAATAATTCTGACAACCAACATAATATTTAAAAGTTTTATATGCATGGAAGGATTGATGAATAGTTACAATATTTATAGGCTTCTTAATATGCTGTTTTTTTTTCAGCAAATGAATGGCATTTGCTGTTTATTTTGATCACAGATGCATACAGACTTGAAACAGCTTTCTGGGCAACAACATAAGGTGCTTCGAGATATCGTAGAGGATGGTATCCTCCATAGGAAATCTGAGACCTGTGTTGAACATAGGAAGCAAAACAGTGCCTCTTCAACCAACCAAAATGAAATATATTTACATGAGGATGCTGGCAGGCATAAAATGTCGCAGGAATGATTTGTCTGAACGGAGGGAGGAGATGCGATTACTCTCGCACTGTATTAGTTGAAAGTAGGTGTTGCTCTTTCAAAGAGATGTCACATCAAGAATCCAGTCTGATTGATGCACATGGCTCTATGTCAGATTTGTGATGGGGAGTTGTGCATCTCAGATTGTTAACTGGACCAGCAGTTGAAAGGAGATAATGAATGATGCCAAGAAATAGTAACTGCTTCTCCAGTGCTTCTTGTGGACCAGGAAGAGCATTGAGAATTCAGCAATCATTTTTTTTTTTTTTTAAACTGCAGATGGTGTAAATATGAAATGAAGATAGAAAATGTTGGAAACATTCATCAAGACAGGCAGCCTCTGTGGAAAGAGAAACTGAGTTAACATTTTAAGTTAGACAAAAATGCTGGAGAAACTCAGCGAGTGAGGCAGCATCTATGGAGCAAAGGAAATAGACAACGTTTCGGGTCGAGACCCTTCTTCGGACTGATGTGAGGGTGGGGTGGCAAGATGAAAGGAAGAGGCGGAGACAGTGGGCTGTGGGAGAGCTGGGAAGGGGAGGGGAAAGAAAGAGAAAGCAGGGGCTACCTGAAATTGGAGAAGTCAATGTTCATACCGCTGGGGTGTAAATATTTCAGGTTTATAATTTTCAAATCATTAACTTGTTTTTTTTAATGCAAGTGTTAGATGAATTGCTAAAGGCTTCTAGCACTTTCTACTTTATTTAGAAAGAACATATCATCTGCTGCCTCCTATTTATTCTTCTGGAGATTAAATCTGGCACCCTCGCACAGAACACTCAGTTTTACTTTGCTGACCTTAACACTGAACTGTGGTTACCTTTTTCCATTAATCAAAGCTGCAAATTAGATTTATTTAGAAGAATCTTAGGTACTTATTTCTATTCATCTGGTAATACATTCCTTATTTTATAAACCAGAATTTGATTCATAGAAACAGCATATCTATATTACTAAAAGTCTGATCTTGACCACTTCTGGTTGTTCTGTATATTGATTTTAGAAAAACGCTGCCACTTACGGCTGGGATTTTTGGCCATCTTACTCAGAGTCCCCCTCCACCGCGCAGGACAAGAGGATTTGTCCCATCAATGAAAAACAAAAGAGTTATTAGTGTTTAAAAATTTTTGACGTTCTCTCCCCTGTCAATCACGCCATGAAGGCCACGCCCCTTCTGGTGGGGGGGGGGAGGGGGACGGGAGGAGGGACTATAAAACACAGACATGTGGGCATAGCTCAGTCTCTGCAAGATGGAGGAGAGAGAGGTCACGACTCGCTGTCTTTAGTGACCTTGCACCCTGCTTGAAATGGTATGAAACCGCACTTGAATTTGGTGGCCTTGCGCCCTGCTTGAAGTGGTAAGAAACTCCACTTGAATTTGGTGGCCTTGCACCCTGCTTGAAATGAAATTTCAAGGAATAGCCGTGCGTCAACTGCCAGCCCATCAGCCTTGAGTCAGTGAGCTGCCAGCACAACAGGCTTGAGTGACTGAGCCGCCAGACCAAGAATCCATTTGGCCCACAATGTCCATACTAGCCCTCATGGAAACCAGTCCTTTCAGCCCATAACACCCATACTAGCGCTCCAGAAAGCCCCCCCCCCACCACTGGCCACCAATATTGGAATTGATAGAGAGGTGGAATATTGTGTTGGGGGACCAGCCCTCCCGTGTGATGCTGGGACCCAACTTAGTCTAGTTCCCGCTATTTATTTTGCCTTATTAGTAAGAATGATCTGTTTACTTCTCTTAGAAGATTCTTTATTTTCAATTATTTTACTTCCTTTCACATTGACAAGTAGTTAATAGCATTTTTAAAAGATGTCAAACATGTTCATAAGAGTTTCATATGGCTTTTTGACACATTGCACTATTATCTATAAGACTGTCAGTTCACAAAAAAGCCACATTCCCAAACATAAGATCAAATGGTGTAAATATTGCTGATCCATGAGTACTGCAATTATAAACAGAGTTACAAGATTTCAACGAGGCCATTTATTCTTGCAGTGAGGATGTTGATTTCTGATCGCACTGCCATATTTCCATTCCCAGCTGGGTGGTAAATGACCGCACATGACCGCTCTTCCAAAACAATACCCCAAAACCCCAATGTGTAGGAAGGGACTGCAGATGCTGCTTTAAACCGAATATAGACACAAAAGGCTGGAGAATTTCAGCGGGTCAGACAGCATCTCTGGAGAAAGGGAATAGGTAATATTTCAATAATAATCTCAATAATCATGATCTATAAGACACAGATCTATCCACATTGTTTCCACATATATACTGTACATGAGTGTGTGCTCTGGAATCTATTTTCACAAAAATCCTTTTAAGTTTAATATTTTATATCATCCTTTTGCAGCTTACGTTCTTTATTTTAGATTTGTATCTATTCCAGAGCACATTTCTTTGCTTGTCTGTAAGCCTCTTCTTTTACTACACTATCTTTTTTATTCACCATTGTTGCTTAATGGCAATTCCAGTGTAATTATTCTGAATTTGCACCAAATCTAAATATCAGTACATTTCGCATACCCCACTGTTCTTTGATGTATTTCCCTTGGACCACACAAAATAATTTCTGCTTGTATAGGTGGGGCATTTTCTGCTGGTCTTTGCATTCTGTTTAATGGTGGCTCCATTCACTTTAATTTTTTTTAAATTCAACACAATTGATACTTTTCTTTTTACACAGCACCACCTTTGTTCTCATATCTACTTCATATCTACATTGGTCACGTCTCAATATTTTCTTCTTGTTTGCTTCATCAGATTGTTTCTGTGGCCTGATTGCATTCGAAACATTATTCCCTTATCATACATCTGTACACTGCGAATGGCTCAATTGTAATCATGTAATGTATTACAGCTGGCTAGTTAGCACACAAAGAGCTTTCCACTGTACCTCGGTACTCATGACAATAAACTAAACTGAACTGAATTTTATTTATATACTTAAAAAGTCTAACAGCAATTTTCTCCTATGTTTGGGGCCTTGATTGGACTCAAACCTTTTACACTAAAGAATGAAGAATTAATAAAAGTCATAGTTCAAAATATTCTGTTGTCATTCTTGACTTGGGTACTGGTAGTCTGATGATTTAAGGTTAATGGCGATGATTAACTTTCAGCTGGGTAACACATCATCCATAATTATTGTCCTTGGGCAAGTGCATGAAGTGGAATTAGTGCTCTAAGTGCACTTTGATATTTAGATATAATCAATCTTCATAATTTCTATAATATGCTTTTAAACATAAAAACGTCATACCACTTAAAGTTCTTCCAAAAATGATCCCTAACCTCGGCATGAGCACATTAGCCATTGGATTAAATGATCGATATGCCGAATGGAGTTGTAAGATCTGATGTACTTTTGATAATGCTACTCAAAAATGGAATTCCTCAAATCACTTAATAGGGAGAGGGATGAATAATGAGCAAACAATAAATGATAGACCAAAAGCACGAATAAGTAGGCTTTCAGGAGATTTCTGAAAGCTGGAAGAGTGGCAACAAGCAAAGTGGGTTTGAGAATTATTTGAAAGGAGCAGTTAAACAGTGACTGAAAACAGCCTCTAATGCAAGATGTACATGCAAGAAAGAAGCTGGAGAACATTAGCCAAATGAGGGAGGATGAGGTTGTGAATGGATTTGAAAACAAAGTGAAATAACTCATTTGATTCACTTTGGGGGCTGGAAAAATGCAAGGATGATTTGTATGCGAAAGATGATTTACGATATGAAATTTACACATCAGTCACCTTCACCTTCAAGGAAAGTGTGTCTTCCAGCTTTGATGCAATGAATGATTATGTGCAGAAGTGCTCCTTGCGCAATTCTTCAAATGGTATCTCTCAGATATTATTTACCTTTGTAATGAAGTGTCTTTGATATGAAACATTAATTTTTTCTTTCCACAGATGCTGGCTGACCTGCTGAGTCAGTGTCTTCTGTTTTTATTTCATGCAGCTGCAATTTTTTTCCATTACCTGCAAATGTTTTTGCTTCATTCACACAAGGCGTGTGCAAAAGTGAAAAAAAGGACTACTCATCAGTTTTCTGCTGAGTTATGGTGTAGGGACAAGGTAATGGTCGCGTTTTACAAGGTTTTGGACTGAAATATCGACATACTCCATTTTCCTCCACACCTGCTGAATTTTTCCAGAGTTCTGTCTTTGTTCCCTTTTGACATTGACAGGATAGAAATGCTGACTGAGATGTCCACAACCAGCGATCATATCTTCAACATATATAAATGGCCATCCAGCACTGAGAAGAGAATAATTATCTTCACTCAGTGGGTGGTGAATTCTCAGACAATAGACAATAAGTAATAGGTGCAGGAATAGGCCATTCGGCACTTCCAGCCAGCACCGGCATTCACTGTGATCATGGCTGATCATCTACAATCAGTACTCTATGCCTGCCTTCTCTCCATATCCCTTGAATCCGCTATCTTTAAGATCTCTATCTAACTTTCTCTTGAAAGGATCCAGAGAATTGGCCTCCACTGCCTTCTGCAGAGAATTCCACAGATTCACAACTCACAGATTCACAAAAGTGTTTCCTCATCTCCGTTCTAAATGGCTTACCACATATTCTTAAACTGTGGCCCCTGGTTCTGGACTCCCCCAACATCGGAACATGTTTCCTGCCTCTAGCGTGTCCAATCCCTTAATAATCTTATATGTTTCTATAAGATCCCCTCTCATCTTTCTAAAGTCCAGTGTATATGAGCCCACTCGCTCCATTCTTTCAACATATGACAGTTCCGCCATCCCGGGAATTAACGTTGTGAACGTATGCTGCACTCCCTCAATAGCAAGAATGTCCTTCCTCAAATTTGGAGACCAAAATTGCACACAATACTCCAGGTGTGGTCTCACCAGGGCCCTGTTCAACTGCAGAAGGACCTATTTACTCCTATACTCGACTCCTCATGTTATGAAGACCAACATGCCATTAGCTTTCTTCACTGCCTGCTGTACCTGCATGCTTACTTTCAGTGACTGATGTACAAGGACACCCAGATCTCGTTGTACTTCCCCTTTTCCTAACTTGACACAATTCAGATAATAATCTGCCTTCCTGTTCTTGCCACCAAAGTGGATAACCTCACATTTATCCACATTAAACTGCATCTGCCATGCATCTGCCCAATCACCCAACCTGTCGAAATCACCCTGCATCCTCATCGCATCCTCCTCACAGTTCATACTGCCACCCAGCTTTGTGTCATCTGCAAATTTGCTAATGTTACTTTTAATCCATTCATCTAAATCATTAATGTATTTTGTAAATAGCTGTGGTCCCAGCACCGAGCCTTGCGGTACCCCACTAGTCACTGCCTGCCATTCTGAAATGGATCCGTTAATCCCCTCTTTATTTCCTGTCTGCCAACCAATTTTCCAGCCATGTCAGTACCCTACCCCCAATACCATGTGCTCTAACTTTGTCCACTAATCTCCTATGTGGGACCCGATCAAAGGCTTTCTGAAAGTCCAGGGGCACAACATCCACTGGCTCTCCCTTGTCCATTTTCCTAGTTACATCCTCAAAAAATTACAGAAGATTAATCAAGCATGATTTCCCCTCCATAAATCCATGCTGACGGACCGATCCTGTTACTGCTATCCAATGTGCTGCTATTTCATCTTTTATCATTGACTCCAGCATCTTCCCCACCACCGATGTCAGGCTAACTGGTCTATAATTCCCTGTTTCTCTCTCCCGCCTTTCTTAAAAAGTGGGATAACATTAGCTACGCTCCAATCCACAGGAACTAATCATGAATCTATAGAACATTTGAAAATAATCACAAATGCATCCACAAATTCTAGAGCCACCTCTTTAAGTAACCTGGGATGCAGACCATCAGGCCCAGGGAATTTATCAGCCTTCAGTCCCTTCAGCCTACCCAACACCATTTCCTGCCTAATGTAAATTTCCTTCAGTTCATCACCCTAGGTAGTCTCTGGCCACCAGTACATCTGGGAGATTGTTTGTGTCTTCCTTAGTGAAGACAGATCCAATGTACCTGTTCAAACCGTCTGCCATTTCCTTGTTCCCCATAATAAATTAACCTGTTTCTGTCATCAAGGGACCCACATTTGTCTTAACTAATTTTTATCCTCTTCACATACCTAAAGAAGCTTTTACTATCCTCCTTTATATTCTTGAAGTTGGAAGATTCAGTTGCTGAGCATTTTCAAGAGAGAAATCAACTAAAACATTAAAGGAACCAAGACATATGGGGTGGCAGAACAGACACAAAGGGCTGAATAGCTTCTTATTGCCTCTTTCCCCAACCATTGATTCTGTGATAATCTCTTAAACATTTCAGTTCTTACTATGGTTGGCATTTCTCTAAAATGTCATGTAGTGTGTCAGTGTCCCCCTGTAAACAGTTTCGTTACCATAAGGTGGGTTGTGAGAAAATTAATTGCATTCTGTCCGATGTATTTTGCTACTCCGTTGACCATATTTTTCCCAATGATCAGAAAATCAGGTTGACAGTTTTATAATGTAGGTAATGGCACAAAATTACCAATGTTGAGTTATAAAATGGATGGATCACGGCTTGGTTTTGCAACTGTTCTGTCCAGGACAAGAACTTGTAGAGGGTTGTGGATGCAGCAAAGTACTTCATGCATAGCAGCCTCCCCTCATCGACACCAACTACAATTCACGCTGCCTCAGCAAAGCAGCCAACATAATCAAGGACCACTCACACCCCAGTTGTTCCTTCATCGCCTGTCTCCAGTCAGGCAGAAGATACAAAAGCTTGAAAGCATGAGCTTGACAGCTTCTTCCATCATGCTATCAGACCCTTGAATGGACCTATCACAAGTTAAGGATGTAATCTCGATTTCCCAATCTGCCTTGTTGTGGCCCTTGCTCTTATTACATGCACTTGCTCTGTAACTGTAACACTGTATTCTGCAGTCTGGTTTCTTTCTCTTAGAACTACCTAATGTACTCATGTAGTGTTTCGATTATAATCATGCATGGATATATTTGTGTCCAGAAAACATCCAAACCAAAGTTTTTCAATGTATCCTGGTACGTGACAATAATAAACCAATAGCCACCAACAATAGTCCAATTCTTGCTTCAGTAATTATGTAAGAATTGAAATGCTGACCATCCCAGTCAGAAAGACCAGCATTAAACAGAGTGATGTGGCTCACTGCTTCCTGGACACCATTGGATATTATGTTATTTCAGGAACTGTCAGGATGTGTCAAACAATGTCAGTTGGTCTTGAGAAATCCATTATTACCTGAGTGTAATGCTCAGCAACAGATTTGGGTCAGCAAATGTTCACAAGAAAAGAATCCCGTTCCAGAGCCGCATGAAACACAAGCCCTGTGAACTGACCTTGAATAGCTGCCACCCAAAACAAACAAGATGACAGGGAATAAACAGAGCTGCAATGGAATCATTCGGGGAAAATGATATTCTCTCTCGGATTAACAGGATGGCACGCCACTCCTTTGCCCTCCATCCTTGGAAAACTTGAATGTCAGAAGTCATTTGGATTAAACCTCTGTGACAAATATGATGTTGTGGGAGGGATGGGGTAGAATGCATGAAGCAGACATAAAGCTTTCATCCCTTCTCCATGTCCCCTGCTAATTGGAGTTCAGTTAGAAAGCGATGACATGTGCATATCCAAAACACTAATAGCGAAAGTGGAAGAGAGAAGTTACACACTGATAAACAGAAGGTGATCATATAAATACAACTGTAATAAATTCCAGTGGAATTGAATCCAACTGTTTCGTGTTTGTTTTCACAGTAACCATGCCTTCTTCACCTCGAGGCAGATGGAACTATATTAAAAACTATATAAAGATAAATCAATTGTAACACCACTCAGCTGCAAAGTGAGGGCAAAGTATTAACGTCAATTTACCTTGTACTTGGTATGTTATTAGATGCCATATTTAGTGATAAATGCATGATTTCCCCCCTATTAGCTTGCAAACCTTTAACATTTTTGTATGATATTTTTCTGCCTACAACTCAAACTGAGGTATTGGGCTGTTTAATGTAAAGAATAATGTCAGATACACGCATTATCCATTTTCATAGAAAAATTGCAATTTAACAATGCCTATGTTTTACTGTCTAAATAAAGATAGAGAAAAGGATTGCATTTAGAAACATAGAAACATAGAAATTAGGTGCAGGAGTAGGCCATTCGGCCCTTCGAGCCTGCACCGCCATTCAATATGATCATGGCTGATCATCCAACTCAGTATCCCGTACCTGCCTTCTCTCCATACCCTCTGATCCCCTTAGCCACAAGGGCCACATCTAACTCCCTCTTAAATATAGCCAATGAACTGGCCTCGACTACCCTCTGTGGCAGAGAGTTCCAGAGATTCACCACTCTTTGTGTGAAAAAAGTTCTTCTCATCTCGGTTTTAAAGGATTTCCCCCTTATCCTTAAGCTGTGACCCCTTGTCCTGGACTTCCCCAACATCGGGAGCAATCTTCCTGCATCTAGCCTGTCCAACCCCTTAAGAATTTTGTAAGTTTCTATAAGATCCCCTCTCAATCTCCTAAATTCTAGAGAGTATAAACCAAGTCTATCCAGTCTTTCTTCATAAGACAGTCCTGACATCCCAGGAATCAGTCTGGTGAACCTTCTCTGCACTCCCTCTATGGCAATAATGTCCTTCCTCAGATTTGGAGACCAAAACTGTACGCAATACTCCAGGTGTGGTCTCACCAAGACCCTGTACAACTGCAGTAGAACCTCCCTGCTCCTATACTCAAATCATTTTGCTATGAAAGCTAACATACCGTTCGCTTTCTTCACTGCCTGCTGCACCTGCATGCCTACTTTCAATGACTGGTGTACCATGACACCCAGGTCATGGTACATTTATGTGGTGTCCTTAACAATTTCAGGATACTCCAATGTGCTTTTAAATCAATAACATATTTTTGAAATGTATTCTTTGTAAAGTAGGACATGCAGTAGCCAATTTGCACATTAAAAACTCTCACAAATACAACATTATGATAATCTGCAATGCTCCTTTTTGAGATATTGATAGAAGGTTAGATATTAAATACATTTCTTCAACATAATCTTATTCTTAAGGGCCTGTCACACTTACACGACTTTTTCGGCGACTGCCGACACCCGTCATAGGTCGCCGAAAATTTTCTACATGTAGAAAATACAGCGGCGACCAGAACAAGGTACGACTCTTTGGGCGACTACTCACGACTATACAGGCTTCACCCCGTGACATGTCGCCAGGGTGTCGCCTGTATGGTCGTGAGTAGTCTCGTCAGTCACCCAAAGAGTCGTAGCGTCTTTCTGGTCGCCACTGAATTTTCAACATTTAGTACAGTGTAGACAATAGACAATAGGTGCAGGAGTAGGCCATTCGGCCCTTCGAGCCAACACTGCCATTCAATGTGATCATGGCTGATCATCCCCAATCAGTATCAGTTGCGTAAGTGGGACAGGCCCTTTAGGAATAGTCGGTTGAACTTTTATTTGAGAAAGCAGAGATACTTTTTAGTGTCTTATCTGAAAGGTGCCATGTCAGAAAATTTAGTTTATTATTGTCATGGGTACCGAGGTACAGTGAAAAGCTTTTTCTTTACATGCTATCAGTCAAAGAAAAGACTATACAATCAAGCTGTCCACAGTGCACAGGTAAAGGATAAAAGGTACAACATTTAGTGCAAGATGTAACATTGAAGTCCGATTAAAGATAGTTCAAAGGTCTCCAATGAGACAGATGGTAGATCAGGACTGCTCTCCAGTTGTGGTGGGATGATTCCGTTGCCTGATAACACCTGGGAAGAAACTGTCACTGATTCTGCAGGTATGGGTTTTCAAACTTCTTGCCTGATGGCAAAGAGGGAATGACCGGGGTGGGACTGGTCTTGATTATGCTGGCGGCCTTGCTGATAAGTGTAAATTGAGTTCATGGAAGTAGGGTTGGTTTGCGTGATGGTCTGGACTGCGTTCACAACTTTCTGCAATTTCTTGCAGTCTTGATGGAGCTGTTACCAAACCAGGCTGTGATACATCCCAATAAATTGCTTTCAACGGCACATCTGCGGAAGTTTCTGAAGGTTGTTGTCAAGAGTCAAGAGTGTTTTATTGTCATATGTCCCGGACGGGACAATTAAATTCTTACTTGCCGAACTTCCAAAGCCTTCGAAGTAGAGGCATTGGTGTGTTTTCTTGGCCATAGCTTTGATGTAGCTGGTCCAGGACAAACTGCTGGTGATATTTATTCCTAGAAACCTGAAGCTTTTGACCATCTTGACTTCGGTGCCATCAATGTATGCTGGGATGCGAGTACTGTGTATGTGTACTGCTTGGCCTCCTGAAGCTTATCACCATCTCCTTTGTCTTGCTGACATTACATTTCCTCAAATCATACTTAAAGTCAGTTTAGATTTTAGTGCTAGAGTTAATTAATTTTAACCCACATGCTTATTCAATACTGCGAAGCATCTTTAACAAAGCTTAGGCAAAAGCAAACTCCATCAAACTTCTTGGCTCTCTCATACACTATTCACACCAAGTCCACAGATTCCACTGTCTGGAAATCAAACACTTTGTGTGAAATCGTGTTCTTTAAAAACCACTGTTTATAGATATATATTTAGTATAATTTATTATTCCTATTCTATAATATAGAAGGAGACATTGCAGCTTGGCTCTGTAGCCATAGTTAAGTTCACATTGCTATTTTGGTGTTACGTTGTAACTGTCAAATATAATTTTATGTGCAATATAATACTGAAATGGCACCAAGCTGATATGATAGCACTTTGACTGAGCCACAACACACCTAAATTACACAGTCACAAACAGATGGGATCCCATTTCTGCAACAGTATCTGAACCGATGTTCATCACCCAGTGAGAAATTAGTAAAAGATTGGCAAGGCAAAAGTAATAGTGACCAGTGGTTTTTTTCTCTGAAATCCATCCTTATTCCAGGTAGCCTTTCATTTATATGCATCTGGCAAACAATCGGTAAGAAATGTGTGTTGTCATTGGTAGTTTGCTCATCAGCAGGTAGCAAATCAGATGATGTCCTTAAGGGCTTGCACCAAATGTATATCGCCAAAGGAAATGAGGAAAGTTGTGGCAATGTCTGCAAAAAGATAAATGGAAGCAAGAATTTAAGCCTCATGTCAATAGATACGGCTGTGCAGATGATTTTAGAATAATTTTGAGATAGAAGAAATATCACTTTCTCCCAGATGTGCCAATAATATCGCAATGCAAAAAGCTAATTCGGGTGGCTCCACCAGCAGTGGCTGCCTCGCCAACAATCTCTGTCCTTTCTTCTTTTTTGTTATTTTTAGTATGTGATAAAAGTATGTTTCAGTGTTCCTTGGTTTGTTTTATGTGGGGTGAGGTTGGGGGAAACTTTTGTCAACGGAGATGCAATTTTTTTCCGTTTCGTATCTCCGTCCACACTGCGGCCTAACATCGTGGAGTTGACGGCCTTTCCTGCTGGATGGACGGGCGCTCCAAGCCGCAGAAGTCTGCGGCGGCTTCTTTATCGGCCCCGGTCAAGGCCCCATCCCAAGCCCTGGGCTTGGCCCTCACTCCAGCTCCAGCACCACCCTCCCTGTCCAGCGCCGGCAGCCGCCGCCACTGCAAGAGCTGGAGTGCCCCTCCATCCTGGAGTGTCCCGCCCAGCCTTGCGAGTTCATTGTGACGTCACTCGGGTTATTTTCCGAAATGGGTGAGTTTTCGGGCTGCTTTTAAAACTTTAAACGATTAAAAAGTTCGGAAATATAGGTGGGAATGCGACAGGAAGATGTTTACCACCTCAACGGGAAAAATGTGAGTAGAATGAGTGAAAGTGGGTAGGCTGTGGCCTAGCATTTTTGGAAGAAAATATGAATTAACCAGATTGTGTCCAGATGACACACACACACACACATACACACAAATACATACACACAAATAGGAGAAGAGTTTTAGTAATATAGATAGGAATAGGAACTGGAATACTTTATTGTCACATGTGACTGGGCACAGTGAGATTCTTTGCTTGCATACACAATGTCTACAAATAGCAGCCACCTTCAGCACTGACAAAGTTACAAAGCACGCCGGCTCCCCCTTTTGTCCCCCACCCCCCAGTGGTTCCCCCATTGTCCTTTGTTTCCCCCCCCCCCTATTGTCCATTGTTCTCCCCCCCCCACCTCCCTCACGGCACTCCCCCCATATCCTCAAGGATATAGGAGAGAAAGCAGTTTGGAGAGCAAAAAAAAGATGTGTTTATTCTCTTGTCCAAGGGCATTTTAAGAGAATTCCAAAATCTTTTATAAATATATTAGAAGCAAAAGAGTAGCCAAGGGAGGTGTTGGTCCCCTCCAAGACTAAAGGGGGAATCTTTGTGTGAAGTCAGTGGATATATATGGTGTCCGCAGTGAATATTTAATGTCAGTATTTTGACAAGTTGGCAGCTGGCTAAACCAGAGGGCATGGATTAGATAGTTGTCAATTTTATTTTTAGCAGTTTTGACTGCAGGGCTTCTTCTCCTTCACACTTGACCCATGTGATAGATTTACATTGACAAGGTGTGATCATGGTGCAGGCACACAGTAACGAAGATGAGATGGCTCTGATGACTAAATGGTATTCTGACATGCAGGAAGTGGTGGAAAATGTCATCATCATTTCTCATCAGTGTCTCATTAGGCAGAGCTGTGGGATGGGGATTGGTGGTGGTGAAGATTGGTAGAGAATCTGAAGTAAAGGCTCATTCTCTCACATATTTTGGTGAATGATTCAACAATGAGAAAGGTCAAGGAAAGAGCGTTCGCGTCTCAGCCCTGTTTCCACCAATCTTTCCACCACCACCACGCACAAGAAGTGCAAGAAAGACACCATTGTATGCAGATGCCGAGAAGTGTGTTCAGCTCTGGTTGAACAACTAATCTTGTGTGTGGACTGTTTAAGAAAGTACTGCAGATGTTGGAAAAATCGAAGGTAGACAAAAATGCTGGAGAAACTCAGCTGGTGAGGCAGCATCTATGGAGGTCTCGACCTGAAACGTCACCTATTCCTTCGCTCCATAGATGCTGCCTCGCCCGCTGAGTTTCTCCAGCATTTTTGTCTATCTTTGTGTGTGGACTGGATAAGAAGAAGAGCTCAAATCCTAAATGTGTCCATAATCAAGCTACTTATTTGTGTGTTGCAGCTGAATAACTGGAAATGGGAAACCTTGATTTTGATACCCTTGTGTCATAGACTGAACAGTTTTCTGTTTATCCTGTGGATAAGCTTCACTCCAGTGGGAAGGTTCAGCACTGCAGTAGGAAAGTTCAAAAATCAATAGCGGATGATCTGGCATTGTTTGAAACCAGTCCGCACTGATATTGCATTCGTTATGATGCCATTAAATTAAGATCATGGCTTATATGGCATCACGTAGCAGACATGAAATGGAATTGAAATTCTGCAGGTCAACATTTTAACGGAAACTTTGCAGCTAAAATGTCTATACAGTACCTGATATACTGCTCCCTGCATTTATCTTGGAATTGATAAATGGAGAGGTTCATAGGGTCATAAGCGATAGGAGCAGAATTAGGCCGTTCGGCCCATCAAGTCTGCTCCGCCATTCAATCACAGATTCTTTATAGATAAGTGCAAAGAACCTCAGCAACACAATCATCATGACCACCTTCACAAAGGGAAGCAAATGCATCGCAATAACTAGAGGGATGTTTCTTACTGTCAGTGGCAGGCGGTATCATCAACAAGATGTCCCTCAACTGCCTCCTTCTAGTGGTCAAAATGATACTCCGAATTGTAGAATGTATTCTATCCCTTACAAGTACACAGGCATGCTCTGCTAAACAATAAGATAATTATTCTGTTTCTCTTATTCTTTTCACTGTTTCTCAGGATTCCTGGATACATTCTGTTTGATTTATTTTAGTTTTCTTTGTAACAAATCCCTTTTTAAGTCATTAAGGGCACATATATCCAAATGGGCTTTATGCCAGTCCACCCACTCATACATCCAGGTTGTACCATACCAAATAACTATTTAGTATCTAGGATGAACTCCCGACGTTGATGTATTTCAAATGAATTCAGTTAAAAAAATGTTTTTAATATATACGTATACCTTTCATTCTATCTAGCCACTGAAAACACGTAATAATTAAAAATGGTTATAATATATAACATAAGCTGGTGGTGTTTGTTTAACCACTTGTACGGTATGTATACATCGGACCAAATGCTTAGTTCTTTGTTAAATAATCATATTGAAATATCATAGTCTTTCAAATTAATTGCTGTAGTACAGGTACGTATGTGAAGATTTATATTCTTCCATTAACTAACTTATTATCTGCCAAATTCCTAATAGCGTTAAGAATGAATCCTTTAACCTGCAGCACAATTTTCTGCTTGACCTTTGAAAATCTGTGAGAGGACTTCATTTCAACCTTTTAATGATGCATGAATGGCACAGGTTATTAAGGTCATTCCATCACAAATTAGAAGACCTCCAAATAATATCTAATACAGTGCATTCAGAAAGTATTCAGACCCCTTCACATTTTCCACATTTTGTTACGATACAGCCTTATTCTAACATGGATTAAATTAATTGTTTATATCATCAATCTACACACAATACTAATACAGAAACCTCCCCGTGGTGCAGCCTGGGAAACACTGAATGGTATAATCTGATATTATTACCACCAGTAGGCCAATATCTGTATACTTACCCAAGCAATCTACTAGATGACGAGGCGCCACAGACACTCGCCCTCCTCGGGACCTGCACTGTCAATCGCCTCAATCAATATTGAAGGCTTCTCCAGGTGCGAGGCAGACATACTAGCGACAGCGGCCAAACGCTTCGACATAGTGTGCATGCAGGAAACCCACACCGGCCCTACACAACACCGACCAGCCATCCCTGGAATGAAGCTTGTGGCCGAGATCCGACACAGACAGTATGGGTCAGCTGTATTCAGCAGACCAAACCTCGCGATCGAAGAGGTCTGCACCCACACCACCGAAGGGCAAATGGAAACCATCACAGTTGCCCTCCCAAACATCTCTGTCACATCAGTGTATAAACCCCCCCAAAGTCCGTTCCTCCACTCTGAACTGCCAGACAGATGCAAGAGGAAATACCACATTAGCATTGGGGACTTCAATGCCCATAGCTCATTGTGGGGCTATGAAGTGAACAATCAAGATGGAGATGAAGTCGAAACCTGGCTCGAGTCGAAACACCTGACCCTGATCCATGACGCCAAACTGCCAAAATCTTTCCACAGTGCCAGATGGAAATGAGGATATAACCCAGACCTTGTTTGTGTGAGCAGCGAACTATCATCCAGAGCTGTGAAAGAGGTCCTGGACCCTATCCCCCATACGCAACACCGGCCAATCACCATAACCATCCGATCCGCTCTCCAAGCAACAACCGTCCCCTTCCGCAGAAGGTTCAATCTGCGGAAGGCCGACTGGCTGTCATTCCAACAGGAGATCGAAGACTCCATCCCCAGCATTCCATCACACCCCAACAACTATACCATGTTCACAGAACTGCTGAAAAGGTCAGCCAGGCGACATATACCAAGAGGATGCCAGACCGAGTACATCCCCGGGCTGTCGAAAACATCCAGCGATCTACTGAAAGCCTACCACAGGGCATACCACGAGGACCCATTCTCCTCCACCACCATGGAACTCGGAGAGATCCTGTTGAACACAGTCGGGGAGGACCGAAGGCAAGTCTGGAAGGAGTTGATAGAAAACACCAACATGACCAATAACAGCAGGAAGGCATGGGCCACAATCCGCCGCCTCGGTGAAGACCATACCACACCGCCCACGCTCACAACAGTCACAGCAAACTCAGTTGCAGCAAAGCTGGTGGCAAACGGTCGTAGCCAAAACCGGCGCAGACCCACAGGAGAATACCGCCGGACAGCGGTAACAGACCGCCTACAACCAGCCAGCGCTCTCACCAAGCCCTTCGACCTAGAAGAACTCGAAGCTGCAATGAGCATGCTGAAACCTGGGAAAGCAGCAGGAATCGACGATGTGCTGACGGAAATGATACAGCACCTTGGACCTAAAGCAAAGACCTGGCTCCTAGCAATGCTGAACTCATGCATGGCACAGAAAACAACCCCACCTGTATGGAGAAAGGCCAAGACTGTCGCAATTCCCAAACCTGGAAAGGACCCATCATCCCCAAAGAGCTACAGACCCATTTCCCTCCTCTGCGTCACCTACAAGCTCTACGAGAGGCTACTACTCCAACGCCTTATGCCACTTATAGACTCCAAGCTTACTAAAGATCAAGCTAGCTTCCACCCTGGCCGCTCCTGTGCCGGGCAGCTACTGAACCTCACCCAACACATTGAGGACGGTTTTGAGTGCAAACTCATCACCGGAGCAGCTTTCATAGACCTCACCGCTGCCTACGACACTGTCCAGCACCGCACCATGATCAGGAAACTTTTTGACATGACTGGTGACCTCGACCTGTGCCAAGTCATCAAAAGCCTTCTCAACAACAGGCGCTTCTTCGTTCAACTAAACGACAAGAAGAGCAAATGGAAAGCCCAAAAGAATGGCCTACCACAAGGCAGCGTACTGGCCCCCCTCCTCTTCAACATCTACACCAACGACCAACCACTTCCCCCACAATGCCGCCACTTCATCTATGCTGATGACCTCTGCATCACCACCCAACAGGAGAACTTCCAGAAGATCAAGTCTGTCCTGGAAAGCGCCCTCCAAGAGATGACAACCTACTACAATAACAACCACCTGAAACCCAACCCATCAAAAACCCAACTATGCAGCTTCCATCTTAAAAATCGAGATGCAGGAAAACAACTGAGCGTCTCATGGGATGGCCACAAACTCTCCAACCACTTCCACCCCGTGTACCTCGGAGTCACACTCGACAGGACACTCTCTTTCAAAACCCACCTTCAGAACACCAAAGCCAAGGTCAACACTCGCAACAACATCCTGCGCAAACTGGTAAACTCAAAGTGGGGCGCTGATCCACCAACCATCCGTGCAACTGCCCTAGCCCTGTGCTTCTCCACAGCTGAATACGCGTGCTCAAGCTGGAGCCGCTCCCACCACACCAATCTGGTTGACACAGCCCTCAACGACACCTGCCGCATTATCACGGGATGCATAAAGACAATGCCAGTCCCGTGCCTCTATGCCCTAGCTGGTATTGCCCCCCCCCCATATCAGACGATCCATCGTCGCCCAAGATGAGCGGAGAGCACAGGAGATCGATACCAGGCACCCCCTGCACGGACACACAGCACCTCCACCCCGACTGAAATATAGAGCCAGTTTCTTGCAGACAGTCCCACCTCTCCAGACAACCAAAGAAACAGCAAGGACCAACATCTGGAAAGATGAATGGAACCAGCTCAACACACGAGCCCACGACTGGATGGAGAGAGGAATCACTCCGACTGAATGCCTCGCCAGCGGGCACGACCTCCCCTGGCCAACCTGGAAGACCCTCAACAGATTACGAGTGGAGCAGGGGAGGTGCAAAGCACTTATGAAAGCATGGAACTACCAGGCAGAAGACACATGCAGCTGTGGAGCAGTACAGACAATGTCCCACCTACTGGAGTGTGACGACGCCTCCCAGTGCAGCCCCCAGGACCTGGCTGAACCGACCCGACCAGCTGTGACCTGCGGCAGATACTGGCAGAACAACAACTGCGATTGCAACGGACTCGAAGAAGAAGACACACAATACTCCATAATAAAAAAGTGAAAACAGGTGTTTAGAAATTTTTGCCAAGTAATTAAAAAGAAATAACTGAAATATCACATTTCAATCAATCAATCAATCAATCAATCAATCAAGCACTTTATTCATCCCCGAGGGGCAATTTAAAGGGCGCATTACAGTAGCTTTTAAAAAAAAAAGAAAGGGACACAATCAACGAAGAGACAAACAATTCAAAGCTACTCTCTGCACCAACCGGTCGACCACACGAGCAGTGACCCGGCAAGGATTGGGTTGTCAGCAGCGATACAATAATAAAGAACACACAAATTGTAACACAAACATCCACCACAACATTCATCACTGTGGTGGAAGGCACAAAAATGTAGCCAGTCCTCCTCCATTTCCCCCCCGTGGACAGGACCAGAGTCCAGAGTCAGTCCAGGATCGGCTCTTCCTCACCGGAGACCACGGCTTTAGATTGTTGTAGGCCGCAGGCCGGCGGTCAAGATTTAAAGACCCCGCCGCAGCCAGAAGCACCGTAGACTGCAGGGCCGGCGGTCGAAGCTCCCCTCCAGGGGTGATGGTAAGTCCATGCCGGCCCCGCGGTAGAAGTTGGCCGCGGGCCGGCAGTGATGGCTTCTTCTTCCCCCGGGTACCCCACGAGGGATCCCGGGCTGTAGACGCCGCACCAGCAGGAACTCTGCAGACCGCCGCTTCAGACTGCAACTTCAGGCTGCCGGCTGCCCCGGGCCAGCGAAACGGAGCGCTCCCCTCCAGCGAGCCCCAGCGAGGGTTCATCCGCTCCACGCCGAGAGTCCACGCTGCGCCCGCCGCTGAAGCCCCGGGCACGTCTCCGGGAAAGGCCGCGCCGATCCTTGATGTTAGGCCACGGGGGAGGCGACCTGGAAAAAGTGGCCTCTCCATGGAGGAGGCGACCGAAGCGGTTTCCCCCTTACCCCCCCACACCACCCCCCCACACAAGACACACAAAGAAACATTAAATACAGACTTTAAAACATACTAAAAAATTAAAAAATGTTGAAAAAACTGACGCACTGTTGACATGGCTGCTGCCAGAACAGCGCCCCCGGAGTATTTAGATAAGTAATCCGACCCTTTACTCTTTGTTGAGGCACCTTTGGCAGCGATTACAGCCTCAAGTCTTCTTGGGTACGAGTACAACCTTAAGCGGCCTTTTCACGGGGCGACTTGACGCAAGAGTTAACCGGAGTTTAACATCGTGGGAACCTCGTGCGATAACAGTGCGGCATTCGTGGACCACCGTGGACCACCGTAGCGCTAACGGCAGGTCATCGTGTAACTTGGTCACTCGGGAGAAAATTCAAGAAAGTTTGAATTTCTCCAAGATTGACTTGTACACTTGTGGTTGAGTATTGCAACATTATATGAACGTAGTGGCCAGTGCGATATCCGTAATAACTCTTGCGGGTACCGTGGGAACTCCTGCGAACGGTGAACCCGGAAGCTGGACAGAGGGAACAGAAGGTGAGTAAAAATTATCTTATGTGGGATTGAATTTAAAAAATAAATAAAAATAAAGATTTGCATCCGCATATGGACATCAACTTATTCATGAGTTATGTTAATGAGATTCAAGAAAATAACTATAATCTTTAAAAGGGACTTTAAAAGGGACTTTACTGAAAGGTTACGCATTTTTATGGTTCGTGAGAAATTTTTCACATGTACTTCTTTGAGAGATACAGGTCGGAGTCCTCGGTTCCAGGGGTCCGGAACGCTACCAATCAATGTTGTACAGAGACCCGTGTAAGGAGTGAACTGCACATGCTGGTTTAAACCGAAGACAGACACAAAAAGCTGGAGTAACTCAGCGAGTCAAGCAGCATCTCTGGAGAAAAAAGCTGATGTTTCGGGACGAGACACATCTTCAGACTCAATTCCGATTAGGCTGTCTGAAGAAGGGTTCCGGTGTTGGGGGAGTCCAGAACCAGGGTCCCAGTTTTACAGTCTACCGTGGGAACTCTTTAACTCAGTAAAGTAAAGTAGCCTTTATTGTCATATCAGCGCACAGGCAGCAGTTGACTGTTGCTCTATTCAGTTTCCCAGGGGGTCGGGACGGGACTGGAGTTGGGAGAGAAAGGTGGGGGAGTCGAGGGAGAGGAGGGGGAGACAGATGGGGGTGTCTTCATTTACTGACGGCGGGTGTCTGTCACTGAAACAGGCAGGTGAGATTTCACATCCACCTTGTGTGTGCCTCTCTCTCTCTCTCCCTCCCTCTTACACAGGCTGAGAGACTCTGCCTCTGTGAGTGTACGTCTCTTTCTCCCCCTCTCCCACACACAGTAAGACCGAGGTACTGTGCTCAGTCCATCTGTGTCTCCCACATACACAGTAAAATATGTCTCCAAATGAGCCAATTCAACCAAGGGAGGATATATATAGTGTGTGAAAAAAAAAGTTACATCATTTGTGTCACGTGTAGTTCACGATGTTCATTCAAGATTTAACGGGAAAGCTCGGGAAACGGACAAGTCACTCGCACAAATAGCAGAAATGCCGAGTACCGTGGGAACTCTTTATCTACTGCCGTTATATCGTGCGAGACTCGTGTTGGACCACGACCTCTTCACTCTGGTGACATCTTGCGTCAACTCGCCCCGTGAAAAGGCCGCTTTAGTACACCTGTATTTGGGTAATTTCTCCCACTCTTCTCTGCAGAGTTGGATGGGGTATGTTGATGCACAGCTATTTTCAGGTCCCTCCAGAGATGTCTCCACAGAGGAACTCTGGGGCTCTGTCAGTGACCATCGGGTTCTTGATCACCTCCCTGACCAAGGCCCTTCTCCACCGATTTCTCAGTTTGGCCGGGCGGCCAGCTCTATAAAGAGTCCTGGGGGTTCCAAAGTTCTTCCATTTAAGAATGACGGAGGCCACTGTGCTCTTCGAGACCAGCAATGGTGCAGAAATTGTTTTATACCCTTCCCTGGATCTGTGTCTCGACACAATCCTGTCTCGGAGGTCTTCATGGCTTGGTTTTTGCTCTGACATGCGCTGTCAACGGCAGGAGCTTATATAGACAGGTGTGTACCTTTCTAAATCATGTCCAATCAGTTTAATTTACCACTGGTGGACTCCAATCAAGTTGTAGAAACATTTCAAGGATAATCAATGGCAACAGGATGAACCTAAGCTCAATTTTGAGTATCGCAGCAAAGGGTCTGAATACTTATGTAAATGCGATATTTCAGTTATTTCTTTCTAGTTACTTTGCAAACATTTCTAAACACCTGTTTTCACTTCTTCATTCTGGGATATTGTGTGTAGATTGATGATAAAAAAAAAGAATTTTATCCATTTTAAAATAAGGCTGTAACGTAACAAAATGAGGAAAAGGTGAAGGGGTCTGAATACTTTCTGAATGCACTGTATATGGTAAGATATAAAACTAAGAGAAATGAGTCAAAATTCCTCAGAGGTTTTGTCACCACCCTATCAAAGCTCTGGTGGGATACTGACAGAATATATTTTGCAGTAGCATTGACTCAATTCTTCCATCGCAAACTGGGAAAATGGAGAATGTAGTAATTGGGGTTTCCCTATGGGTGGTCCTGTTCATTTGCCTCAACTCTGACTCCATCGGATCTGTGAAGATCATTATATCAAGTGAACTGGTGAAATGTTCAGCTTCAAGAAAAAAGTTGCTCCCTCTTTTTAACTTCAATGAAAATACTTTTCACTGTGTAAATTATGCAAAAGTAATCTGGTATCACGCTGGTGACTCTATGCAAACAGTTGATTCTTCTAAAATAGTTACTTATTTTTTCTCCCATTCCATGTCATTTTTTTTCAATATTGCAATTCCCACAGCAGATGTTCTGCTGGAACCTGTGAAAAAATAATGTCAGTACATTTACAACACATGACTAAAGTTGTGCCACATTGTTCATCTAGTTGAGACAGAAACCGTTTAAGAGCAGAGGTGGCAGAAAAGGAAGTCAAGTAGAACGCTGTGCAAATTAAGAAAATAACGAACTCTGAATCATCCATCAGAAGAGATAGATTTTTAAACATTGGGCTGGACTGCATTGAACTCAGCTGATGTCGTATGGGTGCAATGTCGGCTTGCCCTGAGGTCATACAATTTTTTTACGACAACATGACTCCTCAACGGATTATCAGTAGGTTGGCATCATGCACAAATGGCTCAGTGCATAACTGATGAAAGAGAGTGGGGAAAGGGCATCATAGCGAATTGCATTAAAATTACCTAATTTCTCAACAGAAAGTAGAAGTATTTCAGCATAGAAGAAGTACTGGTCGTTCACTTTATTAAAATTCCCTTTGCATATTCAGTGATAGTTAGTCATAGAATCATAGAGTCATACAGTATGGAAACAGGCCCTTTGGTCCAATTGCCCATTCTGACCAAGACTTGAACATTCGCCTCATCTTTTCCTCTAAATATTTTGTAAACCTCTATAAGGTCACCTTCTCAGCCTCCGATGGTCCAGGTGAGTCCCAACCAACCCAGTGTTTCCTTATAACTCAAGCCCTCAAGTCCTGGTAATATCCTGGTGAATCTTTTCTGCATGCTTTCGAGTTTAATGATATCCTTCTTCTAGCAAGGCGACCAGAATGGAGCTCACTACTCCAAATGTGGTCTCTCACCATCATCTTGTACAGAAGATAGACACAAAATGCCGGAGTAACTCAGCGGGACAGGCAGCATCTCCGGAGAGAAGGAACGGGTGACGTTTTGAGTCAAAACCCTTCTTCACCTCGCATAGCATTAGTTTGATGACCCAGCTACCGTAATCAGTACTCCAGCCTCACTGAACTATCCTGCCTACTATTACTGATATATTGGGTTAAATTTGTTATATTTCACTTTGGTGTTACTTTGATTACTTTTTTTAAATAGCTGAAATGAACAAAGCACTTTATAAATTTACTTTATGAGAAAAGACGAAATAGTCAAAATAAGAACAATTGTCTCAAAAGCTTTGAATAGCGTTAAACAGAGAAGAAATATTACTCAGGATAGATTTGTATTAAGTTTTTGGAATGTGTTCAAAAGCCAATAAAACCTCTTGGCATGTCAAAACATTCTATTAATCTGAAAATAATAGTGGAGCATGTTTGTTGTGAAACTCCACATAAGGCGCCAAAATCCCAACATGCCAATTAACCCACCATATAATTAAATGAAACAATATATAGGATCTTGCATCCCACACACCATTCCCCTCACAGTCATTGGCAAACAGCTTGCTCCCAGATTTCTGCCAATGCCACCTACTCGCAAAGTTTCCATTCCAAGTATTTAAATGTCCTTTGTATGTTTAACACCACTCAATATGCTTGGCTTCGATGTGGATTGTGAGAAAAGGAAGCTGCATACAATTATTTTAAACTGTATTTCTGTTATCACTGATGGGCTGACTAGAATCTAATCGAGGAAAGAAATTATAATCTATCATTAGATGGGGACATCGACATTTAATATTTGTTCAAAGAGAAACTTTATTGATTTGTGAGGTCTTCATTTGTGAGGTATTGGTCAATTTCACTAATTCATTTGAATTATTTAAGGGTGTCACATGCATTGAGGATTAAAGGAAAGTTTATAACTGTTAAATATGAAAAAGAGAAAGGCCATCTGTTCTACCATTCAATAGATTACAACTGATTACATACATTAAATCTATTTCCCCATAGTTGTTTCATGTCCTTCAGTATCCATGACATAAGAAAATCAAAACACAATCTTAAATTTTCTTAGTTTACAGTAGCTTTAATCCACAATGTTTTGATGCCAAAGTTCCAGATTTCCATGAAACTTTTTTGGAAATAATGTTTAGTGACTCTAAATAAATTTTATTCTGAATATCCTAAATAAACAGATCTAATTTTAAAGTTTGTGCCTCGTGTTTGGATTTCCTACTCGCAGAAACATGTTCTTAACATCTGCCCCTTTAAAACCTTATTGATTTTAATATCAAGCTTTTTCTCTGCTATTTTCTCTTTGCTTTGGTAAAATCACTGGTAGTGCCACAAGACACTAGACAGGAGAGTTGTTGTTAGCTCTGCTGGCAGGAACAAAGGTTACAGTTCCTCCCTGTTTTGAGCTATCGTCAGTCTTTCATACTGTTGATCACAGTCATGAATTAAGACTTATTGGTGCCCTGGGCATTCAGAAAATGGATGGCCCCTTATGCTTCAGAGCTTGTTCTCGTTGGAGATTGAAGGTAGAGCTTTTGTGGGTGAGTCCACAACATGCCCTAATGTATAACAAGATCACGGCATTCGCAATAAATCCGCGATGAAGTGTTGACTATCCCTCTGCCTCCACAGATGCTGCCTAGCCTGCTGCGTTCCTCCAGCAGTTTGTTTTTTTGCTCCCAATAAGACAATGGACAATAGACAATAGGTGCAGGAGTAGGCCATTCGGCCCTTCGAGCCAGCACCGCCATTCAATGTGATCATGGCTGATCATCCTCAATCGGTACCCCGTTCCTGCCTTCTCCCCATATCCCCTGACTCCGCTATCTTTAAGATCCCTATCTAGCTCTCTCTTGAAAGCAATCGGCCAGTTACCATACTGTATCTGAAATCACTGAGTCATATTTTTGAAAGAACGAGGGACTTCATACAGTTTGCTGTTACACTCAGAGGTGTATTCTGTGGCAATACTCCAGGCCATTCACAGAACAAAATACAAGCTGTTTTTAAAACATCTGCCTAGCTGGATACATCTTCCTCTTAGAAAATTAACATTTCCCACACCCTTCAAAATAAGGAAATTGGTTTAATTTCCTGACTGTCCACCCTCAATATCCAATGTCCTTTACAGCATCAGCTTTTTCCGACACGTCATCAAGTGCATGTACACACACAACTCAGAGAGTCATAGATTCGTACAACATGGAAACAAGCCCTTCAGCCCAACTCATCCATGTTGGCCAAGATGCCCCATGCTAAATTAGTCCCACCTGCCTGAATTTGGTCCATATCCTATCTATTTCTATCTAATAAAAGTAGAATCGTGGGGGCAACTGTGGACAAGAATGGTACATTACACGTCATTGTGCTGGTACCAAGTATTTAATAGGACTCTAATATTACAATTGCTGCCAGAGAAAAACCTGTACCCACAATCATGTACCATGTATCACCGAGAGGCAAACCTGTCCCTCTACATTCTGAAAAACATCGTCATACAGCCACTAACCTATACCCTACTATATTGTTCTTGTGTAATGGACTTTCAGTTGGGTACAGCGACAGATCTGTGCCAACAGACACTGCACCCAATGTTATACCATGGTAGAGTTATGTTTATTGGTACAACTCTCCAATGTTATACAGTGACCTGCATTACCAATATGCCTCTTATATTGCACGGTGAGAACTGCAATATCAATTTAATACTTGGTACAGACACTTTGAGATACTCTGCAAAGCTAGACTTTGCATCAAATGGATCAGAACTAGCTTTGATGGATCCTAGGGAGACTGGTAAAGCATGGTTTTAATTGGGTTCGACCTCCAACTTCATCAACAGTTCCTCCAGCACAGTCTTCAGTTCATGCCCAAACTCTGATCCTTGACACTGACTGGAATCCTCTTCCTGTCTGTTGTTTGAGATTGAACCAAATGGTTTGTGAACTTGATATTGTATACGACCTGAGAGGGGCATCAGACCAAACCTGTGCTTTTCTTAGGGTGGCTTCACCAACCTCCATGCTGTTGGTGACTTTATCTCTGCCTAAACTCATCTGCTGTGAATTTATCTGCAGTGAATACATTATCCACGCATTAGTTATCTCCATTCACAAGAACTCACTCATTTTAATTGATCTTTATACTCTGAAATTAAGTCCCTAAATATTCCGACAGCTCTATCTCTGCACATTTAAGATACTCTTGACATATTTTTTAAATCAAGCTTTTGGTCAACTTGCTTCATTTTGTGACTTGGTGTGAATCTTGTTTAATGATGCTCTTGTGATGCCCTTTTGGATAATTGTCTACATTAACGGAGCTTTATAAATATGGATTGATGATGTGTTGAGTGATTACTGAACGATGATGAAATTAGCCTAAGAATAGAGATGAGCACACAAGGAAATGATAGCCTTTTCTCATCCTGTACTTGTGAATGTTCTTGCTAAGGAAGTTCGTTGGCATGAGATTGAGCCGGAAATATGCATAAATCAGGAATGTGTCGTTCAAGGTGACTCAACATCAGTGTTCCAGTTATTTCTCTTAATTGACCAGAATTAAGTGGGAAAGAGAACAGACCCAGATCACCACAGTACTATCAAATTTAGTGTCAGTAGCTTCAGGATATGAGGAAGACTGAAGAAAGATGTAATTAGCTACCGAAGTCTCTGCATCTAGAAGCTCCATCCATCATCCAGCCACCTTCATTTCCAATGTTAAAGTACCATGTAGAGCAAGCATTATATTAAGTCAAAGGATACAATCACTGTGTACAATCACAAAATGATTCACAGAACACCAAGCATTTTAAGAGTAATACATTTTTGGAATTGGATTTCTACTTTGCACAGAGGAGTCATTTGTATTGGGATAGATTACCACAATAAGAGATGAAAGAGGCTTTTGTAGAAGTATTATAACACATTTGATGGCCAAAGCAAGTAAAGAATATTAATGTGCATAAGATTTAGAGCACCACTTCACTGGTAACAAAATTCACCAGTGGTTACGTTGTGGTAACTTTTATTTTCAAGAGAAATGGTTGTCTGATAGATGTCACCAAATGTATTTTCCACGTTACTGCCCCAGTGCACTGGCAACAGTTCAGCTTTGAGTTAATTCTCATTATCCTCTCCAGATGGCTAACCTTTCTCTTTCACTTATCGTATGGTGACATTTCTTTGGACAGTATATTTGTCTCACTATGATTGTCAACATCACTGTAGGTGCAATGGGTCATGCACCTGCCTTGACAATTGGATGACTGCTTCAGGAAGTAAACACTATTTGCAAATGTGATGCATTTGCGAAAATAATCTTTCTGGTTTGAATGCCAGATATCATATTTCTACCTTGAAACACGGCTTAAATGGCCAGGTGAGACTGAGCTCTCTCATCTCCAATTTCTGTGAACTAACAGTGCCATTGGATAAACATATTTCATTTATATCGATGTTAATAACTTTGCTAATGTTATCTCTATTAGATTTACGCGCACCATTCCCATCGTCCCTGGTGACTCTTTAGAAAACAGTGCCATAGAGTCATTGAGATATATAGCATGGAATCAGGTCCCGTGGCCCACTGAGTCCATGAAATCCATCCAGAATCTATTTACATACATTTACATATCAGATGTTTGTTCTCATTACATTTCAATCCACTCTCTCCAGATCCCACAACGCAGGGGGCCATTTACAGTGTCCAATTTACCTACCAAGTCACATGTTCGGTGTGTGGAAGGAAAATGAAACATCCGGTGGAAATCTATGGGGTCACGGGAAGATTAAGGAACCTCCACACATACAACCCCCAAGGTTAGGATTGAACCTGGTTCTCTAATGCTATGAGGCAGCACGCTACTAGTTGCACCATTTTGTTGCCCAAAATATAAACATGCAGAATTACCATCTTGCATTCATCTCCAGTTTCAAACAAATCTTCATTATTTATAATCCAGGTTATGGGTGGAAAACCATCCTGTCTTTATTTGGAATAGTGATATGGATGTTTCTATTAAATACACAAGATAAGTAATCTAAAAGATGGCATATTTGACAATGCAGCACTCTCTCAGTATCACTTGTCAGCCTCGATTTTTGTTCTTATTGACCTGAAAGGATAATCTCTAAATCAATGTTATCGATACAACGACTGTGTAACTCTTTGTTTCAATCATTAATGAGCTGCTCTTTGTTCTCTGGACAGTAAGGACTTTATTACACAAGATCATGGCACAATAGTCACAGTTCACTGATGCTCCTGAAATTATGATAAAGAGTGAATTTTAAAAAGTTTATTTTTCAAAATAAAAGGATAACGATGACTAAAAAAAGAATGTTTTCCATCCCACCCCATCCTCACCTTCCACCCCACCAGCCATCACATTCAACATACAACTCCGACATTTTCGCCACCTCCAACGGGATCCAACCATTGGCCACATCTTCCCATCTCCTCCCCTTTCGGCTTTCCGCAGAGACCGCTCCCTCTGTAACTCCCTGGTCAATTCGTCCCTTCCCACCCAAACCACCCCCTCCCCTGGTACTTTCCCTTGCAACCGCAGGAAATGCTACACTTGTCACTTTACCTCCCCCCTTGACTCCAACCAAGGACTCAAGCAGTCTTTCCAGGGGAGGCAGAGGTTCACCTGCACTTCCTCCAACTATATCTATTGCATCCGCTGCTCTAGGTGTCAGCTGCTCCACATCGGTGAGACCAAGCGTAGGTTTGGCGATCACTTCGCCCAACACCTCCGCTCGGTTCGCACTAACCAACCTGATCTCCCAGTGGCCCAGCACTTGAACTCCCATTCTGAATCCGACCTTTCTGTGCTGGGCCTCCTCCATGGCCAGAGTGAGTGCCACCGCAAATTGGAGGAGCAGCACCTCATATTTCGCTTGGGCAGTTTACACCACAGCGGTATGAACATTGACTTCTCCAATTTCAGGTAGTCATTGCTTTCTCCCTCCTTCACCTCCCCTTCCCAGCTCTCGCACAGCCTACTGCCTCCGCCTCTTCCTTTCTTCTTCCCGCCCCCCCCCCCCTCCCCACCTCCACATCAGTCTGAAGAAGGGTCTTGACTAGAAATGTCACCTATTCCTTCACTCCATAGATGCTGCCTCACCCGCTGAGTTTCTCCAGCATTTTTGTCTACCTTCGATTTTTCCAGCATCTGCAATTCTTTCTTAAATTAAAAAAAAGAATAGTTTCAAATGAGTTTTTAGAATATCCCTTTGTAAGCATTCTGCTTTGTGATATACGTTATCAAGAGTGAGTTTTGCTATCCTTGAATCTTCGTTTTCTTATATTTGAGTGAATACTTTTCTTTTGTTTCAGTTTAATATCTGGTGGAATAGGAGCAAAATAAGAGGCTCAAAGAGAGTGGTGGTTTATCATGGATAGTGATTATGGAGATGTCACTGACACCATCTGTTGCGTCAGATTCTGCATTTAAAATGCACTCTGGGAGAGAATACATGAATCACCAATCTAGGGAAAAATGGATATGGGTGGGTGGGAGCTGCCTTGTCAAATAGAACATAGAGAACAGAACTGTTTGAGTGCATTACATTTATAGCTGTTCCTGTTGATCTGACACAGGTTTGCAGTGAAGTAAATGTCACAGAATAACTGCAAGCTGTTAATGATTCAGCCAACCTTGAAATGAGCATAGGTCGTGCAGATTTACCCACTGCCATTAACGAGATTTAAATTTCATCCCTTTCAAAAGGAAAATCGTTAGTTTTATTCACAACACTGTCAAAGCAGTCTCCCTGTAGTTAAAGGAAAAGCACTGCGATTGGAATATGAACTGGACAAAAACATATGATTTCTCAGTTTCAAGGAAATAAAGACATTGGAATTTTTCAATATGCATGATTTTCAATGCTCAATTAGACACGGAAGTGGCAGCATACACTTCCGACAAAGAGACTCCCCGGATGCATCTTCACAAAAGCTATATTGTCTCATCAGCAAAATGCTGAGATCAGTGCATCAGGGCTGAATCTAACATTGTCTGCTGAGTCAGACCAGGTGCAAGTTGTCATTTTTTTAGGTGGCAGTCAAACTTCCTTTCCATTAAGACTTGCTATCCAAGACAAGGCCAACCCCAACTGCAAGTTTCATATTTGCACTTTAATCTCATAACAAAGGTGTCAAGCATGTGTTGTATGCCAATTGACACATCTGCTGCAGCCTCATGTCCACCATATATAGGTATGTGGAAAAATTAAACTGCTGAGGGAACTTAGAGGGCCAAGTAGCATCTATGAAGGGAAATGGACTGATGACACTTTGGGATCGGACCCTTCTTGAGTTGCTGCCTGACCCGCTGAGTTCTTGTATAGTTTTGTTTTTGTTCAGGATTCCAGTGTCTACAGTCCCTTGTGCCCACATGCTTAAAAAACCCCATCACATTTTCCATCCCGATGTCAAGAAATGAGAGTTACCAAAAAAAAGTTTATTTCACATTTTGTATTTATTTATTCAACCCTACAAATATTCCGTAAAATAAATTTTATTCCGTATCTTAGATTTTTGGGTAGTGATTTTGTGAATTCTGTAAAGACAAACTTCCATAGCCTGAATGATGCCATCTGCAATAGATGTTCCAAGGAAACCAATATATTTAAAGGGGGTGTGGGAACTGGTGACCCAATGAGATGAATGTGGGAACAAGGGTGCAGTGAATTTCAGGGGACACGGAAACTTTGCATATGTCAAGTACCAAATGATTGGAATTTATGGATTGTGGGAGTTTTACATGGTTATTTAAACCTTGTGCGGCTGTTATTCTGAACAATATCACAACTGTAATCTGAGAAAGATTAGGCAGATTATCCATCATTTGGTACACATCACTGATTGCAGCCCCAGTCTGGCATCCATGTCCTTGAGGAGTCAGCTGCTTTGGTTGTGGTAGAGCTACTAAATGATTTCTAGCAAAGAACTTTGAATTTTCTCCATTAAATGCATTTATTGCCCTGGTTATCCCCAGTACGTTTTGTAAATGATATTCTACATGAATATTCGGTCGGCATCCAGAAAGGGTAAATGGTAATCACTAGTTTCTTGGTCACGTTTGATATGTTGGCATGACATTTCATGAGGACCAGAGTCACAATTACTCTCAACCCACCTATTGTATTACTGCCACCAACTCTCACGGGTTGGTCCTGACATGTAAAAGAGTTATGACGGAAGATAGTAAGACCTTGACCAGGGCAGGGTGTTGGTGAAAAATTCACAAATACTCACTAAAGGAATTTTACAGAGTCTACTGAGCTGGCTGTATCTTCATCATTTTCAAATCGTGCTAAATTCAATTGTGGATTATTTGTATTGTTTGTAGAGTTTCTTTATTGTGTTTTGTTGTCATATTTTGGTACCAGTTAGTTTCAGAGGAAAGTTATGAGTTCACCATATTGCTTGGGTCTGCATTTAAGCATAGTAAATAACCGCCTCAAAGCTTAGTGAAGTTGATGTTTTTATGTCCATCATTCTGTTTCACAATTACTATTGTTTTATACCACATTAATTCAATTTAAATGTACTGTACAAATATAAACACATCTCTGAATCTTTAATCCTGATCTTTGATTCAATAACAATGCCACAAAACGGCCACAAATAACTTTTATTTGACTAAACATAGATATACAGTGTGGCATTCAGGCTTTGGGAAGAATCAGTAATCATAAGATCCACTAACCAGTGATGAATATTGGCTTCAAAGAGTTAAAGACAATAACTCATTTGGACATATTTCAATCAATAGTTGAACAGGAATGACATTTTCATTGTGTCCTATGTTTAATGACTAACACTCTTCAGTTGCAGTTCCCTGGCAAATCCTAATGTCATTAATGTATTTCAAAATTCTATATGATCAACTATTTTTAATTTGTTTTGATATTAAAAATAACTAGAGACACAAATTGCACTACGTCCATTCTATAATTACAATTTGATTCCAATTTCAAGCCAATTAAATTCAGAGATTTTCTTCACTGCTGTTAATAAGATCCAAATTGCAAATGTCCAGGAATGGTTTGGTGCATCAATGCGTAGTCACAGCACCTTCGACACAGCTGTCACCAAATTAGGGAAGGAAACTAAAATGAATGGACATAATTAAGGAAGAGAATTGAAAAATGTCAACGAGTAACTATTTCATCCTAATATGGATTTAAATCACGAAGTCATCCATTAACAACAGTTTAAAAAAACAATGCAAATGGCTTTGACGAATAGAAATTTCACTTTATATTATAACACGGTAGTAGTTATTCTAGATCTGCTTTTAGTTCGAATTTGGAGGCAAGTTAATCATTTTTATTGCCCACAGCTAACTTCTGTATGCTAAATAGAAAAAAAACCCCTGTAATTACAGAGTAGACATTTACAGCAATCATCTTGCAGGATGCATGAGCTCATCTAAGAATATTTGAACAAAAAAGTGGACAAAAAAGTGACCTCGGTTTGTCGCACCATTTAAATTAACAGCCATGTATAACAATTACTCAACCAAACAATGGTCTGCTGAAACAGTGCAATGTGGACATTTTCCTCTTATTTCTGTCATTATGATAATAGTGCCTGACCTCTTGTTATCATCCATTGCCTGCAATACTGTCACAAGGTTATAGTTGTGGCATTAATTCTGGCAATTTGTTGCAATTAATTTTGGTAAGAAATAATTCTAAACATTTTTGTATCCATTCCAAAATGTCATTTTAGATTGAAATTGCAACTTCATAATTGTTTTCCTTAGTAGTACAGGTGCACAACCTTTTATCCGAAAGCCTTGGGACCAGACACTTGTCGGATTTCGGCATTTTTCGGATTTCCGAATGGAAGATTTTTAGCGTAGATTAGGTAGGTAGCGCGGGCGGCTTGAAAAGTCTGGAGCGGCTGCCTCCTCCCCGGAGACCGGGGAATCATTGTAAATCATTGCATAAATGTTAGTCAGTTAGTTTGGAGGGATTTTATGTGGTGGGGGGGGTGAAGGGGGAAACTTTAATTCTTAGTCCCCTACCTGGTCGGAGAGGCGGGGAGCGGGCAATGCCTTACCGGGTCGCCGTGCAGTAAGCTCCGGAGCGCTGTGGCCGTCGACTCCCAACATCGCGGAGCTGGGGCTGCGGGCGTCTGGCCGCGGGCGGCGCCGGTTGGAGCTCCGACCCCGGCAACTCTACCCCTGGCTGCGCGGCGCTCCAAATCCAGCGCCGCCCGCGGCCGTACGCCCGCAGCCCCAGCTCCGCGATGTTGGGAGTCGGCGGCGTCGCAGCGCTGGGATACCAGCGGGGAGCGGGCAATGCCTTACCGGGTCGCCGTGCGGTAAGCTCCGGAGCGCTGTGGCCGCCGACACACAACATGTCGGCGGCCACAGCGGCGCTGGGGCTGCGGGCGTCCGGCCGCGGGCCGCGCTGGATTTGGAGCGCCGCGCAGCCAGGGGTAGAGTTGCCGGGGTCGGAGCTACAACCGGCGCCGCCCGCGGCCGGACGCCCGCAGCCCCAGCTGGGAGTCGGCGGCCACAGCGCTCCGGAGCTTGCTGCACGGCGACCCGGTAAGGCATTGACCGCTCCCCGCCTCTCCGACCAGGTAGGGGACTAAGAATTAAAGTTTCCCCCTTCACCCCACCCTTCACATAAAAGCCCTCCAAACTAACTGACTAACATTTAAGCAATGATTTACAGATGTTTAAGTGTCTCCCCGGTCTCCGTGGAGGAGGCAGCCGCTACAGTAGTACAGACCTTGGTTGACCGTGGGTCGTTTCGGGTCAAGTTTGGCGCCAAACGCGAGCTTTGGTGTGCAGACGACATCCTGGAAAAAATGGCCGGTTTTCGGAGTTTTTCGGATTCCGGAACTCCGGATAAAAGGTTGTGCACCTGTAGTTAGATTTATCCTTAGTGATGTACAATGGCTGAAAGGAAGTTTCAGTACATGCGTTTCCTCGAAATGAATTTCTAATGCAATTAAACTATGTGAAAAGCCAATCCTCTGGTGCTATAAAGGGCCTGTCCCACTTGGGCGACATAAATCGCGAGTTCTGGCGAGTTTGCCCTCGACTCATACTCATGGTCGACACGAGGTCGTAAGAGGTCTTCGTAACTCTCCTTCATGTCCGAGAGTGGTCTCAGCGTACTCGAGGCCTCAGCTAGGCCGCGGTGTTTTTTTCAATATGTTTAAAAATGCCTGCGAGTAAAATAAGGTTGCCATGGAAAAAATCGATACTTTTTTTACTCGTAGGATTAGTCGTAGTAGATCGTAGTAGGTTGGCATGTTAGTCGTAGGTAATCGAGGGTAGTCGAAGGTAGTCGTAGGTAGTCTTCATCATAGTCGAAGGGAGGTCGAAGGGAGGTCGAAGGAGATCATCTTCACTCTCCACTATTCGATGTCCAATTTTCCCGAAGCTAGTCGAAGCTGGTCTTCAACATAGTCGAAGGAGGTCGAAGGAGGTCTTCTACATAGTTGAAGGAGGTCTTCAACTTGTCATACTTTCAATCTCTTCTAAACTCGCCAATTAGGTCGCCCAAGTGGGACAGCCCCTTAAGGCAGCAACTCTACCCATGCCGCCCTTTATGTTTGTTTCTTGTGGTATGTTCTGAAAGCTCAGGATTAACACCCATGTGCATGTTACAACTCAGAGTTCTCCATCTCCAGCATTTAGTCATAGATTCATAGAGTGATACAGTGTGGAAACAGGCCCTTCGGCCCAACTTGCCCACACTGGCCCAGCTACACTAGTCCCATCTGCCTGCTCTTGGTCCATATCCCTCCAAATCTGTCCTATCCATGTACCTATCTAACTTTCTTAAATGGTGGGATAGTCCTAACCTCAACTACCTCATTTAGCTGCTTGTTCCATACACCCATCACCCTTTGTATGAAAATGTTACCCCTCAGCTTCCTATTAAATCTTTTCCCCTTCACCTTCTACCTATTTTCTCTTGTCCTCAATTCCCCTACTTTGGGCAAGAGACTCTGTGCATCTACCCGATCTATTCCTCTCATGATTTTGTATACCTGTATAAGATCACCCCTCATCCTCCTGCACTCCAAGGAATAGAGACCCAGCCGACTCAACCTCTCCCAAAAGCTCACACCCTCTTGTTGCGGCAATATCCTTGTGAATCTTCTCTGAACCCTTTCAAGCTTGACAATATCTTTCCTATAATGTTACACAACTGAACACAATATTCTAAATGCAGTCTCACCAACGTCATACAACTGCAACATGACCTCCCAACTTCTATACTCTGTACTCTGACTAATGAAGGCCAATGTGCCAAATGCCTTTTTGACCACCTTTTCTACCTGCGACTCAACCTTCAAGGAACCATGCACCTGCACTCCTAGATCCCTCTGCTCTACAACACTCCCCAGAGGCCTACCATTCACTGTGTAGGTCCTGCCCTTGTTAGGCGTCCCAAAATGCAACACCTCACACTTCTCTGTATTAAATTCCATCAACCATTCCTCAGCCCACCTGGTCAATCGATCCAGATCCTGCTGCAATCTTTCACAACCATCTTCACTCTTTCACAACCATCTTCACTCTTTCACAACCATCTTCACTCTTTCACAACCATCTTCACTCTTTCACAACCATCTTCACTCTTTCACAACCATCTTCACTCTTTCTCAACCATCTTCACTCTTTCTCAAGTGAAAAGACTTTTGCCTTCCATCACAGTGGGTTCACTGTGATGGATGTTTGTGTGAACTTAATTGTGTGTATGTCTGTAGGACATTGTTTTTGTTTGTATGGCTGTGGAAACAAAATTTCGTTTGAGTCTCACTGGGGCTCAAATGACAATAAATTTGTATTGTATTGTATTGTTGTCAACCATCTTCACTTTTTCACAACCATCTTCACTTTTTCACAACCATCTTCACTTCAGTTAAGAAGCCAGAGAGTATGGTGGCCTTTGTTTTGCAGAGGTTGGAATTTAAGAAATAGTGACATTTTTGTACAGTTGTAGAAGGTGTTGATGAAGCTGCACCTGGAGCACTGCACACAGTTCTGGTCCCCTTACTTATAAAATGATAGAGTAGCATTGGAGGCAATCCAAAGAAGATTCACCAAGCTAATTCCTGGGAAGAAATAGTTGTCCTATATTAATAATTTGAATGAGAATGTAGTTGAAATGGTCTAACTGTTTCTTGAACGTTGGGATAGTCCCCGCCCTAACAACCCCCTGTGGCAGCTTGTTCCATACACTCACCACCCTTTGTGTAAAGTTAAGTTGGTGAAGGAGTCGGAAGAAAGGTCCTCACCCGAACTATTACCTATCCATGTTCTCCAAGGATGCTGCCTGACCCGTTGAATTACTCCAGCATTTGTGTCCTTCCACTGATTCATTATCAGTTCCAGATTAAGTTTACCTTCAACCCGGAATGATAAAATATGGCAGAGTGCTTATATTTCTATATGTGTTTATAATTCTACATATGTTTAGACACTGTATTGAAATATGAGAGAACAAAGGGACTGAGGAGAAACATTTTCCACACAGAGGGTGGTGCACATATGAAAAGAGCTGCCAGAAGAAGTCGTGAAGGCGGGTACAATTATGGCATTTAAAAGACACAGACAGGTACATTGATAAAATAGGTTTTGTGGGATTTGGGCTATATACAGACGGGTAGGACTAGCTCAGTTGGGGAACTTTGTTGGCATGGACAAACTGGGTCGAAAGACCTATTTTTATGATGTGTAGCTCACTGACTAGAAATAACTTTCCTCTTAAACAATAATCAGATGTGAAATGAATCTTGAACCTCTCTTCGATACAAAAATCTCAAATGCAAAATTACTTGAGAGCAGAAATGGATCAACGTGGCACAATAATCTCTAAATAAAATCATAATACATTATATTCTGAACTATTTCAAAAGAGCCAAAGTTGAAACGTCAAACGTTAATATTCAGTATATTAATGCTGTTAACTGCAATTGCTCATATGAGCTCCTCCAATTTTATCGCTGCAGTTTATGACCTCAGTGAAGGTTGCAATTACACCTGAATATCCATTAATCTGCAATAAAAGTGTCAGAAAGTATCAAATCTGTCCAATTTTGCAATTAATATACCTGTTGCAATACTAATTTCTCAGTCATAAACCACTGTAAAACTTCTAAAATCAAACATTCTTTCCCAAAATTACTGTATATCTCTGAACATAAATCCTTTAGCATAATAAAAAATCTCAATTTGCTTGGTCACCTTTTTGTAACTGCACAAGCATGACATATTTTTATATCAGTTTGTCTATAATTACTTTAAAATAGTACAGAACAAGGTTGTGGTGGAAAATTGTTGTTTGTCCATGACCAAGGATGCAAACTTGTTTTTTAGAAATTTGATTTGGGGCACAAAGTCTCTTCTATCTCTAAAGTTCTAATTCCTTCATCATTCCCACTCCCTTCAAGGTGGTTTCCGCCTAACCATATCTGAAAGTTGATTCATCCACAATCACCTGCTGTAGCTACATGTGGCCCCAGCTGACTTTTTTTTTTAAATAACTAGACTTGGCAGGTCCTACTGCAACCAATGACAGTGGTTCCTTGATACCTTTTTCAGGGTTATCGCTGGAAATATAGTGAGAGACAGTGTAATTTCCCAAAGAAAATATTTTGCAATGTGATTCATCTACTCAATATTTCAAAGTATAGTAAGTAAAAATTTGACAGTCCTGTGATCGCAAGATACAAATTTAAAAGTACTGTGATTATACTGTGATTGTGCCCATCATTGCTGGGTGATGAAAAGGTGATTGAATGCATCATGTGGTGATAAAAGGATCAAGTTAAATACACTGATCAGAAGGTTCCTCACATTCTTTTTTGTATGAAATCCGACTGAAAGAGCTTAAACAAATTGCAAAATAAAATAACCTAAGAGAATTGATCAAATACAAAAATACCTGAACTGCACCCAACCTTGCTTTTAAAAAATGTAGGATTAGAAAGAATATTTACTTTGCAATAAACTAATCTTTCAATATCCTGCATATTATAATTATCCTTAGAAATGCTGCAATGAATATTAATGAAACATTCTTGACAATTAACTACATCTAATTATTTGGAATAGGATTGAAACCTGCAGCAGCATATTATCTGAGTCATTTGAAAATAGCCCAAACAATAAAATTATCATTGACTTTTAATAATCTAGTAATACAAAACAGGAACGCAGTCTTTGCACAGCTAATAGATAATAGACAATAGGTGCAGGAGTAGGCATTTCGGCACTTCGAGCCAGCACCGCCATTCAATGTGATCATGGCTGATCATCCCCAATGAGTACCCCATTCCTGTCTTCTCCCCACATCCCCTGAATCCGATTTCTTTAAGAGCCTTACCTAGCTCCCTCTTGAAAGTTTCCAGAGAACCGGCCTCCACCGCACTCTGAGGCAGAGAATTCCACACTCACAACTCTCTGCGTGAAAAAGCTATTGTATTTCAATGGATTTTTAAACAAAATGGACCAATGTTCCCTGCATAACAATGCACAATTTAAAAACAAGTAACACGATCAGCTATGTAATAATCCGAAAGTGCCTCACAAAAAGTGCTTGTTTTAATTTCATGTGTATGACAGGATACACTGATAATTATGGTTGAGAATTCATGCATATATTCATTGCTGACAATGGTCAAAAATTCACACCAACAGTATAACATTGGAAAATTACCTACAATCAGAATATTTTAATAAAAATAATTACAGCATGGCTGCATAAATATAAAATATTTAGGCCGTGAAATTCTTCCACATCTGCAATGTGGTGTTAAATAAGCAGTATGCTGAAGGTAAAGCATACAGTAGTTTTGTGAGCACCTGTGATGAAAACATTTTACTTTCAAAAGGATCAAAGACATCATTGTGCAAAAAAAATAATTAACTCAAATTTAAATCCATTGCAGCTATCTCTGCATTCTGCAGATGTCAATTAATTGTTTATTGCAGCAACAGACTCCTTAATTGTATTGAAAACATGTGAATCTCCTTTGAGTCTAAACTAGTGCAAGAAGTGGAATTCAAAAAAACTTCAGGTGCTGGACGTTTCAAATTATTAAAAGTGAGAGAGAAATGTTTCCACATTTCTGATCAAGTGTTCTTGAGCTGAAATATTAAATCTATTACACAAAATACTGGAGTAACTCAGCAGGACAGGCACCATCTCTGGATAGAAGGAATGGGTGACGTTTCGGGTCGAGAACCTTGGGTCTTGACCCGAAGAATCATCCATTCCTTCTATGAAGGGTCTCGACCCGAAATGTCACCATTCCTTCTATTCCGAGATGCTGCCTGTCCCTGGAGAATTACTCTGGCATTTTGTGTCTATCTTCGGTGTAAACCAGCATTTGCAGTTCCTTCCTACATATCTATCTATCTATATACTCAAAGTCTTCTTGTATGTGTGTGTGTGTATGTATGTTTTGTATCTGCCTCAAAATGCTACATGCTAGCGCTGAAATGTTTACATATTCTAACACATTTTCCCCCTCCACGCCATATTCAGGTTCCCTTCAGATTTCATGTTATATTTTACGTTACATGATTAAAGCTTTAGAAAAGCCAAATTTAACATGATTTTTACTGTTAAAATCATTCTTGCCAGCTTCCAACAACTTCAAAACATAGTTGCAAGACAGGAACACTCTGAACTTTTCACCTCAATGGGATAGCACAACAAGTGCTTCAGCAGGAGGGGGAGGGTGAATTGGTATTGCAATTGGAACTGCTGCGGCAGGCAGGGGAAATTCAATTGGAATTTTTTTTAAGTCCACTGCTGAGGGAGGCAGGGGAGTGCTGGAATTTTATGTTTGGGAACGGGTTGAGTTGGGGGACCACGGCTCCCAAGGGGGCTAAGTGTTAGTGGTGCAATATTGCGTTGGGGAACGGGTTGCGTTGGGGGACCAGGCTTCCCGTGTGAGGCCTAGTCTAGTTAAATCTATTTCTCTTTCTACAAAAGTTGTGTGACCAGCTAAGTGTCATTTTCTTTTCATCAAATAGTGCGACTTCTGTGACTAGTTAATCCACTTAAATACTGAGGAAATGCACAAACTGAAGAATCTCAACCCGAAACGTCATAAATTCCTTCTCTCCAGAGATACTGCCTGTCTCGCTGAGTTACTCCGGCTTTTTGTGTCTTCTAACATTCGAAACCCAGCAGGTGTTTACCCAAAGATTTCAGAGCTTCTATTGTTGCATACATTTGTGCGAGAATCGTGAACTTCCTGACACAAAGGGAACTCCTGGTAATTCTCACAATAACATTAGTAACTTCAGTGTTTCTCCTACAGGTTCTGCAATCAGATGAGGATCTGCAACAACTTTGTGCTCTGTCACTAAATTCCACTAGGAAATTGCAGGGGGAGCTCAGCCAATATATTGGGAGTCCTCATATAGGCGTCCCAAGGTTTCTGACAATTATTGATTAGTATTAATATTATTACTAAATGAATGTGTAACCATCCATGAACTTGGATTGTTTTAAGGAACAATTGTTGAAATACAATAAGGTTAAAATGAACAGATATCTTGTTACAAGTTCTCAGTGAAACTAACATTTTGGAGAGTATGATTTAGATAATGTGAGGTAATTACAGGGTGCATTTCACACTGGCTACATGGCACAGCACGGCAAACAGAATAAGTGGAAATTAATAAGCAAGTATTTGGCTGATTTCAGCCCAATTCCAGCTACCCACAATTTTCTAATTTGCCTCATTTTGTCTGCTGGAGTGCTTTTGCATAATTTTAGATAGTAGCTTTATTAAGATCCCAGAATTAAGGCAAATTATAAATATTACAACAACAAAAAAAATACAACAACCTGAACTATCGGTTTGAATTTTGATTTAATGTACATTGTTCCAGTGCATCAGTAGTGAACATAATGGCAGAAATGCCTTATATGACATAAACATAGAACAGTGCAGCACAGGAATAGGCCCTTCAGCCCACAATGACCACACTGAGCATGTTGTCAAGTTAAACCAATCTCCTCGGCCTGCACATGATCCATATCCCTCCATTCCCTATTGCATTACACATTATAACTTATCCATAAGACCATTTACAATGTACTTTCATTATAGATTTTGATAATATGACATTATTAACATGTATTTTAGAATATTTTGAGGGATAATCCATATTTCCTGCTGCAATGTATCTTGTAAGACATATCGATAAGACAGTCTACCAGGTCACAGGAAAATAACGGAGGCCCTTATAGAATTGAAAAGTAAAGGGGAAAGGGCACTCTGCCACAGAAGGTAGTTGAGGCCAGTTCATTGGCTATATTTAAGAGGGAGTTAGATGTGGCCCTTGTGGCTAAAGGGATCAGGGGGTATGGAGAGAAGGCAGGTACAGGATACTGAGTTGGATGATCAGCCATGATCATATTGAATGGCGGTGCAGGCTCGAAGGGCCGAATGGCCTACTCCTGCACCTATTTTCTATGTTTCTATGTTTCTATAAAGCGTTGTTCCAATATGGATATTGAGGGAAGGTCCAGGTATAAAAAGATACCTACCTGGGAGGGCTGAAATGGCTTCTCGTCAAAGAAGACATTTTTGTACCAACAGAATACTTGCTCTTCATGTTGAACATCTAACCTGTAACATCTTAACAAGAAACAATGGATCTCCCGTCTCAGCATTCTCGTTGATTGCACAGCTCTCCCTAATTCTCCATCAAGATACGGGCCTCTATTCATCATTCATTTAGAGACTCATATGTGATCTCCTACCAATTAAAATCTGGGTTTCCATTCACCATCCTTCATGTCAACTCCACCGGCAGAGTTGACTTCAATGACAATTGGTTCAAATGGTGCATCCCGCACACTAGCGATGCTTTCCATACTTCCCTCTTATCCTTATTCCCACATGCCACTTCCATTCACAGGTTCAAGTCAGAACTGAAATGTTATGTAGTGCAGCAAATAAATTAAGAATAAATTGATTTTAAAGTTCTGTGATACAGTTACATATGCAATTAATTTTGCACAATGGCCCTTTCAGATACTTTGAAAAATTGCTGATCTGAAATGAATCACCATGCAACTAAGATAACATACTGCTTCAGTGAACACCAATGGGGATACCAATTTTAAATTTGTTTACAGAATGCTGGTTATTAGTGAATACAGTTTCCCATGCTGTACCGTCAACAATTAGATGCTCTGGCGAATAGTAATCTTGGTGATCATTCATCTTTAAATGCATTCCCAATACAAAGTACTATAGTTACTAGACCTACTGGCCTTTGGAATTAAAATTTGCCAACTGTAAACTTAAAGCAAACCATGAACATATCCATGGATATAGGCACAACCATTAATTTGTACAGCGTCTCATAGAATAAGCAGCAATTTTGAATTCCAACACCTACAAGCACTATTAATTCTAATTTTAATGGAAAAAAAATTGCCTCAAATAATAAATGCCTCAAAATGATAATAAATGAATGTCAATGCTTTTTGTTAGAAGCGTACAAAATAAATTTGTCCTCATGATTTATTCATTAAAAAGCTGTGGGCTTCATTGATGAAGTCATTTAATGTCTAACTAAAAGTGCCTTCAGAAGGTGGGGGCGAGCTACCATTTTGGATCAATGGAATTCCTCTAGGATTGATGGAAACTGAGTCACATAACTTGGCTCAAGTAAATGAAAACTAATATATTTCCAAGTCAGGATGGTGTGTAAATTGGAGGAACAACTGCAGATGTATTCAGATACTTACTGTACCTTTCATTGATGGTAGTGATGCTGCGAGTTTGAGAGATACCTGGTCAAGTTCTTGTGGTACATTTAATGAATGGTACAAAATGAAGTCATGGTGAGCTAGTGCTGGATGTTTAAGATAATGGATGGGGCTCGAGTCAGTGTGCTGTTTTACCCTGGATGGGGTGAACTCCTTGAGAAATCTGCCTTACAGCTACACTCATCTGGCCAAACCTTGTCCATCCAAAACACCTCAGTAATGTGACCTGCAGCCGATGGAAAGATTCTGTGGTGTCAGGTGCTCACCGCAGAATGCCCAGCCTCTGATCTTTCCTTTCAATGACAATATTGATAAGGTTGGTCGAGTTGAATTTATGGTTAATAGTGTCCTACAGTATATTGGAGGTGGGGGACCCAGTAATGACCATGTAATTGAATGTAAAGATTACGTGGTTTGATTCTCACCTGTTGCAGAGTATGATTGCCTGGCATTGTGCCACAAATGTTATTTGCCATATGACCATTCCTGAATATCCCAGAGATATAATTTCATGGAGTTGTGGACTGCTTCATTTTCTGATAAAAATATGACTGGAATTCTATGTTAGACAAACATCTGTGGACATCCACATATCTGAAGACGAAGATGACTGGAGCATGGCCACCGTGCAGTGGAGCTCTTGCAGTGATGTTCTGTGGCTGGGATCAACAACCATCAGTATCCACAACCTCCTTCCTTTGTGTAAGTTATGACTCCAATGAGGAAATAATTTTCCCCCTTGACAAGTCTTTTCATGTCTCCCAGATGCCACAATGGACAAATACCGCTGTAATGTTAAAGGCAACCATTCATTCTAGAATTCAAGTGGACCAAGGCTCTATTGACTGGAATTGACTCATCACAACATAAAAAAATAAAGCACCAATGAGTTAGTTACAGTAAGTGTGGCATAAGAATAATCTGTGACAACCTCCCACATTTTGCTGATGATTGAAACTGATATCGGTAGACGGGGATTGGTTGGTTCTGCGATTGAGGAAGAAAAGGAGGGCTTTAAGTGGTGGGGGATGGAGGTGTAGAGTGACTGGACATCCATGGCGAAGATAAGGGAATGGGGGTCTAGAAAACGGAAAACGGTTGAATTCTTCCTCGACCGCAGAACCAACCAATCCCCGTCTACCGATACTCTCCTCCACCTAGCGGAGCTGGTCCTTACCCTCAACAACCTTTCGTTTTACTCCTCCCATTTCCTCCAAATACAAGGCATAGCAAAAGGCACACGCATGGGCCCCAGCTATGCCTGCCTCTTTGTAGGGTAACGTCGAACAATCCTTGTTCGAGGCGTACCGTAGCCCTAACCCTGAACTCTACCTCCGCTACATCGACGACTGCATTGGTGTTGCAATGGTGGCAGCCCTGTCAGCAGCGCGTTAGTTATTTTCAACTTTTTAAATTTTTTTAGAATGTTTTAAAGTATGTTTTTAATGTTTCTTTGTGTGTTTTGTGTGGGGGTTGGTGTGGGGGGGTGAGGGGGAAACCGTTTCGGTCGCCTCCTCCAAGGAGAGGCGACTTTTCCAGGTCGCCTACCCCGTGGCCTAACAGCGAGGATCGGCGCGGCCTTTCCCGGAGACGCGCCCGGGGCTCGGGACTCCGGCGGCGGGTGCAGCGTGGACTGTCAGCGCGGAGCGGGCGAGCCCTCGCTGGGGCTCGCTGGAGGGGAGCGCTCCGTTTCGTTGGCCCGCAGCAGCCGGCAGCCTGAAGCCGCGGTCTGCACAGCTCCAGCTGGCGCGGCGTCTACAGCCCGGGATCCCTCGGGGGGGACCCGGGGTAAGAAGAAGCTTCCACCGCCGGCCCGTGGCCGTCTTCTACCGCGGGCACGGTATGGACTTTACATCACCCCTGGAGGGGAGCTTCGACCGCCGGCCCTGCAGTCTACGGTGCTTCTGGCTGCGGCATGGAGGGAACTTTAAATCTTCGGCCGCCGGCCTGCGGCCTACACCAACTTAAAGCCGCGGTCTCCGGTGGGGAAGAGCCGACTCTGGACTTACCTGGACTCGTACCTTGTCCTTACCATCTGGACGCCCGTGGCGACGGCTGCGGAGGGTTGAGGTCCCGACCACGGGGGAAAATGGAGGAGGACTGGCCAAATTGTGTGCCTTCCACCACAGTGATGAATGCTGTGTTGGATGTTTATGTTAAATTTTTATTGTGTTTTTATGTGTGCTCTTTATCATTGTATCGCTGCTGACATATCCATTTCACTTGCACTTTTTGTGCAATGTGACAAATAAACCGTATTGTATTGTATTGTATTGTACCTCCTGCACCCACACAGAACTCACAGACTTCATCCATTTCACCACTAACTTCCATCCGACACTCAAATTCTGGACCATTTCCAACATCTCCCTACCATTTCTTGATTTCACTATCTCCATCGCGGGTGATAGACTACTGACCGACACCTACTATAAACCCACTGACTCCAATGGCTATCTGGACTACACTTCTTCCCACCCTGCTTCCTGTAAGGACTCTATCCCCTACTCCCAATTTCTCGGTCTACGGCGCATCTGCACCCAGGATGAAGTGATCCAACTCAGGGCATCGGAGATTTCCTCATTCTTTAGGGAACGGAGATTCCCCTCTTCAACTATAGATGAGGCTCTAACCAGGGTCTCTTCTATACCCCGCAACTCTGCTCTCACTCCCCAACCCCCCACTCGTAACAAGGGCAGAGTCCCTCTTGTTCTCACCTTCCACCCTACCAGCCGTCACATACAACAGATAATCCTCCGACACTTTAGCCACCTACAACGGGATCCCATCACTGGCCACATCTTCCCATCTCTTCCCCTTTCGGCTTTCCGCAGAAACTGCTCCCACCATAACACCCTGGTCAATTTGTCCCTTCCCACCCAAACCACCCCCTCCCCTGGTACTTTCCCTTGCAACCGCAGGAAATGCTACACTTGTTGCTTTACCTCCCCCCTTGACTCCATCCAAGGAACTAAGCCGTCTTTCCAGGCGCGGCAGAGGTTCACCTGCACCTCCTCCAATCTATTGCATCCGCTGCTCTAGGTGTCAGCTGCTCTACATCGGTGAGACCAAGCGTAGGCTTGGCAATCGCTTCGCCCAAAACTTTCGCTTAGTTCGCATTAACCAACCTGATCTCCCGGTGGCTCAGCACTTCAACTCCCCCTCCCATTCTGAATCCGACCTTTCTGTCCTGGGCCTCCTCCATGGCCAGAGTGAGTCCCACCAAAAATTGGAGGAGCAGCACCTCATATTTCACTTGGGTAATTTCTCCCTCTTTCCCCTCCCCTTCCCAGCTCTCCCACAGCCCACTGTCTCCGCCTCTTCCTTTCTTCTTCCCGCCCCATCACCCCCACATCAGTCTGAAGAAGGGTCTCGACCCGAAACATCACATTTTCCTTCGCTCCATAGATGCTGCCTCACCCGCTGAGTTTCTCCAGCATTTTTAATCTACCTTCCAGCATCTGTAGTTCCTTCTTAAACAATAGCTCAATCTATAGATTTCTTCTTTTGCTGTATTGGGCACATGTAGTGCTGTATTTCAACTTCAAATTACTGGCACTTCATATTTTAAGATGTGTCTGCTGTCACATTGCCCTTCTGAGCTCCTCTATGTAAAGCATTGTTTAAAGATTTGATGGGATATATTAAAAGCACCATTTACACATTCTAAGCCAGGTAATGTTTGTTATGTTGCCTATATTCAAGCATACAGTACTGCAGATAAACTTATAATAATCAAGAGGCCATTAATCTTCAATGAACAATTTAGAGTATTGACATTGTTTTATTTCTCAGGATTGTGAATAATTCAGTTATGTATTATCACTGTAAATTTCCTTTATTATTTTTAATGTGCATTCATTGTGTTTATTATTTAGACCACTGCTATTATTCAGTCCCATGCTAAACAATATCATTGAGATATGACCAGGACCCTGCAATGACAGAATTGCTGTTGTACTGCTCAATATTGTTGACAGTATATTGTAGTGCTTTCAGTCTTATGTGACATTGCACTGCTCTGCTGAAAATAATTTATTTTTTCGTGTTTCCATGATCTATTAACTAATTTATCTTCGGGGCAGGCATCAATTAAATGGGGTTTTTTTAAATCTACTGTTTAGCATCAAATAGAGGAAATACTTCAGAATCCTTAACTATACAAAATGTCAAGCTAAAGAACTGTAGCCACTTTGTCAGAATCTTTAAATCAATAAAATTGTTCGGGAACTTACAGGGCCCTTTGACAATTTTGTTGCTTTGGAACTGAACCAAGCGTATCATGCAACGCAGGTCCAGTTAATTTACAATTAAGCTGTGTGAAATAAATTAATGAGCTCTATTCACAATAAGCAATTAGAGACTTTAAAAATGTTTTAATCATGGCATAGATTATGCGCAAAATATGATTATTTAACAAAGTAACTTTTTCTTCTTTCATTCCAGATGTGGTTCTCTTTTTTAAAAGAATAGGTAGGCTGGATTATGAACAACAAAAAAATTGTTGGAGGAACTCAGTGAGTCATGTAGAATCCACGGAGGCAGAGAATTGGTCAATGTTTTAGTACTGAAAGTGTAGAACGGAGGTAGCTAATGTAAAGACGTTAGAGGGAGGGGTGAGCCAGGCGAAAGCAGATGAGGAGGGGAGGAGTGGAAAATGGTGGGAGTGGGGAAGGGGTGGAGATGGAAGACTGGCTGGAGGGCATGTAGGGCCTCATAAGGAGAGTGAAAAAGAGGGGCAGGTGGATCAAGTTGGGTGGGGAGGTGGTGATAAAGACAGAAAAGCCAGAAAAGTGTTAAGAGGAGACGCACATGGCTGTAGATGTTCAAATCTGATAGATGCAGTCCCTCCTTCACCACCTTCTCTGGCTATCACCCCTTTACAATTGCAGCCTTGATGCAGGCTGCCATTCCTCAATTACTGCTGCCTCAAAGTTTTGAAATTCCCTCCCCAACAGAATTCTGGAGAACTTGATCTGAAGGACAATTCAAGAAAGCAGCTCACCAATCCTTCTCAAAAGTAAATAGGGACCGGCAAGAAATTGTGCCCTTGATAAAGATTCTTATATTATGAAAAATAAATTAATAAATTTATGATCGAACCTCCTCAGGAAATGGGTTGAAATATGCATTGAAATATTTGCAATTACGCAATTACGCAAGCACCTCTTGGTATGGATATATATAAATTTTGAGGGCAATGGCCTAAAATATTGAATATTTTTTTCACTTTATATATAAATACCGTTAGCCAAAGTTGGTACACGCCACATTATAGTAGCATTATAGATTCACTATAACCCAATAACTTATTCAACAAGAGGTTCTTTACTCTTCTGCGAAGATACAAAGCTTGAGTTTAAAACTTAATAATCCATTCTGCTGAACTGTGATAGTTCCCCTTTATTTAGTAGAATTTCTAGAGCTATATTCATGATTTCTTTATATCGTGAAGACGGATTCTAACACATTATATACAAAGTGAAAGGCGAGGATTACTTGGCAAGTGCCACAGGCATGGAATTAGTTCAAAAATAATATTTACATTAGCAGGTACTCAATTACATTTCTTTTAAATAAGGTCCATAAATGTATCCACACAATAGTTAGAATGTTGCTTGTAAAAGGCTCTTTAATATTCAAATATTCGGTTCTTTTGAATAGAGGTTAACGAATACAGTTAAACCAGTTTTAGAAAAATTAGGCTTTAAAGACTTATGTGTCATTAATAATGACAAACAATGTTCTAATAATGTAGTATCTTTTGTGATTTAGGTTTATTATGGAAATAAACTAACAACAACAGATAGTGATGGTGTCTGTAGGCCCGTTAATTAAAATTAGGGAATTCAATGATCACACCGTTGAGTTGTAAGCTACTCAAGCGAATATGAGACCCATCCAATGACCCTAGCAGCCCTTCCTTGGTTCGCCCATCTATTCCCACCCAAACCACCTCTCCAAATACTTTCCCCTTTAACCACAGGAGGGACACACCACCTGTCTTAATACTTCCTCCCCCACATCCATCCAGGAACCCAAATAGCCCTTTAGGGTGCATCACGGGTTCACATGCGGCTCAACTAACTGCTACCTCTTTCCGTGCTCCTGATGTAGCTTCATTTACATCAGCCAGTCTAGTTTTTGGTGTTTCGCTGAACATAAGCATCCAATCAGCTGGGGCCCACTGGTTCTCCCAGTTGCTAACCATTTTAACTCCCTTTCCCATTCCTATACTGATCCTTCTGTGCTGCCTCATCCATTGTCAGAGTGAGGCCACATGCAAACTGGAGGAACAGCACCTCATATTCCGCCTAGGTAGCTTATAACCCAAGAATATGAACATTTATTCTCCAATTTTAGGTAACCAACCTACAGACATACACCCCCCCCCCCCCCCCCCCTCAGAAAGCATTTGACACGAAGCTGGGTGGCAGTGTGAACTGTGAGGAGGATGCTATGAGGATGCAGGGTGACTTGGACAGGTTGGATGAGTGGGAAAATGCATGGCAGATGCAGTTTAATGTGGATAAATGTGAGGTTATTCACTTTGGTGGCAAAAACAGGACGGCAGATTATTATCAAAATGGTGTCGTTGGGAAAAGGGGAAGTACAACGGGATCTGGGGGTCCTTGTTCATCAGTCAAAGAAAGTAAGCTTGCAGGTGCAGCTAGCAGTGAAGAAAGCGAATGGCCTGTTGGCCTTCATAACAAGAGGAGTAGCGTATAGGAGCAAAGAGGTCCTTCTGTAGTTGTACAGGGCCCTAGTGAGACCACACTGGGAGTATTGTGTGCAGTTTTGGTCTCCAAATTTGAGGAAGGACATTCTTGCTATTGAGGGAGTGCAGTGTAGGTTCACAAGGTTAATTCCGGGATGACGGGACTGTCATATGCTGAGAGAATGGAGCGACTGGGCTTGTATACTCTGGAATTTAGAAGGATTAGAGGGGATCTTATTGAAACATATAAGATTGTTAAGGGTTTGGACACGCTAGACGCAGGAAACATGTTCCCAATGTTGGGCGAGTCCAGAACCAGGGGCCACTGTTTAAGAATAAGGGGTAAGGCATTTAGAACGGAGATGAGGAAACACTTTTTCACACGGAGAGATGTGAGTCTGTAGAATTCTCTGCCTCAGAGGGTGGTGAAGGCCGGTTCTGTGGATGCTTTCAAGAGAGAGCTTGATGGGGCTCTTAAAGATAGCGTAGTCAGGGGATATGGGGAGAAGGCAGGAACGGGGTACTGATTGTGGATGATCAGCCATGATCACATTGAAAGGCGGTGCTGGCTCGAAAGGCCGAATGGCCTACTCCTGCACCTATTGTCTATTGTCTATAACATTTTCTTTCTCCAGCTCACAATGAAAATAACAAATCCAAAAACTATTTTGCAATGTTTTTCTATTCTATTTTTTCAATTTACAATATATTCACAAATACATTGTACACAATAGTGTCTTAAGCGGTCCCCTGAGGGTTGAGGATAACCTGTTGCAACTCAGATTTTGTGGGGTGTGAGGTGACTGTTGAGGCCTGCATGTAGGTCAAGAAATGTTGGTTGAGAAAAAAAGTGTTATTTATTTATATTTTCTCACATAAATTCAGTGAGTGCACATTTTATTCCATATCTCAAATTTTTCGGTATGGATTTGTGAATTCTACAAGGGTGAGTTACCTGAATGGCTCTAATGCGAGGATCATCTGTATGTCAGGTCTTTACGCTATTGGTTATTGACGGTCTGAGACAATGTTATATTGTTGCAAAAAGGCACAAAACATTACACTCCTGTCCAACAAGATCACAAGATGCTGAACATAACAGCATGGTTCATGCAATAAGGTACACGATTCAAGGGTCTCGACCTGAAACGTCACCCATAGATGCTGCCTGTCCCGCTGAGTTACTCCAGCATTTTGTGTCTATCTTTATTAAAGCCACAGCTGCTATTGAACTAAATGTCAAATTATGATCAGGCCTGTTTCAATGTTACCAATTTATACCTTTCAATTTTATATTTTAAAACAGCAAACTTTGAATGTTAATCTATATATTTTTTTCAATGTCTATTTTAAGCTTTTATTTTCTACTTAAAGGGAAATTTTTAAAATAAAAATCAGATTTAAGTTAACTTCTCCAGTAATTATAAAGACTAAAACGATGACAGCAAACATTAATGAGTCATGGGTTCGTAGAGGATGGAAACAGACTTTTCATCCCACGCTATCTGGGTCAACCATCATATACCCATTTACACGTATAATAGTTTCCAGAACTTCGCCCATAAACTTCTTAACCATTTTATCAGTCTATGCTTTCAGGGATTCTTGCTCAAGTACAGCAAGGTTCCTTTGTTTCCCATTACATCTGAAATGCATCACCTCATTTATTTTGGAGTTAAATTTCATCTGCCAACGCTCTGTCCATTTTACTGACTCATTAGCATTTCTTTATGGCTGAAGTTTACCCTCCTCGCATTCAATTACTTTGTTAATTCTTGTATTATCTACAAACTTTTTGAATAAATCTCCCATATTCACTTCCAGATTGTTAATGTTTTCAACAAACTGCAAAGATCCCAGAACTGATCTCAGTAGGACTCCATTACCATATAACCATATAACCATATAACAATTACAGCACGGAAACAGGCCATCTCGACCCTTCTAGTCCGTGCCGAACACGTATTCTCCCCTAGTCCCATATACCTGCGCTCAGACCATAACCCTCCATTCCTTTCCCGTCCATATAACTATCCAATTTATTTTTAAATGATAAAAACGAACCTGCCTCCACCACCTTCCCTGGAAGCTCATTCCACACAGCCACCACTCTCTGAGTAAAGAAGTTCCCCCTCAAGTTACCCCTAAACTTCTGTCCCTTAATTCTCAAGTCATGTCCCCTTGTTTGAATCTTCCCTACTCTCAGTGGGAAAAGCTTATCCACGTCAACTCTGTCTATCCCTCTCATCATTTTAAAGACCTCTATCAAGTCCCCCCTTAACCTTCTGCGCTCCAAAGAATAAAGTCCTAACTTGTTCAACCTTTCTCTGTAACTTAGTTGCTGAAACCCAGGCAACATTCTAGTAAATCTCCTCTGTACTCTCTCTATTTTGTTGACATCCTTCCTATAATCAGGCGACCAAAATTGTACCCCATACTCCAGAATTGGCCTCACCAATGCCTTGTACAATTTTAACATTACATCCCAACTTCTATACTCAATGCTCTGATTTATAAAGGCCAGCACACCAAAAGCTTTCTTTACCACCCTATCTACATGAGATTCCACTTTCAGGGAACTGTGCACAGTTATTCCCAGATCCCTCTGTTCACCTGCATTCTTCAATTCCCTACCATTTACCATGTATGTCCTATTTTGATTTGTCCTGCCAAGATGTATCACCTCACACTTATCAGCATTAAACTCCATCTGCCATCTTTCAGTCCACTCTTCCAACTGGCATAAATCTCTCTGTAGACTTTGAAAATCTACTTCATTATCCACAACCCCACCTATCTTAGTATCATCTGCATACTTACTAATCCAATTTACCACACCATCATCCAGATCATTGATGTACATGACAAACAACAGTGGCTTACCCACTGGCTTCCAATTGTAAACCAACCCCTAATCATCGTCCCATGCCTCCTATCACAGAGCCAGGTTCTGATACAAAACGCCAAATAACACTGGATCCCATGGGCTCTTGACTTTTCAGCAAAACTCCATTCCATGTGGGACCTGGTCAAAGGTCTCACTGAAATAAGTAGACTTCATCAACCACATTAGTTCCAACTAACCAGGAGTGGGCCTGTCCCACTTAGGCGGCTTTTTAGGCAACTGCAGACCACGCAGTCGCCACATGTTCGCGGGTAGTTGCCGGGGAATCGCCTTCATGGTCGCGAGGAGTTTCCTCATTCTGGGAACTAGTTGCGGCCTCATTATGGTCGCCGCAAATTTTTCAACATGTTGAAAAATTAGCGGCGACTAGAATGAAGCCGCCATGGAGTGTAGTGAGAATTCTCGTGCCGTAGGTGGGTCACCAGGATGTCCTAGTGGGTTGCCAGGAGGTCGAAGGTTCTTGGAGGTTCTCATGGGTTGCAGCTGGCTCATTGGGAACAGAAAAGGTAAGCAGTAGTTTTCAGAACCAAGGATAACCGACCGGTAATGTTAAATGTCCGCCGAGCTTCACAACCATGTATCTCTGGCTTATTAAAAGTTGTCTCCACTCCTTCTCCCCCCGCCCCCACCCCCTCTTTTAAAGGATTTACTGTGCTAGCCATCTGAATTACAGTGCCAACCTTCCTGTTCATCGCGGTGTGTGTCTGTATCACCTTGGCTTTGCACCGTGTGAATTTTTCAGACAGCGCTCCCTCCGCTTGCCCTGTCCCCCGCCTGCTTAACGGACTGGTGAAGGAAGCGATGTGTTTGTGTGTGTGTTCCACTCTGACAGTCGCTGTTCCAGTTGCCGGTATTTCAGGCGACTGCCGGCTTGACAGTTGCCGGCAGTCCGCTGAAAAATCGCCTAACTGGGACAGACCCATAACACATTTAGTTACCTCCAAAAAATTCAATCAAGTTAGTATAGAGTGCAGGAAATTAGTCATACTTGTGCTTCAATAATGTTAATGTATTTAAGAACGCTTAGTATTTCAGAATATGGAAATATTAAATTCAAAATATTAGGATTAATATAGAGAGTTCCAGAGCAAATACCTCAACATCAAAACAACAGAAAATGGAACAGAACAATGGATTATTCATGCTCTTCATGTCCGACAAAAAATGTTTGAATAAGTAGCTATTGTTTATATCAGCTGTTTATATCATCCAAGCAGGTAACTTTACCATAGGGAGTCTGGGAAATGTATCTGCTCAAGTCCAGGCATTGATGCAGGCATTAATCTAGATTTAAAATACTTCTCAGAGCAGTGTTTTTTTCTGATTACATTTAGAGTAATTCAGACAGCAGCAGAATAGATTTACAGTGATTTCAAACTAATCTTCATCAATGAAAAGTAAGTTCACTTTCAAGTATCAGTGAAGTAAGAATATCAAGCAGATAATTAACAGATCAATAGACCTTAATTTTATTTTCTAACAATACACCTGTGCTTTTGTGTACCAACATTCACTCACAACACAAGAACAACTGAAAAAAGGCATAACCATCAGTTGATCCCTCAAACCTGCCACACCACTTAATACCATCATCGGTGACTTACCCCAGGTCTCAACTCCTCTGTCACATTCTCATAGCTCTCAATCCCCGAACCACCTAAAATAGTTCTACCTCCATTTTAAATACTTCATATGTAGTGGCCTCCATAACTCTCTGATAGAGAATTCCAGAGATTCACTATTCTCGGCAAGACATTTCCATATACCTTGGTTTTAGCTGATTATCCCTTATTATGAAACGTTGGCCTCTCTTTTGAGAATCTCTCACTAATGAAAGGATCTCGACATCTACCCTGCCATGAGATCATATATGTATAAATAAGATCACCGCTCAGCTTATCCTAATAAGCTCCAAATAAAAACCTTACTCTGCTTAGCTTTTCTTGATGGGGATCAACATTCATTGTTCAAATAATTTTATGGTGCATACATAAAAACATAAGTGCAAATTATATATGGGATCCAGAAAGGTAAGCATTTCATTCTAAATACATTTCAGAAACAGCCTGCATCTATGAACATTATGTATAAGATTGAACATCACTCTTTTCTGGAAACAAATGCATCAAAGAAACAAGATATTTAATATAAATCAATGGATAACCAATCTTCTTTCTAAAAGGTAGGAACTTGTCTCAGTAACTCATGGAGTGTTTTTCTCAAATATCTTCATGTGTTTTAAGGTGCTTCTTAGCAACATATTCTTGGACACCTCATGCTAGACCCACTGAGGCAACAATCCTCAAGCATTCAGTATTTTTCTCTTAGAATACCAGACCTATATTAAAATCGTTTGTGGGGTCTTATTTATGAATGGATGGTAATTATGATTTGAATTTGGAAAGACATTGGCCCAAAATTTCTTCAGCATTAAAAGAAATGTATTAACTAAAGGGCCTGTCCCACTAGGCAACTTTTTAGGCGAGTGCAGCAGATTCTGCGCTCGCCACATGTTTGCTGGTGGTCTCTGGTGAGTCTCCTTCATGGTCGCGAGGAGTTCCCGCATTCTGGGAACTCTAGTCGCGACCTCATTATGGTTGCCGCAATTTTTTCAATGTTGAAAATTTTTCGTCGACCAAAAATTGGTCACCATGGAGAAAATCGATAATCCTGTAGTCGTAGGTGCAGTTGTAGTGGGGTCGCCACGTAGGTATAGGTAGTCGAGGTAGTCGTAGGTAGTTATAGTTAATCGCCTTTGGTGACCAGACATTTTCATTGGCTCATTGAGGAAAAAAAATGTAAGCACGAGTTTTCAGAACCAAGGATAAGTGATCGGTAATGTTGAATGCCCGCCAAACATCACAGCTGTGTCTCTGGCTTATTAAAACTTGTCTGGCTTCTTAAAAGTGTCTTCACTTCTTCTCCCCCCCCCCCCCCCTTCTCCCCTCCCCCCTCCCTTAAAGGACTTACCGTACACATTGCTAGCCGTCTTAATCTTCCTGTTCATCGCGGTGTGTGACTGTATCACCTTGGCTTTGCACCGTGTGATTTTCAGACAGCGCTCCCCCACTTTCCCATTGCTGTGTGTGTGTGTGTGTATGTGTGTGTGTGTGTGTGTGTGTGTGTGTGTGTGTGTGTGTGTGTGTGTGTGTGTGTGTGTGTGTGTGTGTGTGTGTGTGTGTGTGTGTGTGTGTGTGTGTGTATGGTGTGTGTGTGTGTGTGTGTGTGTGTGTGTGTGTGTGGTGTGTGTGTGTGTGTGTGTGTGTGTGTGTGTGGTGTGTGTGTGTGTGTGTGTGTGTGTGTGTGTATGGTGTGTGTGTGTGTGTGTGGTGTGTGTGTGTGTGTGTGTGTGTGTGTGTGTGTGTGTGTGTGTGTGTGTGTGTGTGTGTGTGTGTGTGTGTACCACTCTGACAGTCGCCGTTCCAGTTCCCGGTTTTTCAGGCGAGTGCCGTGAACTTGTCAGTCGCCGGCAGTCTGCTGAAAAATCACCTAAGTGGGACAGGCCCTTAAGAGTGTATGTAGACCAACTAATGTTTACACGAGTGTCCACAACATACAGCTATTGTTGGATGCCACTGTGCATGTATTAAAACCTTTGTGTGATCATACAATTCACACGATTTTAGTTCTGCATTTAATACTATCATCCCCAGCAGAATGGTGGACAAACTGTCTGATCTAGGTGTTAATGCAAACACATGTGGATGGATTAAGGACTTTTTAACAGACCGCCCACAGACTGTCAGAATGGGGTCCAATTACTCCCCAGTCCTGACGCTTAGCACAGGAGCGCCACAAGGATGTGTGCTGAGTCCAATCTTGTATACAATATACACTTACGACTGTATACCAACACACAGTACAAACAGGATCATCAAGTTTGCGGACGACACGACTGTGGTGGGACTGATAAACAACGATGACGAGTCTGCCTACAGGGATGAAGTCCAAAAACTGACCATCTGGTGTACCAAAAACAACCTGGTACTAAACCCATCAAAGACAAAAGAACTTGTCGTTGACTTCAGGAGGAAGAGGAGAGAGGGGGCTCCCTTATACATCAAAGGAGACATGGTGGAGAGAGTCAACGACTTTAGGTTCCTGGGAATAAACATCTCCCAGGACCTCAAATGGCAAATGAACACCGTCAATCTTTTGAAGAAGTCTCATCAGCGGCTGTATTTCCTGAGGTCTCTACGGAGAGCTAACGTCTCCCAGCCGCTGCTGCTGTCCTTCTATCGATGCGCCGTGGAAAGTATCCTCACCTATGGAATCCTAGTGTGGTTTGCCAGCTGTACTGTGGCCGAGAGGAGGGCGCTGCAGGGAATTATAAAAACTGCGCAGCGCATTACAAACGCTAACCTGCCCTCCTTGGATGACATATACAAGGCCCGATGCTTGCGCAGGGCCATAAATATCAAGAAGGACACATCCCACCCTGCCAACCACCTTTTTACTCTGCTACCCTCGGGGAGGCGATTCAGGTCTCTGCAGGCTCGCACCGGTAGACTAAAAAATAGTTTCTACCCATGTGCGGTAAAATAGCTTAACTCCAACAGTGAACACTGGGAAGCAAGAAGTAACTTCGAGGAATACCGCTAAATTCTTTTAAACTCTTTTAAAAATGTATCTATTATTTTACTATTAACTGTACATATGTGTATTGGTTGTTGTGTTGTATTTCTTTTAACGGAGGAGAAGCAAATGGAATTTCGTTGCTCAGTTTTGTGCAATGACAATAAACATATTCTATTCTATTCTATTCTATTTTATTCTATTCTATACATACAAAGGATTCAGAAAGAAAACTGTGACCGTTGCAGATTACGCAACAAGTACTAGGTCATATGCTTTGTCAGCTGTTTTGTTGAAATGTTATCACATTATCTAATGCAAAAGATTTTCTGGACTTAATAATTTGCTTCCTATATACTATTTAAATGATATCAATGGGGATAGCATTATTCATGAAAATTTGGCCTCAGGTGCACTTCAATTGTTTGGTCCTATTATACACTTTAAGGTTTATCCTTGCTATAAGAAAAGTAAAATGGCATTGATGAATGAACAGTAGGAAGTCATATTTCAGCTCTTTTCAGAGACATTGTTATATGATACAAGAAAACTCCAATGAAAGGAAGATAAAATAAGGTTATCTAAAACAGCACTAATAAGTTAAGTACTTTGCTGTCAATTCTGTTAAATAAACTAACAAATCAAAATCTTCTCCTTATCTTTGGTAGTCAAATGGAAACGATTGTTTTTATTCATGGTCTATCAGTTAGAAAATATGTTAAATTATATTCATATTAAATCTGAAATTATGTTACATTGAATCATGAATCTTTTAGATAATGGTATTTAGTTCAATAAGTCATTGTAAGTAAAAACAACAGGAATTCAATTTAGATGAAGGGCAGCTTGAAACTCATAAAATCTTGTGTAACTTTCCCCAAACGCAATTGAACCCAGGTTCCCTGACAAATTTTGTTTGTGACGGCTCTTTTTAACAATAAATCATGAATGTCTTTATTTTGTATTTTCCTCTTCAAGGTTTGTGATACCTTTTGATGATGTGGAAGTCAGATACTGAGCACCAAACCAATGGCACCTGCAGGATATTCCACCTCTTCCTTTCTTTTTCCCGCCCCCCCCCCCCCCCCCCCCCCCCCCCCCCCCCCACATCAGTCTGAAGAAGGATATCGACCCGAAACGTCGCCTATTCCTTCGCTCCATAGATGCTGCCTCACCCGCTGAGTTTCTCCAGCATTTTTGTCTGCAGGATACTAACTGTAAGTTGAAACCACCTTGCAACATTTAGTTAAGGGCGTGCATTACGCGCACATGGCGCGTGGTGAGACATGGTGGCGTAGGCAGTGACGCGCTGTCGCGCGCGGCGCCCCAGGATTCTGGGATTCACAAAATCTTCGCGCGCCACCTGCGTGATGCGCAAATGATGCCCAAGTGGGACAGGCCTTTTAGCAGACAATGCGGGAAGCTTGTGATCCCCAGATGAATGGAGGCAAAACTGGCAAGTCTGACCCTTACATATTCTAAAGCTAAGAATAATTCAAATTGTTTAAATACATTTTCAGGGTCATTTCTTATGTGTCATTTCCATCACTTTTTAAGAATCTTAAACAAAGGTCACCAAGTACAGATGGCCCAGTTGGCTTACCTAGCATCCCATAAAGATATAAATCTACATTTCATCAATCATAATCTCAAACCATCTGCTAAATAATTGCAGTAATGTTTTACAGACAGCATTGACTAAAGTGGAGCTGTCACTCTTGCTGCACCTTCTAATGACATCACCCAAGCTCTTGTTGCAACTTTGCAACAGCCATGTTGCTCTGCGTTCAGCATTTGGTAAATAACCATCATTCTGTTGTATTTCTGCTTGCCTAAAAGATTGATCCGATAACTAGTTCCTGTACAAGGATTATTGGCACTTCTACTGTCAAAAATATCAGTCCACACATCGAGAACAATTAGATGTGTAGACTTTTAAGAAGAGGGTAAGGAAGCATGTTAAACACTGGTCCAAGTGTATCAACTCTTTGCTAATTTTCCCAAAAGCAATAAAAACTAAGCTTCGAAACTAAATATTCCTAATTCCTTCACGCTGGCTCAGAAGAGCAGTCAATATAATCAAAGACTTTTCCCACAATGGTTATTCCTTCTTCTCTTTGCTCCCTTCTGCCAGAATACCGAAAGCACGCTCCACTACTCATGAACAGCATTTTCCCCATTTGTTATCAGGCTTCTGAGCGATTCTTCCATAAGCCAGGGTATTGTCTGATTCACTTCTACCCCATTGTGGACATTGGACTTTGACTATGGAACTGATCTGCTACAATGTTAAGAATTATATTCAGCATCCTGTATCTTTGCTCCATCTATCGTACTTGAGTCTGACTTGGTCATATTTATGTATTGTATTATCTGATCTGTTGGGATAGGGATAGCATGCAAAACAAAGCTTTTCACTGTTCCTCATTACACATGACAATAATAAACCTAAACCTATGAACATGTGAAACAACCAATGAACTAATCTAAATGGCAATGGATCATTATAAAACATAAGAGGTTTTGTTTTCTTCTGAGCAACTCTACTTCAAGGCCGGTGATATTTAGAAGCTGATAGAGATCAATTGAAACCAAATTGAGTTGGAACAGTGGAGAACGATACATGAATGATATAAATGTTTTAAAATGGCACAGCCAAGAACTACACTCAGTCCTAAAGTGCAAGGTGCAAATTTAAAACTGTTGCATTATTGTTGTAGTTATCACCATGTTCTAATTATGTCACATTAAAAAAAAAGTGCCTGTATAAATTTCATGTTTCAAAATATGAAATTTATGCAGGCACTATTTTAAAAAAAAAGTGACATTTTTGAGCAGGAGAAAAATAAATTGGACCTTTAATAACTGATGGGTTTAGTAAATTATAATCCTTTCTATGGGAAATACAGATAGGCACATATTCAAGATTGGTGAACATACATGTTCACGTGTAATGAGGAACATACATGACCCTGAAAGATCTTTCATGACCTCTGAGAATTCAATGTCTTGGAATTAATGAAGTATATTCTAAATATTGGAATGTAGTAGATAAGGCAGCACAATTCTGTAAAAGGTGATTCATTAATAACTATTACTCTGCCCGGAGCTTCAAAAGCTTTTTTTTGCCCTCCTTCCCTGCATTTTTACGTATTATTTGTCTCCACCAGTTCTGACAAAAGGTCTTTGATCTGAAACGTTGACTTTTCCCACATATGCGGCCTATTTTGCTGAGTATTTCTACCATTTTCTATTTTGTTTTTGTTTTAATATGCATGTTTTATTAATTGACCATGGAATGTTTGCACAGGGACAGAAAAGAAGTAACAGCGTTGATGACCATTCAATGGCTGTTGGTTACATTCCAAGAATGTCACCTGTGCATTCTGTCCGCAGATGCTGCCTGACTCGCTGAGTTGCTCCAATATTTTATATTTTGGTCAAGTTAAAGCCCCTGTCCCACTTGGGCGACTTCCACCGTGACCTCTGGCGAGTTTGCCCGCGACCCATAGTCGTGGCAAGGTCGCCACGAGGTCGTAGGAGGTCTTCATCACTCTCCTTCATGGTCGAGAGTGGTCTCCGCGTAGTCGAGACTTCAGCTAGGTCACGGCGTATTTTTCAAAATGTTAAAAATTGACCGTGACTAAACATAGGTCGCCGTGGGGAAAATCAATATTTTTTTAGTCGTAGGTCTAGTCGAAGCCGGTCGTAGCAGGTCGTGACGCTAGTCGTAGGTCGTCGAAGATGGTCGAAGGTAGTCGAAGGTAATAGCTCCGGGGTGAAAAAAAAGTCAGTGGAAAAAAGAGATTATTTAAACAGCAGAACATCACCTCTTTCACCCCAAGGCATGTTCATTCATAGCTGGAGAGTTTTTTGGAGAGTAGACTTGTGTTTTAGAGATGGCACCAAAAAGGCAGCAGCGCAGGGGGAGGGCACAACCCTCAAAACAACCTGCCATGCAGGTGTTGCCCACCCAGGAGGAGGAGTGGCAGGAGGTGATGCCACAGGAGGTGATAGTGCAGGAGATGGTAGCCCTGCATGAGAGATCCCTGGAGGAGGAGACCAGGGTGGTAGTATATGTCCCCACCACCACCCCATCCTTCACTGCCTCATTTGAAGGCAGCAAAGCAGCCCTTTCTCCTGTGTCTGACACAGCATCAGAGGCAGATGCCCCACTGGTGGTGAGGGAGGGCTGGAGGAAGGTTATGCCCTACACCTTCACCAGGCAGCAGGAGGGTGACCTTGAGGAATAGTTCCAGCAGAATGCCATCCTGTACGAAAAGGAAAATAAGGGGTAGAGGGACAGGGACAAGAATGGCATGCTTGCCATCCACTGCACCACATGTGTGCTTAAAGTTCCATCTTTTGTCAAAGCCCAGCGCCACTCTCTTCCAATCATCTGGTGTACTGGGACAGTCCATCACATCATCTCCATTCACCCATTGAGACCTCTTCTTGTGCTTCCTCTTCACGCTTGCTCTTCCTCTTCTGCCTTTCTTAAAAGGCTGCTGAAGCAAAAGGGCTACTGCAAACAGCAGTAGTTGTATTCTTACTAACATCCTCCAAACTAGTTCCTTCCTTGCTTGCATGGTTCAGAATGGGTTTTTTTTAAACCTGGGAGACATTTTTTAGTGAGAAGAAAATGCAGACATGACATCATTTTGTCAGGTGATCATTTGAGCTGTAGACGCTCGTCACTGGTCGTTGTTGGTTTTCGGTGTGGTCCTCTGAGGTGGAAGGGGGTCGTGCTCATTCACGGACCAATTTGCCAGAGACCATCCTCGAGTAAAACATACATGGTCGAAGCTAGTCTACAACGTCGAAGGTCGAAGGAGGTCTTCTTCATAGTCGAGGGAGGTCTTCAACATAGTCGTAGTAGGTTGTACACATAGTCGTGGAAGGTCTTGGTTCTTGGATCTTGGTTTCTTGGTCCTCCAAAATATTCCAAATGGAATTTAAACTGGAGGTGGTGAAGGGAGGGCTTAAACCAGAAAGGGTCGTAGGAGGTTGTAGGTCACCGCAACATTGATTTTTTTTAAAGTCGCTTAAGTCCCCCAGTGGAGGTCTCCTAAGGGGGACAGGCCCTTACCTATCAGATTGGTACAGAGAAATTGGAAATGTAGATCCATGAAATACAATGCTGAATTCAGAAGTTTAACACTGGCCTGCTGTTAAGTCTTGGGCAATGGAAAGTATATAAATGAATTTGACTTTGAGCATGAACAAAGATAATAAATATATTGAAAATGTATTTCCTTAGGTTATGGAAAGTTGATGGTAATTAGAAAGCCTTTGGATTCTATTTGGAGCAACATTTGACAGACATGTAGTATTATGAATGAGGTAAAATTGCAGGAAAAAATGTAAAATGCCAAGTCAAGATGAGAAATGAATTGCTCGATCTGTTTTTCAATAGAATGTGCATATAATTGGAACCCAGGAGAAATATCCTCCCAAACTAGGTCACAAGATTCTTTAAAATATAACATGTATCTATCTTATTTAGCATTGTGTATTTCCTACTCAGTCCATTCTTCTGCAGTGAATGTACAAGTGTAGGTGGAAAAGATGTGGATTCGTCAAAAAAAAAACGCAGATCCTGACTAGCCCGAACAAAAATAATAAATGCCGGAAGTACTCAGCAGGTCAGAACTGAAAAATTTAGAAAACAAGTATGTTGCATCGCATGGCGGGAGAGAGATGGCAAGATCATAGGCAATGTATGTTACAGATTGCTGACCGAAATTGTCAAGGTAACAATTGTTTAAAAAACTGACAGTTGCAGACAAAAAAAAGAAACAAATTGAAACAGAAAGCCATGGTCACGTCTGTAGAGGGAGAGAGAAAAATTAAGTTTACCTGGAAATTGGTAAATTGAATATTGTGCTGATAGCCTCAATATACCAACACTGGAGATTCAGTGCCTCCCTTTAAGTGTTCTGTTAAGTCTTCCTACCCTGAGATTTCAATTGCCTATCATGTTAATTCCACAGTCCACTTCCACTCTGACCTATCTACCTTTAGTCAAATTGCTCTCACACAATGCCCAATGGAAGTTTGACTAAAAATACTTAATCTTCCTTCTGTGTACCTTGATGCCTTTTGAGACTAAACATTGAATTTAACAATTTCAGGAAATCACTCTCGTCACAAACGTGAACATATCTTTACGTTTCAATTGTATCCTTATATTTCTTTTCGACCTCCAACTACTAGTTCTATGTATTAGTTACCAGATAATTTTGGTCCTTTCCAAACATGCCTGTCTCTGCAACTGTTTTTTTTTTCACTTTTCCATTTCTGCTAAAGGGTACGAATCAAAAGGTTGAATCTGATTCTGTCCAGAATAATGCTGCTTAGCCTGCTGACAGTAATAGAGAGATACTGCAAAGAAACACTCATTACTGAGTCTGCACTGACCATTGACAGCCCATTTTACAATGATTTTAGATTAATCCCATTTTTAATCATTTTTTATTCTCACCATATTCTTATCACCTCCCATCAAAATTCAACCACTCACTCTAACCCACTAAGGACTGTGACAGATTAATCTAGTGTCGTTTGAAGATGGGAGGATACAGGAGCACCCTGGAGGAAATCTTGGATTTCCTACAGGAAGAATGTGCAAAGCCATCGTGGACAGCATTGGAGGTCAGGATTGAATATGGATCTCTGGTCCTGTGCTTTAATAAGGACTGCTTAATTCCACTTTGGTGATTTTTTAGGAGACTACAGGCGACTAGGCTGTCGCCACATGGTCGCCGGGGTGTCGCCTGTATGACCGCCTCAGTCGCCCAAAGAGTCGTAGAGTCTTTCTGGTCACCGCAGAATTTTGAAATGTTCAAGACTTTTCGGAGACTGTTGTCTTAACACCAATGGGGGTAGCCTGATGTAGCATGATGTAGGTGCTGTCGCCAGGATGATGTAGGTGCTGTCGCCAGGATGATGTAGGATATCACCAGGATGCCGTAGGTAGCTGCCGGTGATGACATCTGAGAATTCCATTAAAGTTATATTATAGATAATTTAAATTTTAATGTCATTATAATATTTCTGTATGCACTGTTGTATGTCGTAGGGGCGTTCAGTTGCCGGTTTTTCGGCGACCTGCAACGACTACGACAGTTCCGGCAGTCGCCTAAAAAAATTGCCTAAGTGAGACAGGGCCTACAAACTTTTTTTAGAAAGTCAACAATAAGAAAGATACATTTGAGAATTGTATTGAATATATAAACCACAATTCTGACTTCATCACAATAGATTAACAATTAAAAAATATAGTTATCTAGTCACTCGATGGAAAGTCAGCACTTTGGTGTGAAGTTGCCCTCTCCAGTTTATTTGAGTACTGTTAACTCTATGGCATCTTCCTTTTAAGCACAATACAGCCTCGGGGACTTAAAATTGGATCAACAGTTTCTGCTTTCCTTGTTTATATCAGCATTGGCTAGTCCTGCAGTAAGATTACTCATCTATAAAACTAATTCAATTTGTTGTTCTCCCCTTTGAAATTGCTTCATTAGCTATTATGTGCATTTCACAACTTTGGCAGTTTCTTTATTAACTCTCTCTCTCTCTCTCCTTATTAAACTATTACCTACTTTATAACCTTTGGATTTTACACTGACAGTACAAATTCACCCCCCACTCTCCCTCCCAACACCCACATTTCATCACCCTAATGCCCCTGTCCCACTTAGGAAACGGAAACCTCTGGAGACTTTGCGCCACACCCAAGGATTCCGTGCGGTTCCCGGACGTTTTTGTCAGTCTCCCTACCCGCTTCCACTACCTGTAACCTCCGGCAACCACCTGCAACCTCCGGGAACCGCACGGACACCTTGGGTGGGGCGCAAAGTCTCCGTAGGTTTCCTAAGTGGGACAGGGGCATAACTGGCCCAACCCTCAAATCCACAATTCCAGATCGAGAGACTGCACACAACACAATTTCTCGCGAGCTGAATTCCACACCTTTAGCATTCATGAACGTCAAAACCCATATTTCAACCCACTCAGAATCCTTAAGATACTGTAGTGTGTGTAGGAAAACATGTAACTTCTATTCCACTTGAGCAACAGCAGGGGTTTGTTGTGGGCATTGTAGAAATTATCATTGCCTCACCTGGCAATGGCCATAAGACTTGTCTTTAACAGTGTACATTAGTTTCATTGAACATTTGCATTGTCTTACCAGTGCATCAATAAATCCTTGAACTAGGCTTCAGGAGTTCTCATTGCTATTTCCTATTCCAACTATTTTCAGCTACTTCAATGACCTTCCTTCCATAATTGGGATGGTCACTAGTGAGTATACAGTGTTTAATTCCATTCACAACTCCACAGGAAATGAAGCGGTGCATACCTGTGTGCAGCAAGACCCAGACAACAGAGGTATTGGCCAATATATTGCAAATAATATTCATTTGGCAGAGGTGGCAGACCACAACCATTTTCAATGACAAAGTCAAAATGTCTATCTTTGGCAGCTCAATCAGAAACATTCTGGGGCTCACCTTGGACTGGAAGCTCAAGTGAACCAGGAATGCTGGGGATGGGCTTGTGGAGTGAGGATAAGATTCCAGCCACAGTATATCAATTCAAGTAATTGATTAGTTCTGAAAATAAAATCGGTAAACTCAGTTTTTATCTGAGATATGCAGACACGTACACTGTGTATTTATGATCTTTTTTCATTGAATAGTTCCACAAAATCCTCCAGGTCCACTAGAAGACGCAAACCAATGTTAGCATTCTCTCCAAGGTCAATATTCCCCAGCATTGAAGCCCAATTACACTCAGTTGGGAAAATTGACAAGACTCCCAGAGCAGGCGTTCTATTTCATAGGAATTTTTTTCACTGTGACAGAAAAAGATTATCAAGTGGTCAGAGGAAATAATTCAAGGACTTTTTGACGAGTCGAGACAGTGAGTGAATTTAAATTGTTTTATTTTAGAACGTGAAAACAACAAATTTACTCAGGTCGGTAAGACAGCCAAAAGCACGATGCTACTTCCACAAGTGTGGCGCTAGAATGCTACAACACCATAAAAAGCCCGCGAATCTCACCCCCCGCGCCCACATGATCCGTGCAGCCAACCCAAGGGTTTGACTAACCAGAACCACCATCAGGTGTCGCTACAACATTCTCCAAGCTTCCTTGAAATATGCAACATTCTCCCCTACCTCTGGACATCCCTGGCCCAATATTATTCAAAATTGAAAAGGAGAATTTAGGATGCATCAGAAGCACTGGGATATCCAACATAAACATTAGCAGGAATTCACCACCTCATAAACTACCCACCCACTCACCATGTCAGGCAACTCCTGCCCCAGTGGTATAGTCCAGATGACCTTGTCAGTTACCTCACAACCCACGGAATTAGAGTTGAAGCAGGTCCAAGAGGCTGACTCTCTTAATTCATTCCTTTTCCTATATTACTAAAAGTCTCATCTTGACCACGTCCTGTTTGCACTGCATATTGATTTTAGAAAAAACGCTACTACTTACGGCTGTGATTTTTGGCCATCTTACTCAGAGTCCCCCTCCGCTGGGCAAGACAAGAGGATTTTTCCCATCGATGAAAAATTAAAGATTTATTAATGTTTAAAAAATGTTGAGTGGCATGAAAGTGCACGAATTTGGTGGCCTTGTACCCTGCTTGAAATGGCATGAAACTGCACTTGAATTTGGTGGCCTTGCTGCCTGCTTGAAGTGGTATGAAACTGTACTAGAATATGGTGGCCTTGCACCCTGCTTGAAATGGAATTTCAAGGAATAGCCGTGAGTCAACTGCCAGCCCACCAGCCGTGAGTGAGTGAGCTGCCAGCACACCAGGCTTGAGCCGCCAGCCCAAAAATCCATTCAGCCCACAATGTCCATACTAGCCCTCTGGAAACCAGTCCCTTCAGCCCACAACACCCATACTAGCGCTCCAGAAAGCCCCCCCCCCACACTGGCCACCAGAATTGGTGGAGAGGTGGAATATTGCATTGGTGGACCAGCCCTCCCGTGTGAAGCTGGGACCCAACGGGTCCCACTTAGTCTAGTATCAATATAAAACTTGGAACAGTAAAGACACTTCTAATACCTCATAGGTGCATTGAACAATATTTTATACTCTGTGCACATTTAAGTCATATAGCAGTTATGAAATATCCAGTAATAAAGATAGATGTGACTAAAGTAGAAGACTACACCCACATCATCCCACTAATGGTTTTGCAATGGATATAAACCAAATTCCATGTAAGGAAATAACATTTTCTCTATGTAGGAAGAAACTGCAGATGCTGTTTAAAGTAAAGATAAACAAAAAGCCAGAGGAACTCAGTGGGACAGGCAGCATCTCTGGAGAGAAGGAATGGGTGACGTTTCAGGTCGAGACCCTTCTTCGAATATTTGGGAAGAAGGTAAAACCGGGCCATGCGGGGCTGGGAAATTATGAATTTTTGGGGAGAAGGTATACCAGGCTGTGTGGGGCTAGGAAGAAGGGTCTCGACTTGAAATGTCATCCATTCTTCTCTCCAGAGATGCTGCCTGACCCGCTGAGTTCCTCCAGCTTTTTGTGTCTAACATTTCCTCTATGTTGTCCTTCACTTTTGTTGTCCTGCCTCCTAATTCATCTCCATCAGTTAGCACCGTCTCAGCCTGTGTGCCTCAACTTTTCATAATTCTATCAGATTTAAATAATCTAGCAAAATTATGACCAGATTTTGCAAATAAAATGGGCAGAGTTCCCAATGTCAACAGGGTGTGAAACAGACTGCAGCAAAGTTTTATTTTTACATAGCAAGTTTTTATCCGAATTGCACCATTTGACAAGGGGGGAGGAGCAGTTTTAGTAGAGTCAAAAGATAATTGGATAAAGCACTGGAGGTGAAAACAATTACAGAGCTCTGTGAAGAGTGTGTGAGTGGGATTGATTACATATGCCTACTAAAGTGCCAGCAAAAAAATTATTGGCTCTGCTGCATCATTCCATAATTCAATCAAAAAATGAAAGAAATCTACATTCTAATAAATTCTCCAATTTAGCTATGCATGCGTAGGTTTTTAGAGATTTGAATGACATAATTATCTTTTCATATGGTCTTTGTCTTTCAAAAAACCTTCAACAATATAGCCTGTTAAATTATCAGAATCCAATAACTAGTATCTTTCATTTTTTTCTGGGTAAGTAAGTAAACCATATAACCTCTAATTTGTTCATTGTACAGAATAATATCCAGATATTAAAAATGGTAATGCAGGTTTTTTTTATTTTAAAGGCTAAGCAGTTTAGGTATTGTGAAATCATCCCAAAATCAAAAGATGTGATTGAAATCAAAGAGGAAGTATGCCATCTGCATTACAGGCACTGAATGCACAATATGGGAGGAGGTTTAAGTTTTGTTTCATTGCTTTGCAGGGTACAATGTGCAGCCATTAATATATTTTATATTTTGACCCATTTGATTCAGTACAAATTTCATCCACAAATAGTTGGAATGGCATAGGTCATGTAGTAAATCATAACATCTGGTGACTACAATGTTATATTTTTCAATTGCTGGATGAAATATACATCAAAAGACGATTGCCCAAAGGCTATACAAGCCATATTGCTGACAGTAAAATCAGCTGACCTGCTATGTTATAATTTTGTTGAAAGAAATAATGTTTGTGAGAGAGCATCACATTGCCAGTGGGTTCTGCACCACAAGTAAATCTGCGGAACCTGGGAGACCCAGGCTGCCAGCAGCTCTGGTGTTTGTTGCTATCCCAGATACGAGAACAGATGACTGTTTAAACCTAACAGAGAAAAAAATAACTTTGTCACCACTTTGAAAGAGAACTGTTAATAAAATTGTTTTTGGATTATGGTGTGCTGAGCCAGAAAGCACAAAGACCACTCTTTCCCCTCAGTGGAATCCACTTGCATCCTTCTGGAGAATGGAACCCAGTAGGTCATATTATAGCCAAGAGCAATCAATATGGGGAATCCCATACCCTCTGCAACAGTGGTGTTACTTGGTATGGGCGGACGTAAGTAATGCTCTCAAACACAGCCTCTTCTCGTGTATGGGGGACTCAGCATCTCCACAGGACTCCCGCCAGAGACATTAATATAAATTTGGGGCTCTATTGGAATTATTTTCATATAACATAATAATATCTATTACACTTAAGGGGTAATTCTGCTTTGCTGCACAATCGCTAATGGAATACAGTTGTTTTAACAATTTTATGTTTTTTGTCTTTTCATTTGTTTTTATATGCGACTGAAAATTGTTCAAACTTCAAAAGAATGTTTGATATTCATGGCAGCACATTCAAACCAGTGGGAAAGGTACTTTTTATTTCTATCATAAACAAGAAATGAAATCCTTTGGGAACACATCAGAAAAATAGTTGAAATGTTTCAATGAATTTTTCATGCAGAAAGGCCCTTGAAGACTAAAAAGGAAAATGCTTATTATATTCATGCACTGCTTTACACACCTTCGATCTTTATTGAAATAAATTTAACATGAGATTACTAAGCAATGGCATATCCATCTAGCCATCTCTATATTTCCAGCCTAAAACAAATTATTTATAATTTAACTTATAATTTGAAACTGCAGACATTTAACAAGGATTATATGTGAATAGCAAATATTCATCAATAATAGTGGCCTCAATTTATTTATTTATTTAGCGAATGCAAAGTCCTTTAGCCAAGCAGTTGCTTCTTGAACAAGCACACCGTGGGGTTGGGCTGCTGCCCCATTTGTGAAGGCTGGCCAAGCAGGGGCCATGTCCAGTCCTGAATAGCAAAGAAGATCAAAGCCATTGATGGTGTAACGGCCCGCTTCCTCTGTGCCCAACGTGAGTCTCTTGGAGACAGATGACGTCGATGGAGTGTTGGTGGGCGAGGACTTCGATGAGGTGTCGCTTGGCTGCAGAGAGGCCTTCAACATTCAGTTGTAGTATTCGGAGAGCAGGTCCAACTGCTAGGTGCTCTTGAGGCTGGTCGTTGTTGCTGCTTTCGGCTTTGGGATAATGACTAGGATTCTTTGACTTGGCTCTCAGGCGTCGTCTTGTAGAATTTAGTCTGCTGGGATTTCAATTTATTGAAAGCTCCTTTCTGAAACAATTTTAGGCAACAAATGGTGCAACAGTCTGAGCCATTCTAAATGCCAACACTGGATAATTTTAGAATTATTAACTAGTCTGCATGAATAAAATTAAAATGTCTCTTTTTTTTCATGTCAAAGGTTATTGCATTGGATCAATAACAGCAAATAAGATATCATACTGCTGCAATTTCCTGTCAGAATTCTATAGGATATTACAGGACAAAGGGTAATGAAGAATTGCAGAAACCTGACATTTACAGCTGTGACTATTGTAAATAACAGAAAAGATAATTTTAATTTTTATAATTTGACAGGTTAAACATAATCACAATCAATTTTATGATGTTGGCTGGGAAACTCCATCAAGAGGATGTGCTGGAATGACATTAAAAGAGAGGAACAAAGACCATTGTTCCCGTTATTCTTTTGCATTAAAGTTCATTTGCAAATGAGGTTTACAAGCCAATGGACAATGAACATTTTCATGCTTGAGAAGTTATTGGGTAACATTAAATGGAAGCCTTTCATACCATTACCCATGATGCATCCTACTGAGCAGTTCTCTCAACAAGACTTGTAGGTTCACTGTCTTTTTTTCCATGTAACATGTATCTGTACACTGTAAATGGATTGATTGTAATCATGCATTGTCTTTCTGGTTAGCATGCAACAAAAAGCTTCACCCACTGAAGAATCCTTCGGGTGATTCCAACTCAGTCTATGAACCTGTGGACCAAATGTTGGTCAGAACAAAATCTGGTGAGTGATACATTTTATTGGGAGACATTAACCTGAGTTATTCTGCTTTCTTGAAGGTGTTCAGAGTGATCTGGATATTTTGGTCCATGAGAAGCTCACAAATTTGACATGTAGTTAGAGTCATAGAGTTATAGAATAATAGTGTGGGAACAGGCCCTTCAGTCCAACTTGCACACAGCCAACATATCTCGGCTATAGTCTCAAGTGCATGCGTTTGGTCCATATCCCTCCAAATCTGTCCTATCCATGTTTCTTAAACATTTCTTAAACGTTGGGATAACCCAACCTCAAATACCTCATCTGGCAGCTTGTTCCATACACCCACCATCCTTTGTGTGAAAAAGTTACCCCTCAGATTCCTATCTTTTCCCCTTCACCTTTACCTATGTCCTCTTGTCCTCAATGCCCTATTTTAGGCAAGAGACTCTGTGCATCTACCTGATCTATTCCTCTCATGATTTTGTACACCTCTATAAGATCATCCCTCATCCTCCTGCACTCCAAGGAATAGAGGCCCAGCATACTCAACTTCTCCCTATAGCTCACACCCTCTAGTCCTGGCAACATCCTCATAAACCTTCTCCTAACCCTTTCAAGCTTGACAATATCTTTCCTATAACATGGTGCACAGAACTGAACACAATACTCTAAATGCAGTCTCACCATCTCTTATACAACTGCACCATGACCTCCCAACTTATATACTCTATACTCTGACTGATGAAGGCCAATGTGCCGAAAGTCTTTTTGACCACCTTATCTACCTGCGACTCGACCTTCAAGGAACCATGCACCTGCACTCCTAGATCCCTCTGCTCTACAACACTCCCCAGAGGCCTACCATTCACTGTGTAGGTCCTGCCCTTGTTAAACGTCCCAAAATGCAACACCTCACACTTATATATAACCATATAACAATTACAGCACGGAAACAGGCCATCTCAACCCTTCTAGTCCGTGCCGAACACGTATCCTCCCCTAGTCCCATATGCCTGCGCTCAGACCATAACCCTCCATTCCTTTCCCGTCCATATAACTATCCAATTTATTTTTAAATGATAAAAACGAATCTGCCTCCACCACCTTCACTGAAAGCTCATTGCACACAGCCACCACTCTCTGAGTAAAGAAGTTCCCCCTCAGGTTACCCCTAAACTTCTGTCCCTTAATTCTCAAGTCATGTCCCCTTGTTTGAATCTTCCCTACTCTCAGTGGGAAAAGCTTATCCACGTCAACTCTGTCTATCCCTCTCATCATTTTAAAGACCTCTATCAAGTCCCCCCTTAACCTTCTGCGCTCCAAAGAATAAAGCCCTAACTTGTTCAACATTTCTCTGTAACTTAGTTGCTGAAGCCCAGGCAACATTCTAGTAAATCTCCTCTGTACTCTCTCTATTTTGTTGACATCCTTCCTATAATTAGGCGACCAAAATTGTACACCATACTCCAGAATTGGCCTCACCAATGCCTTGTACAATTTTAACATTACATCCCAACTTCTATACTCAATGCTCTGATTTATAAAGGCCAGCACACCAAAAGCTTTCTTTACCACCCTATCTACATGAGATTCCACTTTCAGGGAACTGTGCACAGTTATTCCCAGATCCCTCTGTTCACCTGCATTCTTCAATTCCCTACCATTTACCATGTACATCCTATTTAGATTTGTCCTGCCAAGATGTAGCACCTCACACTTATCACCATTAAATTCCATCTGCCATCTTTCAGCCCACTCTTCCAACTGGCATAAATCTCTCTGTAGACTTTGAAAATCTACTTCATTATCCACAACCCCACCTATCTTAGTATCATCTGCATACTTACTAATCCAATTTACCACACCATCATCCAGATCATTGATGTACATGACAAACAACAGTGGACCCAACACAGATCCCTGTGGCACCCCACTAGTCACTGGCCTCCAACCTGACAAACAACCATCCACCATTACTCTCTGGCATCTCCCATTCAACCACTGTTGAATCCATCTTGCTACTCCACCATTAATACCCAACCATTGAACCTTCTTAACCAACCTTCCGTGAGGAACCTTGTCAAAGGCCTTACTGAAGTCCATATATACAACATCCACTGCTTTACTCTCATCTTCTCTGTATTAAATTCCATCAACCATTCCTCAGCCCACCTGGTCAATCGATCCAGATCCTGCTGCAATCTTTCACAACCATCTTCACTCTTTCACAACCATCTTCACTCTTTCTCAACCATCTTCACTTTTTCACAACCATCTTCACTTCAGTTAAGAAGCCAGAGAGTATGGTGGCCTTTGTTTTGCAGAGGTTGGAATTTAAGAAATAGTGACATTTTTGTACAGTTGTACAAGGTGTTGATGAAGCTGCACCTGGAGCACTACACACAGTTCTGGTCCCCTTACTTATAAAATGATAGAGTAGCATTGGAGGCAATCCAAAGAAGATTCACCAAACTAATTCCTGGGAAGAAATCGTTGTCTTATATTAATAATTTGAATGAGAATGTAGTTGAAATGGTTTTCAAATTTGCAGATGACACCAAAATTGGTGGTTTTGTGGACAGTGGAGAAGGTTATTTAAGATTACGGAAGGATCTATATAAACTGGGGACGTGTGTGAAGGAATGGGAAATGGAATTTAATTCGGACAAGTGCAAGGAGTTGTATTTTGGAAAGTGAAAGCAGGACAGGATACACAGTAAATTGTGTAATAAAATATGCCATTTAGATTAAAAGGGTTCAGAGAAGATTCACAAGAATGCTACAATTAGGAGTGTAGATAAGGTCACTAGAACACTGTAAAACCAATTCTAGAAGTAACCAAAGCCTGTTTACACTGCAGAGACTTATAGAAAGGGAAAATTGGTAATTAAATTGCAGTAAAACAGCAGTATTCGTTAATTAAGTTAAAATGTAACAATCAAATCCAAACTTATTCACATACTGGCAACATTTAAAGTGAAATTTTATTGAGTTGATTTTTGTTCTAGTGGTTGTGAAATACGGACATCAGCAATCAATATCTCATTGGAGTATGCTGATATTACAGGGTTAATGCTTGCAGCAGCATCATCATCATCAATATTTATAACATGTATTATACAGTTCATTATTAGGTTATGCTATGCTCCATGTCTGTTATTTATTATGTATTTCAAGGATAGAGTAATTAACACAAATCAAAATAAATGTTTAAGTTGTCAGGTGTGTAAATTTATAAACCACTGTTGTTTTTTTTAAATGAATTTGTCAAAAAAGCACATACTAATTTATAATAAAGTCAATGATATTGTATTTCTAACCCATTGCCTCTCATTCATGAAGTTGAACTCCTGTACATAAGGACATGTCAGGTAATTTTACAGGTTGGTTTTCACTGCATGGAGCCATTTTCGATTGAAACCACATTAGGTATGAGTGCAGATGCCAATGTATCCAATTCATGCTTTCCCATTTTATTTACAAGAGGAAAAGCATTCAGTTGGACCCATTTCCAAATCTCATTGTCTTCCTATTATGTGAGATTTTGCATTAGGACAGGTCTTCAATAAATGTGTCCCAGAATCCCAGAATTAACATTTCCAGATTGCAAAATAGTCACAAAGACCTTCAAGTTTCAGTTTGTGCTCATAGTTTTATAAAGACGTCATATTGGAGGAAATGAAAAATATATATATTTTGAAATGATTAAAGCATAATTCAATTTTAAGATGAACTTTTTCAGATTCATCAACAACATAACACCTTTAAATGTTGAGAAAGTATGCCAACCCATTTTACAGAGAGAAAGGGAACTTGTGAGAGGCACATACTCCATGGGAGCTTCAGGCTTGATTAATCATGTCAACAATGAGTATATTTGTTTCTGACGTAAAAGATGTATTGAATAATGAGAATAGCAAGAAATGCCTGTTTTCCTCAGGAATCAAGTAACCTGAATCCTGTCAAAAAGAACATTTAAATGAACTTTTTACTCAGAAAGTTGACAAATTCAGATTTCATATAGATTCGAAACAACCTTGTTATCAGGATGAATACCGACTCTTCAGAATTAGTAGGCTGGTGGAATTGATAATCTTAATGTGTTTGTGAGGCAGTTGGAGACACACAGGCATGGAGTACTCTTATTTTCCGTAAACACCAAGACACAAAAGGTGTCATTGAATGTGCAGCTTCAATAAAACTCAGGCTGAACATTATATTGGATATATCAGGCCATTAGATAGGCACTTTATCCACAATTCACACACTCCACCACTGATGCAGCAGTTTGTACCATCTACAGGATGCACTGCAGCAACTCACCAAAACTCCTCAGATAGAAACATAGAAAATAGGTGCAGGAGTAGGCCATTCGGCCCTTCGAGCCTGCACCGCCATTCAATATGATCATGGCTGATCATCCAACTCAGTATCCTGTACCTGCCTTCTCTCCATACCCCCTGATCCCTTTAGCCACAAGGGCCACATCTAACTCCCTCTTAAATATAGCCAATGAACTGGCCTCAACTACCTTCTGTGGCAGAGAATTCCAGACATTCACCACTCTCTGTGTGAAAAATATTTTCCTCATCTCGGTCCTAAAAGATTTCCCCCTTATCCTTAAACTGTGACCCCTTGTTCTGGACTTCCCCAACATCGGGAACAATCTTCCTGCATCTAGCCTGTCCAACCCCTTAAGAATTTTGTAAGTTTCTATAAGATCCCCCCTCAATCTTCTAAATTCTAGCGAGTACAAACATAGTTTCTTCCAAAGCCATGACCGCTACCAACAGCAAAATAATGGGAATACCACCGCCTAGAAGTTACCCTCAAAGCAACATCCCATTGTGACCTGGAAATATATTTACATTTAAGATCATCCTCCCCACTGCTATCAGATTCTTGTTTTACGTTCATCATATTTATTGTTGTATCTATTATTAACATGTGTATTGTGAACACTATGAGTTTCATGCAAACAAGGTATTTCATTGTACCCTAATATTTATGACAATAAAATAATTGAATCTGAATCCGTTTGGCTAACCCTACTTCTTCCAATGTTCCGCACATAGTCTCCCTTGGGAGGTCTGCTCCCAGCTGATCAAGGCATACCCAACTGTACCCAGTTCATGTAGGCCAATTGATTGGTACTCCACACCACACCCATAATCGTTACTCCCTTCATCGCAGATACAATGGGGTTACAGTTACTTTTGTCTATAAGATGCAAAGCATCATTGTAAACTCACCAAGACTTCTGCTTTTTCCGAACCTGTGCCCTCTTGAAACCAACTCCAGAGAAGTGGACGAATAGGAAAAACACACTTGCAATGCTCCAAATAAAGTCATACAACTGGTAGACAAAAGTGCTAGAGAAACTCAGCGGGTGCAGCAGCATCTATGTAGCGAAGGAAGAACGGTTTCGGCCCGAAACGTTGCCTATTTCCTTCACTCCATAGATGCTGCCCCACCCGCTGAGTTTCTCCAGCACTTTTGTCTACCTTCGATTTTCTAGCATCTGCAGTTCCTTCTTGAACAGTCATACAACTTTCTGACTCTGAAATAAATTGTTGTTCCTTCATTTATAGTCAAGGACTCATATACCACGGAAACAGGCCTTCCATCCAAATTGTCCATGTTGACCAAGGTGCCCCTTCTAAGCTAGTCCCATTAATCCACATTTGGCCCATATCCCTCTAAACTGTTCTGATCCATGCACCTGTCCAAATGCCTTATTAATGTTATTATTGTACTTGAATCAACCACCTTGTTTGGCAGCTTGTTCCATAAACCCATAAACTCTGTTTTCCTATCAAATCTTTCACCTGAGAAAAAACACACTGTGCAATCTATTCCCTACATGAATTTACACATCTCTATATCACCTTCTACTCTATCCCTTCTACTCCAAGGAATATCCTCGCCTGCCCAATTCCCCCCCTCAAGCCCTCGTGTACTGACAACATCCTCATAACTCTTCACTACACTTTTTCCAGCTTGAATGGCAACTTTCCCATAGCAGGGTGACTAAAACTGAATATAATACACCATATGCAGCCTAACTTGCTTCTTGTACAATTTATTTTCCCGATGAAGGCCTGAAACTGGGTCAGGATCCTGGATTGAGAAAGCACTCATACCACAAGGACAGCAGTAGTTTTAGAAGATGGTTTGTTACCACCTTCTCTGGGACAACCAGGAGGAGCATGGAACATTTGGCTTCCCAGCAAATCTTGTGAATCAGGTAATATTGTGGCTTAATTGTAATCTCCCAGTGCACTGGGACATTGGGAAGCAGTGTCAGGCAGTCACTAGCAGGCATTAGATTTCACATTTTCAACTTGATATAAGTACTTTAACATATAAATGGTTTTCATAAATTGTTTCAAGGTTTTCTAACCAATTAACCTGAGCATGAGTGATGATTACCTGAATTAATCGCATCTCCACTATTTGAAGGCATATTAGTAGCAAGATTTAAGAATTTTGGTGCTAATTATATAGCACACATAAACATCAACAATATGGACTGCAGATACAAAAGGGTTGCTTCAAAATTCAGGGACTCTATTTTGGGTACCACAAATGGAGTTTATAAGACCCAATAGGTTAACGTAAATTCTGCTAGGCAAATAAATCATCCATCAACAATACCAAGAGGTCGAGACTGAGGTGCTGCAGAGATGAGCAATAGGAGCTTGGTCCCATTCTCATTGATTCAGTGACATAAATGATCTATTAACTTTAGCTGATCAGAAAACCTGAGCACCATGGCACAGTTGCATTCATCCTGATCAGTGCAATATTTCAATGCATCAGTTTTTTTCTCTTCAGTCCAGTTTATCAGTTTACTACTTTTCACTGAGCAATCCTTTGCTATTGGTAAAATCCTTCTCATTTTCATCTATGCAGCAATCATTCACAAGCAACCATATCTGCATGTAACATCATGACTCTTTCTTTCATAGACTCCATTAACAAATACTTTTCAGATATTCATTCAACATGTGCCATTTGTCTAATCTGTGGATCCCTCATTTCATTCCCAGCAAGTGAAGAGAATACATAATGTCAAGGAGAGGCAGTCAACCAGATTTCTGATAACTCACATCTAAACAGAGGCAACAACATTGTATAAAAACATAACCTTAATAGCCATTAGAGATGGGAGTCTTATTGCTTCCCAGTGACAATTTTCCCCCCAGTTTAGTCAGATTGCATACAATACTCACCCATGTGGAACTGTAGTCAGCAGCAAGTGAAAAAAATGTTCTTGTGCACTATGATAATCTTAAACAATCTAAACTTGACAGTTATAATTCATGTTTTTAATCTCCAACAGAGCTTTGATCTATTCCTCTGGGCATGCACCAGGATGATTGACTCCTCCTTCTTAGATGAAGAGATCATTCACTCTGATGTTGTTCCATCAAAGGACTCACACTTATCATGCATCACCTCAGATAGTGTATTGCTTTAGTGTATCCAGTAAGAAAGATACAGTAGCTGGTGGCTTGCATGTCACGAGTGAATAGGAGTAAATGATAATGAAGCAAGCGGCACTATGCTCAAAACTCTACATACCCAGATGCAAACACTGCACCTCAATGTCTGCTTATGTGCAGTCACTTGTGATGCAACAATGGTAGACATCCCAGCAGCATGTAGGGTCTGATCTCCCAGGCTTTGTCCATGGAAAGATACGTGAAGCAGCAATATAATCACACTCGTGCATTCAGGTCGTCACTGAGGGAATGCATTCCATGAATGCAACTTTCAGTTGAAAAAACTTACATCTTGGATAGAGCCATTCATTGATGTAATAATCTGCAGTGAAATGCTCATACCCTCATTTCTATCAGTAAGATGAAGGAGAAGGATGGATGGTGACAGGATATATGGAAAGGTGGACTCTGATCAAAGCACTCTAATTTTTCACTCGTGGCATTTCAACCAATGGTCTACATTAGTACCTGTTCAGATAAAGAAAGAATATTCAGATGTGGGGCCTTTGTCATCTCAAAACAAAGAGGATGTCAAGCATTTCAGTTCAGTTTAGTTTATTGTCACGTGTACCAAGGTCTCTGGTGCCGCAAGAGCTGCAAGGCAGCAACTCTACCGCTGCGCCACAGTGCCACCAGAGCACATGGCTCTTCTAGGATTAAAGGCGTCATCTCTGCCCAATGTGACAAGTAAAGGATTCCATTCCTTCAATGGCCAGCTGACATATGTCACAAGTAATATAACTATCCATTGTCCAGTATCCTGGCAGCCACTATGATGACTTCTGTAACTATCTATCATGCTCACTGAATTTTTGAGCGACAACAATAAACAAAATTTTAGCTTCTAGGAAATAATATCCACGAGCTGATGAGATGGTGGACGACTTTGATTTACAGCTATGCATGTGCATTTAATGAAGACCATATCAAATAAAAATGTTAATAGAGCAAAGTACTGGTGTACATGCTATTGCATGGAATACTTAAGGATCCTTAAAGAACCCAGAATAAAGAAAAGGATAGGAAAGATTTAAAAAAAGGGAAGACAAGATGGACAGCTCGTTTCTCGGGCATTGGTTGGCATTGGTTTATTATTTATACGTGTGCCAAGATACAGTGAAAAACCTTGTGTGATGCCCCAACACATCAGGCTATACACGTGCAATCAAGCAATACAACAAGTATAATTGGTACTGCAAAGAGAAAAATATCAGAATGCAGAATATAATATACATTATAATTGCAGAGAAAGTGAGAATTAAAAAAATTCAACAACTACAATGAGATAGGTTGAGAAATGAGGACCGACACCCTTAACTTGTAAGAGGATGATTCAGTTGTCTGATAACAGCAGGATAGAAGCTGTTCCTAAATCTGGCAGTATGCGCTATCATATGGTATTTTGTATCCTCTGC